>NW_027662182.1:0-600000 GCF_963422515.1 Blennius ocellaris
GTTTCCCAACCAAAAACTAAATTACCACAGAAAATATGGAAAAACAAAGACCACTTAGTTCTATAGGAATAAAATGCTAAAGAAAACCTCCCAAAAATATTTAGTAAAGAAGTGTTGCACATATATTAAATAAGTACAGCTAAAGTACACCAAAATAACCCAGTACTCCTCTGCTACACAGCTACCTCCGAGGTTTACTTGACAATTTTCATTATATATATATATATATATATATATATATATATATATATATATGTGTGTGTGTGTGTGTATACTGTATATAAAATATAAATTATATATTTTATATATATATATATTTTATATAGAATATACATTATATATATATATATATAATATATATATATTCTATATAAAATATATATATATATATATGTCACATTTTGTTCCATTTGGAAAATGTATACTGTCTTAGTATATCAGGTAAAGAAGTGATGCACCAATATAAAGACATTTACTTATAAACAGACCAGCTCAGTAGATGTTAACTGTATGAGGAAAAACTCAGTAATGAACATTCAACACAACCGTATCACGACAACTGTGACGCTATTTTCACTGTAATAGAATTGTAGTTTTTAATCACAATGAATTTACCGCCCTGGAGACATCAGACGCTGCGAAACGTTCAGTTGAGGGAATGCATCAATCATGATCTTCACGCCAGAGCATACAAGGCAGATTATGTACTGCCGTAATAAAACAGCCGGTCCTTTCAGTATTTAAAGGATTTAGAAGCCTTCATCTGCCGACGTCGTTACACTTCCTCCTTTGGAATCACACGTCAACTTTAAAAGTTTTCCACTCAGGATAAAATGATCAGTAATGAACCTCATCAAGCATCAAGATGCTTCGTGATTCGCCGTACCTTCTCCTTCTTGTTTCTGTTGCCGTGTTTCTTCTGAGGTTTCCCCGCCATCGTTTCTGATCCTGCTTTACCTGCGAGGACGGTCCGCTGCCTGGTTTGTAGCCCATGATGGACTGAACCCCTTTGGACAGCGCCCGGACATTTTCCTAAAAGAGAGAGGTCTATTAACACTAAAGCAGGACACGTTGATTTCTACAGCACCATTAAGACACAAGGCAATGCACAGTACTTGACAAGGAAACACATTAAAACAAACAATGAAGAAAGGAGAATCAACTAAAAGCTGCACCAACAAGTTTTATCTGAATCTCATTTGGTGGGAAATCCTTGAATCCTTGCAATAGATTTCAGATGGCAGTGAACTGATTTAGTTATTTTCTTAATGTGAGTCCATAATCACGTCCAGATTTCTGCCTTGATTTCATGTCCCAGGTGACATGGAGTCAAAATGAGAGTTGAACCTTTTTTCTTTGGGGCCAAAAACAATTACCTCCCATGTTTTCTGCGTTACATTAGAAAACATTCCGACACATCCACTTATTATTTTGATTTATGCACCGACTCTAGTTCCTGTCCTGCAAGTAAGATCTAGACCAATTTAATGCAGTGCCAGAAATTCCCAACAAGTATGTCAAGTCGTATGTTGTAGTCAAGTGTGTCAAAAGCAGCACTGAGCTTCAGGAGTAATAAATCTGAAACTCTCCATGTGTCATTGTTCACATGAACGTCCTTCAGCAGTTCAAATACAATTTAAATGTTGGAGTTTGACCAGAATCCATGTGACAAAATGCAGAAGGTATACTTCACCTGGTGGAAAAAGTTCTTTATGCTCACTTGCAAGAATAACTTATCGCTATTAATCATTCCGTCAAACTTAATCCGAAACACCAAGCGGCTGCATCGCTGAACTTGACAGTGCCGTCCAACAAATATGACCTAATTATTTATATATATATTTAATTAATATGTTATAATTACTAATTAATACAATTAAACATAAATATCAATATATACATATATACAAACTCTGGAAAGTTAGAATTTTTTAAAAATTGGTTACATTGTTTAACGAACAGTAAAATGGTAGAAATATCAAGAAATTCAAAGTATAATTTTTCCTTAAATAAGTTGGAAGTCGCAGTAACAGAGAACAAGTGTTTTTGACAGTTACTATGGACACATGATGCCAGCCAATCAGCAGTGGCCGCTGCAGCAGCCAATCAGCAACGCAGCTGCACTGGCAGCCGGAAGCCGTTGCTACTTGGGCAGTTAGAAGACGAACTCCGCTTCAGTCCATGGTCAGCCTTCTCCGGAGCAGCCACTTGAAAAACTCGCTGGAGCAGCCGAGCTGAGGCATCAATAATCAAAGTAAGTACGCAGGAAGAGTTACCAGGTTTATTTTTTCTTGTCTGGTCAACTCCTGTCACTTAGTGCTGATGTTGCTAATGTTGCTAATGTTGCTACATGTTCACGAGATTGTGTTGTTATTGAATTTTACATATATATATATAAATATATCATATCTCTCTCTCTCAAACGCACTTCTACAAACAATATGCAATGCTTTTTCCATCTCCAGAATGGTCAGAATGCTCAGGACTGAATGTGAGGCTCTTCAGAGGGCAAATCTCCGACCAGACCCTGTTGAGCCTCCACATGAGGACCTAGAGCCACAAACCCAGTAAGTCTTTAAATATTCTGTTGTTTTTAGATCATGCTGAATTCTTTAAGTTGCTTCTTTAAGTTTATTCACTTCAGTCTATATCGCTGAGAGGTTTTAAGGGTTTAAACTCTGATGACAAACTTTTTAGTTTAAAAGTACTGCCGTCAAGTGAGCCGGCATTCAATTTTAACTGCGCTTTTATTATTGCATTTACGGTAAAACACAAGACAGCGTACGGCCTCAATGCTGGAAGGAAATGACAGAAAGACAGATGGTCTGATTTCAAAATGCAATAAAACGGAATCCTTCATAGGTTTACACCCAATTTCACTTCAGCGCAATACTAGGCATACTCCTTTGTTACTACAAGAAATATGTAAGAATATTACTGTATAAATTTGGAGAAAAGTACTCTTAAACTTGGATGTGTTGATCGAAAATGATAAAAAGGAATCCTTTATAGGTTTACATCAAATTCCACTTCAGAGCAATACGAGGGATACTCCTTTACTACTACATGCAATATCAAAGAATATTACTGTAGAAATTTGGAGAATAGTACTTTTAAACTTGGAGCAAATTAACGATGGCAAGACCATTATTTTCGACCAACAGATCCAAGTTTAACATTACTTTTCTCCAAATTTCTACAGTAATATTCTTTGATATGACTGGTACTGGTAGAGGACTATATCTAGTATTGCTCTGAAGTGGAATTTGATGTAAACCTATTAAGGATTCCTTTTTATTGTTGTTTGAAAACAGACGAGACACCATTATTTTTGTTAATTTGCTCCACGTTTAAAAGTACTTTTCTCCAAATGTCTACAGTAATATTCTTTGATACTACTTGTAGTAGTAAAGGAGTATGTCTAGTATTGCCCTGAAGTGGAATCAGGCATAAACCTATGAAGGATTCCATTTTATTGTTATTTGAAAACAGACGAGACACCATTATTTTTGTTTATTTGCTCCAAGTTTAAGAGTACTTTTCTCTAAATTTCTACAGTGATTTTCTTCGATGCTGCTTGTAGTAGTAAAGGAGTATGTCTAGTACTGCCTGAAGTGGAATCAGGCATAAACCTATTAAGGACTCCATTTTATTGCAATTTGAAAATAGATGAGACCATCATTTTCGATCAACACATCCAAGTTTAAGAGTACTTTTCTCCAAATCTATACAGTAATATTCTTTCATATTTCTTGTAGTAACAAAGGAGTATGCCTAGTATTGCGCTGAAGTGAAATTGGGTGTAAACCTATGAAGGATTCCGTTTTATTGCATTTTGAAATCAGACCATCTGTCTTTCTGTCGTTTCCTTGCAGCATTGAGGCGTCCACTGTCTTGTGTTTTACCGTAAAGGCGTTAATAAACGCGCAGTTAAAATTGAGTGCCGGCTCACTTGACGGCAGTAAGTACATCCAAGTTTTAACTAAGAGAGTAGGAAAAGTAACATTTCACACTGTAAAAATGCTGTAAGTTCAAAAATCCTTCAAATTGGTCACTTGGCTATCAAATAACAATCATTTGTTTGAGGACTACAAATCCATCAAGGCCTGACAGCTAGCTGCTAAAGCTAACCTGATGACCTGCAGGCTCAATGGCAACACAAATAAACACCTGTCATTTAACCTCTACTTTGTCACTACTACTGGTACTTTGTTGATACTTTTTCACTATTATTGTTGTTATTACACACATATATGCATAATCTCGCTCTCACACTCATACAAACAATTAACGAGATATTACTATTTTAACTGACTCAGTAGTTTAAGTCTGGAGGGACGCTAGCTAACACCGAGCGGCAGCTACACTCAAAATTAATTCAGAAATGTTCCAATTATGTTTAGTCTCCTTTGTTATCTGTGTTTAAATATGGTGGAAGTCTTTTTTGAAGGTTTTGTGCTGCAGTCTGGCCGAGTGTGAAGTAGTTGTTGTTGCTGCAGCTAATTGAACTGTGGTTGATGTTCATTAAATAAATCCAGTCATTTCTGATGTTAAGAACTATTAGTGCTAGTGTTTATGTCATTATTCTTGTAACATGTTTGGCTTTAAAGTGACTGTGAACCTCATTCTCATATTCAACGCTTTTCCCATCTCTAGTGTGGATTTTTTCACAATGCTGGCGGAGATATCGGAGGAGGATTTCTCCCCGGAGCCGGTCCCGCCTGTGGAGGAACCAGCAGATCCTCTGGCTGAGTACGTGTTTAAACATTCTGTTGTTTTTGGGTCATTCTGTATTCTTTAAGTTACCTTCAGTTTATTGGCTCCACATTACATCTGTGAGATGTTCAGATAGTTTGGCAGAGTTAAACTGATGAGAAACTGTTTAGTTTGAAAAGCTTGAAAGTGGACATGGAGGAACAGGAACAGGCTCTTCAGTACTGGACATGGAGGAACAGGCCCTTCAGTACTGGACATGGAGGAACAGGCCCTTCAGTACTGGACATGGAGGAACAGGAACAGGCTCTTCAGTACTGGACATAGAGAAACAGGCTCTTCAGTACTGGACATGGAGGAACAGGCCCTTCAGTACTGGACATGGAGGAACAGGCCCTTCAGTACTGGACATGGAGGAACAGGCCCTTCAGTACTGGACATGGAGGAACAGGAACAGGCTCTTCAGTACTGGACATAGAGAAACAGGCTCTTCAGTACTGGACATGGAGGAACAGGCCCTTCAGTACTGGACATGGAGGAACAGGCCCTTCAGTACTGGACATGGAGGAACAGGCCCTTCAGTACTGGACATGGAGGAACAGGAACAGGCTCTTCAGTACTGGACATGGAGGAACAGGCTCTTCAGTACTGGACATGGAGGAACAGGCCCTTCAGTACTGGACATGGAGGAACAGGCCCTTCAGTACTGGACATGGAGGAACAGGAACAGGCTCTTCAGTACTGGACATGGAGGAACAGGCTCTTCAGTACTGGACATGGAGGAACAGGCCCTTCAGTACTGGACATGGAGGAACAGGCCCTTCAGTACTGGACATAGAGGAACAGGAACAGGCCCTTCAATACTGGACATGGAGGTACAGGCCCTTCAGTACTGGACATGGAGAAACAGGCCCTTCAGTACTGGACATGGAGAAACAGGCTCTTCAGTACTGGACATAGAGAAACAGGCCCTTCAGTACTGGACATGAAGGAGCAGGAACAGGCCCTTCAGTACTGGACATGGAGAAACAGGCCCTTCAGTACTGGACATGGAGGAGCAAGAACAGGCCCTTTAGTACTGGACATGGAGAAACA
Organism: Blennius ocellaris; assembly: GCF_963422515.1. Classification (NCBI taxonomy): domain Eukaryota; kingdom Metazoa; phylum Chordata; class Actinopteri; order Blenniiformes; family Blenniidae; genus Blennius; species Blennius ocellaris. The sequence goes on from NW_027662182.1 coordinate 5,809, forward strand.
GGCCCTTTAGTATTGGACATGGAGAAACAGGCCCTTTAGTACTGGACATGGAGAAACAGGCCCTTCAGTACTGGACATGGAGAAACAGGCCCTTCAATACTGGACATGGAGGAACAGGACCTTCACTACTGGACATGGAGAAACAGGCCCTTCAGTACTGGACATGGAGAAACAGGCCCTTCAGTACTGGACATGGAGGAACAGGACCTTCACTACTGGACATGGAGAAACAGGAACAGGCCCTTCAGTACTGGACATGGAGAAACAGGCCCTTCAGTACTAGACATGGAGGAACAGGCCCTTCAGTACTTGACATGAGGGAGCAGGAACAGGCCCTTCGGTACTGGACATGGACAAACAGGCCCTTCAGTACTGGACATGGAGAAAAAGGCCCTTTAGTGCTGGACATGGAGGAACAGGAACAGGCCCTTCAGTACTGGACATGAAGAAACAGGCCCTTCAATACTGGACATGGAGAAACAGGCCCTTTAGTACTGGATATGGAGGAGCAGGAACAGGCCCTTCAGTACTGGACATGAAGAAACAGGCCCTTCAATACTGGACATGGAGAAACCGGCCCTTTTGTACTGGATATGGAGGAGCAGGAACAGGCCCTTCAGTACTGGACATGGAGAAACAGGCCCTTCAATACTGGACATGGAGGAACAGGCCCTTCGGTACTGGACATGGAGAAACAGGAACAGGCCCTCTAGTACTGGACATGGAGAAACAGGCACTTCAGTATTGGACATGGAGGAGCAGGAACAGGCCCTTCAGTACTGGACATGGAGGAACATGACCTTCAGTACTTGACATGGAGAAACAGGCCCTTCAGTACTGGACATGGAGGAACAGGACCTTCAGTACTGGATATGGAGAAACAGGAACAGGCCCTTTAGTACTGGACATGGAGAAACAGGCCCTTTAGTACTGGACATGGAGGAGCAGGACCTTCAGTACTTGACATGGAGAAACAGGCCCTTCAGTACTTGACATGGAGGAACAGGACCTTCAGTACTGGACATGGAGGAACAGGACCTTCAGTACTGGACATGGAGGACATGGGGAAAAAGGAACAGGTCCATAATTACTGGACATGGAGGAGCAGGAACAGGCCCTTTAGTACTGGACATGGAGGAACAGGCCCTTCAGTACTGGACATGGAGGAACAGGCCCTTCAGTACTGGACATGGAGGAATCGGCCCTTCTGTACTGGACATGGAGGAACAGGACCTTCAGTACTGGACATGGAGAAACAGGAACAGGCCCTTTAATACTGGACATGGAGAAACAGGCCCTTTAGTACTGGACATGGAGAAACAGGAACAGGCCCTTCAGTACTGGACATGGAGAAACAGAAGCAGGCCCTTCAGTACTGGACATGGAGAAACAGGCCCTTCAGTACTGGACATGGAGGAACAGGCCCTTCAGAACTGGACATGGAGGAAAAGGCCTTTCTGTACTGGACATTGAGGAACAGGACCTTCAGTACTGGACATGGAGAAACAGGAACAGGCCCTTTAATACTGGACATGGAGAAACAGGCCCTTTAGTACTGGACATGAGGGAGCAGGAACAGGCCCTTCAGTACAGGAAATGGAGTAGCAGGAACAAGCCCTTCAGTACTGGACATGGAGGAACAGGAACAGGCCCTTCAGTACTGGACATGGAGGAACAGGCCCTTCAGTACTGGACATGGAGAAACAGGCCCTTCAATACTGGACATGGAGAAACAGGAACAGGCCCTTCAGTACAGGAAATGGAGAAACAGGAACAGGCTCTTCAGTACTGGACATGGAGAAACAGGAACAGGCTCTTCAGTACTGGACATAGAGAAACAGGCCCTTCAGTACTGGACATGGAGGAACAGGCCATTCGGTTCTGGACACGGAGGAACAGGCCCTTTAGTACTGGACATGAGGGAGCAGGAACCGGCCCTTCAGTACAGGAAATGGAGTAGCAGGAACAGGCCCTTCAGTACTGGACATGGAGGAGCAGGAACAGGCCCTTCAGTACTGGACATGGAGAAGCAGGAACAGGCTCTTCAGTACTGGACATGGAGAAACAGGCCCTTTAGTACTGGACATGGAGGAACAGGCCCTTCAGTACTGGACATTGAGGAACAGGCCCTTCTGTACTGGACATGGAGGAACAGGACCTTCAGTACTGGACATGGAGAAACAGGAACAGGCCCTTTAATACTGGACATGGAGAAACAGGCCCTTTAGTACTGGACATGGAGGAACAGGCCCTTCAGTACTGGACATGGAGGAACAGGCCCTTCTGTACTGGACATGGAGGAACAGGACCTTCAGTACTGGACATGGAGAAACAGGAACAGGCCCTTCAGTACTGGACATGGAGAAACAGGAACAGGCTCTTCAGTACTGGACATGGAGGAACAGGCCCTTCAGTACTGGACATGGAGGAACAGGCCCTTCTGTACTGGACATGGAGGAACAGGACCTTCAGTACTGGACATGGAGAAACAGGCCCTTCAATACTGGACATGGAGAAACAGGCCCTTCAGTACTGGACATGGAGAAACAAGCCCTTCAATACTGGACATGGAGAAACAGGAACAGGCCCTTCAGTACTGGACATGGAGAAACAGGCCCTTCAGTACTGGACATGGAGGAGCAGGAACAGGCCCTTCAGTACTGGACATGAGGGAGCAGGAAAAGGCCCTTCAGTACTGGACATGGAGGAACAGGCCCTTCGGTACTGGACATGGAGAAACAGGAACAGGCCCTCTAGTACTGGATATGGAGAAACAGGCCCTTCAGTATTGGACATGGAGGAGCAGGAACAGGCCCTTCAGTACTGGACATGGAGGAACAGGACCTTCAGTACTTGACATGGAGAAACAGGCCCTTCAGTACTGGACATGGAGGAACAGGACCTTTAGTACTGGATATGGAGAAACAGGAACAGGCCCTTTAGTACTGGACATGGAGGAGCAGGACCTTCAGTACTTGACATCGAGAAACAGGCCCTTCAGTACTTGACATGGAGGAACAGGACCTTCAGTACTGGACATGGAGGAACAGGACCTTCAGTACTGGACATGGAGGACATGGAGAAAAAGGAACAGGTCCATAATTACTGGACACTGGAGGAGCAGGAACAGGCCCTTTAGTACTGGACATGGAGGAACAGGCCATTCGGTACTGGACATGAAGGAACAAGCCATTCAGTACTGGACATGGAGGAACAGGCCCTTTAGTACTGGACATGGAGGAACAGGCCATTCGGTACTGGACTTAAAGGAACAGGCCGTTCAGTACTAGACATGGAGGAACAGGCCCTTTAGTACTGGACATGGAGAAATCGGAACAGGCTCTTCAGTACTGGACATAGAGAAACAGGCTCTTCAGTACTGGACATGGAGGAACAGGCCATTTGGTACTGGACATGGAGGAACAGGCCCTTCAGTGCTAGACATTGAGGAACAGGCCCTTCTGTACTGGACATGGAGGAACAGGACCTTCAGTACTGGACATGGAGAAACAGGGACAGGCCCTTTAATTCTGGACATGGAGAAACAGGCCCTTTAGTACTGGACATGAGGGAGCAGGAACAGGCCCTTCAGTACAGGAAATGGAGTAGCAGGAACAAGCCCTTCAGTACTGGACATGGAGGAACAGGCCCTTCAGTACTGGACATGGAGGAGCAGGAACAAGCCCTTCAGTACTGTACATGGAGGAACAGGAACAGGCCCTTCAGTACTGGACATGGAGAAACAGGAACAGGCCCTTCAGTACTGGACATGGAGAAACAGGAACAGGCCCTTCAGTACTGGACATGGAGAAACAGGAACAGGCTCTTCAGTACTGGACATGGAGAAACAGGCCCTTCAGTACTGGAAATGGAGGAACAGGCCCTTCAGTACTGGACATGGAGGAACAGGCCCTTCAGTACTGGACATGGAGGAATCGGCCCTTCTGTACTGGACATGGAGGAACAGGACCTTCAGTACTGGACATGGAGAAACAGGAACAGGCCCTTTAATACTGGACATGGAGAAACAGGCCCTTTAGTACTGGACATGGAGAAACAGGAACAGGCCCTTCAGTACTGGACATGGAGAAACAGAAGCAGGCCCTTCAGTACTGGACATGGAGAAACAGGCCCTTCAGTACTGGACATGGAGGAACAGGCCCTTCAGAACTGGACATGGAGGAAAAGGCCTTTCTGTACTGGACATTGAGGAACAGGACCTTCAGTACTGGACATGGAGAAACAGGAACAGGCCCTTTAATACTGGACATGGAGAAACAGGCCCTTTAGTACTGGACATGAGGGAGCAGGAACAGGCCCTTCAGTACAGGAAATGGAGTAGCAGGAACAAGCCCTTCAGTACTGGACATGGAGGAACAGGAACAGGCCCTTCAGTACTGGACATGGAGGAACAGGCCCTTCAGTACTGGACATGGAGAAACAGGCCCTTCAATACTGGACATGGAGAAACAGGAACAGGCCCTTCAGTACTGGACATGGAGAAACTGGAACAGGCTCTTCAGTACTGGACATGGAGAAACAGGAACAGGCTCTTCAGTACTGGACATGGAGAAACAGGAACAGGCCCTTCAGTACTGGACATGGAGAAACAGGAACAGGCCCTTCAGTACTGGACATGGAGAAGCAGGAACAGGCCCTTCAGTACTGGACATGGAGAAACAGGCCCTTCAGTACTGGAAATGGAGGAACAGGCCCTTCAGTACTGGACATGGAGGAACAGGCCCTTCAGTACTGGACATGGAGGAATCGGCCCTTCTGTACTGGACATGGAGGAACAGGACCTTCAGTACTGGACATGGAGAAACAGGAACAGGCCCTTTAATACTGGACATGGAGAAACAGGCCCTTTAGTACTGGACATGGAGAAACAGGAACAGGCCCTTCAGTACTGGACATGGAGAAACAGAAGCAGGCCCTTCAGTACTGGACATGGAGAAACAGGCCCTTCAGTACTGGACATGGAGGAACAGGCCCTTCAGAACTGGACATGGAGGAAAAGGCCTTTCTGTACTGGACATTGAGGAACAGGACCTTCAGTACTGGACATGGAGAAACAGGAACAGGCCCTTTAATACTGGACATAGAGAAACAGGCCCTTTAGTACTGGACATGAGGGAGCAGGAACAGGCCCTTCAGTACAGGAAATGGAGTAGCAGGAACAAGCCCTTCAGTACTGGACATGGAGGAACAGGAACAGGCCCTTCAGTACTGGACATGGAGGAACAGGCCCTTCAGTACTGGACATGGAGAAACAGGCCCTTCAATACTGGACATGGAGAAACAGGAACAGGCCCTTCAGTACTGGACATGGAGAAACTGGAACAGGCTCTTCAGTACTGGACATGGAGAAACAGGAACAGGCTCTTCAGTACTGGACATGGAGAAACAGGAACAGGCTCTTCAGTACTGGACATGGAGAAAAAGGCCCTTCAGTACTGGACATGGAGGAACAGGCCCTTCAGTACTGGACATGGAGGAACAGGCCGTTCAGTACTAGACATGGAGGAACAGGCCCTTTAGTACTGGACATGGAGAAATCGGAACAGGCTCTTCAGTACTGGACATAGAGAAATAGGCTCTTCAGTACTGGACATGGAGGAACAGGCCATTTGGTACTGGACATGGAGGAACAGGCCCTTCAGTGCTAGACATTGAGGAACAGGCCCTTCTGTACTGGACATGGAGGAACAGGACCTTCAGTACTGGACATGGAGAAACAGGGACAGGCCCTTTAATTCTGGACATGGAGAAACAGGCCCTTTAGTACTGGACATGAGGGAGCAGGAACAGGCCCTTCAGTACAGGAAATGGAGTAGCAGGAACAAGCCCTTCAGTACTGGACATGGAGGAACAGGCCCTTCAGTACTGGAAATGGAGGAACAGGCCCTTCAGTACTGGACATGGAGGAACAGGCCCTTCAGTACTGGACATGGAGGAATCGGCCCTTCTGTACTGGACATGGAGGAACAGGACCTTCAGTACTGGACATGGAGAAACAGGAACAGGCCCTTTAATACTGGACATGGAGAAACAGGCCCTTTAGTACTGGACATGGAGAAACAGGAACAGGCCCTTCAGTACTGGACATGGAGAAACAGAAGCAGGCCCTTCAGTACTGGACATGGAGAAACAGGCCCTTCAGTACTGGACATGGAGGAACAGGCCCTTCAGAACTGGACATGGAGGAAAAGGCCTTTCTGTACTGGACATTGAGGAACAGGACCTTCAGTACTGGACATGGAGAAACAGGAACAGGCCCTTTAATACTGGACATAGAGAAACAGGCCCTTTAGTACTGGACATGAGGGAGCAGGAACAGGCCCTTCAGTACAGGAAATGGAGTAGCAGGAACAAGCCCTTCAGTACTGGACATGGAGGAACAGGAACAGGCCCTTCAGTACTGGACATGGAGGAACAGGCCCTTCAGTACTGGACATGGAGAAACAGGCCCTTCAATACTGGACATGGAGAAACAGGAACAGGCCCTTCAGTACTGGACATGGAGAAACTGGAACAGGCTCTTCAGTACTGGACATGGAGAAACAGGAACAGGCTCTTCAGTACTGGACATGGAGAAACAGGAACAGGCTCTTCAGTACTGGACATGGAGAAAAAGGCCCTTCAGTACTGGACATGGAGGAACAGGCCCTTCAGTACTGGACATGGAGGAACAGGCCGTTCAGTACTAGACATGGAGGAACAGGCCCTTTAGTACTGGACATGGAGAAATCGGAACAGGCTCTTCAGTACTGGACATAGAGAAATAGGCTCTTCAGTACTGGACATGGAGGAACAGGCCATTTGGTACTGGACATGGAGGAACAGGCCCTTCAGTGCTAGACATTGAGGAACAGGCCCTTCTGTACTGGACATGGAGGAACAGGACCTTCAGTACTGGACATGGAGAAACAGGGACAGGCCCTTTAATTCTGGACATGGAGAAACAGGCCCTTTAGTACTGGACATGAGGGAGCAGGAACAGGCCCTTCAGTACAGGAAATGGAGTAGCAGGAACAAGCCCTTCAGTACTGGACATGGAGGAACAGGCCCTTCAGTACTGGACATGGAGGAGCAGGAACAAGCCCTTCAGTACTGTACATGGAGGAACAGGAACAGGCCCTTCAGTACTGGACATGGAGAAACAGGAACAGGCCCTTCAGTACTGGACATGGAGAAACAGGAACAGGCCCTTCAGTACTGGACATGGAGAAACAGGAACAGGCTCTTCAGTACTGGACATGGAGAAACAGGCCCTTCAGTACTGGACATGGAGGAACAGGCCCTTCAGTACTGGACATGGAGGAACAGGCCCTTCAGTACTGGACATGGAGGAATCGGCCCTTCTGTGCTGGACATGGAGGAACAGGACCTTCAGTACTGGACATGGAGAAACAGGAACAGGCCCTTTAATACTGGACATGGAGAAACAGGCCCTTTAGTACTGGACATGGAGAAACAGGAACAGGCCCTTCAGTACTGGACATATAGAAACAGAAGCAGGCCCTTCAGTACTGGACATGGAGAAACAGGCCCTTCAGTACTGGACATGGAGGAACAGGCCCTTCAGAACTGGACATGGAGGAAAAGGCCTTTCTGTACTGGACATTGAGGAACAGGACCTTCAGTACTGGACATGGAGAAACAGGAACAGGCCCTTTAATACTGGACATGGAGAAACAGGCCCTTTAGTACTGGACATGAGGGAGCAGGAAAAGGCCCTTCAGTACAGGAAATGGAGTAGCAGGAACAAGCCCTTCAGTACTGGACATGGAGGAACAGGAACAGGCCCTTCAGTACTGGACATGGAGGAACAGGCCCTTCAGTACTGGACATGGAGAAACAGGCCCTTCAATACTGGACATGGAGAAACAGGAACAGGCCCTTCAGTACTGGACATGGAGAAACTGGAACAGGCTCTTCAGTACTGGACATGGAGAAACAGGAACAGGCTCTTCAGTACTGGACATGGAGAAAAAGGCCCTTCAGTACTGGACATGGAGGAACAGGCCCTTCAGTACTGGACATGGAGGAACAGGCCCTTCTGTACTGGACATGGAGGAACAGGACCTTCAGTACTGGACATGGAGAAACAGGAACAGGCCCTTTAATACTGGACATGGAGAAACAGGCCCTTTAGTACTGGACATGAGGGAGCAGGAACAGGCCCTTCAGTACTGGACATAGAGGAGCAGGAACAGGCCCTTCAGTACTGGACATGGAAAAACAGGCCCTTCAATACTGGACATGAAGGAACAGGCCCTTCAGTACTTGACAAGGAGGAACAGGCCCTTCAGTACTGGACAAGGAGGAACAGGCCCTTCACTATTGGACATGGAGAAACAGGAACAGGCCCTTCAGTCCTGGACATGGAGAAACAGGCCCTTCAGTACTAGACATGGAGGAACAGGCCCTTTCAGTGCTTGACAAGGAGGAACAGGCCCTTCAGTACTGGACATGGAGGAACAGGCCCTTTAGTACTGGACATGGAGAAACAGGAACAGGCCCTTCAGTACTGGACATGGAGGAACAGGCCATTCGGTACTGGACATGGAGGAACAGGCCCTTCAGTACTGGACACGGAGGAACAGGCCATTCGGTCCTGGACACGGAGAAACAGGAACAGGCCCTTCAGTACTGGACATGGAGAAACAGGATCAGGCCGTTCAGTACTGGACATGGAGAAACAGGCCCTTCAGTACTTGACATGAGGGAGCAGGAACAGGCCCTTCGGTACTGGACATGGAGAAACAGGAACTGGCCCTTCAGTACTGGACATGGAGTAGCAGGAACAGGCCCTTCAGTACTGGACATGGAGAAACAGTCCCTTTTGTACTGGACATGAAGGAACAGGACCTTTAGTAATTGACATGGAGAAACAGGCCCTTCAGTACTGGACAAGGGGGAACAGGACCTTCAGTACTGGACATGGAGAAACAGGAACAGGCCCTTCAATACTGGACATGGAGAAACAGGCCCTTCAATACTGGACATGGAGAAACAGGAACAGGCCCTTTAGTACTGGACATGGAGGAGCAGGAACAGGCCCTTCAGTACTGGACATGGAGGGACAGGCCCTTCGGTACTGGACATGGACAAACAGGCCCTTCAGTACTGGACATGGAGGAACAGTAACAGGCCCTTCAGTACTGGACATGGAGAAACAGGCCCTTCAGTACTGGACATGGAGGAACAGGCCCTTCAATACTGGACATGGAGGAGCAGGAACAGGTCCTTCAATACTGGACATGGAGGAACAGGCCCTTCAGTACTGGACATGGAGGAACAGGACCTTCAGTACTGGACATGGAGAAACAGGAACAGGCCCTTTAGTACTGGACATGGAGAAACAGGCCCTTTAGTACTGGACATGGAGGAACAGGCCATTCGGTACTGGACATGAAGGAACAGGCTATTCAGTACTAGACATGGAGGAACAGGCCCTTTAGTACTGGACATGGAGAAACAGGAACAGGCCCTTTAGTACTGGGCATGGAGAAACAGGCCCTTCAGTACTGGACATGGAGGAACAGGCCCTTAAATACTGGACATGGAGAAACAGGAACAGGCCCTTTAGTATTGGACATGGAGAAACAGGAACAGGCCCTTTAGTATTGGACATGGAGAAACAGGAACAGGCTCTTCAGTACTGGACATGGAGGAGCAGGAACAGGCCCTTCAGTACTGGACATGGAGTAACAGGACCTTCAGTACTGGACATGGAGTAACAGGACCTTCAGTACTGGACATGGAGGAACAGGCCCTTCAGTACTGGACATGGAGGAACAGGACCTTCCGTACTGGACATGGAGAAACAGGCCCTTCAGTACTGGACATGGAGGAACAGGCCCTTCAGTACTGGACATGGAGGAACAGGCCCTTCTGTACTGGACATGGAGGAACAGGACCTTCTGTACTGGACATGGAGAAACAGGAACAGGCCCTTTAATACTGGACATGGAGAAACAGGCCCTTTAGTACTGGACATGGATAAACAGGAACAGGCCCTTCAGTACTGGACATGGAGAAACAGGAGCAGGCTCTTCAGTACTGGACATGGAGAAACAGGCCCTTCAGTACTGGACATGGAGGAACAGGCCCTTCAGAACTGGACATGGAGGAACAGGCCTTTCTGTACTGGACATTGAGGAAAAGGACCTTCAGTACTGGACATGGAGAAACAGGAACAGGCCCTTTAATACTGGACATGGAGAAACAGGCCCTTTAGTACTGGACATGAGGGAGCAGGAACAGGCCCTTCAGTACAGGAAATTGAGTAGCAGGAACAAGCCCTTCAGTACTGGACATGGAGGAACAGGAACAGGCCCTTCAGTACTGGACATGGAGGAACAGGCCCTTCAGTACTGGACATGGAGAAACAGGCCCTTCAATACTGGACATGGAGAAACAGGAACAGGCCCTTCAGTACTGGACATGGAGAAACTGGAACAGGCTCTTCAGTACTGGACATGGAGAAACAGGAACAGGCTCTTCAGTACTGGACATGGAGAAACAGGAACAGGCTCTTCAGTACTGGACATGGAGAAAAAGGCCCTTCAGTACTGGACATGGAGGAACAGGCCCTTCAGTACTGGACATGGAGGAACAGGCCCTTCTGTACTGGACATGGAGGAACAGGACCTTCAGTACTGGACATGGAGAAACAGGAACAGGCCCTTTAATACTGGACATGGAGAAACAGGAACAGGCCCTTCAGTACTGGACATGGAAAAACAGGCCCTTCAATACTGGACATGAAGGAACAGGCCCTTCAGTACTTGACAAGGAGGAACAGGCCCTTCAGTACTGGACAAGGAGGAACAGGCCCTTCACTACTGGACATGGAGAAACAGGAACAGGCCCTTCAGTCCTGGACATGGAGAAACAGGCCCTTCAGTACTAGACATGGAGGAACAGGCCCTTTCAGTGCTTGACAAGGAGGAACAGGCCCTTCAGTACTGGACATGGAGGAACAGGCCCTTTAGTACTGGACATGGAGAAACAGGAACAGGCTCTTCAGTACTGGACCTAGAGAAACAGGCCCTTCAGTACTGGACATGGAGGAACAGGCCATTCGGTACTGGACATGGAGGAACAGGCCCTTCAGTACTGGACACGGAGGAACAGGCCATTCGGTCCTGGACACGGAGAAACAGGAACAGGCCCTTCAGTACTGGACATGGAGAAACAGGATCAGGCCGTTCAGTACTGGACATGGAGAAACAGGCCCTTCAGTACTTGACATGAGGGAGCAGGAACAGGCCCTTCGGTACTGGACATGGAGAAACAGGAACTGGCCCTTCAGTACTGGACATGGAGTAGCAGGAACAGGCCCTTCAGTACTGGACATGGAGAAACAGTCCCTTTTGTACTGGACATGGAGGAACAGGACCTTTAGTAATTGACATGGAGAAACAGGCCCTTCAGTACTGGACAAAGGGGAACAGGACCTTCAGTACTGGACATGGAGAAACAGGAACAGGCCCTTCAATACTGGACATGGAGAAACAGGCCCTTCAATACTGGACATGGAGAAACAGGAACAGGCCCTTTAGTACTGGACATGGAGGAGCAGGAACAGGTCCTTCAGTACTGGAAATGGAGGAACAGGCCCTTCAGTACTGGACATGGAGAAACAGGCCCTTCAATACTGGACATGGAGAAATAGGAACAGGCCCTTTAGTACTGGACATTGAGAAACAGGAACAGGCCCTTCAGTACTGGACATGAGGGAGCAGGAACAGGCCCTTCAGTACTGGACATGGAGGGACAGGCCCTTCGGTACTGGACATGGACAAACAGGCCCTTCAGTACTGGACATGGAGGAACAGTAACAGGCCCTTCAGTACTGGACATGGAGAAACAGGCCCTTCAATACTGGACATGGAGGAGCAGGAACAGGTCCTTCAATACTGGACATGGAGGAACAGGCCCTTCAGTACTGGACATGGAGGAACAGGACCTTCAGTACTGGACATGGAGAAACAGGAACAGGCCCTTTAGTACTGGACATGGAGAAACAGGCCCTTTAGTACTGGACATGGAGGAGCAGGACCTTCAGTACTGGACATGGAGGACATGGAGAAAAAGGAACAGGTCCATAATTACTGGACAGGGAGGAGCAGGAACAGGCCCTTTAGTACTGGACATGGAGGAACAGGCCATTCGGTACTGGACATGAAGGAACAAGCCGTTCAGTACTGGACATGGAGGAACAGGCCCTTTAGTACTGGACATGGAGGAACAGGCCATTCGGTACTGGACATGAAGGAACAGGCTGTTCAGTACTAGACATGGAGGAACAGGCCCTTTAGTACTGGACATGGAGAAACAGGAACAGGCCCTTTAGTACTGGGCATGGAGAAACAGGCCCTTCAGTACTGGACATGGAGGAACAGGCCCTTAAATACTGGACATGGAGAAACAGGAACAGGCCCTTTAGTATTGGACATGGAGAAACAGGAACAGGCCCTTTAGTATTGGACATGGAGAAACAGGAACAGGCTCTTCAGTACTGGACATGGAGGAGCAGGAACAGGCCCTTCAGTACTGGACATGGAGTAACAGGACCTTCAGTACTGGACATGGAGTAACAGGACCTTCAGTACTGGACATGGAGGAACAGGCCCTTCAGTACTGGACATGGAGGAACAGGACCTTCCGTACTGGACATGGAGAAACAGGCCCTTCAGTACTGGACATGGAGGAACAGGCCCTTCAGTACTGGACATGGAGGAACAGGCCCTTCTGTACTGGACATGGAGGAACAGGACCTTCTGTACTGGACATGGAGAAACAGGAACAGGCCCTTTAATACTGGACATGGAGAAACAGGCCCTTTAGTACTGGACATGGAGCAACAGGAACAGGCCCTTCAGTACTGGACATGGAGAAACAGGAGCAGGCTCTTCAGTACTGGACATGGAGAAACAGGCCCTTCAGAACTGGACATGGAGGAACAGGCCTTTCTGTACTGGACATTGAGGAAAAGGACCTTCAGTACTGGACATGGAGAAACAGGAACAGGCCCTTTAATACTGGACATGGAGAAACAGGCCCTTTAGTACTGGACATGAGGGAGCAGGAACAGGCCCTTCAGTACAGGAAATGGAGTAGCAGGAACAAGCCCTTCTGTACTGGACATGGAGGAACAGGCCCTTCAGTACTGGACATGGAGGAACAGGCCCTTCAGTACTGGACATGGAGAAACAGGCCCTTCAATACTGGACATGGAGAAACAGGAACAGGCCCTTCAGTACTGGACATGGAGAAACAGGAAAAGCCCCTTCAGTACTGGACATGAGGGAGCAGGAACAGGCCCTTCAATACTGGGCATGGAGGAACAGGCCCTTCAGTACTGGACATGGAGGAACAGGCCCTTCAGTACTGGACATGGAGAAACAGGCCCTTCAATACTGGACATGGAGAAACAGGAACAGGCCCTTTAGTACTTGACATGGAGAAACAGGCCCTTTAGTACTGGACATGGAGGAGCAGGACCTTCAGTACTGGACATGGAGGACATGGAGAAAAAGGAACAGGTCCATAATTACTGGACAGGGAGGAGCAGGGACAGGCCCTTTAGTACTGGACATGGAGGAACAGGCCATTCGGTACTGGACATGAAGGAACAAGCCGTTCAGTACTGGACATGGAGGAACAGGCCCTTTAGTACTGGACATGGAGGAACAGGCCATTCGGTACTGGACATGAAGGAACAGGCTGTTCAGTACTAGACATGAAGGAACAGGCCCTTTAGTACTGGACATGGAGAAACAGGAACAGGCCCTTTAGTACTGGGCATGGAGAAACAGGCCCTTCAGTACTGGACATGGAGGAACAGGCCCTTAAATACTGGACATGGAGAAACAGGAGCAGGCCCTTTAGTATTGGACATGGAGAAACAGGAACAGGCCCTTTAGTATTGGACATGGAGAAACAGGAACAGGCTCTTCAGTACTGGACATGGAGGAGCAGGAACAGGCCCTTCAGTACTGGACATGGAGAAACAGGAACAGGCCCTTCAGTACTGGACATGGAGAAACAGGAACAGGCCCTTCAGTACTGGACATGGAGAAACAGGAACAGGCTCTTCAGTACTGGACATGGAGAAACAGGCCCTTCAGTACTGGACATGGAGGAACAGGCCCTTCAGTACTGGACATGGAGGAACAGGCCCTTCAGTACTGGAGAAGCAAGAGAGGAGGTGAAATAGCACTCCTCTCCGTCACGTGGTGTGCCAAGCCACCACCTCTGGAGAAGCAAGAGAGGAGGTGAAATAGCGCTCCTCTCCGTCACGTGGCGTGCCAAGTCACCACCTCTGGAGAAGCAAGAGAGGAGGTGAAATGGCGCTCCTCTCCGTCACGTGGTGTGCCAAGCCACCACCTCTGGAGAAGCAAGAGAGGAGGTGAAATAGCGCTCCTCTTCGTCACGTGGCGTGCCAAGCCACCACCTCTGGAGAAGCAAGAGAGGAGGTGAAATAGTGCTCCTCTCCGTCACGTGGCGTGCCAAGCCACCACCTCTGGAGAAGAAAGACAGCAGACAGCAAGAGAGGAGGTGAAATAGTGCTCCTCTCCGTCACGTGGCGTGCCAAGCCACCACCTCTGGAGAAGCAAGAGAGGAGGTGAAATAGCGCTCCTCTTCGTCACGTGGCGTGCCAAGCCACCACCTCTGGAGAAGCAAGAGAGGAGGTGAAATAGCGCTCCTCTCCGTCACGTGGCGTGCCAAGCCACCACCTCTGGAGAAGCAAGAGAGGAGGTGAAATAGCGCTCCTCTCCGTCACGTGGCGTGCCAAGCCACCACCTCTGGAGAAGCAAGAGAGGAGGTGAAATAGCGCTCCTCTCCGTCACGTGGCGTGCCAAGCCACCACCTCTGGAGAAGCAAGAGAGGAGGTGAAATAGCGCTCCTCTCCGTCACGTGGTGTGCCAAGCCACCACCTCTGGAGAAGAAAGACAGCAGACAGCAAGAGAGGAGGTGAAATAGCGCTCCTCTCCGTCACGTGGTGTGCCAAGCCACCACCTCTGGAGAAGCAAGAGAGGAGGTGAAATAGCGCTCCTCTCCGTCACGTGGCGTGCCAAGCCACCACCTCTGGAGAAGCAAGAGAGGAGGTGAAATAGCGCTCCTCTCCGTCACGTGGCGTGCCAAGCCACCACCTCTGGAGAAGCAAGAGAGGAGGTGAAATAGCGCTCCTCTCCGTCACGTGGCGTGCCAAGCCACCACCTCTGGAGAAGCAAGAGAGGAGGTGAAATAGCGCTCCTCTCCGTCACGTGGCGTGCCAAGCCACCACCTCTGGAGAAGAAAGACAGCAGACAGCAAGAGAGGAGGTGAAATAGCGCTCCTCTCCGTCATGTGGCGTGCCAAGCCACCACCTCTGGAGAAGCAAGAGAGGAGGTGAAATAGCGCTCCTCTCCGTCATGTGGCGTGCCAAGCCACCACCTCTGGAGAAGCAAGAGAGGAGGTGAAATAGCGCTCCTCTCCGTCACGTGGCGTGCCAAGCCACCACCTCTGGAGAAGCAAGAGAGGAGGTGAAATAGCGCTCCTCTCCGTCATGTGGCGTGCCAAGCCACCACCTCTGGAGAAGCAAGAGAGGAGGTGAAATAGCGCTCCTCTCCGTCACGTGGCGTGCCAAGCCACCACCTCTGGAGAAGAAAGACAGCAGACAGCAAGAGAGGAGGTGAAATAGCGCTCCTCTGTTAGGTAAATTTGTATTTTATGTTTATTATTAGTACTTGATATAATGGGAATTAACATTTTGTAAGTTATCGTTGTTTCATGCATGTCTATTATAACCACTGTTCACTGTTTCACACCTGCAAGGGCACGAGTCTTTGTATTATTGAAACTGTACCACTCTGAGACTCTTCAAGGTCTCTGGCCTCTGGGCCGGGGGACATCTTATCTGAGACTCCTGCTTCAACTGTGTGAACCATATAGAAGTGTAACCACTCACACACACACACACACACACACACACACACACACACACACACACACACACACACACACACACACACACACACACACACACACACACACACACACACACACACACACACACACACACACACACACACACACACACACACACACACACACACACACACACACACACACACACACAGGCCAGTGTTAACCTGCTTTGTCTGTGTATGAAAATGTAACCGCCTACTCTAACTTTGAATAAAACGGGGCAGAGAAATGAAGATCGGGGCAGATCGGTGAACTTCAGCTCCTGAGGTGAATTCATTTCTCTGTCCTTGTACAAGCTGACTTATTGTTTTGACTCTTTATTGCTCTCGATACTGGGGTTGTCTCTCTTTTCATTCTTGCAGGTTTTGTACCTAACACCTCTCCGTCACGTGGCGTGCCAAGTCACCACCTCTGGAGAAGAAAGACAGCAGACAGCAAGAGAGGAGGTGAAATAGCGCTTCTCTCCGTCACGTGGCGTGCCAAGCCACCACCTCTGGAGAAGAAAGACAGCAGACAGCAAGAGAGGAGGTGAAATAGCGCTCCTCTCCGTCACGTGGCGTGCCAAGCCACCACCTCTGTAGAAGCAAGAGAGGAGGTGAAATAGCGCTCCTCTCCGTCACGTGGCGTGCCAAGCCACCACCTCTGTAGAAGCAAGAGAGGAGGTGAAATAGCGCTCCTCTCCGTCACGTGGCGTGCCAAGCCACCACCTCTGTAGAAGCAAGAGAGGAGGTGAAATAGCGCTCCTCTACGTCACTTGGCGTGCCAAGCCACCACCTCTGGAGAAGAAAGACAGCAGACAGCAAGAGAGGAGGTGAAATAGCGCTCCTCTCCGTCACGTGGCGTGCCAAGCCACCACCTCTGGAGAAGCAAGAGAGGAGGTGAAATAGCGCTCCTCTCCGTCACGTGGCGTGCCAAGCCACCACCTCTGGAGAAGAAAGACAGCAGACAGCAAGAGAGGAGGTGAAATAGCGCTCCTCTCCGTCACGTGGCGTGCCAAGCCACCACCTCTGGAGAAGAAAGACAGCAGAGAGCAAGAGAGGAGGTGAAATAGCGCTCCTCTCCGTCACGTGGCGTGCCAAGCCACCACCTCTGGAGAAGCAAGAGAGGAGGTGAAATAGCGCTCCCCTCCGTCACGTGGCGTGCCAAGCCACCACCTCTGGAGAAGAAAGACAGCAGACAGCAAGAGAGGAGGTGAAATAGCGCTCCTCTCCGTCACGTGGCGTGCCAAGCCACCACCTCTGGAGAAGAAAGACAGCAGACAGCAAGAGAGGAGGTGAAATAGCGCTCCTCTCCGTCACGTGGCGTGCCAAGTCACCACCTCTGGAGAAGAAAGACAGCAGACAGCAAGAGAGGAGGTGAAATAGCGCTCCTCTCCGTCACGTGGTGTGCCAAGCCACCACCTCTGGAGAAGAAAGACAGCAGACAGCAAGAGAGGAGGTGAAATAGCGCTCCTCTCCGTCACGTGGCGTGCCAAGCCACCACCTCTGGAGAAGCAAGAGAGGAGGTGAAATAGCGCTCCCCTCCGTCACGTGGCGTGCCAAGCCACCACCTCTGGAGAAGAAAGACAGCAGACAGCAAGAGAGGAGGTGAAATAGCGCTCCTCTCCGTCACGTGGCGTGCCAAGCCACCACCTCTGTAGAAGCAAGAGAGGAGGTGAAATAGCGCTCCTCTCCGTCACGTGGCGTGCCAAGCCACCACCTCTGGAGAAGAAAGACAGCAGAGAGCAAGAGAGGAGGTGAAATAGCGCTCCTCTCCGTCACGTGGCGTGCCAAGCCACCACCTCTGGAGAAGCAAGAGAGGAGGTGAAATAGCGCTCCCCTCCGTCACGTGGCGTGCCAAGCCACCACGTCTGGAGAAGAAAGACAGCAGACAGCAAGAGAGGAGGTGAAATAGCGCTCCTCTCCGTCACGTGGCGTGCCAAGCCACCACCTCTCGAGAAGAAAGATAGCAGGCAGCAAGAGAGGAGGTGAAATAGCGCTCCTCTCCGTCACGTGGCGTGCCAAGCCACCACCTCTGGAGAAGCAAGAGAGGAGGTGAAATAGCGCTCCTCTCCGTCACGTGGTGTGCCAAGCCACCACCTCTGGAGAAGCAAGAGAGGAGGTGAAATAGCGCTCCCCTCCGTCACGTGGCGTGCCAAGCCACCACCTCTGGAGAAGAAAGACAGCAGACAGCAAGAGAGGAGGTGAAATAGCGCTCCTCTCCGTCACGTGGCGTGCCAAGCCACCACCTCTGTAGAAGCAAGAGAGGAGGTGAAATAGCGCTCCTCTCCGTCACGTGGCGTGCCAAGCCACCACCTCTGGAGAAGAAAGACAGCAGAGAGCAAGAGAGGAGGTGAAATAGCGCTCCTCTCCGTCACGTGGCGTGCCAAGCCACCACCTCTGGAGAAGCAAGAGAGGAGGTGAAATAGCGCTCCTCTCCGTCACGTGGCGTGCCAAGCCACCACCTCTGGAGAAGAAAGACAGCAGAGAGCAAGAGAGGAGGTGAAATAGCGCTCCTCTCCGTCACGTGGCGTGCCAAGCCACCAGCTCTGGAGAAGCAAGAGAGGAGGTGAAATAGTGCTCCTCTCCGTCACGTGGCGTGCCAAGCCACCACGTCTGGAGAAGAAAGACAGCAGACAGCAAGAGAGGAGGTGAAATAGCGCTCCTCTCCGTCACGTGGCGTGCCAAGCCACCACCTCTGGAGAAGAAAGACAGCAGACAGCAAGAGAGGAGGTGAAATAGCGATCCTCTCCGTCACGTGGCGTGCCAAGCCACCACCTCTGGAGAAGCAAGAGAGGAGGTGAAATAGCGCTCCTCTCCGTCACGTGGTGTGCCAAGCCACCACCTCTGGAGAAGCAAGAGAGGAGGTGAAATAGCGCTCCCCTCCGTCACGTGGCGTGCCAAGCCACCACCTCTGGAGAAGAAAGACAGCAGACAGCAAGAGAGGAGGTGAAATAGCGCTCCTCTCCGTCACGTGGCGTGCCAAGCCACCACCTCTGGAGAAGAAAGACAGCAGACAGCAAGAGAGGAGGTGAAATAGCGCTCCTCTCCGTCACGTGGCGTGCCAAGCCACCACCTCTGTAGAAGCAAGAGAGGAGGTGAAATAGCGCTCCTCTCCGTCACGTGGCGTGCCAAGCCACCACCTCTGGAGAAGAAAGACAGCAGAGAGCAAGAGAGGAGGTGAAATAGCGCTCCTCTCCGTCACGTGGCGTGCCAAGCCACCACCTCTGGAGAAGCAAGAGAGGAGGTGAAATAGCGATCCTCTCCGTCACGTGGCGTGCCAAGCCACCACCTCTGGAGAAGCAAGAGAGGAGGTGAAATAGCGCTCCTCTCCGTCACGTGGCGTGCCAAGCCACCACCTCTGGAGAAGCAAGAGAGGAGGTGAAATAGCGCTCCTCTCCGTCACGTGGCGTGCCAAGCCACCACCTCTGGAGAAGCAAGAGAGGAGGTGAAATAGCGATCCTCTCCGTCACGTGGCGTGCCAAGCCACCACCTCTGGAGAAGCAAGAGAGGAGGTAAAATAGCGCTCCTCTCCATCACGTGGCGTGCCAAGCCACCACCTCTGGAGAAGAAAGAGAGGAGGTGAAATAGCGCTCCTCTCCGTCACGTGGCGTGCCAAGCCACCACCTCTGGAGAAGCAAGAGAGGAGGTGAAATAGCGCTCCTCTCCGTCACGTGGCGTGCCAAGCCACCACCTCTGGAGAAGAAAGACAGCAGACAGCAAGAGAGGAGGTGAAATAGCGCTCCTCTGTTAGGTAAATTTGTACTTTATGTTTATTATTAGTACTTGATATAATGGGAATTAACATTTTGTAAGTTATCGTTGTTTCATGCATGTCTATTATAACCACTGTTCACTGTTTCACACCTGCAAGGGCACGAGTCTTTGTATTATTGAAACTGTACCACTCTGAGACTCTTCAAGGTCTCTGGCCTCTGGGCCGGGGGAAATCCTATCTGAGACTCCTGCTTCAACTGTGTGAACCATATAGAAGTGTAACCACTCACACACCCCCCCCCCCCACACACACACACACACACACACACACACACACACACACACACACAGGCCAGTGTTAACCTGCTTTGTCTGTGTATGAAAATGTAACCGCCTACTCTAACTTTGAATAAAACGGGGCAGAGAAATGAAGATCGGGGCAGATCGGTGAACTTCAGCTCCTGAGGTGAATTCATTTCTCTGTCCTTGTACAAGCTGACTTATTGTTTTGACTCTTTATTGCTCTCGATACTGGGGTTGTCTCTCTTTTCATTCTTGCAGGTTTTGTACCTAACACCTCTCCGTCACGTGGCGTGCCAAGTCACCACCTCTGGAGAAGAAAGACAGCAGACAGCAAGAGAGGAGGTGAAATAGCGCTTCTCTCCGTCACGTGGCGTGCCAAGCCACCACCTCTGGAGAAGAAAGACAGCAGACAGCAAGAGAGGAGGTGAAGTAGTGCTCCTCTCCGCCACGTGGCGTGCCAAGTCACCACCTCTGGAGAAGAAAGACAGCAGACAGCAAGAGAGGAGGTGAAATAGCGCTCCTCTCAGTCACGTGGCGTGCCAAGCCACCACCTCTGTAGAAGCAAGAGAGGAGGTGAAATAGCGCTCCTCTCCGTCATGTGGCGTGCCAAGCCACCACCTCTGGAGAAGCAAGAGAGGAGGTGAAATAGCGCTCCTCTACGTCAATTGGCGTGCCAAGCCACCACCTCTGGAGAAGAAAGACAGCAGACAGCAAGAGAGGAGGTGAAATAGCGCTCCTCTCCGTCACGTGGCGTGCCAAGCCACCACCTCTGGAGAAGAAAGACAGCAGACAGCAAGAGAGGAGGTGAAATAGCGCTCCTCTCCGTCACGTGGCGTGCCAAGCCACCACCTCTGTAGAAGCAAGAGAGGAGGTGAAATAGCGCTCCTCTCCGTCACGTGGCGTGCCAAGCCACTACCTCTGTAGAAGCAAGAGAGGAGGTGAAATAGCGCTCCTCTCCGTCATGTGGCGTGCCAAGCCACCACCTCTGGAGAAGAAAGACAGCAGACAGCAAGAGAGGAGGTGAAATAGCGCTCCTCTCCGTCACGTGGCGTGCCAAGCCACTACCTCTGTAGAAGCAAGAGAGGAGGTGAAATAGCGCTCCTCTCCGTCATGTGGCGTGCCAAGCACACCACCTCTGGAGAAGAAAGACAGCAGACAGCAAGAGAGGAGGTGAAATAGCGCTCCTCTCCGTCACGTGGCGTGCCAAGCCACCACCTCTGGAGAAGAAAGACAGCAGACAGCAAGAGAGGAGGTGAAATAGCGCTCCTCTCCGTCACGTGGCGTGCCAAGCCACCACCTCTGGAGAAGCAAGAGAGGAGGTGAAATAGCGCTCCTCTCCGTCACTTGGCGTGCCAAGCCACCACCTCTGGAGAAGCAAGAGAGGAGGTGAAATAGCGCTCCTCTCCGTCACGTGGCGTGCCAAGCCACCACCTCTGGAGAAGCAAGAGAGGAGGTGAAATAGCGCTCCTCTCCGTCACTTGGCGTGCCAAGCCACCACCTCTGGAGAAGAAAGACAGCAGACAGCAAGAGAGGAGGTGAAATAGCGCTCCTCTCCGTCACGTGGCGTGCCAAGCCACCACCTCTGGAGAAGAAAGACAGCAGAGAGCAAGAGAGGAGGTGAAATAGCGCTCCTCTCCGTCACGTGGCGTGCCAAGCCACCACCTCTGGAGAAGAAAGACAGCAGACAGCAAGAGAGGAGGTGAAATAGCGCTCCTCTCCGTCACGTGGCGTGCCAAGCCACCACCTCTGGAGAAGCAAGAGAGGAGGTGAAATAGCGCTCCTCTCCGTCACGTGGCGTGCCAAGCCACCACCTCTGAAAAAGCAAGAGAGGAGGTGAAATAGCGCTCCCCTCCGTCACGTGGCGTGCCAAGCCACCACGTCTGGAGAAGAAAGACAGCAGACAGCAAGAGAGGAGGTGAAATAGCGCTCCTCTCCGTCACGTGGCGTGCCAAGCCACCACCTCTGGAGAAGCAAGAGAGGAGGTAAAATAGCGCTCCTCTCCGTCACGTGGCGTGCCAAGCCACCACCTCTGGAGAAGAAAGACAGCAGACAGCAAGAGAGGAGGTGAAATAGCGCTCCTCTCCGTCACGTGGCGTGCCAAGCCACCACCTCTGGAGAAGCAAGAGAGGAGGTGAAATAGCGCTCCCCTCCGTCACGTGGCGTGCCAAGCCACCACCTCTGGAGAAGAAAGACAGCAGACAGCAAGAGAGGAGGTGAAATAGCGCTCCTTTCCGTCACGTGGCGTGCCAAGCCACCACCTCTGGAGAAGAAAGACAGCAGACAGCAAGAGAGGAGGTGAAATAGCGCTCCTCTCCGTCACGTGGCGTGCCAAGCCACCACCTCTGTAGAAGCAATAGAGGAGGTGAAATAGCGCTCCTCTCCGTCACGTGGCGTGCCAAGCCACCACCTCTGGAGAAGCAAGAGAGGAGGTGAAATAGCGCTCCTCTCCGTCACGTGGCGTGCCAAGCCACCACCTCTGGAGAAGCAAAAGAGGAGGTGAAATAGCGCTCCTCTCCGTCACGTGGCGTGCCAAGTCACCACCTCTGGAGAAGCAAGAGAGGAGGTGAAATAGCGCTCCCCTCCGTCACGTGGCGTGCCAAGCCACCACGTCTGGAGAAGAAAGACAGCAGACAGCAAGAGAGGAGGTGAAATAGCGCTCCTCTCCGTCACGTGGCGTGCCAAGCCACCACCTCTGTAGAAGCAAGAGAGGAGGTGAAATAGCGCTCCTCTCCGTCACGTGGCGTACCAAGCCACCACCTCTGGAGAAGCAAGAGAGGAGGTGAAATAGTGCTCCTCTCCGTCACGTGGCGTGCCAAGCCACCACCTCTGGAGAAGAAAGACAGCAGACAGCAAGAGAGGAGGTGAAATAGCGCTCCTCTCCGTCACTTGGCGTGCCAATCCACCACCTCTGGAGAAGAAAGACAGCAGACAGCAAGAGAGGAGGTGAAATAGCGCTCCTCTCCGTCACGTGGCGTGCCAAGCCACCACCTCTGGAGAAGCAAGAGAGGAGGTGAAATAGCGCTCCTCTCCGTCACGTGGCGTGCCAAGCCACCACCTCTGGAGAAGCAAGAGAGGAGGTGAAATAGCGCTCCTCTCCGTCACGTGGCGTGCCAAGCCACCACCTCTGGAGAAACAAGAGAGGAGGTGAAATAGCGCTCCTCTCCGTCACGTGGCGTGCCAAGTCACCACCTCTGGAGAAGAAAGACAGCAGACAGCAAGAGAGGAGGTGAAATAGCGCTCCTCTCCGTCACGTGGCGTGCCAAGCCACCACCTCTGGAGAAGAAAGACAGCAGAGAGCAAGAGAGGAGGTGAAATAGCGCTCCTCTCCGTCACGTGGCGTGCCAAGCCACCACCTCTGGAGAAGAAAGACAGCAGACAGCAAGAGAGGAGGTGAAATAGCGCTCCTCTCCGTCACGTGGCGTGCCAAGCCACCACCTCTGGAGAAGGAAGAGAGGAGGTGAAATAGCGCTCCCCTCCGTCACGTGGCGTGCCAAGCCACCACCTCTGGAGAAGAAAGACAGCAGACAGCAAGAGAGGAGGTGAAATAGCGCTCCTCTCCGTCACGTGGCGTGCCAAGTCACCACCTCTGGAGAAGCAAGAGAGGAGGTGAAATAGCGCTCCTCTCCGTCACGTGGCGTGCCAAGCCACCACCTCTGGAGAAGCAAAAGAGGAGGTGAAATAGCGCTCCTCTCCGTCACGTGGCGTGCCAAGCCACCACCTCTGGAGAAGAAAGACAGCAGACAGCAAGAGAGGAGGTGAAATAGCGCTCCTCTCCGTCACGTGGCGTGCCAAACCACCACCTCTGGAGAAGTAAGAGAGGAGGTGAAATAGCTCTCCTCTCCGTCACGTGGCGTGCCAAGTCACCACCTCTGGAGAAGAAAGACAGCAGACAGCAAGAGAAGAGGTGAAATAGCGCTCCTCTCCATCACGTGGCGTGTCAAGCCACCACCTCTGGAGAAGCAAGAGAGGAGGTGAAATAGCACTCCTCTCTGTCAAGTGGCGTGCCAAGCCACCACCTCTGGAGAAGCAAGACAGCAGACAGCAAGAGAGGAGGTGAAATTGCGCTCCTCTCCGTCACGTGGCGTGCCAAGTCACCACCTCTGGAGAAGAAAGACAGCAGACAGCAAGAGAGGAGGTGAAATAGCGCTCCTCTCCGTCACGTGGCGTGCCAAGCCACCACCTCTGGAGAAGAAAGACAGCAGACAGCAAGAGAGGAGGTGAAATAGCGCTCCTCTCCGTCACGTGGCGTGCCAAGCCACCACCTCTGGAGAAGCAAGAGAGGAGGTGAAATAGCGATCCCCTCCGTCACGTGGCGTGCCAAGCCACCACCTCTGGAGAAGCAAGAGAGGAGGTGAAATAGCGCTCCTCTCCGTCACGTGGCGTGCCAAGCCACCACCTCTGGAGAAACAAGAGAGGAGGTGAAATAGCGCTCCTCTCCGTCACGTGGCGTGCCAAGTCACCACCTCTGGAGAAGAAAGACAGCAGACAGCAAGAGAGGAGGTGAAATAGCGCTCCTCTCCATCACATGGCGTGCCAAGCCACCACCTCTGGAGAAGCAAGAGAGGAGGTGAAATAGCGCTCCTCTCCGTCACGTGGCGTGCCAAGCCACCACCTCTGGAGAAGAAAGACAGCAGACAGCAAGAGAGGAGGTGAAATAGCGCTCCTCTCCGTCACGTGGCGTGCCAAGCCACCACCTCTGGAGAAGCAAGAGAGGAGGTGAAATAGCGCTCCCCTCCGTCACGTGGCGTGCCAAGCCACCACCTCTGGAGAAGAAAGAGAGGAGGTGAAATAGCGCTCCTCTCCGTCACGTGGCGTGCCAAGCCACCACCTCTGGAGAAGAAAGAGAGGAGGTGAAATAGCGCTCCTCTCCGTCACGTGGCGTGCCAAGCCACCACCTCTGGAGAAGAAAGACAGCAGACAGCAAGAGAGGAGGTGAAATAGCGCTCCTCTGTTAGGTAAATTTGTACTTTATGTTTATTATTAGTACTTGATATAATGGGAATTAACATTTTGTAAGTTATCGTTGTTTCATGCATGTCTATTATAACCACTGTTCACTGTTTCACACCTGCAAGGGCACGAGTCTTTGTATTATTGAAACTGTACCACTCTGAGACTCTTCAAGGTCTCTGGCCTCTGGGCCGGGGGAAATCCTATCTGAGACTCCTGCTTCAACTGTGTGAACCATATAGAAGTGTAACCACTCACACACCCCCCCCCACACACCCCCCCCCCCCCACACACACACACACACACACACACACACACACACACACACACACACACACACACACACACACACACACACACACACACACACACACACACACACACACACACACACACACACACACACACACACACACACACACACACACACACACACACACACACAGGCCAGTGTTAACCTGCTTTGTCTGTGTATGAAAATGTAACCGCCTACTCTAACTTTGAATAAAACGGGGCAGAGAAATGAAGATCGGGGCAGATCGGTGAACTTCAGCTCCTGAGGTGAATTCATTTCTCTGTCCTTGTACAAGCTGACTTATTGTTTTGACTCTTTATTGCTCTCGATACTGGGGTTGTCTCTCTTTTCATTCTTGCAGGTTTTGTACCTAACACCTCTCCGTCACGTGGCGTGCCAAGCCACCACCTCTGGAGAAGCAAGAGAGGAGGTGAAATAGCGCTCCTCTCCGTCACGTGTCATGCCAAGCCACCACCTCTGGAGAAGAAAGACAGCAGACAGCAAGAGAGGAGGTGAAATAGCGCTCCTCTCCGTCACGTGGCGTGCCAAGCCACCACCTCTGGAGAAGAAAGAGAGGAGGTGAAATAGCGCTCCTCTCCGTCACGTGGCGTGCCAAGCCACCGCCTCTGGAGAAGCAAGAGAGGAGGTGAAATAGCGCTCCTCTCCGTCACGTGTCATGCCAAGCCACCACCTCTGGAGAAGAAAGACAGCAGACAGCAAGAGAGGAGGTGAAATAGCGCTCCTCTCCGTCACGTGGCGTGCCAAGCCACCACCTCTGGAGAAGCAAGAGAGGAGGTGAAATAGCGCTCCTCTCCGTCACGTGGCGTGCCAAGCCACCGCCTCTGGAGAAGCAAGAGAGGAGGTGAAATAGCGCTCCTCTCCGTCACGTGTCATGCCAAGCCACCACCTCTGGAGAAGAAAGACAGCAGACAGCAAGAGAGGAGGTGAAATAGCGCTCCTCTCCGTCACGTGGCGTGCCAAGCCACCACCTCTGGAGAAGAAAGATAGCAGACAATAAGAGAGGAGGTGAAATAGCGCTCCTCTCAGTCACGTGGCGTTCCAAGCCACCACCTCTGGAGAAGCAAGAGAGGAGGTGAAATAGCGCTCCTCTCCGTCAAGTGGCGTGCCAAGCCACCACCTCTGGAGAAGCAAGAGAGGAGGTGAAATAGCGCTCCTCTCCGTCACGTGGCGTGCCAAGCCACCACCTCTGGAGAAGGAAGAGAGGAGGTGAAATAGCGCTCCTCTCCGCCACGTGGCGTGCCAAGCCACCACCTCTGGAGAAGAAAGACAGCAGACAGCAAGAGAGGAGGTGAAATAGCGCTCCTCTCCGTCACGTGGCGTGCCAAGCCACCACCTCTGGAGAAGAAAGACAGCAGACAGCAAGAGAGGAGGTGAAATAGCGCTCCTCTCCGTCACGTGGCGTGCCAAGTCACCACCTCTGGAGAAGCAAGAGAGGAGGTGAAATAGCGCTCCTCTCCGTCACGTGGCGTGCCAAGCCACCACCTCTGGAGAAGCAAGAGAGGAGGTGAAATAGCGCTCCTCTCCGTCAAGTGGCGTGCCAAGCCACCACCTCTGGAGAAGCAAGAGAGGAGGTGAAATAGCGCTCCTCTCCGTCACGTGGCGTGCCAAGCCACCACCTCTGGAGAAGAAAGATAGCTGACAATAAGAGAGGAGGTGAAATAGCGCTCCTCTCAGTCACGTGGCGTTCCAAGCCACCACCTCTGGAGAAGCAAGAGAGGAGGTGAAATAGCGCTCCTCTCCGTCAAGTGGCGTGCCAAGCCACCACCTCTGGAGAAGCAAGAGAGGAGGTGAAATAGCGCTCCTCTCCGTCACGTGGCGTGCCAAGCCACCACCTCTGGAGAAGGAAGAGAGGAGGTGAAATAGCGCTCCTCTCCGCCACGTGGCGTGCCAAGTCACCACCTCTGGAGAAGAAAGACAGCAGACAGCAAGAGAGGAGGTGAAATAGCGCTCCTCTCCGTCACGTGGCGTGCCAAGCCACCGCCTCTGGAGAAGAAAGAGAGGAGGTGAAATAGCGCTCCTCTCCGTCACGTGGCGTGCCAAGCCACCACCTCTGGAGAAGAAAGACAGCAGACAGCAAGAGAGGAGGTGAAATAGCGCTCCTCTCCGTCACGTGGCGTGCCAAGCCACCACCTCTGGAGAAGAAAGATAGCAGACAATAAGAGAGGAGGTGAAATAGCGCTCCTCTCAGTCACGTGGCGTTCCAAGCCACCACCTCTGGAGAAGCAAGAGAGGAGGTGAAATAGCGCTCCTCTCCGTCAAGTGGCGTGCCAAGCCACCACCTCTGGAGAAGCAAGAGAGGAGGTGAAATAGCGCTCCTCTCCGCCACGTGGCGTGCCAAGCCACCACCTCTGGAGAAGAAAGACAGCAGACAGCAAGAGAGGAGGTGAAATAGCGCTCCTCTCCGTCACGTGGCGTGCCAAGCCACCACCTCTGGAGAAGAAAGACAGCAGACAGCAAGAGAGGAGGTGAAATAGCGCTCCTCTCCGTCACGTGGCGTGCCAAGCCACCACCTCTGGAGAAGCAAGAGAGGAGGTGAAATAGCGCTCCTCTCCGTCAAGTGGCGTGCCAAGCCACCACCTCTGGAGAAGCAAGAGAGGAGGTGAAATAGCGCTCCTCTCCGTCACGTGGCGTGCCAAGCCACCACCTCTGGAGAAGAAAGATAGCAGACAATAAGAGAGGAGGTGAAATAGCGCTCCTCTCAGTCACGTGGCGTTCCAAGCCACCACCTCTGGAGAAGCAAGAGAGGAGGTGAAATAGCGCTCCTCTCCGTCAAGTGGCGTGCCAAGCCACCACCTCTGGAGAAGCAAGAGAGGAGGTGAAATAGCGCTCCTCTCCGTCACGTGGCGTGCCAAGCCACCACCTCTGGAGAAGGAAGAGAGGAGGTGAAATAGCGCTCCTCTCCGCCACGTGGCGTGCCAAGTCACCACCTCTGGAGAAGAAAGACAGCAGACAGCAAGAGAGGAGGTGAAATAGCGCTCCTCTCAGTCACGTGGCGTTCCAAGCCACCACCTCTGGAGAAGCAAGAGAGGAGGTGAAATAGCGCTCCTCTCCGTCACGTGGCGTGCCAAGCCACCACCTCTGGAGAAGGAAGAGAGGAGGTGAAATAGCGCTCCTCTCCGCCACGTGGCGTGCCAAGTCACCACCTCTGGAGAAGAAAGACAGCAGACAGCAAGAGAGGAGGTGAAATAGCGCTCCTCTCCGTCACGTGGCGTGCCAAGCCACCGCCTCTGGAGAAGAAAGAGAGGAGGTGAAATAGCGCTCCTCTCCGTCACGTGGCGTGCCAAGCCACCACCTCTGGAGAAGAAAGACAGCAGACAGCAAGAGAGGAGGTGAAATAGCGCTCCTCTCCGTCACGTGGCGTGCCAAGCCACCACCTCTGGAGAAGAAAGATAGCAGACAATAAGAGAGGAGGTGAAATAGCGCTCCTCTCAGTCACGTGGCGTTCCAAGCCACCACCTCTGGAGAAGCAAGAGAGGAGGTGAAATAGCGCTCCTCTCCGTCAAGTGGCGTGCCAAGCCACCACCTCTGGAGAAGCAAGAGAGGAGGTGAAATAGCGCTCCTCTCCGTCACGTGGCGTGCCAAGCCACCACCTCTGGAGAAGGAAGAGAGGAGGTGAAATAGCGCTCCTCTCCGCCACGTGGCGTGCCAAGCCACCACCTCTGGAGAAGAAAGACAGCAGACAGCAAGAGAGGAGGTGAAATAGCGCTCCTCTCCGTCACGTGGCGTGCCAAGCCACCACCTCTGGAGAAGAAAGACAGCAGACAGCAAGAGAGGAGGTGAAATAGCGCTCCTCTCCGTCACGTGGCGTGCCAAGCCACCACCTCTGGAGAAGCAAGAGAGGAGGTGAAATAGCGCTCCTCTCCGTCAAGTGGCGTGCCAAGCCACCACCTCTGGAGAAGCAAGAGAGGAGGTGAAATAGCGCTCCTCTCCGTCACGTGGCGTGCCAAGCCACCACCTCTGGAGAAGGAAGAGAGGAGGTGAAATAGCGCTCCTCTCCGCCACGTGGCGTGCCAAGTCACCACCTCTGGAGAAGAAAGACAGCAGACAGCAAGAGAGGAGGTGAAATAGCGCTCCTCTCCGTCACGTGGCGTGCCAAGCCACCGCCTCTGGAGAAGAAAGAGAGGAGGTGAAATAGCGCTCCTCTCCGTCACGTGGCGTGCCAAGCCACCACCTCTGGAGAAGAAAGACAGCAGACAGCAAGAGAGGAGGTGAAATAGCGCTCCTCTCCGTCACGTGGCGTGCCAAGCCACCACCTCTGGAGAAGGAAGAGAGGAGGTGAAATAGCGCTCCTCTCCGCCACGTGGCGTGCCAAGTCACCACCTCTGGAGAAGAAAGACAGCAGACAGCAAGAGAGGAGGTGAAATAGCGCTCCTCTCCGTCACGTGGCGTGCCAAGCCACCGCCTCTGGAGAAGAAAGAGAGGAGGTGAAATAGCGCTCCTCTCCGTCACGTGGCGTGCCAAGCCACCACCTCTGGAGAAGAAAGACAGCAGACAGCAAGAGAGGAGGTGAAATAGCGCTCCTCTCCGTCACGTGGCGTGCCAAGCCACCGCCTCTGGAGAAGAAAGAGAGGAGGTGAAATAGCGCTCCTCTCCGTCACGTGGCGTGCCAAGCCACCACCTCTGGAGAAGCAAGAGAGGAGGTGAAATAGCGCTCCTCTCGGTCAAGTGGCGTGCCAAGCCACCACCTCTGGAGAAGCAAGAGAGGAGGTGAAATAGCGCTCCTCTCCGTCACGTGGCGTGCCAAGCCACCACCTCTGGAGAAGAAAGACAGCAGACAGCAAGAGAGGAGGTGAAATAGCGCTCCTCTCCGTCACGTGGCGTGCCAAGCCACCGCCTCTGGAGAAGAAAGAGAGGAGGTGAAATAGCGCTCCTCTCCGTCACGTGGCGTGCCAAGCCACCACCTCTGGAGAAGAAAGACAGCAGACAGCAAGAGAGGAGGTGAAATAGCGCTCCTCTCGGTCAAGTGGCGTGCCAAGCCACCACCTCTGGAGAAGCAAGAGAGGAGGTGAAATAGCGCTCCTCTCCGTCACGTGGCGTGCCAAGCCACCACCTCTGGAGAAGAAAGACAGCAGACAGCAAGAGAGGAGGTGAAATAGCGCTCCTCTCCGTCACGTGGCGTGCCAAGCCACCGCCTCTGGAGAAGAAAGAGAGGAGGTGAAATAGCGCTCCTCTCCGTCACGTGGCGTGCCAAGCCACCACCTCTGGAGAAGAAAGACAGCAGACAGCAAGAGAGGAGGTGAAATAGCGCTCCTCTCCGTCATGTGGCGTGCCAAGCCACCACCTCTGGAGAAGAAAGACAGCAGACAGCAAGAGAGGAGGTGAAATAGCGCTCCTCTCCGTCACGTGGCGTGCCAAGCCACCACCTCTGGAGAAGCAAGAGAGGAGGTGAAATAGCGCTCCTCTCCGTCACGTGGCGTACCAAGCCACCACCTCTGGAGAAGAAAGACAGCAGACAGCAAGAGAGGAGGTGAAATAGCGCTCCTCTCCGTCACGTGGCGTGCCAAGCCACCACCTCTGGAGAAGCAAGAGAGGAGGTGAAATAGCGCTCCTCTCCGTCACGTGGCGTACCAAGCCACCACGTCTGGAGAAGAAAGACAGCAGACAGCAAGAGAGGAGGTGAAATAGCGCTCCCCTCCGTCACGTGGCGTGCCAAGCCACCACCTCTAGAGAAGCAAGAGAGGAGGTGAAATAGCGCTCCTCTCCGTCACGTGGCGTGCCAAGCCACCACCTCTGGAGAAGAAAGACAGCAGACAGCAAGAGAGGAGGTGAAATAGCGCTCCTCTCCGTCACGTGGCGTGCCAAGCCACCACCTCTGGAGAAGCAAGAGAAGAGGTGAAATAGCGCTCCTCTCCGTCACGTGGCGTGCCAAGCCACCACCTCTGGAGAAGCAAGAGAGGAGGTGAAATAGCGCTCCTCTCCATCACGTGGCGTACCAAGCCACCACCTCTGGAGAAGCAAGAGAGGAGGTGAAATAGCGCTCCTCTCCGTCACGTGGCGTGCCAAGCCACCACCTCTGGAGAAGCAAGAGAGGAGGTGAAATAGCGCTCCCCTCCGTCACGTGGCGTACCAAGCCACCACGTCTGGAGAAGAAAGACAGCAGACAGCAAGAGAGGAGGTGAAATAGCGCTCCTCTCGTCACGTGGCGTGCCAAGCCACCACCTCTGGAGAAGCAAGAGAGGAGGTGAAATAGCGCTCCTCTCCGTCACGTGGCGTGCCAAGCCACCACCTCTGGAGAAGAAAGACAGCAGACAGCAAGAGAGGAGGTGAAATAGCGCTCCTCTCCGTCACGTGGCGTGCCAAGCCACCACCTCTGGAGAAGAAAGACAGCAGACAGCAAGAGAGGAGGTGAAATAGCGCTCCTCTCCGTCACGTGGCGTGCCAAGCCACCACCTCTGGAGAAGAAAGACAGCAGACAGCAAGAGAGGAGGTGAAATAGCGCTCCTCTGTTAGGTAAATTTGTACTTTATGTTTATTATTAGTACTTGATATAATGGGAATTAACATTTTGTAAGTTATCGTTGTTTCATGCATGTCTATTATAACCACTGTTCACTGTTTCACACCTGCAAGGGCACGAGTCTTTGTATTATTGAAACTGTACCACTCTGAGACTCTTCAAGGTCTCTGGCCTCTGGGCCGGGGGAAATCCTATCTGAGACTCCTGCTTCAACTGTGTGAACCATATAGAAGTGTAACCACTCACACACCCCCCCCCACACACCCCCCCCCCCCCACACACACACACACACACACACACACACACACACACACACACACACACACACACACACACACACACACACACACACACACACACACACACACACACACACACACACACACACACACACAGGCCAGTGTTAACCTGCTTTGTCTGTGTATGAAAATGTAACCGCCTACTCTAACTTTGAATAAAACGGGGCAGAGAAATGAAGATCGGGGCAGATCGGTGAACTTCAGCTCCTGAGGTGAATTCATTTCTCTGTCCTTGTACAAGCTGACTTATTGTTTTGACTCTTTATTGCTCTCGATACTGGGGTTGTCTCTCTTTTCATTCTTGCAGGTTTTGTACCTAACACCTCTCCGTCACGTGGCGTGCCAAGTCACCACCTCTGGAGAAGAAAGACAGCAGACAGCAAGAGAGGAGGTGAAATAGCGCTTCTCTCCGTCACGTGGCGTGCCAAGTCACCACCTCTGGAGAAGAAAGACAGCAGACAGCAAGAGAGGAGGTGAAATAGCGCTCCTCTCCGTCACGTGGCGTGCCAAGCCACCACCTCTGGAGAAGAAAGACAGCAGACAGCAAGAGAGGAGGTGAAATAGCGCTCCTCTCCGTCACGTGGCGTGCCAAGCCACCACCTCTGGAGAAGAAAGACAGCAGACAGCAAGAGAGGAGGTGAAATAGCGCTCCTCTCCGTCACGTGGCGTGCCAAGCCACCACCTCTGGAGAAGCAAGAGAGGAGGTGAAATAGCGCTCCTCTCCGTCACGTTGCGTGCCAAGCCACCACCTCTGGAGAAGCAAGAGAGGAGGTGAAATAGCGCTCCTCTCCGTCAAGTGGCGTGCCAAGCCACCACCTCTGGAGAAGCAAGAGAGGAGGTGAAATAGCGCTCCTCTCCGTCACGTGGCGTGCCAAGCCACCACCTCTGGAGAAGCAAGAGAGGAGGTGAAATAGCGCTCCTCTCCGTCACGTGGCGTGCCAAGCCACCACCTCTGGAGAAGAAAGACAGCAGACAGCAAGAGAGGAGGTGAAATAGCGCTCCTCTCCGTCACATGGCGTGCCAAGTCACCACCTCTGGAGAAGCAAGAGAGGAGGTGAAATAGCGCTCCTCTCCGTCACGTGGCGTGCCAAGCCACCACCTCTGGAGAAGCAAAAGAGGAGGTGAAATAGCGCTCCTCTCCGTCACGTGGCGTGCCAAGCCACCACCTCTGGAGAAGAAAGACAGCAGACAGCAAGAGAGGAGGTGAAATTGCGCTCCTCTCCGTCACGTGGCGTGCCAAACCACCACCTCTGGAGAAGTAAGAGAGGAGGTGAAATAGCGCTCCTCTCCATCACGTGGCGTGTCAAGCCACCACCTCTGGAGAAGCAAGAGAGGAGGTGAAATAGCACTCCTCTCTGTCAAGTGGCGTGCAAAACCACCACCTCTGGAGAAGAAAGACAGCAGACAGCAAGAGAGGAGGTGAAATTGCACTCCTCTCCGTCACGTGGCGTGCCAAGCCACCACCTCTGGAGAAGAAAGACAGCAGACAGCAAGAGAGGAGGTGAAATAGCGCTCCTCTCCGTCACGTGGCGTGCCAAGCCACCACCTCTGGAGAAGAAAGACAGCAGACAGCAAGAGAGGAGGTGAAATAGCGCTCCTCTCCGTCACGTGGCGTGCCAAGTCACCACCTCTGGAGAAGCAAGAGAGGAGGTGAAATAGCGCTCCTCTCCGTCACGTGGCGTGCCAAGCCACCACCTCTGGAGAAGCAAAAGAGGAGGTGAAATAGCGCTCCTCTCCGTCACGTGGCGTGCCACGCCACCACCTCTGGAGAAGAAAGACAGAAGACAGCAAGAGAGGAGGTGAAATAGCGCTCCTCTCCGTCACGTGGCGTGCCAAGCCACCACCTCTGGAGAAACAAGAGAGGAGGTGAAATAGCGCTCCTCTCCGTCACGTGGCGTGCCACGCCACCACCTCTGGAGAAGAAAGACAGAAGACAGCAAGAGAGGAGGTGAAATAGCGCTCCTCTCCGTCACGTGGCGTGCCAAGTCACCACCTCTGGAGAAGAAAGACAGCAGACAGCAAGAGAGGAGGTGAAATAGCGCTCCTCTCCGTCACGTGGCGTGCCAAACCAACACCTCTGGAGAAGTAAGAGAGGAGGTGAAATAGCGCTCCTCTCCGTCACGTGGCGTGCCAAGTCACCACCTCTGGAGAAGAAAGACAGCAAACAGCAAGAGAGGAGGTGAAATAGCGCTCCTCTCCATCACGTGGCGTGCCAAGCCACCACCTCTGGAGAAGAAAGACAGCAGACGGCCATGGAGGAGGTGAAATAGCGCACCTCTCCGTCACGTGGCGTGCCAAGCCACCACCTCTGGAGAAGCAAGACAGCAGACAGCAAGAGAGGAGGTGAAATAGCGCTCCTCTCCGTCACGTGGCGTGCCAAGTCACCACCTCTGGAGAAGCAAGAGAGGAGGTGAAATAGCGCTCCTCTCCGTCACGTGGCGTGCCAAGCCACCACCTCTGGAGAAGCAAGAGAGGAGGTGAAATAGCGCTCCTCTCCGTCACGTGGCGTGCCAAGCCACCACCTCTGGAGAAGCAAGAGAGGAGGTGAAATAGCGCTCCTCTCCGTCACGTGGCGTGCCAAGCCACCACCTCTGGAGAAGCAAGAGAGGAGGTGAAATAGCGCTCCTCTCCATCACGTGGCGTGCCAAGCCACCACCTCTGGAGAAGCAAGAGAGGAGGTGAAATAGCGCTCCTCTCCGTCACGTGGCGTGCCAAGCCACCACCTCTGGAGAAGCAAGAGAGGAGGTGAAATAGCGCTCCTCTCCGTCACGTGGCGTGCCAAGCCACCACCTCTGGAGAAGAAAGACAGCAGACAGCAAGAGAGGAGGTGAAATAGCGCTCCTCTGTTAGGTAAATTTGTACTTTATGTTTATTATTAGTACTTGATATAATGGGAATTAACATTTTGTAAGTTATCGTTGTTTCATGCATGTCTATTATAACCACTGTTCACTGTTTCACACCTGCAAGGGCACGAGTCTTTGTATTATTGAAACTGTACCACTCTGAGACTCTTCAAGGTCTCTGGCCTCTGGGCCGGGGGAAATCCTATCTGAGACTCCTGCTTCAACTGTGTGAACCATATAGAAGTGTAACCACTCACACCCCCCCCCCCCCCACACACACACACACACACACCCCCACACACACACACACACACACACACACACACAGGCCAGTGTTAACCTGCTTTGTCTGTGTATGAAAATGTAACCGCCTACTCTAACTTTGAATAAAACGGGGCAGAGAAATGAAGATCGGGGCAGATCGGTGAACTTCAGCTCCTGAGGTGAATTCATTTCTCTGTCCTTGTACAAGCTGACTTATTGTTTTGACTCTTTATTGCTCTCGATACTGGGGTTGTCTCTCTTTTCATTCTTGCAGGTTTTGTACCTAACACCTCTCCGTCACGTGGCGTGACGGCAAGAGAGGAGGTGAAATAGCGCTCCTCTCCGTCACGTGGCGTGCCAAGCCACCGCCTCTGGAGAAGCAAGAGAGGAGGTGAAATAGCGCTCCTCTCCGTCACGTGTCATGCCAAGCCACCACCTCTGGAGAAGAAAGACAGCAGACAGCAAGAGAGGAGGTGAAATAGTGCTCCTCTCCGTCACGTGGCGTGCCAAGCCACCGCCTCTGGAGAAGAAAGAGAGGAGGTGAAATAGCGCTCCTCTCCGTCACGTGGCGTGCCAAGCCACCACCTCTGGAGAAGCAAGAGAGGAGGTGAAATAGCGCTCCTCTCGGTCAAGTGGCGTGCCAAGCCACCACCTCTGGAGAAGCAAGAGAGGAGGTGAAATAGCGCTCCTCTCCGTCACGTGGCGTGCCAAGCCACCACCTCTGGAGAAGAAAGACAGCAGACAGCAAGAGAGGAGGTGAAATAGCGCTCCTCTCCGTCACGTGGCGTGCCAAGCCACCGCCTCTGGAGAAGAAAGAGAGGAGGTGAAATAGCGCTCCTCTCCGTCACGTGGCGTGCCAAGCCACCACCTCTGGAGAAGAAAGACAGCAGACAGCAAGAGAGGAGGTGAAATAGCGCTCCTCTCCGTCACGTGGCGTGCCAAGCCACCACCTCTGGAGAAGAAAGATAGCAGACAGCAAGAGAGGAGGTGAAATAGCGCTCCTCTCAGTCACGTGGCGTGCCAAGCCACCACCTCTGGAGAAGCAAGAGAGGAGGTGAAATAGCGCTCCTCTCCGTCAAGTGGCGTGCCAAGCCACCACCTCTGGAGAAGCAAGAGAGGAGGTGAAATAGCGCTCCTCTCCGTCACGTGGCGTGCCAAGCCACCGCCTCTGGAGAAGAAAGAGAGGAGGTGAAATAGCGCTCCTCTCCGTCACGTGGCGTGCCAAGCCACCACCTCTGGAGAAGAAAGACAGCAGACAGCAAGAGAGGAGGTGAAATAGCGCCCCTCTCCGTCACGTGGCGTGCCAAGTCACCACCTCTGGAGAAGAAAGACAGCAGACAGCAAGAGAGGAGGTGAAATAGCGCTCCTCTCCGTCACATGGCGTGCCAAGCCACCACCTCTGGAGAACCAAGAGAGGAGGTGAAATAGCGCTCCTCTCTGTCACGTGGCGTGCCAAGTCACCACCTCTGGAGAAGAAAGACAGCAGACAGCAAGAGAGGAGGTGAAATAGTGCTCCTCTCCGTCACGTGGCGTGCCAAGCCACCGCCTCTGGAGAAGAAAGAGAGGAGGTGAAATAGCGCTCCTCTCCGTCACGTGGCGTGCCAAGCCACCACCTCTGGAGAAGCAAGAGAGGAGGTGAAATAGCGCTCCTCTCGGTCAAGTGGCGTGCCAAGCCACCACCTCTGGAGAAGCAAGAGAGGAGGTGAAATAGCGCTCCTCTCCGTCACGTGGCGTGCCAAGCCACCACCTCTGGAGAAGAAAGACAGCAGACAGCAAGAGAGGAGGTGAAATAGCGCTCCTCTCCGTCACGTGGCGTGCCAAGCCACCGCCTCTGGAGAAGAAAGAGAGGAGGTGAAATAGCGCTCCTCTCCGTCACGTGGCGTGCCAAGCCACCACCTCTGGAGAAGAAAGACAGCAGACAGCAAGAGAGGAGGTGAAATAGCGCTCCTCTCGGTCAAGTGGCGTGCCAAGCCACCACCTCTGGAGAAGCAAGAGAGGAGGTGAAATAGCGCTCCTCTCCGTCACGTGGCGTGCCAAGCCACCACCTCTGGAGAAGAAAGACAGCAGACAGCAAGAGAGGAGGTGAAATAGCGCTCCTCTCCGTCACGTGGCGTGCCAAGCCACCACCTCTGGAGAAGAAAGATAGCAGACAGCAAGAGAGGAGGTGAAATAGCGCTCCTCTCAGTCACGTGGCGTGCCAAGCCACCACCTCTGGAGAAGCAAGAGAGGAGGTGAAATAGCGCTCCTCTCCGTCAAGTGGCGTGCCAAGCCACCACCTCTGGAGAAGCAAGAGAGGAGGTGAAATAGCGCTCCTCTCCGTCACGTGGCGTGCCAAGCCACCGCCTCTGGAGAAGAAAGAGAGGAGGTGAAATAGCGCTCCTCTCCGTCACGTGGCGTGCCAAGCCACCACCTCTGGAGAAGAAAGACAGCAGACAGCAAGAGAGGAGGTGAAATAGCGCCCCTCTCCGTCACGTGGCGTGCCAAGTCACCACCTCTGGAGAAGAAAGACAGCAGACAGCAAGAGAGGAGGTGAAATAGCGCTCCTCTCCGTCACATGGCGTGCCAAGCCACCACCTCTGGAGAACCAAGAGAGGAGGTGAAATAGCGCTCCTCTCTGTCACGTGGCGTGCCAAGTCACCACCTCTGGAGAAGAAAGACAGCAGACAGCAAGAGAGGAGGTGAAATAGTGCTCCTCTCCGTCACGTGGCGTGCCAAGCCACCACCTCTGGAGAAGAAAGACAGCAGACAGCAAGAGAGGAGGTGAAATAGCGCTCCTCTCCGCCACGTGGCGTGCCAAGCCACCACCTCTGGAGAAGAAAGACAGCAGACAGCAAGAGAGGAGGTGAAATAGCGCTCCTCTCCGCCACGTGGCGTGCCAAGCCACCACCTCTGGAGAAGAAAGACAGCAGACAGCAAGAGAGGAGGTGAAATAGCGCTCCTCTCGGTCAAGTGGCGTGCCAAGCCACCACCTCTGGAGAAGCAAGAGAGGAGGTGAAATAGCGCTCCTCTCCGTCACGTGGCGTGCCAAGTCACCACCTCTGGAGAAGAAAGACAGCAGACAGCAAGAGAGGAGGTTAAATAGCGCTCCTCTCCGTCACGTGGCGTGCCAATCCACCACCTCTGGAGAAGAAAGACAGCAGACAGCAAGAGAGGAGGTGAAATAGCGCTCCTCTCCGTCACGTGGCGTGCCAAGCCACCACCTCTGGAGAAGAAAGACAGCAGACAGCAAGAGAGGAGGTGAAATAGCGCTCCTCTCCGTCACGTGGCGTGCCAAGCCACCACCTCTGGAGAAGCAAGAGAGGAGGTGAAATAGCGCTCCTCTCCGTCAAGTGGCGTGCCAAGCCACCACCTCTGGAGAAGCAAGAGAGGAGGTGAAATAGCGCTCCTCTCCGTCACGTGGCGTGCCAAGCCACCACCTCTGGAGAAGAAAGATAGCAGACAGCAAGAGAGGAGGTGAAATAGCGCTCCTCTCCGTCACGTGGCGTGCCAAGCCACCACGTCTGGAGAAGAAAGACAGCAGACAGCAAGAGAGGAGGTGAAATAGCGCTCCTCTCAGTCACGTGGCGTGCCAAGCCACCACCTCTGGAGAAGAAAGATAGCAGACAGCAAGAGAGGAGGTGAAATAGCGCTCCTCTCAGTCACGTGGCGTGCCAAGCCACCACGTCTGGAGAAGAAAGATAGCAGACAGCAAGAGAGGAGGTGAAATAGCGCTCCTCTCAGTCACGTGGCGTGCCAAGCCACCACCTCTGGAGAAGCAAGAGAGGAGGTGAAATAGCGCTCCTCTCCGTCACGTTGCGTGCCAAGCCACCACCTCTGGAGAAGCAAGAGAGGAGGTGAAATAGCGCTCCTCTCCGTCAAGTGGCGTGCCAAGCCACCACCTCTGGAGAAGCAAGAGAGGAGGTGAAATAGCGCTCCTCTCCATCACATGGCGTGCCAAGCCACCACCTCTGTAGAAGAAAGATAGCAGACAGCAAGAGAGGAGGTGAAATAGCGCTCCTCTCAGTCACGTGGCGTGCCAAGCCACCACCTCTGGAGAAGAAATACAGCAGACAGCAAGAGAGGAGGTGAAATAGCGCTCCTCTCCGTCACGTGGCGTGCCAAGACCACCTCTGGAGAAGCAAGAGAGGAGGTGAAATAGCGCTCCTCTCCGTCACGTTGCTTGCCAATCCACCACCTCTGGAGAAGCAAGAGAGGAGGTGAAATAGCGCTCCTCTCCGTCAAGTGGCGTGCCAAGCCACCACCTCTGGAGAAGCAAGAGAGGAGGTGAAATAGCGCTCCTCTCCATCACATGGCGTGCCAAGCCACCACCTCTGGAGAAGAAAGATAGCAGACAGCAAGAGAGGAGGTGAAATAGCGCTCCTCTCAGTCACGTGGCGTGCCAAGCCACCACCTCTGGAGAAGCAAGAGAGGAGGTGAAATAGCGCTCCTCTCCGTCAAGTGGCGTGCCAAGCCACCACCTCTGGAGAAGCAAGAGAGGAGGTGAAATAGCGCTCCTCTCCGCCACGTGGCGTGCCAAGCCACCACCTCTGGAGAAGAAAGACAGCAGACAGCAAGAGAGGAGGTGAAATAGGGCTGCTCTCCGTCACGTGGCGTGCCAAGCCACCGCCTCTGGAGAAGAAAGAGAGGAGGTGAAATAGCGCTCCTCTCCGTCACGTGGCGTGCCAAGCCACCACCTCTGGAGAAGAAAGACAGCAGACAGCAAGAGAGGAGGTGAAATAGCGCTCCTCTCCGTCACGTGGCGTGCCAAGCCACCGCCTCTGGAGAAGAAAGAGAGGAGGTGAAATAGCGCTCCTCTCCGTCACGTGGCGTGCCAAGCCACCACCTCTGGAGAAGCAAGAGAGGAGGTGAAATAGCGCTCCTCTCCGTCACGTGGCGTGCCAAGTCACCACCTCTGGAGAAGCAAGAGAGGAGGTGAAATAGCGCTCCTCTCCGTCACGTGGCGTGCCAAGCCACCACCTCTGGAGAAGCAAGAGAGGAGGTGAAATAGCGCTCCTCTCCGTCACGTGGCGTGCCAAGTCACCACCTCTGGAGAAGCAAGAGAGGAGGTGAAATAGCGCTCCTCTCCGTCACGTGGCGTGCCAAGTCACCACCTCTGGAGAAGCAAGAGAGGAGGTGAAATAGCGCTCCTCTCCGTCAAGTGGCGTGCCAAGTCACCACCTCTGGAGAAGAAAGAGAGGATGTGAAATTTGGCTCCTCTCCGTCACGTGGCGTGCCAAGCCACCACCTCTGGAGAAGAAAGAGCAGACGGCTGTGGAGGAGGTGAAATAGCGCTCCTCTCCGTCACGTGGCGTGCCAAGCCACCACCTCTGGAGAAGCAAGAGAGGAGGTGAAATAGCGCTACTCTCCGTCACGTGGCGTGCCAAGCCACCACCTCTGGAGAAGCAAGAGAGGAGGTGAAATAGCGCTCCTCTCCGTCACTTGGCGTGCCAAGCCACCACCTCTGGAGAAGAAAGACAGCAGACAGCAAGAGAGGAGGTGAAATAGCGCTCCTCTCCGTCACGTGGCGTGCCAAGCCACCACCTCTGGAGAAGAAAGAGAGGAGGTGAAATAGCGCTCCTCTCCGTCACGTGGCGTGCCAAGCCACCGCCTCTGGAGAAGAAAGAGAGGAGGTGAAATAGCGCTCCTCTCCGTCACGTGGCGTGCCAAGTCACCACCTCTGGAGAAGCAAGAGAGGAGGTGAAATAGCGCTCCTCTCCGTCACGTGGCGTGCCAATCCACCACCTCTGGAGAAGCAAGAGAGGAGGTGAAATAGCGCTCCTCTCCGTCACGTGGCGTGCCAAGTCACCACCTCTGGAGAAGAAAGACAGCAGACAGCAAGAGAGGAGGTGAAATAGCGCTCCTCTCCGTCACGTGGCGTGCCAAGCCACCACCTCTGGAGAAGAAAGAGCAGACGGCTGTGGAGGAGGTGAAATAGCGCTCCTCTCCGTCATGTGGCGTGCCAAGCCACCACCTCTGGAGAAGCAAGAGAGGAGGTGAAATAGCGCTCCTCTCCGTCACGTGGCGTGCCAAGCCACCACCTCTGGAGAAGCAAGAGAGGAGGTGAAATAGCGCTCCCCTCCGTCACGTGGCGTGCCAAGCCACCACCTCTGGAGAAGCAAGAGAGGAGGTGAAATAGCGCTCCTCTCCGTCACGTGGCGTGCCAAGCCACCACCTCTGGAGAAGAAAGACAGCAGACAGCAAGAGAGGAGGTGAAATAGCGCTCCTCTCCGTCACGTGGCGTGCCAAGCCACCACCTCTGGAGAAGCAAGAGAGGAGGTGAAATAGCGCTCCTCTCCGTCACGTGGCGTGCCAAGCCACCACCTCTGGAGAAGCAAGAGAGGAGGTGAAATAGCGCTCCTCTCCGTCACGTGGCGTGCCAAGCCACAACCTCTGGAGAAGAAAGACAGCAGAGAGCAAGAGAGGAGGTGAAATAGCGCTCCTCTCCGTCACGTGGCGTGCCAAGCCACCACCTCTGGAGAAGCAAGAGAGGAGGTGAAATAGCGCTCCTCTCCGTCACGTGGCGTGCCAAGCCACCACCTCTGGAGAAGAAAGACAGCAGACAGCAAGAGAGGAGGTGAAATAGCGCTCCTCTCCGTCACATGGCGTGCCAAGTCACCACCTCTTGAGAAGCAAGAGAGGAGGTGAAATAGCGCTCCTCTCCGTCACGTGGCGTGCCAAGCCACCACCTCTGGAGAAGCAAGAGAGGAGGTGAAATAGCGC
The DNA here is from genome assembly GCF_963422515.1 of Blennius ocellaris. Taxonomy (NCBI): domain Eukaryota; kingdom Metazoa; phylum Chordata; class Actinopteri; order Blenniiformes; family Blenniidae; genus Blennius; species Blennius ocellaris. The sequence continues at coordinate 47,625 of NW_027662182.1, forward strand.
TCCTCTCCGTCACGTGGCGTGCCAAGCCACCACCTCTGGAGAAGCAAGAGAGGAGGTGAAATAGCGCTCCTCTCCGTCACTTGGCGTGCCAATCCACCACCTCTGGAGAAGAAAGACAGCAGACAGCAAGAGAGGAGGTGAAATAGCGCTCCTCTCCGTCACGTGGCGTGCCAAGCCACCACCTCTGGAGAAGCAAGAGAGGAGGTGAAATAGCGCTCCTCTCCGTCACGTGGCGTGCCAAGCCACCACCTCTGGAGAAGCAAGAGAGGAGGTGAAATAGCGCTCCTCTCCGTCACGTGGCGTGCCAAGCCACCACCTCTGGAGAAGAAAGACAGCAGACAGCAAGAGAGGAGGTGAAATAGCGCTCCTCTCCGTCACGTGGCGTGCCAAGCCACCACCTCTGGAGAAGCAAGAGAGGAGGTGAAATAGCGCTCCTCTCCGTCACGTGGCGTGCCAAGCCACCACCTCTGGAGAAGCAAGAGAGGAGGTGAAATAGCGCTCCTCTCCGTCACGTGGCGTGCCAAGCCACCACCTCTGGAGAAGCAAGAGAGGAGGTGAAATAGCGCTCCTCTCCGTCACGTGGCGTGCCAAGCCACCACCTCTGTAGAAGCAAGAGAGGAGGTGAAATAGCGCTCCTCTCCGCCACGTGGCGTGCCAAGCCACCACCTCTGGAGAAGAAAGACAGCAGACAGCAAGAGAGGAGGTGAAATAGGGCTGCTCTCCGTCACGTGGCGTGCCAAGCCACCGCCTCTGGAGAAGAAAGAGAGGAGGTGAAATAGCGCTCCTCTCCGTCACGTGGCGTGCCAAGCCACCACCTCTGGAGAAGAAAGACAGCAGACAGCAAGAGAGGAGGTGAAATAGCGCTCCTCTCCGTCACGTGGCGTGCCAAGCCACCGCCTCTGGAGAAGAAAGAGAGGAGGTGAAATAGCGCTCCTCTCCGTCACGTGGCGTGCCAAGCCACCACCTCTGGAGAAGCAAGAGAGGAGGTGAAATAGCGCTCCTCTCCGTCACGTGGCGTGCCAAGCCACCACCTCTGGAGAAGCAAGAGAGGAGGTGAAATAGCGCTCCTCTCCGTCACGTGGCGTGCCAAGTCACCACCTCTGGAGAAGCAAGAGAGGAGGTGAAATAGCGCTCCTCTCCGTCACGTGGCGTGCCAAGTCACCACCTCTGGAGAAGCAAGAGAGGAGGTGAAATAGCGCTCCTCTCCGTCAAGTGGCGTGCCAAGTCACCACCTCTGGAGAAGAAAGAGAGGATGTGAAATATGGCTCCTCTCCGTCACGTGGCGTGCCAAGCCACCACCTCTGGAGAAGAAAGAGCAGACGGCTGTGGAGGAGGTGAAATAGCGCTCCTCTCCGTCACGTGGCGTGCCAAGCCACCACCTCTGGAGAAGCAAGAGAGGAGGTGAAATAGCGCTCCTCTCCGTCACGTGGCGTGCCAAGCCACCACCTCTGGAGAAGCAAGAGAGGAGGTGAAATAGCGCTCCTCTCCGTCACTTGGCGTGCCAAGCCACCACCTCTGGAGAAGAAAGACAGCAGACAGCAAGAGAGGAGGTGAAATAGCGCTCCTCTCCGTCACGTGGCGTGCCAAGCCACCACCTCTGGAGAAGAAAGACAGCAGACAGCAAGAGAGGAGGTGAAATAGCGCTCCTCTCCGTCACGTGGCGTGCCAAGCCACCGCCTCTGGAGAAGAAAGAGAGGAGGTGAAATAGCGCTCCTCTCCGTCACGTGGCGTGCCAAGTCACCACCTCTGGAGAAGCAAGAGAGGAGGTGAAATAGCGCTCCTCTCCGTCACGTGGCGTGCCAATCCACCACCTCTGGAGAAGCAAGAGAGGAGGTGAAATAGCGCTCCTCTCCGTCACGTGGCGTGCCAAGTCACCACCTCTGGAGAAGAAAGACAGCAGACAGCAAGAGAGGAGGTGAAATAGCGCTCCTCTCCGTCACGTGGCGTGCCAAGCCACCACCTCTGGAGAAGAAAGAGCAGACGGCTGTGGAGGAGGTGAAATAGCGCTCCTCTCCGTCATGTGGCGTGCCAAGCCACCACCTCTGGAGAAGCAAGAGAGGAGGTGAAATAGCGCTCCTCTTCGTCACGTGGCGTGCCAAGCCACCACCTCTGGAGAAGCAAGAGAGGAGGTGAAATAGCGCTCCCCTCCGTCACGTGGCGTACCAAGCCACCACGTCTGGAGAAGAAAGACAGCAGACAGCAAGAGAGGAGGTGAAATTGCGCTCCTCTCCGTCACGTGGCGTGCCAAGCCACCACCTCTGGAGAAGAAAGACAGCAGACAGCAAGAGAGGAGGTGAAATAGCGCTCCTCTCCGTCATGTGGCGTGCCAAGCCACCACCTCTGGAGAAGAAAGACAGCAGACAGCAAGAGAGGAGGTGAAATAGCGCTCCTCTCCGTCACGTGGCGTGCCAAGCCACCACCTCTGGAGAAGCAAGAGAGGAGGTGAAATAGCGCTCCTCTCCGTCACGTGGCGTGCCAAGCCACCACCTCTGGAGAAGCAAGAGAGGAGGTGAAATAGCGCTCCTCTCCGTCACGTGGCGTGCCAAGCCACAACCTCTGGAGAAGAAAGACAGCAGAGAGCAAGAGAGGAGGTGAAATAGCGCTCCTCTCCGTCACGTGGCGTGCCAAGCCACCACCTCTGGAGAAGAAAGACAGCAGACAGCAAGAGAGGAGGTGAAATAGCGCTCCTCTCCGTCACGTGGCGTGCCAAGCCACCACCTCTGGAGAAGCAAGAGAGGAGGTGAAATAGCGCTCCTCTCCGTCACGTGGCGTGCCAAGCCACCACCTCTGGAGAAGCAAGAGAGGAGGTGAAATAGCGCTCCTCTCCGTCACGTGGCGTGCCAAGCCACCACCTCTGGAGAAGAAAGACAGCAGACAGCAAGAGAGGAGGTGAAATAGCGCTCCTCTCCGTCACGTGGCGTGCCAAGCCACCACCTCTGGAGAAGCAAGAGAGGAGGTGAAATAGCGCTCCTCTCCGTCACGTGGCGTGCCAAGCCACCACCTCTGGAGAAGAAAGACAGCAGACAGCAAGAGAGGAGGTGAAATAGCGCTCCTCTCCGTCACATGGCGTGCCAAGTCACCGCCTCTGGAGAAGCAAGAGAGGAGGTGAAATAGCGCTCCTCTCCGTCACGTGGCGTGCCAAGCCACCACCTCTGGAGAAGCAAGAGAGGAGGTGAAATAGCGCTCCTCTCCGTCATGTGGCGTGCCAAGCCACCACCTCTGGAGAAGAAAGACAGCAGACAGCAAGAGAGGAGGTGAAATAGCGCTCCTCTCCGTCACGTGCCGTGCCAAGCCACCACCTCTGGAGAAGAAAGAGCAGACGGCCATGGTGGAGGTGAAATAGCGCTCCTCTCCATCACATGGCGTGCCAAGCCACCACCTCTGGAGAAGCAAGAGAGGAGGTGAAATAGCGCTCCTCTCCGTCACATGGCGTGCCAAGCCACCACCTCTGGAGAAGAAAGACAGCAGACAGCAAGAGAGGAGGTGAAATAGCGCTCCTCTCCGTCACGTGGCGTGCCAAGCCACCACCTCTGGAGAAGCAAGAGAGGAGGTGAAATAGCGCTCCTCTCCGTCACGTGGCGTGCCAAGCCACCACCTCTGGAGAAGCAAGAGAGGAGGTGAAATAGCGCTCCTCTCCGTCACGTGGCGTGCCAAGCCACCACCTCTGGAGAAGCAAGAGAGGAGGTGAAATAGCGCTCCTCTCCGTCACGTGGCGTGCCAAGCCACCACCTCTGTAGAAGCAAGAGAGGAGGTGAAATAGCGCTCCTCTCCGTCACGTGGCGTGCCAAGCCACCACCTCTGGAGAAGAAAGACAGCAGACAGCAAGAGAGGAGGTGAAATAGCGCTCCTCTCCGTCACGTGGCGTGCCAAGCCACCACCTCTGGAGAAGCAAGAGAGGAGGTGAAATAGCGCTCCTCTCCGTCACGTGGCGTGCCAAGCCACCACCTCTGGAGAAGCAAGAGAGGAGGTGAAATAGCGCTCCTCTCCGTCACGTGCCGTGCCAAGCCACCACCTCTGGAGAAGAAAGAGCAGACGGCCATGGTGGAGGTGAAATAGCGCTCCTCTCCATCACATGGCGTGCCAAGCCACCACCTCTGGAGAAGCAAGAGAGGAGGTGAAATAGCGCTCCTCTCCGTCACATGGCGTGCCAAGCCACCACCTCTGGAGAAGAAAGACAGCAGACAGCAAGAGAGGAGGTGAAATAGCGCTCCTCTCCGTCACGTGGCGTGCCAAGCCACCACCTCTGGAGAAGCAAGAGAGGAGGTGAAATAGCGCTCCTCTCCGTCACGTGGCGTGCCAAGCCACCACCTCTGGAGAAGCAAGAGAGGAGGTGAAATAGCGCTCCTCTCCGTCACGTGGCGTGCCAAGCCACCACCTCTGGAGAAGCAAGAGAGGAGGTGAAATAGCGCTCCTCTCCGTCACGTGGCGTGCCAAGCCACCACCTCTGGAGAAGCAAGAGAGGAGGTGAAATAGCGCTCCTCTCTGTTGGGGGCCATTCAACCTCATGGAAGGGGGAGGGGGGACCACGTTTTGAGAACAAAGGACCACATGCCTACAACTGAAAAAGTCCCATTGGTCATGTGATCCCCCCGGGACACCCCCCCCCCTTCAAGGTGCAATACTGGAGGCCAACGGCAGGGGGCGCACGAGAGCTCCCCCTCACCAGCTGGAATGTCCAGGGGGGCCCTCCTTCAGGATTGGTCCACATGACCCAGAGCCCACTGGAAACCCGACACCAAAACAAAAGGTATAAAACACCCCCGCGGACGTGATTTCTTTCTCTCCAATGTTGAAACCTGCGTAAAGACGGACGCATCCGTTTCGCACGGAGACGAAGTGCCACGTGTGCCCGCTGACCGGGCCCGGAGTTCCACACCGAGCCGGACGAGCCGACAACCACCGTGGAACTACTTCTACTTTTCCCTTTTTCCTTTTTTTCTTCTTCACCGGAGTCCGAGGGTGCAGCTGCCAGCGCACCCTCCTCCCGCATGCAGACCTGAAGCCGCTTCTTCTCCCCCTCCTCAAAAGAAGCGCTTGATCATCCTCGGATCATCCTGTGGACTTTTCCTGTCCACAGACCAGTTTTAGCTTGTTTTACCTGGGACGCCAGAGAAAACAAACTCGCAGCCGGGAAATCAACGGATTTTCACCGGCCGCCGGCAGCACGTTCACCCTCGTCAAACTGAGTAAGGCTTAGAGTCTGGGCAGGCAATGAGAATAACGTGACAGTAATATTGCTGTGTGTTTTATTATTGTGTTGAAGTCAGGGACGCCGATCCCTGTTTCCAACCAATCTGTGTCTGTGTCGGCCACGAGCCCCCAGGCGCGCTCCGAGCAGGCTCACGAGCCGTGCACGAGCACAGTGACGTCACGCCGTCCAGAAGGAGTGCGCCGAGCGCCTCTGGTGGCCGCGTTGGTGATTGCAATCTCTTGAAAGACCGCCACTCGGTGGACAAGTCGAGTCATTGCATTCTCCCTCCGTGCGCCGCCGCGCCCCTAGTGGTCGTTCCGGTTACTGCCTCGAACTAGACGCCTGCCGCCATCTCGTGTCCGTTCGAGGTCATTACACCCACACACACTGACCCTCCAACGCCTGCCGCCACCTGGTGGACGTTCGTGGTCATTACATCCTCACACTCACTCACACACACTCTCACACACATACACACACGCACACACCCTCTTTCTTTGTACATAGTGTTTGCTGTTTAATAGATTAGATCTTCGTGTTTGATTGTTTATTACTTAATTGTGTTGTTTTAATAAATGATTTATGAATTATTTTTGAATAAATACTTTTTGTTAATAAACGCATTTTAACTGAATTGATCGATTCTTGGTTATCATTGTGTATTTATTGTTGACAATTCACTGGTTTGTAACAGTCTGTGCTCGAATCTCACACCTTCCTCGTTATTTAATATTGTTATATTTACACAGAAATATTAACTTTACTTAAACAACCCTTTTTGACAAACGAGACTGAAATTTGGTATTAGCTATTTCCAGCTTAGCTGGTGGTGCCCCGATTCAATTATTATTTGATAAATAAGCAATTTATTCAAATTAATAATTTTTTATTAATAAATTATTATTTGATAATTTATTAACTTTTTGAGTAATTACTCAATTACTCTAGGAGTTGCTGATGAGTAACTAACCGTTTACTTCATTAGTAATTCCAATTTTTCCTAAATTACTTTTAGTAATCCATTACTTTCAGTAATCCATTACTTACAGTAATTATTTATGCTAATTACCAACCATAAATCCCAACATAATGGTGCCGCCCGTGTGAGGGTGTTTTAAAACCAGTATTGTCACAATATCTGCATAATTTATCCAGAATTGTCTGTTTAGTTTTACAACCGATAACTTTGTTTTTCTCAGAACTTAGTTTTTCGAAGAACACGTTACAGCACTGCTAAGCAAAGTCAATTGTGTTTGTGAAGTGGTAAAGCCTTCTTTTCTTGCATTTTCATGCATTCTTTTATTTCTGGCATAGAGATAAATGTACACTAACCCGCTATTGCTCACCCAAGGTGCTAACACCACCCTGTTAACTTGAGAGAGGTTACAGTTAGAGCAATTAGCAACCTTTAGAGTTGTAAGCTACAGGTGTAACCATCACCTGTGCATTAACAACATTTTGGCACTTTTCAAAACACAGCTTTCGCGTGACTCCTACCATGAGGAGTCAGAGACACTGCGTGCTCGGAGCAGAGACTCCTCGGGAGCCACATGACCCAGCCCTGCAGACTGTGGTCGCTGGTCTCCTATGCCTCTCCACACAGGAGAGAAGAAGCCTCAACAGCTACAGCTTAGAGACCTGTGAAGCAGAGATCGGGCAGCTGTTAAGCTATGTGAGGAACCCTGTTGGTCAGGTAGAGCTCACCATTCCGGACGTGTTAGGCCACATTGCACTGCTCTACCAGCGCAAGGCCGAGCTGCAAGCTCTCGAAGCTCAAGAGCAGCTCTCCCAGCTGCAACTTTACAGTTCGCAGCTGAGGATTAACCATGCCCAGCTGAAGCTGGAGAACTCCCGCCTGCGACAGGAGATCCAGGCCAGGGACGATCAGGCTCCTTATACGGAACCTATTGGGTTACTAACCCGAACTTCTGTGAAAGAAGTCAAAACAAACACATCATCTGATGATTCATCAGAAGATGAGTCAGGTTATGGCTCTCAGAACAATGAGCCAAACCACACTGGGGTAAAACCTGGTGCAGCTCTCAGCAGAGACGCAGCACATCTCCGCAGTCTGGAAAATGTCCAGTCAGATGGACAAATTACCCCAGTTATGCACATTCTTGAAGCTGTCCAGTCAGGTGGACAGCCTCCTCCAGGTCTCTACAATCCTGAGGTGGTCCAGTCAGGTGGACCGACCACCACAGGTGAGTGTAGACTTGGAGCTGTCCCGTCAGGGGGACAGACTGCATCAAGCTTCCCCGCAGCCATGGCGAGGGGGGGGCTTGACACACAGCCAGGGGGGCGTGGCATAAGACACCTGCCCAGTGTTGTGGGAGTTGACTGCATCCCACTGAACCGACACCCAGTCCCCCCAGCTTTTCACTTTAAGGACCGCAGGGTCCCGGTGTGCTCTGACACACATCCATCAGTGCTTAGCCGCACCACAATGCGCTCTCACAGCTCTTTCACTCCTGTCCAGGAGAATGAAAAGAGTTATTCTCCAGCACCTCACAGTGCTGTCAGCTTTGGTCCTCCACTCACTGGAGACCCTCTTGGTCATCATGACCCTCACTCTCTCCACCGGAGAGAACCAGGGGGGTCTAGCTCAGATGACTCGGACCATTCCGGTCCCCCAAGGGAACGTGGTCTTCGGACCCGCCAGCTTGAGTCCCTTGCAGAGGATGTAGAGCAGTTCAACCCAAACAACCGGGAGGTTAGTATAGAGGACTACCTCCGGGAGGTTGAACGCTGCCTCCTCGACCTGCCTCATCCTTCGTCACGTGAGAAGCTGAAGCTTCTCTGGAAAACGACGTCCAGGACCGTCCATGTTTACATGGAATCCCTCCCACCTGCCGTCAGAGACCATTACTCATCCCTCTGTCATGCACTTAGGGAAGAGTATTCTCTGTACAATGATCCTGCCTCTGCAACCTTTGATGCACTTGCCATTACTCAGAAGGAGGCGGAGCCTCCCAGAGAGTACTATAGGCGCCTTAGGGCCGCCTACTTCCAAGGCCGCAGTGCACCGGGGTTGGATGAAGACCAGACTTTAAAGTCGCTCTTCATGAACAACCTCCACAACAGTGTGCGGTTCGATGTCGCTCTGTTCGGCAGGACTACAAACCCCACCATGAAAGACCTCCGCAAACACGCGCAGATGGTGTGGGAGCTGCGTCACAGTTCAGGTGAAAACCATGATGGTGACGCAGGCGCCCTGAGAACGCAGGCGACTGGAAACACGAACCTGGCACCTGTAGGTCACGAGGTCCCCTCCCCCACACTTGCTGTGGATGGGGGACCCGTTAGATGTCCACAACCTCGACCACGAGGTGGACAACGGCCCAGAGGTAAGAGATCAGGCAGACCGAGACCTCACCACTCCCAGCGGAGAGGTAAGTCTCACAACCGAGGCCGAGGTCAGACCCAAAACCACTGGGACGCAGACGTCCCACAGTGGATCAAAACCTGCCTCAAGGAGGTGATGCAGGACCTGAACCCGCCTGGTCAGAAGGAACCCGGCTCCCCTGAGGAACCGGACTCCCGGCCCCTGACCGCATGACTAGGCCGGTCGCCTCTCCCCTCCGCACACAAAGTTTGCTTTGTCAGGAGGAGGAGGAGGAGATCCAGGAGGTCAAAGAGGCCCTCAGAACCAACAGAGGAGCCCCCTTTGACATTCTTGGGTGATCTTATACGCAATGGCAATGCCAACCGCGTATATACTTCAGTGATGGTAGGGGGTGTAGACACCCTCGCCCTGCTTGATACTGGGTCAGAAATCACCCTCATGGGTTCAGCCACCTTCACGCAGGTTGCTAGAACCATACGTGCCCTAGGAAAGCCACTTCAGGTGGAAGAGTGTAGCATAAACATCAGAAGCTTCACTCAGGACTCGTCTCCCATCACTAAACGTGTCTGGGTCGACATAACTTTCCAGGACATGTCGGTGACACATCCCATCTATGTCACTGACCTGAACACAGAGGAACTGCTTATTGGTCAGGACCTCTTAAACCGACTGGCCGTGCTGATGGACTGCAACCAATGGCGCCTTTGGTCCCAAGTCACCAGCCCGACTCCCCTTGGCCCTGAACCAGGCCACCAAGCTTTCAACAGCAGAGTCGATGCCATCCAGTCCAGAGGTCCCCTACCAATACTTGGGTCTCTCCCAAAGTTTGACCCCAGCCAATCCACTTCAAGGCTCCCTGACAGTCAGCATCCGCCGCAGGTGACGAGCCGAGACCCAGTTCAAGCACACCTCTCTTTACTCTTGTCACTGAAGGACGTGAGTTCTTCTTTGTACATGAGTACTTCTTTGCACACCCACCACACCGTGGGGGTTGCACACATGGATGGAACCTCGGTTCCGGAGGCACCTTTGGCGCGCTGGTCCGAGAGATCGGCCACCGACGCCGGCCTGCTTAAAGTTCCGAGCCACCGCTCACTTTCAGCAGGGTCACTTCAGACCTTAACCAAGGTCCCTGATTCATGTGCCTCCTCGACTCGCTGTCCAGATCCCGACCCGGTGATCTGTGACACATCTCTTCTGGAGCTGAACAATCGTTCAGCCAACCCGCGGGTCCACAATCTGACACACAGTCAGATTAAAGTGACCGCATTTCCATCTTTAGAGATGTCAACTGACAGTTCATTTCACAATCTTGAACTGATGGTGCCTCTCACTGACAACCTGCTGTCGTCCCTCACCAGTGACGACACGCATGACACCGCTCTCCTCATTCCCACAACCAAAACCCTCACCAGCGCTCACCATGTTAACCTCGAACAGGTTCTCTATGGCACAAAACCGAGCACCGAAGGTGACCTGGTTGTGCACGCTCCGATGACTCAACCAGAGAATACAGACACTTCAGGTAAACAGACCGCGTCTGTACCCGAAGAACCTTATTCAGGTTTCGAGTCAAAGACCGAGCCACACCCTGCTAAAGCTAGCGCTTTACACAGCAGAAACGAGGAGATGCATTCATTGAGGTCTCCCGCGATTATCACACAATCTTCGCGCGGGTCTCGCACGAAAGGGGGGTCACAGACCCCCACCTGGCGTGCGTCCCCACTGACCTCGAGGCACCGCCATCTTCTGTACACCAGTACATACTCTTTCTAGCTGTATACGCGGTAAAGCGGTGCTGGACCACAAAGGTGGTCCCCGCTAACCAGTAGCAGCTAGTTTCTTCCTTTGGCAACCGCCAGTCCGCCTGGAACCGGTGCCAGTTCGGCTACTTAGACCCACCATCGGTGTCTACCATCCTCCACACCATAATGAGTAACATTGCTGCTCACGGCAATCTCATCTATGTGGATGACTTCCTCATGCGTCACTGCACCTGTGAGGAACATTTAGCCGAGACACGACACGTCCTTTATCAACTTCTGGTAGCGGGAACCAAACTTGCTCTCAGCATAGTTTGGGATGCCACACCAAAGTTGAATTCATTGGGCTCATAGGTGGCGCTGATGGGACTGAACCCCCAGCAGGGAGAGTTCATGCCAGTCAAAACCTCAGAGCCCGACTAACGTGTCATAACTTGGGAGCCTCCATCTTGACACAGCCATTCTGGCTGCTGCCCTCCTTCTGAACCAAGCGTTCAGCCACTGGAGCTTCCCATCTTTGGTCGACTCAGACAGGCACACATGCCACACCCAGTGTCATGGCTGCCCTGTACGACATTTTGGTAATGGAGGCCAACCTCCATTTACCAAACCACTCCTAGTCAGTCAACCACAGCACCACACACATACTCCGGTATGGCAAGAGCGGTGGTACAGATGGAGATGCGAGCCTCCAACGGGTGTTGGTGACCAATCGGTCCACCATACACCACTCCACAGGTTCCACTCCCTCCAAAGAATGACTGGTAGAGAAATGACCTTACACTGCACCTTCTGGACCAGCCAGAAGAGGTCAGTGTTGTCACGGCCTGCACTGCAGAGCCACTCAATCAACTTACTCCCTCGGAGTAAGGTCAACTCCTCCCCTAGCGAGGGGGGAGAACCTCCATTCCAGGAGCAGAACATATTTTAATCAGTAGGGTTCAGCGCCAGCATGCTCAACTCCCATCAGGTGCATGTACTAACCCCTGCCACCATCAGAAATCTAACCCTGCCTCCTTAGACAACGTGAGCAGTTACAAAGCTCGAGTTGAACCATTCAGGGAAATGTAGTCACTGTGAACTCATATCCAGCTCTGTTAACACCACTTAGCATGCCTTAGACCAGTCAAGTATTGTTTAGGAGAAATAACCCCTGTGTCTCGTCAGAGATCTCACACGAGATCGTAGGGAGATTAGCTCCTCCGTTAGCAGCTTCAGTACAGGTAGAACCACCTTACTTAGCTCCACTAACCCGGGTTGAGCAATTTCTCAAGACTAACACCACCACGGTTATACAACCTTCACAGATACATCTGACAGTCTCAGCAGTGCTATTTTAACCTCTGTGAAACCACAGAGCCAAGAGTTGTGATTTCTTCAAAACTTAGCCATTATTAACAGAAATAGTGTGTACAGTTTGAAGCCTCTGTAGTGAAAGTTGGGTTTTGGAAGGGAACACACACGTGCACCTCCACACACCACACTTCACTCTCACTCCAAACCGGAGCAGGTGCACCAAAACCCCCCAGACGGCTGGTGGCTTTTGGACACTTGCTCACTGGTGAAATGTATAGGTGCTTAGATAGTTGGAACAGGAATAGTAGGTCTGCCCAGACTAGCCTTGCCCTGCTCGGACAATAACCTCATGTATGAACTGTTGGACAGAAATGACCTTGTGTTCCACAGGACATTGGGACATTCACAGACTCAGACGTTTCGGCCCAGGTTTGCTCCAAAGCCTGAGATCCACATCCCACTCTTCGGACCAAAGGGGGGGTGTTGGGGGCCACTCAACCTCATGGAAGGGGGAGGGGGGACCACGTTTTGAGAACAAAGGACCACATGCCTACAACTGAAAAAGTCCCATTGGTCATGTGATCCCCCCGGGACACCCCCCCCCTTCAAGGTGCAATACTGGAGGCCAACGGCAGGGGGCGCACGAGAGCTCCCCCTCACCAGCTGGAATGTCCAGGGGGGCCCTCCTTCAGGATTGGTCCACATGACCCAGAGCCCACTGGAAACCCGACACCAAAACAAAAGGTATAAAATACCCCCGCGGGGGTACCCGCTCTCCAATACCCCTCGCTCTCCAATGTGAAACCTGCGTAAAGACGGACGCATCCGTTTCGCACGGAGACGAAGTGCCACGTGTGCCCGCTGACCGGGCCCGGAGTTCCACACCCGGCCGGACGAGCCGACAACCACCGTGGAACTACTTCTACTTTTCCCTTTTTCCTTTTTTTCTTCTTCACCGGAGTCCGAGTGTGCAGCTGCCAGCGCACCCTCCTCCCGCATGCAGACCTGAAGCCGCTTCTTCTCCCCCCTCCTCAAAAGAAGCGCTTGATCATCCTCGGATCATCCTGTGGACTTTTTTTCCTTGTCCACAGACCAGTTGAGCTTGTTTACCTGGGACGCCAGAGAAAACAAACTCGCAGCCGGGAAATCAACGGATTTTCACCGGCCGCCGGCAGCACGTTCACCCTCGTCAAACTGAGCTTACTCGGCTTAGAGTCTGGGCAGGCAATGAGAATAACGTGACAGTAATATTGCTGTGTGTTTTATTATTGTGTTGAAGTCAGGGACGCCGATCCCTGTTTCCAACCAATCTGTGTCTGTGTCGGCCACGAGCCCCCAGGCGCCCTCCGAGCAGGCTCACAAGCCGTGCACGAGCACAGTGACGTCACGCCGTCCAGAAGGAGTGCGCCGAGCGCCTCTGGTGGCCGCGTTGGTGATTGCAATCTCTTGAAAGACCGCCACTCGGTGGATAAGTCGAGTCATTGCATTCTCCCTCCGTGCGCCGCCGCGCCCCTAGTGGTCATTACGGTTACTGCCTCGAACTAGACGACTGCCGCCACCTGGTGGACGTTCGTGGTCATTACACCCACACACACTGACCCTCCAACGCCTGCCGCCACCTGGTGGACGTTCGTGGTCATTACACCCCACTCAGGCTTCCACACACTCACTCACACACACGCACACACCCTCTTTCTTTGTACATAGCGTTTGCTGTTTAATAGATTAGATCTTCGTGTTTGATTGTTTATTACTTAATTGTGTTGTTTTAATAAATGATTTATGAATTATTTTTGAATAAATACTTTTTGTTAATAAACGCATTTTAACTGAATTGATCGATTCTTGGTTATCATTGTGTATTTATTGTTGACAATTCACTGGTTTGTAGCAGTCTGCTCGAAGCTCACACCTTCCTCGTTATTTAATATTGTTATATTTACACAGAAATATTAACTTTACTTAAATAACCCTTTTTGACAAACGAGACTGAAATTTGGTATTAGCTATTTCCAGCTTAGCTGGTGGTGCCCCGATTTAATTATTATTTGATAAATAACCAATTTATTCAAATTAATAATTTTTTATTAATAAATTATTATTTGATAATTTATTAACTTTTTGAGTAATTACTCAATTACTCTAGGAGTTGCTGATGAGTAACTAACCGTTTACTTCATTAGTAATTCCAATTTTTCCTAAATTACTTTCAGTAATCCATTACTTTCAGTAATCCATTACTTACAGTAATTATTTATGCTAATTACCAACCATAAATCCCAACATCTCCGTCACGTGGCGTGCCAAGTCACCACCTCTGGAGAAGCAAGAGAGGAGGTGAAATAGCGCTCCTCTCCGTCACGTGGCGTGCCAAGCCACCACCTCTGGAGAAGAAAGAGAGGTGCTGAAATAGCGCTCCTCTCCGTCACGTGGCGTGCCAAGCCACCACCTCTGGAGAAGAAAGACAACAGACAGCAAGAGAGGAGGTGAAATAGCGCTCCTCTCCGTCACGTGGCGTGCCAAGCCACCACCTCTGGAGAAGAAAGAGAGGTGCTGAAATAGCGCTCCTCTCCGTCACGTGGCGTGCCAAGCCACCACCTCTGGAGAAGAAAGAGCAGACGGCCATGGAGGAGGTGAAATAGCGCTCCTCTCCATCACGTGGCGTGCCAAGCCACCACCTCTGGAGAAGAAAGACAGCAGACAGCAAGAGAGGAGGTGAAATAGCGCTCCTCTCCGTCACGTGGCGTGCCAAGTCACCACCTCTGGAGAAGAAAGAGAGGAGGTGAAATAGCGCTCCTCTCCGTCACGTGGCGTGCCAAGCCACCACCTCTGGAGAAGAAAGAGCAGACGGCCATGGAGGAGGTGAAATAGCGCTCCTCTCCGTCACGTGGCGTGCCAAGCCACCACCTCTGGAGAAGAAAGACAGCAGACAGCAAGAGAGGAGGTGAAATAGCGCTCCTCTCCGTCACGTGGCGTGCCAAGTCACCACCTCTGGAGAAGAAAGAGAGGTGCTGAAATAGCGCTCCTCTCCGTCACGTGGCGTGCCAAGCCACCACCTCTGGAGAAGCAAGAGAGGAGGTGAAATAGCGCTCCTCTCCGTCACGTGGCGTGCCAAGCCACCACCTCTGGAGAAGAAAGACAGCAGACAGCAAGAGAGGAGGTGAAATAGCGCTCCTCTCCGTCACGTGGCGTGCCAAGCCACCACCTCTGTAGAAGAAAGATAGCAGACAGCAAGAGAGGAGGTGAAATAGCGCTCCTCTCCATCACGTGGCGTGCCAAGCCACCACCTCTGGAGAAGAAAGACAGCAGACAGCAAGAGAGGAGGTGAAATAGCGCTCCTCTCCGTCACGTGGCGTTGCAAGTCACCACCTCTGGAGAAGAAAGAGAGGTGCTGAAATAGCGCTCCTCTCCGTCACGTGGCGTGCCAAGTCACCACCTCTGGAGAAGAAAGAGAGGAGGTGAAATAGCGCTCCTCTCCGTCACGTGGCGTGCCAAGCCACCACCTCTGGAGAAGAAAGACAGCAGACAGCAAGAGAGGAGGTGAAATAGCGCTCCTCTCCATCACATGGCGTGCCAAGCCACCACCTCTGGAGAAGCAAGAGAGGAGGTGAAATAGCGCTCCTCTCCGTCACGTGGCGTACCAAGTCACCACCTCTGGAGAAGAAAGAGAGGTGCTGAAATAGCGCTCCTCTCCGTCACGTGGCGTGCCAAGTCACCACCTCTGGAGAAGAAAGAGAGGAGGTGAAATAGCGCTCCTCTCCGTCACGTGGCGTGCCAAGCCACCACCTCTGGAGAAGAAAGACAGCAGACAGCAAGAGAGGAGGTGAAATAGCGCTCCTCTCCGTCACGTGGCGTTGCAAGTCACCACCTCTGGAGAAGGAAGAGAGGAGGTGAAATAGCGCTCCTCTCAGTCACGTGGCGTGCCAAGCCACCACCTCTGGAGAAGAAAGACAGCAGACAGCAAGAGAGGAGGTGAAATAGCGCTCCTCTCCGTCACGTGGCGTGCCAAGTCACCACCTCTGGAGAAGAAAGAGCAGACGGCCATGGAGGAGGTGAAATAGCGCTCCTCTCCATCACGTGGCGTGCCAAGCCACCACCTCTGGAGAAGAAAGACAGCAGACAGCAAGAGAGGAGGTGAAATAGCGCTCCTCTCCGTCACGTGGCGTTGCAAGTCACCACCTCTGGAGAAGGAAGAGAGGAGGTGAAATAGCGCTCCTCTCCGTCACGTGGCGTGCCAAGCCACCACCTCTGGAGAAGAAAGACAGCAGACAGCAAGAGAGGAGGTGAAATAGCGCTCCTCTCCGTCACGTGGCGTTGCAAGTCACCACCTTTGGAGAAGAAAGAGAGGAGGTGAAATAGCGCTCCTCTCCGTCACGTGGCGTGCCAAGCCACCATAAAGAGCTGCTCATTGCAATCAGCTGTGTGGAAGCAGGGAGACATGCTAATCTGCAGGGCTGCGGCTCTGGAGGACTGGAGTTTGACACCCCTGCTCTTGGTGGTTTCGGCCCACGGGCCTGCTGTGAAGGAAAGTAGAGGATCAGCACTGAGCTGCAGGAAGCAGCGATAATTCAAATCTCAGAACTAATCTTCTGACACCACAGCATCTGAATATTCCAATAATCAGTGTTTGGCTGTTTCATTGTTGTTCAGCCTGAAATGTTATAGGAAACCCTGTCCGTTGTCCTCGTCAGGCAGGTTGTTACGGTGGCCCAGAAAGGCCAACAACGCACCACACCAACAAAAGCCGCAACGCACCACACCAACAAAAGCCGCAACGCAACACACCAACAAAAGCCGCAACGCAACACACCAACAAAAGCCGCAACGCAACACACCAACAAAAGCCAAGCCGCAACACACCAACAAAAGCCAAGCCGCAACACACCAACAAAAGCCAAGCCGCAACACACCAACAAAAGCCGCAACACACCAACAAAAGCCGCAACACAGCAACAAAAGCCGCAACACACCAACAAAAGCCGCAACACAGCAACAAAAGCCGCAACACAGCAACAAAAGCCGCAACACAACACCAACAAAAGCCGCAACACAACACCAACAAAATCCGCAACACAACACCAACAAAATCCGCAACACAACACCAACAAAATCCGCAACACAACACCAACAAAATCCGCAACACACCACATCAACAAAAGCCGCAACACAACACATCAACAAAAGCCGCAACACAACACATCAACAAAAGCCGCAATACAACACATCAACAAAAGCCGCAACACAACACGTCAACAAAAGCCGCAACACAACACATCAACAAAAGCCGCAACACAACACATCAACAAAAGCCGCAACACAACACATCAACAAAAGCCGCAACACAACACATCAACAAAAGCCGCAACACACCAACAAAAGCCGCAACACACCAACTAAAGCCACAACACAACACACCAACAAAAGCCGCAACACAACAAACAAACAAAAGCCGCAACACACCAACAAAAGCCGCAACACACCAACAAAAGCCGCAACACACCAAACAAACAAAAGCCGCAACACCAACAAAAGCCACAACACACCAACAAAAGCCACAACACACCAACAAAAGCCACAACACACCACACCAACAAAAGCCACAACACACCACACCAACAAAAGCCGCAACACACCAACAAAAGCCACAACACAGCAACAAAAGCCACAACACAGCAACAAAAGCCGCAACACAGCAACAAAAGCCGCAACACAACAACAAAAGCCGCAACACAACACCAACAAAATCCGCAACACAACACCAACAAAATCCGCAACACAACACAAACAAAATCCGCAACACAACACAAACAAAATCCGCAACACAACACAAACAAAATCCGCAACACAACACAAACAAAAGCCGCAACACACCAACAAAAGCCGCAACACAACACATCAACAAAAGCCGCAACGCAACACATCAACAAAAGCCACAACACAACACATCAACAAAAGCCGCAACACAACACATCAACAAAAGCCGCAACACAACACATCAACAAAAGCCACAACACAACACATCAACAAAAGCCGCAACACACCAACAAAAGCCACAACACAACACACCAACAAAAGCCACAACACAACACACCAACAAAAGCCATAATAGATAGATGGATAGATGACTTTATTAATCCCTGAAGGGAAATTGTTTTGTTGCAGCATTCTGGTTTATAAAATACAATGGAATAGAAAATAAAAAGTAGGGAATAAAAATATACAAATATACAAATATAGAAATATAGAAATATCTGGGTAGGACATAACTTAAGAAATGAGCGTGAGTAACTATAATGAGGCTCTGGCGGAGGTAGACGTGTTAAAAAGTCTTATTGCCGTGGGGAGGAAGGACTTCCTGTAACGTTCCTTCGAGCAGCGGGGTTGGATCAGTCTCTTGCTGAAGCTGCTCTTCAGCTTGTCCAGTGTTTTGTGGAGGGGGGGGGGGGGGGGATTGTCCATGATTGCTAGCAGTTTTGCCAGCATCCTGTCCTCCACCACCTCCTCCAGGGTGACAAGCTTGGAGCCAACAACAGACTCTGCCTTCCTGATCAGTTTGTTCAGTCTGTTGGCGTCCTTTGCCTTGATGCCCGCACCCCAGGACACCCCAGGACACCCCAGGGCACCCCAGGACACCCCAGGGCACCCCAGGACACCCCAGGACACCGCAGCAAAAAAGATGGTGCTTGCGACAACAGACTGATAGAACATCTGCAGCATCTTGTTGCAGACATTAAAGGACCTGAGCCTCCTCAGGAAGTAAAGCCGGCTCAGGCCCTTCTTGTAGAACCTGTATGTTGGTGGACCAGTCCAGTTTGTTGTCCAGTGTGACACCCAGGTGTCCACCAAGTCCACGTCCTTCCCACTGATGCTGACTGGAGAGGGCAGGGGCTGGATCCTCCTGAAGTCCACCACCATCTCCCTCGTCTTCTCCACGTTCAGCAGCAGGTGCTTCTCCCCACACCACTTCACAAATCGCTCAACCAGGACCCTGTACTCCGCCTCCCCCCCGCCCTCAACACACCCCACAATGGCCGTGTCATCAGAGAATTTTTGCAGATGACACGACTCAGTGCAGTACTTAAAGTCAGATGTGTATGTGGTGAAGAGGAAGGGGGACAGTACAGTTCCCTGGGGTGCCCCGACGTTACTGATCAGACGACCAGACACACAGTTCTGTAATCTCACAAACTGCGGTCTGCCCGTCAGATAGTCGTCCACCCAAGTGATGAGGGGAGCACCAACCCGCATGTTCTCCATAACACATCAACAAAAGCCACAACACACCAACAAAAGCCGCAACACAACACACCATCAAAAGCCGCAACACAACACATCAACAAAAGCCGCAACACAACACATCAACAAAAGCCGCAACACAACACATCAACTAAAGCCACAACACATCAACTAAAGCCACAACACCAACTAAAGCCGCAACACAAAGCACCAACAAAAGCCGCAACACAAAGCACCAACAAAAGCCGCAACACACCAACAAAAGCCGCAACACACCAACAAAAGCCGCAACACACCAACAAAAGCCACAACACACCAACAAAAGCCGCAACACACCAACAAAAGCCGCAACACACCAACAAAAGTCACAACACAACACACCAACAAAAGCCGCAACACAACAAACCAACAAAAGCCGCAACACAACAAACCAACAAAAGCCGCAACACACCAACAAAAGCCGCAACACACCAACAAAAGCCGCAACACACCAACAAAACCCGCACCACACCAACAAAAGCCGCAACACACCAACAAAAGCCGCACCACACCAACAAAAGCCGCACCACACCAACAAAAGCCGCACCACACCAACAAAAGCCGCAACACACCAACAAAAGCCGCACCACACCAACAAAAGCCGCAACACACCAAACCAACAAAAGCCGCAACACACCAACAAAAGCCGCAACACACCAACAAAAGCCGCAACACACCAACAAAAGCCGCAACACACCAACAAAAGCCACAACACACCAAACCAACAAAAGCCGCAACACACCAACAAAAGCCGCAACACACCAACAAAAGCCGCAACACACCAACAAAAGCCGCAACACACCAACAAAAGCCAAAACACAACACACCAACAAAAGCCAAAACACAACACACCAACAAAAGCCAAAACACAACACACCAACAAAAGCCAAAACACAACACACCAACAAAAGCCACACCACACCAAACCAACAAAAGCCACACGACACCAAACCAACAAAAGCCACACCACACCAAACCAACAAAAGCCACACCACACCAAACCAACAAAAGCCACACCACACCAAATCAACAAAAGCCACAACACAACACACCAACAAAAGCCGCAACACACCAACAAAAGCCGCAACACACCAACAAAAGCCGCAACACACCAACAAAAGCCGCAACACACCAACAAAAGCCAAAACACAACACACCAACAAAAGCCACAACACACCAACAAAAGCCACAACACACCAACAAAAGCCACAACACACCAACAAAAGCCACAACACACCAACAAAAGCCGCAACACACCAAACCAACAAAAGCCGCAACACACCAACAAAAGCCGCAACACACCAACAAAAGCCACAACACACCAACAAAAGCCTCAACACACCAACAAAAGCCGCAACACACCAACAAAAGCCGCAACACACCAACAAAAGCCGCAACACACCAACAAAAGCCGCAACACACAAACAAAAGCCGCAACACACAAACAAAAGCCGCAACTCATCCACAAAAGCCGCAACACCAACAAAAGCCGCAACACACCAACAAAAGCCGCAACACACCAACAAAAGCCACAACACACCAACAAAAGCCACAACACAACACAACCACAAAAGCCAAAACACACCAAAAAACACCACAACACACCAACAAAAGCCGCAACACACCAACAAAAGCCGCAACACATCAACAAAAGCCGCAACACATCAACAAAAGCCGCAAAACACCAAACCAACAAAAGCCACACCACACCAAACCAACAAAAGCCGCAACACATCAACAAAAGCCGCAACACATCAACAAAAGCCACAAAACACCAAACCAACAAAAGCCACACCACACCAAACCAACAAAAGCCACAACACAACAAACCAACAAAAGCCACAACACAACAAACCAACAAAAGCCGCAACACACCAACAAAAGCCGCAACACACCAACAAAAGCCGCAACACACCAACAAAAGCCGCAACACACCAACAAAAGCCGCAACACACCAACAAAAGCCAAAACACAACACACCAACAAAAGCCAAAACACACCACACCAACAAAAGCCAAAACACACCACACCAACAAAAGCCACACCACACCAACAAAAGCCACACCACACCAAACCAACAAAAGCCACACCACACCAAACCAACAAAAGCCACACCACACCAAACCAACAAAAGCCACAACACAACAAACCAACAAAAGCCACAACACAACAAACCAACAAAAGCCGCAACACACCAACAAAAGCCGCAACACCAACTAAAGCCACACCACACCAACAGAAGCCACACCACACCAAACCAACAAAAGCCACAACACAACAAACCAACAAAAGCCACAACACAACAAACCAACAAAAGCCGCAACACACCAACAAAAGCCGCAACACCAACTAAAGCCACACCACACCAACAAAAGCCACACCACACCAACAAAAGCCACACCAAACCAACAAAAGCAACAAACCAACAAAAGCCACAAAAGCAACAAACCAACAAAAGCCACAACACAACAAACCAACAAAAGCCGCAACACACCAACAAAAGCCGCAACACACCAACAAAAGCCGCAACACACCAACAAAAGCCGCAACACACCAACAAAAGCCGCAACACACCAACAAAAGCCGCAACACATCAACAAAAGCCGCAACACAACACATCAACAAAAGCCGCAACACAACACAACAAAAGCCGCAACACACCACAACAAAAGCCACAACACACCAACTAAAGCCACAACACACCAACTAAAGCCACAACACACCAACTAAAGCCACAACACAACACGCCAACAAAAGCCAAAACACGCCAACAAAAGCCACAACAGACCAACAAAAGCCACAACACAACACACCAACAAAAGCCACAACACAACACACCAACAAAAGCCAAACACAACACACCAACAAAAGCCAAACACAACACACCAACAAAAGCCAAACACAACACACCAACAAAAGCCAAACACAACACACAAACAAAAGCCGCAACACACCAACAAAAGCCGCAACACACAAACAAAAGCCGCAACACACAAACAAAAGCCGCAACACACAAACAAAAGCCGCAACACACCAACAAAAGCCGCAACACACCAACAAAAGCCGCAACACACCAACAAAAGCAGCAACACACCAACAAAAGCCACCACACACCAACAAAAGCCACCACACACCAACAAAAGCCACCACACACCAACAAAAGCCACCACACACCAACAAAAGCCACAACACACCAACAAAAGCCACAACACACCAACAAAAGCCACAACACACCAACAAAAACCACAACACACCAACAAAAGCCACAACACACCAACAAAAGCCGCAACACACCAACAAAAGCCACAACACAATACACACAAAAAAGCCACAACACCAACAAAAGCGTGAACACAACAGACATACAAAAGCCGCAACACACCAACAAAAGCCACAACACAACAACAAAAGCCACAACACGCCAACAAAAGCCGCAACACAACACGCCAACAAAAGCCGCAACACAACACACCAACAAAAGCCGCAACACAACACACCAACAAAAGCCGCAACACACCACATCAACAAAAGCCGCAACACAACACATCAACAAAAGCCAAACACAACGCACCAACAAAAGCCAAACACAACGCACCAACAAAAGCCAAACACAACACACCAACAAAAGCCAAAACACAACACACCAACTAAAGCCAAACACAACACACCAACAAAAGCCACAACACATCAACAAAAGCCACAACACAACACACCAATAAAAGCCAAACACAACCCACCAACAAAAGCCGCAACACACCAACTAAAGCCAAACACAACACACCAACAAAAGCCAAACACAACACACCAACAAAAGCCACAACACAACACACCAACAAAAGCCACAACACATCAACAAAAGCCACAACACATCAACAAAAGCCGCAACACAACACACCAACAAAAGCCACAACACAACACAACAACAAAAGCCACAACACACCAACAAAGGCCACAACACACCAACAAAAGCCGCAACACACCAACAAAAGCCACAACACCAACAAAAGCCACAACACACCAACAAAGGCCGCAACACATCAACAAAAGGCACAACACATCAACAAAAGGCACAACACATCAACAAAAGCCGCAACACACAAACAAAAGCCGCAACACACAAACAAAAGCCGCAACACACCAACAAAAGCCGCAAAACACCAACAAAAGCCGCAACACACCACACAAACAAAAGCCGCAACACAACACAGAAACAAAAGCCGCAACAAAACACACAAACAAAATCCGCAACACACCAACAAAAGCCGCAACACACCAACAAAAGCCGCAACACACCAACAAAAGCCGCAACACACCAACAAAAGCCGCAACACAACACAGAAACAAAAGCCGCAACACACCAACTAAAGCCACAACAGACCAACTAAAGCCACAACACAACACACCAACAAAAGCCGCAACACATCAACAAAAGCCGCAACACATCAACAAAAGCCGCAACACACAAACAAAAGCCGCAACACACAAACAAAAGCCGCAACACACAAACAAAAGCCGCAACACACCAACAAAAGCCGCAACACACCACACAAACAAAAGCCGCAACACAACACACAAACAAAAGCCGCAACAAAACACACAAACAAAAGCCGCAACAAAACACACAAACAAAAGCCGCAACACACCAACAAAAGCCGCAACACACCAACAAAAGCCGCAACACACCAACAAAAGCCGCAACACACCAACAAAAGCCGCAACACACCAACAAAAGCCGCAACACACAAACAAAAGCCGCAACACAACACACATACAAAAGCCGCAACACAACACACATACAAAAGCCGCAACACACCAACAAAAGCCGCAACACAACACACAAACAAAAGCCGCAACACACAAACAAAAGCCGCAACACACAATACACACAAAAAAGCCGCAACACACCAACAAAAGCGGGAACACAACACACATACAAAAGCCACAACACAACACACCAACAAAAGCCAAAACACAACACACCAACAAAAGCCAAAACACAACACACCAACAAAAGCCAAAACACAACACACCAACAAAAGCCAAAACACAACACACAAACAAAAGCCAAAACACAACACACAAACAAAAGCCGCAACACACCAACAAAAGCCGCAACACACCAACATAAGCCGGAACACACAAAAAAGCCGCAACACACAACACACAAAAAAGCCGCAACACAACACACACAAAAGCCACAACACAACACACCAACAAAAGCCAAAACACAACACACCAACAAAAGCCAAAACACAACACATTAACAAAAGCCGCAACACACCAACAAAAGCCAAAACACAACACACCAACAAAAGCCAAAACACAACACACCAACAAAAGCCAAAACACAACACACAAACAAAAGCCGCAACACAACACACAAACAAAAGCCGCAACACACCAACAAAAGCCGCAACACACCAACAAAAGCCGCAACACACCAACAAAAGCCGCAACACACCAACAAAAGCCGCAACACACCAACAAAAGCCGCAACACACCAACAAAAGCCGCAACACACCAACAAAAGCCGCAACACACCAACAAAAGCCGCAACACACCAACAAAAGCCGCAACACACAAACAAAAGCCGCAACACACCAACAAAAGCCGCAACACAACCACAAACAAAAGCCGCAACACACCAACTAAAGCCACAACAGACCAACTAAAGCCACAACACAACACATCAACAAAAGCCGCAACACATCAACAAAAGCCGCAACACACAAACAAAAGCCGCAACACACAAACAAAAGCCGCAACACACAAACAAAAGCCGCAACACACCAACAAAAGCCGCAACACACCAACAAAAGCCGCAACACACCAACAAAAGCCGCAACACACCAACAAAAGCCAAAACACAACACACCAACAAAAGCCAAAACACACCACACCAACAAAAGCCAAAACACACCACACCAACAAAAGCCACACCACACCAACAAAAGCCACACCACACCAAACCAACAAAAGCCACACCACACCAAACCAACAAAAGCCACACCACACCAAACCAACAAAAGCCACAACACAACAAACCAACAAAAGCCGCAACACACCAACAAAAGCCGCAACACCAACTAAAGCCGCAACACCAACAAAAGCCACACCACACCAACAAAAGCCACACCAAACCAACAAAAGCAACAAACCAACAAAAGCCACAAAAGCAACAAACCAACAAAAGCCACAACACAACAAACCAACAAAAGCCGCAACACACCAACAAAAGCCGCAACACACCAACAAAAGCCGCAACACACCAACAAAAGCCGCAACACACCAACAAAAGCCGCAACACACCAACAAAAGCCGCAACACATCAACAAAAGCCGCAACACAACACATCAACAAAAGCCGCAACACACCACAACAAAAGCCACAACACACCAACTAAAGCCACAACACACCAACTAAAGCCACAACACACCAACTAAAGCCACAACACAACACGCCAACAAAAGCCAAAACACGCCAACAAAAGCCACAACAGACCAACAAAAGCCACAACACAACACACCAACAAAAGCCACAACACAACACACCAACAAAAGCCAAACACAACACACCAACAAAAGCCAAACACAACACACCAACAAAAGCCAAACACAACACACCAACAAAAGCCGCAACACAACACACAAACAAAAGCCGCAACACACCAACAAAAGCCGCAACACACAAACAAAAGCCGCAACACACAAACAAAAGCCGCAACACACCAACAAAAGCCGCAACACACCAACAAAAGCCGCAACACACCAACAAAAGCAGCAACACACCAACAAAAGCCACCACACACCAACAAAAGCCACCACACACCAACAAAAGCCACCACACACCAACAAAAGCCACCACACACCAACAAAAGCCACAACACACCAACAAAAGCCACAACACACCAACAAAAGCCACAACACACCAACAAAAACCACAACACACCAACAAAAGCCACAACACACCAACAAAAGCCGCAACACACCAACAAAAGCCACAACACAATACACACAAAAAAGCCACAACACCAACAAAAGCGTGAACACAACAGACATACAAAAGCCGCAACACACCAACAAAAGCCACAACACAACAACAAAAGCCACAACACGCCAACAAAAGCCGCACCACAACACGCCAACAAAAGCCGCAACACAACACGCCAACAAAAGCCGCAACACAACACACCAACAAAAGCCGCAACACAACACACCAACAAAAGCCGCAACACACCACATCAGCAAAAGCCGCAACACAACACATCAACAAAAGCCAAACACAACGCACCAACAAAAGCCAAACACAACGCACCAACAAAAGCCAAACACAACACACCAACAAAAGCCAAAACACAACACACCAACTAAAGCCAAACACAACACACCAACTAAAGCCAAACACAACACACCAACAAAAGCCACAACACAACACACCAATAAAAGCCAAACACAACCCACCAACAAAAGCCGCAACACACCAACTAAAGCCAAACACAACACACCAACAAAAGCCAAACACAACACACCAACAAAAGCCAAAACACAACACACCAACAAAAGCCACAACACAACACACCAACAAAAGCCACAACACAACACAACAACAAAAGCCACAACACATCAACAAAAGCCGCAACACAACACACCAACAAAAGCCACAACACAACACAACAACAAAAGCCACAACACACCAACAAAGGCCACAACACACCAACAAAAGCCGCAACACACCAACAAAAGCCACAACACCAACAAAAGCCACAACACACCAACAAAGGCCGCAACACACCAACAAAAGCCACAACACATCAACAAAAGGCACAACACATCAACAAAAGGCACAACACATCAACAAAAGCCGCAACACACAAACAAAAGCCGCAACACACAAACAAAAGCCGCAACACACCAACAAAAGCCGCAAAACACCAACAAAAGCCGCAACACACCACACAAACAAAAGCCGCAACACAACACAGAAACAAAAGCCGCAACAAAACACACAAACAAAATCCGCAACACACCAACAAAAGCCGCAACACACCAACAAAAGCCGCAACACACCAACAAAAGCCGCAACACACCAACAAAAGCCGCAACACACCAACAAAAGCCGCAACACAACCACAAACAAAAGCCGCAACACACCAACTAAAGCCACAACAGACCAACTAAAGCCACAACACAACACACCAACAAAAGCCGCAACACATCAACAAAAGCCGCAACACATCAACAAAAGCCGCAACACACAAACAAAAGCCGCAACACACAAACAAAAGCCGCAACACACAAACAAAAGCCGCAACACACCAACAAAAGCCGCAACACACCACACAAATAAAAGCCGCAACACAACACACAAACAAAAGCCGCAACAAAACACACAAACAAAAGCCGCAACAAAACACACAAACAAAAGCCGCAACACACCAACAAAAGCCGCAACACACCAACAAAAGCCGCAACACACCAACAAAAGCCGCAACACACCAACAAAAGCCACAACACACAAACAAAAGCCGCAACACACAAACAAAAGCCGCAACACAACCACATACAAAAGCCACAATCGACCAACTAAAGCCACAACACAACACACCAACAAAAGCCAAACACAACACACCAACAAAAGCCAAACACAACACACCAACAAAAGCCACAACACATCAACAAAAGCCACAACACAACACACCAATAAAAGCCAAACACAACCCACCAACAAACGCCGCAACACACCAACTAAAGCCACAACACAACACACCAACAAAAGCCAAAACACAACACACCAACAAAAGCCACAACACAACACACCAACAAAAGCCACAACACAACACACCAAATAAAGCCACAACACAACACACCAACAAAAGCCACAACACAACACACCAATAAAAACCACAACACAACACCAATAAAAGCCACAACACATCAACAAAAGCCACAACACATCAACAAAAGCCACAACACACCAACAAAAGCCACAACACACCAACAAAAGCCGCAACACACCAACAAAAGCCGTAACACATCAACAAAAGCCGCAACACACCAACAAAAGCCGCAACACACCAACAAAAGCCGCAACACACCAACAAAAGCCGCAACACACCAACAAAAGCCTCAACACACCAACATAAGCCGGAACACACAAAAAAGCCGCAACACACCACACACAAAAAAGCCAAAACACAACACACCAACAAAAGCCAAAACACAACACACCAACAAAAGCCAAAACACAACACACCAACAAAAGCCAAAACACAACACACCAACAAAAGCCAAAACACAACACACCAACAAAAGCCAAAACACAACACACAAACAAAAGCCGCAACACACAAACAAAAGCCGCAACACACCAACAAAAGCCGCAACACAACACACATACAAAAGCCGCAACACAACACACATACAAAAGCCGCAACACACCAACAAAAGCCGCAACACAACACACAAACAAAAGCCGCAACACACAAACAAAAGCCGCAACACACAATACACACAAAAAAGCCGCAACACACCAACAAAAGCGGGAACACAACACACCAACAAAAGCGGGAACACAACACACCAACAAAAGCCAAAACACAACACACCAACAAAAGCCAAAACACAACACACCAACAAAAGCCAAAACACAACACACCAACAAAAGCCAAAACACAACACACAAACAAAAGCCAAAACACAACACACAAACAAAAGCCGCAACACACCAACAAAAGCCGCAACACACCAACATAAGCCGGAACACACAAAAAAGCCGCAACACACAACACACAAAAAAGCCGCAACACAACACACACAAAAGCCACAACACAACACACCAACAAAAGCCAAAACACAACACACCAACAAAAGCCAAAACACAACACATTAACAAAAGCCGCAACACACCAACAAAAGCCAAAACACAACACACCAACAAAAGCCAAAACACAACACACCAACAAAAGCCAAAACACAACACACAAACAAAAGCCGCAACACAACACACAAACAAAAGCCGCAACACACCAACAAAAGCCGCAACACACCAACAAAAGCCGCAACACACCAACAAAAGCCGCAACACACCAACAAAAGCCGCAACACACCAACAAAAGCCGCAACACACCAACAAAAGCCGCAACACACCAACAAAAGCCGCAACACACCAACAAAAGCCGCAACACACCAACAAAAGCCGCAACACACAAACAAAAGCCGCAACACACCAACAAAAGCCGCAACACAACCACAAACAAAAGCCGCAACACACCAACTAAAGCCACAACAGACCAACTAAAGCCACAACACAACACACCAACAAAAGCCGCAACACATCAACAAAAGCCGCAACACATCAACAAAAGCCGCAACACACAAACAAAAGCCGCAACACACAAACAAAAGCCGCAACACACAAACAAAAGCCGCAACACACCAACAAAAGCCGCAACACACCAACAAAAGCCGCAACACACCACACAAACAAAAGCCGCAACACACAAACAAAAGCCGCAACACACCAACAAAAGCCGCAACACACCAACAAAAGCCGCAACACAATACACACAAAAAAGCCACAACACACCAATAAAAGCGGGAACACAACACATACAAAATACGCAACACACCAACAAAAGCCGCAACACACTAACAAAAGCCGCAACACACTAACAAAAGCCGCAACACACCAACAAAAGCCGCAACACACCAACAAAAGCCGCAACACACCAACAAAAGCCGCAACACAACACAAACAAAAGCCACAACACAACACACCTACAAAAGCCGCAACACACCAACAAAAGCCGCAACACACCAACAAAAGCCGCAACACACCAACAAAAGCCGCAACACAACACAAACAAAAGCCACAACACAATACACACAAAAAAGCCACAACACACCAACAAAAGCGGGAACACAACACACATACAAAAGCCGCAACACACCAACAAAAGCCACAACACATCAACAAAAGCCGCAACACATCAACAAAAGCCGCAACACACCAACAAAAGGCGCAACACACCAACAAAAGCCACAACACACCAACAAAAGCCGCAACACACCAACAAAAGCCACAACACACCAACAAAAGCCGCAACACACCAACAAAAGCCACAACACATCAACAAAAGCCGCAACACAATACACACAAAAAAGCCACAACACACCAACAAAAGCGTGAACACAACAGACATACAAAAGCCGCAACACACCAACAAAAGCCGCAACACACCAACAAAAGCCGCAACACAACACACATACAAAAGCCGCAACACACCAAGAAAAGCCGCAACACAACACAAACAAAAGCCGCAACACAATACACACAAAAAAGCCGCAACACACCAACAAAAGCGGGAACACAACACACATACAAAAGCCACAACACAACACACCAATAAAAGCCAAACACAACACACCAATAAAAGCCACAACACATCAACAAAAGCCGCAACACATCAACAAAAGCCGCAACACACCAACAAAAGCCGCAACACACCAACAAAAGCCGCAACACATCAACAAAAGCCGCAACACACCAACAAAAGCAGCAACACACCAACAAAAGCCGCAACACACAAACAAAAGCCGCAACACACCAACAAAAGCCGCAACACAACCACAAACAAAAGCCGCAACACACCAACTAAAGCCACAACAGACCAACTAAAGCCACAACACAACACACCAACAAAAGCCGCAACACATCAACAAAAGCCGCAACACATCAACAAAAGCCGCAACACACAAACAAAAGCCGCAACACACAAACAAAAGCCGCAACACAACCACATACAAAAGCCACAACAGACCAACTAAAGCCACAACACAACACACCAACAAAAGCCGCAACACACCAACAAAAGCCGCAACACATCAACAAAAGCCGCAACACACCAACAAAAGCCACAACACACCAACAAAAGCCGCAACACACCAACAAAAGCCGCAACACACCAACAAAAGCCGCAACACACCAACAAAAGCCGCAACACACCAACAAAAGCCGCAACAAACCAATAAAAGCCTCAACACACCAACATAAGCCGGAACACACAAAAAAGCCGCAACACACCACACACAAAAAAGCCAAAACACAACACACCAACAAAAGCCAAAACACAACACACCAACAAAAGCCAAAACACAACACACCAACAAAAGCCAAAACACAACACACCAACAAAAGCCAAAACACAACACACCAACAAAAGCCGCAACACACAAACAAAAGCCGCAACACACCAACAAAAGCCGCAACACAACACACATACAAAAGCCGCAACACACCAACAAAAGCCGCAACACACCAACAAAAGCCGCAACACAACACACATACAAAAGCCGCAACACACCAACAAAAGCCGCAACACACCAACAAAAGCCACAACACAACACACAAACAAAAGCCGCAACACACAAACAAAAGCCGCAACACAATACACACAAAAAAGCCGCAACACACCAATAAAAGCCAAACACAACACACATACAAAAGCCACAACACAACACACCAATAAAAGCCAAACACAACACACCAATAAAAGCCAAACACAACACACCAACTAAAGCCACAACACAACACACCAACAAAAGCCAAACACAACACTCCAACAAAAGCCAAAACACAACACACCAACAAAAGCCAAAACACAACACACCAACAAAAGCCAAAACACAACACACAAACAAAAGCCAAAACACAACACACAAACAAAAGCCGCAACACACCAACAAAAGCCGCAACACACCAACAAAAGCCGCAACACACCAACAAAAGCCGCAACACACCAACATAAGCCGGAACACACAAAAAAGCCGCAACACACAACACACAAAAAAGCCGCAACACAACACACACAAAAAAGCCACAACACACCAACAAAAGCCAAAACACAACACACCAACAAAAGCCAAAACACAACACACCAACAAAAGCCACAACACAACACACAAACAAAAGCCGCAACACACCAACAAAAGCCGCAACACACAAACAAAAGCCGCAACACACCAACAAAAGCCGCAACACACCAACAAAAGCCGCAACACACCAACAAAAGCCGCAACACACCAACAAAAGCCGCAACACAACACACAAACAAAAGCCGCAACACAACACACAAACAAAAGCCACAACACAACACGCAAACAAAAGCCGCAACACACCAACAAAAGCCGCAACACAATACACACAAAAAAGCCACAACACACCAATAAAAGCGGGAACACAACACATACAAAAGCCGCAACACACCAACAAAAGCCGCAACACACTAACAAAAGCCGCAACACACTAACAAAAGCCGCAACACACTAACAAAAGCCGCAACACACCAACAAAAGCCGCAACACACCAACAAAAGCCGCAACACACCAACAAAAGCCGCAACACAACACAAACAAAAGCCACAACACAATACACACAAAAAAGCCACAACACATCAACAAAAGCCGCAACACATCAACAAAAGCCGCAACACACCAACAAAAGGCGCAACACACCAACAAAAGCCACAACACACCAACAAAAGCCGCAACACACCAACAAAAGCCACAACACACCAACAAAAGCCGCAACACACCAACAAAAGCCACAACACATCAACAAAAGCCGCAACACAATACACACAAAAAAGCCACAACACACCAACAAAAGCGTGAACACAACAGACATACAAAAGCCGCAACACACCAACAAAAGCCGCAACACAACACACATACAAAAGCCGCAACACACCAACAAAAGCCACAACACAACACACAAACAAAAGCCGCAACACACAAACAAAAGCCGCAACACAATACACACAAAAAAGCCGCAACACACCAACAAAAGCGGGAACACAACACACATACAAAAGCCACAACACAACACACCAATAAAAGCCGCAACACATCAACAAAAGCCGCAACACATCAACAAAAGCCGCAACACACAAACAAAAGCCGCAACACACAAACAAAAGCCGCAACATACAAACAAAAGCCGCAACACACCAACAAAAGCCGCAACACACCACACAAACAAAAGCCGCAACAAAACACACAAACAAAAGCCGCAACACACCAACAAAAGCCGCAACACACCAACAAAAGCCGCAACACACCAACAAAAGCCGCAACACACCAACAAAAGCCGCAACACACCAACAAAAGCCGCAACACACAAACAAAAGCCGCAACACACAAACAAAAGCCGCAACACACAAACAAAAGCCGCAACACAACCACATACAAAAGCCACAACAGACCAACTAAAGCCACAACACAACACACCAACAAAAGCCAAACACAACACACCAACAAAAGCCAAAACACAACACACCAACAAAAGCCACAACACATCAACAAAAGCCACAACACAACACACCAATAAAAGCCAAACACAACCCACCAACAAAAGCCGCAACACACCAACTAAAGCCACAACACAACACACCAACAAAAGCCAAAACACAACACACCAACAAAAGCCACAACACAACACACCAACAAAAGCCACAACACAACACACCAACAAAAGCCACAACACAACACACCAACAAAAGCCACAACACAACACACCAATAAAAGCCACAACACAACAGAAATAAAAGCCACAACACATCAACAAAAGCCACAACACATCAACAAAAGCCGCAACACACCAACAAAAGCCACAACACACCAACAAAAGCCGCAACACACCAACAAAAGCCGCAACACATCAACAAAAGCCGCAACACACCAACAAAAGCCACAACACACCAACAAAAGCCGCAACACACCAACAAAAGCCGCAACACACCAACAAAAGCCGCAACACACCAACAAAAGCCGCAACACACCAACAAAAGCCGCAACAAACCAACAAAAGCCTCAACACACCAACATAAGCCGGAACACACAAAAAAGCCGCAACACACCACACACAAAAAAGCCAAAACACAACACACCAACAAAAGCCAAAACACAACACACCAACAAAAGCCAAAACACAACACACCAACAAAAGCCAAAACACAACACACCAACAAAAGCCAAAACACAACACACCAACAAAAGCCAAAACACAACACACCAACAAAAGCCAAAACACAACACACCAACAAAAGCCGCAACACACAAACAAAAGCCGCAACACACCAACAAAAGCCGCAACACAACACACATACAAAAGCCGCAACACACCAACAAAAGCCGCAACACACCAACAAAAGCCACAACACAACACACAAACAAAAGCCGCAACACACAAACAAAAGCCGCAACACAATACACACAAAAAAGCCGCAACACACCAATAAAAGCCAAACACAACACACATACAAAAGCCACAACACAACACACCAATAAAAGCCAAACACAACACACCAATAAAAGCCAAACACAACACACCAACTAAAGCCACAACACAACACACCAACAAAAGCCAAACACAACACTCCAACAAAAGCCAAAACACAACACACCAACAAAAGCCAAAACACAACACACCAACAAAAGCCAAAACACAACACACAAACAAAAGCCAAAACACAACACACAAACAAAAGCCGCAACACACCAACAAAAGCCGCAACACACCAACAAAAGCCGCAACACACCAACATAAGCCGGAACACACAAAAAAGCCGCAACACACAACACACAAAAAAGCCGCAACACAACACACACAAAAAAGCCACAACACACCAACAAAAGCCAAAACACAACACACCAACAAAAGCCAAAACACAACACACCAACAAAAGCCACAACACAACACACAAACAAAAGCCGCAACACACCAACAAAAGCCGCAACACACAAACAAAAGCCGCAACACACCAACAAAAGCCGCAACACACCAACAAAAGCCGCAACACACCAACAAAAGCCGCAACACACCAACAAAAGCCGCAACACAACACACAAACAAAAGCCGCAACACAACACACAAACAAAAGCCACAACACAACACGCAAACAAAAGCCGCAACACACCAACAAAAGCCGCAACACAATACACACAAAAAAGCCACAACACACCAATAAAAGCGGGAACACAACACATACAAAAGCCGCAACACACCAACAAAAGCCGCAACACACTAACAAAAGCCGCAACACACTAACAAAAGCCGCAACACACTAACAAAAGCCGCAACACACCAACAAAAGCCGCAACACACCAACAAAAGCCGCAACACATCAACAAAAGCCACAACACAATACACACAAAAAAGCCACAACACATCAACAAAAGCCGCAACACATCAACAAAAGCCGCAACACACCAACAAAAGGCGCAACACACCAACAAAAGCCGCAACACACCAACAAAAGCCGCAACACACCAACAAAAGCCACAACACACCAACAAAAGCCGCAACACACCAACAAAAGCCACAACACATCAACAAAAGCCACAACACAATACACACAAAAAAGCCACAACACACCAACAAAAGCGGGAACACAACACACATACAAAAGCCGCAACACACCAACAAAAGCCACAACACATCAACAAAAGCCGCAACACATCAACAAAAGCCGCAACACACCAACAAAAGGCGCAACACACCAACAAAAGCCACAACACACCAACAAAAGCCGCAACACACCAACAAAAGCCACAACACACCAACAAAAGCCGCAACACACCAACAAAAGCCACAACACATCAACAAAAGCCGCAACACAATACACACAAAAAAGCCACAACACACCAACAAAAGCGTGAACACAACAGACATACAAAAGCCGCAACACACCAACAAAAGCCGCAACACACCAACAAAAGCCGCAACACAACACACATACAAAAGCCGCAACACACCAAGAAAAGCCGCAACACAACACAAACAAAAGCCGCAACACAATACACACAAAAAAGCCGCAACACACCAACAAAAGCGGGAACACAACACACATACAAAAGCCACAACACAACACACCAATAAAAGCCACAACACATCAACAAAAGCCGCAACACATCAACAAAAGCCGCAACACACCAACAAAAGCCGCAACACACCAACAAAAGCCGCAACACATCAACAAAAGCCGCAACACACCAACAAAAGCCGCAACACACCAACAAAAGCCGCAACACACAAACAAAAGCCGCAACACACCAACAAAAGCCGCAACACAACCACAAACAAAAGCCGCAACACACCAACTAAAGCCACAACAGACCAACTAAAGCCACAACACAACACACCAACAAAAGCCGCAACACATCAACAAAAGCCGCAACACATCAACAAAAGCCGCAACACACAAACAAAAGCCGCAACACACAAACAAAAGCCGCAACACAACCACATACAAAAGCCACAACAGACCAACTAAAGCCACAACACAACACACCAACAAAAGCCGCAACACACCAACAAAAGCCGCAACACATCAACAAAAGCCGCAACACACCAACAAAAGCCACAACACACCAACAAAAGCCGCAACACACCAACAAAAGCCGCAACACACCAACAAAAGCCGCAACACACCAACAAAAGCCGCAACACACCAACAAAAGCCGCAACAAACCAATAAAAGCCTCAACACACCAACATAAGCCGGAACACACAAAAAAGCCGCAACACACCACACACAAAAAAGCCAAAACACAACACACCAACAAAAGCCAAAACACAACACACCAACAAAAGCCAAAACACAACACACCAACAAAAGCCAAAACACAACACACCAACAAAAGCCAAAACACAACACACCAACAAAAGCCAAAACACAACACACCAACAAAAGCCAAAACACAACACACCAACAAAAGCCAAAACACAACACACCAACAAAAGCCGCAACACACAAACAAAAGCCGCAACACACCAACAAAAGCCGCAACACAACACACATACAAAAGCCGCAACACACCAACAAAAGCCGCAACACACCAACAAAAGCCGCAACACAACACACATACAAAAGCCGCAACACACCAACAAAAGCCGCAACACACCAACAAAAGCCACAACACAACACACAAACAAAAGCCGCAACACACAAACAAAAGCCGCAACACAATACACACAAAAAAGCCGCAACACACCAATAAAAGCCAAACACAACACACATACAAAAGCCACAACACAACACACCAATAAAAGCCAAACACAACACACCAATAAAAGCCAAACACAACACACCAACTAAAGCCACAACACAACACACCAACAAAAGCCAAACACAACACTCCAACAAAAGCCAAAACACAACACACCAACAAAAGCCAAAACACAACACACCAACAAAAGCCAAAACACAACACACAAACAAAAGCCAAAACACAACACACAAACAAAAGCCGCAACACACCAACAAAAGCCGCAACACACCAACAAAAGCCGCAACACACCAACAAAAGCCGCAACACACCAACATAAGCCGGAACACACAAAAAAGCCGCAACACACAACACACAAAAAAGCCGCAACACAACACACACAAAAAAGCCACAACACACCAACAAAAGCCAAAACACAACACACCAACAAAAGCCAAAACACAACACACCAACAAAAGCCACAACACAACACACAAACAAAAGCCGCAACACACCAACAAAAGCCGCAACACACAAACAAAAGCCGCAACACACCAACAAAAGCCGCAACACACCAACAAAAGCCGCAACACACCAACAAAAGCCGCAACACACCAACAAAAGCCGCAACACAACACACAAACAAAAGCCGCAACACAACACACAAACAAAAGCCACAACACAACACGCAAACAAAAGCCGCAACACACCAACAAAAGCCGCAACACAATACACACAAAAAAGCCACAACACACCAATAAAAGCGGGAACACAACACATACAAAAGCCGCAACACACCAACAAAAGCCGCAACACACTAACAAAAGCCGCAACACACTAACAAAAGCCGCAACACACTAACAAAAGCCGCAACACACCAACAAAAGCCGCAACACACCAACAAAAGCCGCAACACACCAACAAAAGCCGCAACACAACACAAACAAAAGCCACAACACAATACACACAAAAAAGCCACAACACATCAACAAAAGCCGCAACACATCAACAAAAGCCGCAACACACCAACAAAAGGCGCAACACACCAACAAAAGCCACAACACACCAACAAAAGCCGCAACACACCAACAAAAGCCACAACACACCAACAAAAGCCGCAACACACCAACAAAAGCCACAACACATCAACAAAAGCCGCAACACAATACACACAAAAAAGCCACAACACACCAACAAAAGCGTGAACACAACAGACATACAAAAGCCGCAACACACCAACAAAAGCCGCAACACAACACACATACAAAAGCCGCAACACACCAACAAAAGCCACAACACAACACACAAACAAAAGCCGCAACACACAAACAAAAGCCGCAACACAATACACACAAAAAAGCCGCAACACACCAACAAAAGCGGGAACACAACACACATACAAAAGCCACAACACAACACACCAATAAAAGCCGCAACACATCAACAAAAGCCGCAACACATCAACAAAAGCCGCAACACACAAACAAAAGCCGCAACACACAAACAAAAGCCGCAACATACAAACAAAAGCCGCAACACACCAACAAAAGCCGCAACACACCACACAAACAAAAGCCGCAACAAAACACACAAACAAAAGCCGCAACACACCAACAAAAGCCGCAACACACCAACAAAAGCCGCAACACACCAACAAAAGCCGCAACACACCAACAAAAGCCGCAACACACCAACAAAAGCCGCAACACACAAACAAAAGCCGCAACACACAAACAAAAGCCGCAACACACAAACAAAAGCCGCAACACAACCACATACAAAAGCCACAACAGACCAACTAAAGCCACAACACAACACACCAACAAAAGCCAAACACAACACACCAACAAAAGCCAAAACACAACACACCAACAAAAGCCACAACACATCAACAAAAGCCACAACACAACACACCAATAAAAGCCAAACACAACCCACCAACAAAAGCCGCAACACACCAACTAAAGCCACAACACAACACACCAACAAAAGCCAAAACACAACACACCAACAAAAGCCACAACACAACACACCAACAAAAGCCACAACACAACACACCAACAAAAGCCACAACACAACACACCAACAAAAGCCACAACACAACACACCAATAAAAGCCACAACACAACAGAAATAAAAGCCACAACACATCAACAAAAGCCACAACACATCAACAAAAGCCGCAACACACCAACAAAAGCCACAACACACCAACAAAAGCCGCAACACACCAACAAAAGCCGCAACACATCAACAAAAGCCGCAACACACCAACAAAAGCCACAACACACCAACAAAAGCCGCAACACACCAACAAAAGCCGCAACACACCAACAAAAGCCGCAACACACCAACAAAAGCCGCAACACACCAACAAAAGCCGCAACAAACCAACAAAAGCCTCAACACACCAACATAAGCCGGAACACACAAAAAAGCCGCAAAACACCACACACAAAAAAGCCAAAACACAACACACCAACAAAAGCCAAAACACAACACACCAACAAAAGCCAAAACACAACACACCAACAAAAGCCAAAACACAACACACCAACAAAAGCCAAAACACAACACACCAACAAAAGCCAAAACACAACACACCAACAAAAGCCAAAACACAACACACCAACAAAAGCCGCAACACACAAACAAAAGCCGCAACACACCAACAAAAGCCGCAACACAACACACATACAAAAGCCGCAACACACCAACAAAAGCCGCAACACACCAACAAAAGCCACAACACAACACACAAACAAAAGCCGCAACACACAAACAAAAGCCGCAACACAATACACACAAAAAAGCCGCAACACACCAATAAAAGCCAAACACAACACACATACAAAAGCCACAACACAACACACCAATAAAAGCCAAACACAACACACCAATAAAAGCCAAACACAACACACCAACTAAAGCCACAACACAACACACCAACAAAAGCCAAACACAACACTCCAACAAAAGCCAAAACACAACACACCAACAAAAGCCAAAACACAACACACCAACAAAAGCCAAAACACAACACACAAACAAAAGCCAAAACACAACACACAAACAAAAGCCGCAACACACCAACAAAAGCCGCAACACACCAACAAAAGCCGCAACACACCAACATAAGCCGGAACACACAAAAAAGCCGCAACACACAACACACAAAAAAGCCGCAACACAACACACACAAAAAAGCCACAACACACCAACAAAAGCCAAAACACAACACACCAACAAAAGCCACAACACAACACACAAACAAAAGCCGCAACACACCAACAAAAGCCGCAACACACAAACAAAAGCCGCAACACACCAACAAAAGCCGCAACACACCAACAAAAGCCGCAACACACCAACAAAAGCCGCAACACACCAACAAAAGCCGCAACACAACACACAAACAAAAGCCGCAACACAACACACAAACAAAAGCCACAACACAACACGCAAACAAAAGCCGCAACACACCAACAAAAGCCGCAACACAATACACACAAAAAAGCCACAACACACCAATAAAAGCGGGAACACAACACATACAAAAGCCGCAACACACCAACAAAAGCCGCAACACACTAACAAAAGCCGCAACACACTAACAAAAGCCGCAACACACTAACAAAAGCCGCAACACACCAACAAAAGCCGCAACACACCAACAAAAGCCGCAACACATCAACAAAAGCCACAACACAATACACACAAAAAAGCCACAACACATCAACAAAAGCCGCAACACATCAACAAAAGCCGCAACACACCAACAAAAGGCGCAACACACCAACAAAAGCCGCAACACACCAACAAAAGCCGCAACACACCAACAAAAGCCACAACACACCAACAAAAGCCGCAACACACCAACAAAAGCCACAACACATCAACAAAAGCCACAACACAATACACACAAAAAAGCCACAACACACCAACAAAAGCGGGAACACAACACACATACAAAAGCCGCAACACACCAACAAAAGCCACAACACATCAACAAAAGCCGCAACACATCAACAAAAGCCGCAACACACCAACAAAAGGCGCAACACACCAACAAAAGCCACAACACACCAACAAAAGCCGCAACACACCAACAAAAGCCACAACACACCAACAAAAGCCGCAACACACCAACAAAAGCCACAACACATCAACAAAAGCCGCAACACAATACACACAAAAAAGCCACAACACACCAACAAAAGCGTGAACACAACAGACATACAAAAGCCGCAACACACCAACAAAAGCCGCAACACACCAACAAAAGCCGCAACACAACACACATACAAAAGCCGCAACACACCAAGAAAAGCCGCAACACAACACAAACAAAAGCCGCAACACAATACACACAAAAAAGCCGCAACACACCAACAAAAGCGGGAACACAACACACATACAAAAGCCACAACACAACACACCAATAAAAGCCACAACACATCAACAAAAGCCGCAACACATCAACAAAAGCCGCAACACACCAACAAAAGCCGCAACACACCAACAAAAGCCGCAACACATCAACAAAAGCCGC
Organism: Blennius ocellaris; assembly: GCF_963422515.1. Classification (NCBI taxonomy): domain Eukaryota; kingdom Metazoa; phylum Chordata; class Actinopteri; order Blenniiformes; family Blenniidae; genus Blennius; species Blennius ocellaris. The sequence continues at coordinate 89,092 of NW_027662182.1, forward strand.
AACACACCAACAAAAGCCGCAACACACCAACAAAAGCCGCAACACACAAACAAAAGCCGCAACACACCAACAAAAGCCGCAACACAACCACAAACAAAAGCCGCAACACACCAACTAAAGCCACAACAGACCAACTAAAGCCACAACACAACACACCAACAAAAGCCGCAACACATCAACAAAAGCCGCAACACATCAACAAAAGCCGCAACACACAAACAAAAGCCGCAACACACAAACAAAAGCCGCAACACAACCACATACAAAAGCCACAACAGACCAACTAAAGCCACAACACAACACACCAACAAAAGCCGCAACACACCAACAAAAGCCGCAACACATCAACAAAAGCCGCAACACACCAACAAAAGCCACAACACACCAACAAAAGCCGCAACACACCAACAAAAGCCGCAACACACCAACAAAAGCCGCAACACACCAACAAAAGCCGCAACACACCAACAAAAGCCGCAACAAACCAATAAAAGCCTCAACACACCAACATAAGCCGGAACACACAAAAAAGCCGCAACACACCACACACAAAAAAGCCAAAACACAACACACCAACAAAAGCCAAAACACAACACACCAACAAAAGCCAAAACACAACACACCAACAAAAGCCAAAACACAACACACCAACAAAAGCCAAAACACAACACACCAACAAAAGCCAAAACACAACACACCAACAAAAGCCAAAACACAACACACCAACAAAAGCCAAAACACAACACACCAACAAAAGCCGCAACACACAAACAAAAGCCGCAACACACCAACAAAAGCCGCAACACAACACACATACAAAAGCCGCAACACACCAACAAAAGCCGCAACACACCAACAAAAGCCGCAACACAACACACATACAAAAGCCGCAACACACCAACAAAAGCCGCAACACACCAACAAAAGCCACAACACAACACACAAACAAAAGCCGCAACACACAAACAAAAGCCGCAACACAATACACACAAAAAAGCCGCAACACACCAATAAAAGCCAAACACAACACACATACAAAAGCCACAACACAACACACCAATAAAAGCCAAACACAACACACCAATAAAAGCCAAACACAACACACCAACTAAAGCCACAACACAACACACCAACAAAAGCCAAACACAACACTCCAACAAAAGCCAAAACACAACACACCAACAAAAGCCAAAACACAACACACCAACAAAAGCCAAAACACAACACACAAACAAAAGCCAAAACACAACACACAAACAAAAGCCGCAACACACCAACAAAAGCCGCAACACACCAACAAAAGCCGCAACACACCAACAAAAGCCGCAACACACCAACATAAGCCGGAACACACAAAAAAGCCGCAACACACAACACACAAAAAAGCCGCAACACAACACACACAAAAAAGCCACAACACACCAACAAAAGCCAAAACACAACACACCAACAAAAGCCAAAACACAACACACCAACAAAAGCCACAACACAACACACAAACAAAAGCCGCAACACACCAACAAAAGCCGCAACACACAAACAAAAGCCGCAACACACCAACAAAAGCCGCAACACACCAACAAAAGCCGCAACACACCAACAAAAGCCGCAACACACCAACAAAAGCCGCAACACAACACACAAACAAAAGCCGCAACACAACACACAAACAAAAGCCACAACACAACACGCAAACAAAAGCCGCAACACACCAACAAAAGCCGCAACACAATACACACAAAAAAGCCACAACACACCAATAAAAGCGGGAACACAACACATACAAAAGCCGCAACACACCAACAAAAGCCGCAACACACTAACAAAAGCCGCAACACACTAACAAAAGCCGCAACACACTAACAAAAGCCGCAACACACCAACAAAAGCCGCAACACACCAACAAAAGCCGCAACACACCAACAAAAGCCGCAACACAACACAAACAAAAGCCACAACACAATACACACAAAAAAGCCACAACACATCAACAAAAGCCGCAACACATCAACAAAAGCCGCAACACACCAACAAAAGGCGCAACACACCAACAAAAGCCACAACACACCAACAAAAGCCGCAACACACCAACAAAAGCCACAACACACCAACAAAAGCCGCAACACACCAACAAAAGCCACAACACATCAACAAAAGCCGCAACACAATACACACAAAAAAGCCACAACACACCAACAAAAGCGTGAACACAACAGACATACAAAAGCCGCAACACACCAACAAAAGCCGCAACACAACACACATACAAAAGCCGCAACACACCAACAAAAGCCACAACACACAAACAAAAGCCGCAACACAATACACACAAAAAAGCCGCAACACACCAACAAAAGCGGGAACACAACACACATACAAAAGCCACAACACAACACACCAATAAAAGCCGCAACACATCAACAAAAGCCGCAACACATCAACAAAAGCCGCAACACACAAACAAAAGCCGCAACATACAAACAAAAGCCGCAACACACCAACAAAAGCCGCAACACACCACACAAACAAAAGCCGCAACAAAACACACAAACAAAAGCCGCAACACACCAACAAAAGCCGCAACACACCAACAAAAGCCGCAACACACCAACAAAAGCCGCAACACACCAACAAAAGCCGCAACACACCAACAAAAGCCGCAACACACAAACAAAAGCCGCAACACACAAACAAAAGCCGCAACACACAAACAAAAGCCGCAACACAACCACATACAAAAGCCACAACAGACCAACTAAAGCCACAACACAACACACCAACAAAAGCCAAACACAACACACCAACAAAAGCCAAAACACAACACACCAACAAAAGCCACAACACATCAACAAAAGCCACAACACAACACACCAATAAAAGCCAAACACAACCCACCAACAAAAGCCGCAACACACCAACTAAAGCCACAACACAACACACCAACAAAAGCCAAAACACAACACACCAACAAAAGCCACAACACAACACACCAACAAAAGCCACAACACAACACACCAACAAAAGCCACAACACAACACACCAACAAAAGCCACAACACAACACACCAATAAAAGCCACAACACAACAGAAATAAAAGCCACAACACATCAACAAAAGCCACAACACATCAACAAAAGCCGCAACACACCAACAAAAGCCACAACACACCAACAAAAGCCGCAACACACCAACAAAAGCCGCAACACATCAACAAAAGCCGCAACACACCAACAAAAGCCACAACACACCAACAAAAGCCGCAACACACCAACAAAAGCCGCAACACACCAACAAAAGCCGCAACACACCAACAAAAGCCGCAACACACCAACAAAAGCCGCAACAAACCAACAAAAGCCTCAACACACCAACATAAGCCGGAACACACAAAAAAGCCGCAACACACCACACACAAAAAAGCCAAAACACAACACACCAACAAAAGCCAAAACACAACACACCAACAAAAGCCAAAACACAACACACCAACAAAAGCCAAAACACAACACACCAACAAAAGCCAAAACACAACACACCAACAAAAGCCAAAACACAACACACCAACAAAAGCCAAAACACAACACACCAACAAAAGCCGCAACACACAAACAAAAGCCGCAACACACCAACAAAAGCCGCAACACAACACACATACAAAAGCCGCAACACACCAACAAAAGCCGCAACACACCAACAAAAGCCGCAACACAACACACATACAAAAGCCGCAACACACCAACAAAAGCCGCAACACACCAACAAAAGCCACAACACAACACACAAACAAAAGCCGCAACACACAAACAAAAGCCGCAACACAATACACACAAAAAAGCCGCAACACACCAACAAAAGCGGGAACACAACACACATACAAAAGCCACAACACAACACACCAATAAAAGCCAAACACAACACACCAACAAAAGCCAAACACAACACACCAACAAAAGCCAAACACAACACTCCAACAAAAGCCAAAACACAACACACCAACAAAAGCCAAAACACAACACACCAACAAAAGCCAAAACACAACACACCAACAAAAGCCAAAACACAACACACCAACAAAAGCCACAACACAACACACAAACAAAAGCCGCAACACACCAACAAAAGCCGCAACACACAAACAAAAGCCGCAACACACCAACAAAAGCCGCAACACACCAACAAAAGCCGCAACACACCAACAAAAGCCGCAACACACCAACAAAAGCCGCAACACACCAACAAAAGCCGCAACACACCAACAAAAGCCGCAACACAACACACAAACAAAAGCCGCAACACAACACACAAACAAAAGCCACAACACAACACGCAAACAAAAGCCGCAACACACCAACAAAAGCCGCAACACAATACACACAAAAAAGCCACAACACACCAATAAAAGCGGGAACACAACACATACAAAAGCCGCAACACACCAACAAAAGCCGCAACACACTAACAAAAGCCGCAACACACCAACAAAAGCCGCAACACACCAACAAAAGCCGCAACACACCAACAAAAGCCGCAACACAACACAAACAAAAGCCACAACACAATACACACAAAAAAGCCACAACACACCAACAAAAGCGGGAACACAACACACATACAAAAGCCGCAACACACCAACAAAAGCCACAACACATCAACAAAAGCCGCAACACATCAACAAAAGCCGCAACACACCAACAAAAGGCGCAACACACCAACAAAAGCCACAACACACCAACAAAAGCCGCAACACACCAACAAAAGCCACAACACACCAACAAAAGCCGCAACACACCAACAAAAGCCACAACACATCAACAAAAGCCGCAACACAATACACACAAAAAAGCCACAACACACCAACAAAAGCGTGAACACAACAGACATACAAAAGCCGCAACACACCAACAAAAGCCGCAACACAACACACATACAAAAGCTGCAACACACCAACAAAAGCCACAACACAACACACAAACAAAAGCCGCAACACACAAACAAAAGCCGCAACACAATACACACAAAAAAGCCGCAACACACCAACAAAAGCGGGAACACAACACACATACAAAAGCCACAACACAACACACCAATAAAAGCCAAACACAACACACCAATAAAAGCCAAACACAACACACCAATAAAAGCCACAACACATAAACAAAAGCCGCAACACATCAACAAAAGCCGCAACACACCAACAAAAGCCGCAACACACCAACAAAAGCCGCAACACATCAACAAAAGCCACAACACAACACACCAATAAAAGCCAAACACAACACACCAATAAAAGCCAAACACAACACACCAATAAAAGCCAAACACAACACACCAACTAAAGCCAAACACAACACACCAACAAAAGCCGCAACACAACACACATACAAAAGCCGCAACACACCAAGAAAAGCCACAACACAACACACAAACAAAAGCCGCAACACACAAACAAAAGCCGCAACACAATGCACACAAAAAAGCCGCAACACACCAACAAAAGCGGGAACACAACACACATACAAAAGCCACAACACAACACACCAATAAAAGCCAAACACAACACACCAATAAAAGCCACAACACATCAACAAAAGCCGCAACACATCAACAAAAGCCGCAACACACCAACAAAAGCCGCAACACACCAACAAAAGCCGCAACACACCAACAAAAGCCGCAACACACCAACAAAAGCCGCAACACACCAACAAAAGCCGCAACACACAAACAAAAGCCGCAACACACCAACAAAAGCCGCAACACAACCACAAACAAAAGCCGCAACACACCAACTAAAGCCACAACAGACCAACTAAAGCCACAACACAACACACCAACAAAAGCCGCAACACATCAACAAAAGCCGCAACACATCAACAAAAGCCGCAACACACAAACAAAAGCCGCAACACACAAACAAAAGCCGCAACACACAAACAAAAGCCGCAACACACCAACAAAAGCCGCAACACACCACACAAACAAAAGCCGCAACAAAACACACAAACAAAAGCCGCAACACACCAACAAAAGCCGCAACACACCAACAAAAGCCGCAACACACCAACAAAAGCCGCAACACACCAACAAAAGCCGCAACACACCAACAAAAGCCGCAACACACAAACAAAAGCCGCAACACACAAACAAAAGCCGCAACACACAAACAAAAGCCGCAACACAACCACATACAAAAGCCACAACAGACCAACTAAAGCCACAACACAACACACCAACAAAAGCCAAACACAACACACCAACAAAAGCCACAACACATCAACAAAAGCCACAACACAACACACCAATAAAAGCCAAACACAACCCACCAACAAAAGCCGCAACACACCAACTAAAGCCACAACACAACACACCAACAAAAGCCAAAACACAACACACCAACAAAAGCCACAACACAACACACCAACAAAAGCCACAACACAACACACCAACAAAAGCCACAACACAACACACCAACAAAAGCCACAACACAACACCAATAAAAGCCACAACACAACACCAATAAAAGCCACAACACATCAACAAAAGCCGCAACACACCAACAAAAGCCACAACACACCAACAAAAGCCGCAACACACCAACAAAAGCCGCAACACATCAACAAAAGCCGCAACACACCAACAAAAGCCACAACACACCAACAAAAGCCGCAACACACCAACAAAAGCCGCAACACACCAACAAAAGCCACAACACACCAACAAAAGCCGCAACACACCAACAAAAGCCGCAACAAACCAACAAAAGCCTCAACACACCAACAAAAGCCTCAACACACCAACATAAGCCGGAACACACAAAAAAGCCGCAACACACCACACACAAAAAAGCCAAAACACAACACACCAACAAAAGCCAAAACACAACACACCAACAAAAGCCAAAACACAACACACCAACAAAAGCCAAAACACAACACACCAACAAAAGCCAAAACACAACACACCAACAAAAGCCAAAACACAACACACCAACAAAAGCCAAAACACAACACACCAACAAAAGCCAAAACACAACACACCAACAAAAGCCGCAACACACAAACAAAAGCCGCAACACACCAACAAAAGCCGCAACACAACACACATACAAAAGCCGCAACACACCAACAAAAGCCGCAACACACCAACAAAAGCCGCAACACAACACACATACAAAAGCCGCAACACACCAACAAAAGCCGCAACACACCAACAAAAGCCGCAACACAACACACAAACAAAAGCCGCAACACACAAACAAAAGCCGCAACACAATACACACAAAAAAGCCGCAACACACCAACAAAAGCGGGAACACAACACACCAACAAAAGCGGGAACACAACACACCAATAAAAGCCAAACACAACACACCAACAAAAGCCAAACACAACACACCAACAAAAGCCAAACACAACACTCCAACAAAAGCCAAAACACACCAACAAAAGCCAAACACAACACTCCAACAAAAGCCAAAACACAACACACCAACAAAAGCCAAAACACAACGCACCAACAAAAGCCAAAACACAACACACCAACAAAAGCCACAACACAACACACAAACAAAAGCCGCAACACACCAACAAAAGCCGCAACACACAAACAAAAGCCGCAACACACCAACAAAAGCCGCAACACACCAACAAAAGCCGCAACACACCAACAAAAGCCGCAACACACCAACAAAAGCCGCAACACACCAACAAAAGCCGCAACACACCAACAAAAGCCGCAACACAACACACAAACAAAAGCCGCAACACAACACACAAACAAAAGCCACAACACAACACGCAAACAAAAGCCGCAACACACCAACAAAAGCCGCAACACAATACACACAAAAAAGCCACAACACACCAATAAAAGCGGGAACACAACACATACAAAAGCCGCAACACACCAACAAAAGCCGCAACACACTAACAAAAGCCGCAACACACTAACAAAAGCCGCAACACACCAACAAAAGCCACAACACACCAACAAAAGCCGCAACACACCAACAAAAGCCGCAACACACCAACAAAAGCCGCAACACACCAACAAAAGCCGCAACACACCAACAAAAGCCGCAACAAACCAACAAAAGCCTCAACACACCAACATAAGCCGGAACACACAAAAAAGCCGCAACACACCACACACAAAAAAGCCAAAACACAACACACCAACAAAAGCCAAAACACAACACACCAACAAAAGCCAAAACACAACACACCAACAAAAGCCAAAACACAACACACCAACAAAAGCCAAAACACAACACACCAACAAAAGCCAAAACACAACACACCAACAAAAGCCAAAACACAACACACCAACAAAAGCCAAAACACAACACACCAACAAAAGCCGCAACACACAAACAAAAGCCGCAACACACCAACAAAAGCCGCAACACAACACACATACAAAAGCCGCAACACACCAACAAAAGCCGCAACACACCAACAAAAGCCGCAACACAACACACATACAAAAGCCGCAACACACCAACAAAAGCCGCAACACACCAACAAAAGCCGCAACACAACACACAAACAAAAGCCGCAACACACAAACAAAAGCCGCAACACAATACACACAAAAAAGCCGCAACACACCAACAAAAGCGGGAACACAACACACATACAAAAGCCACAACACACCAATAAAAGCGGGAACACAACACATACAAAAGCCGCAACACACCAACAAAAGCCGCAACACACTAACAAAAGCCGCAACACACTAACAAAAGCCGCAACACACCAACAAAAGCCGCAACACACCAACAAAAGCCGCAACACAACACAAACAAAAGCCACAACACAATACACACAAAAAAGCCACAACACACCAACAAAAGCGGGAATACAACACACATACAAAAGCCGCAACACACCAACAAAAGCCACAACACATCAACAAAAGCCGCAACACATCAACAAAAGCCGCAACACACCAACAAAAGGCGCAACACACCAACAAAAGCCACAACACACCAACAAAAGCCGCAACACACCAACAAAAGCCACAACACACCAACAAAAGCCGCAACACACCAACAAAAGCCACAACACATCAACAAAAGCCGCAACACAATACACACAAAAAAGCCACAACACACCAACAAAAGCGTGAACACAACAGACATACAAAAGCCGCAACACACCAACAAAAGCCGCAACACAACACACATACAAAAGCCGCAACACACCAACAAAAGCCACAACACAACACACAAACAAAAGCCGCAACACACAAACAAAGGCCGCAACACAATACACACAAAAAAGCCGCAACACACCAACAAAAGCGGGAACACAACACACATACAAAAGCCACAACACAACACACCAATAAAAGCCAAACACAACACACCAATAAAAGCCAAACACAACACACCAATAAAAGCCACAACACATAAACAAAAGCCGCAACACATCAACAAAAGCCGCAACACACCAACAAAAGCCGCAACACACCAACAAAAGCCGCAACACATCAACAAAAGCCACAACACAACACACCAATAAAAGCCAAACACAACACACCAATAAAAGCCAAACACAACACACCAACTAAAGCCACAACACAACACACCAACAAAAGCCAAACACAACACACCAACAAAAGCCAAAACACAACACACCAACAAAAGCCAAAACACAACACACCAACAAAAGCCAAAACACAACACACCAACAAAAGCCAAAACACAACACACAAACAAAAGCCAAAACACAACACACAAACAAAAGCCGCAACACACCAACAAAAGCCGCAACACACCAACAAAAGCCGCAACACACCAACATAAGCCAGAACACACAAAAAAGCCGCAACACACAACACACAAAAAAGCCGCAACACAACACACACAAAAAAGCCACAACACACCAACAAAAGCCAAAACACAACACACCAACAAAAGCCAAAACACAACACACCAACAAAAGCCAAAACACAACACACCAACAAAAGCCAAAACACAACACACCAACAAAAGCCAAAACACAACACACAAACAAAAGCCACAACACAACACACAAACAAAAGCCGCAACACACCAACAAAAGCCGCAACACACAAACAAAAGCTGCAACACACCAACAAAAGCCGCAACACACCAACAAAAGCCGCAACACACCAACAAAAGCCGCAACACACCAACAAAAGCCGCAACACACCAACAAAAGCCGCAACACACCAACAAAAGCCGCAACACAACACACAAACAAAAGCCGCAACACAACACACAAACAAAAGCCACAACACAACACGCCAACAAAAGCCACAACACACCAACAAAAGCCGCAACACACCAACAAAAGCCGCAACACACCAACAAAAGCCGCAACACACCCACAAAAGCCGCAACACACCAACAAAAGCCGCAACACACCAACAAAAGCCCAAACACACCAACAAAAGCCACAACACACCAACAAAAGCCGCAACACAACACACAAACAAAAGCCGCAACACAACACACAAACAAAAGCCGCAACACAACACACAAACAAAAGCCGCAACACAACACACAAACAAAAGCCGCAACACACCAACAAAAGCCGCAACACAATACACACAAAAAAGCCACAACACACCAATAAAAGCGGGAACACAACACTAACAAAAGCCGCAACACTAACAAAAGCCGCAACACACTAACAAAAGCCGCAACACACCAACAAAAGCCGCAACACAACACACAAACAAAAGCCACAACACAATACACACAAAAAAGCCGCAACACAACACACACAAAAAAGCCACAACACACCAACAAAAGCAGGAACACAACACACATACAAAAGCCGCAACACACCAACAAAAGCCACAACACATCAACAAAAGCCGCAACACACCAATAAAAGCCACAACACACCAACAAAAGCCGCAACACACCAACAAAAGCCCCAACACACCAACAAAAGCCGCAACACACCAACAAAAGCCACAACACACCAACAAAAGCCGCAACACACCAACAAAAGCCGCAACACACCACACACAAAAATGCCGCAACACACCACACACAAAAAAGCCGCAACACAACACACACAAAAAAGCCACAACACACCACACACAAAAAAGCCACAACACAACACCAACAAAAGCCACAACACAACACACCAACAAAATCCAAAACACAACACACCAACAAAAGCCAAAACACAACACACCAACAAAAGCCAAAACACAACACACCAACAAAAGCCGCAACACACCAACAAAAGCAGCAACACACCAACAAAAGCCACAACACACCAACAAAAGCCGCAACACACCACACACAAAAATGCCGCAACACACCACACACAAAAAAGCCGCAACACAACACACACAAAAAAGCCACAACACACCACACACAAAAAAGCCACAACACAACACCAACAAAAGCCACAACACAACACACCAACAAAATCCAAAACACAACACATCAACAAAAGCCGCAACACACCAACAAAAGCCGCAACACAACACACAAACAAAAGCCACAACACAACACACAAACAAAAGCCGCAACACAATACACACAAAAAAGCCGCAACACAACACACCAATAAAAGCGGGAACACAACACATACAAAAGCCGCAACACACCAACAAAAGCCGCAACACACCAACAAAAGCCGCAACACACCAACAAAAGCCGCAACACACCAACAAAAGCCGCAACACACCAACAAAAGCCGCAACACACCAACAAAAGCCACAACACACCAACAAAAGCCACAACACACCAACAAAAGCCACAACACACAAACAAAAGCCACAACACACCAACAAAATCCGCTACACACCAACAAAAGCCGCTACACACCAACAAAAGCCGCAACACACCAACAAAAGCCGCAACACACCAACAAAAGCCGCAACACACCAACAAAAGCCGCAACACAACACATCAACAAAAGCCGCAACACAACGCACCAACAAAAGCCAAACACAACGCACCAACAAAAGCCAAACACAACGCACCAACAAAAGCCAAACACAACGCACCAACAAAAGCCAAACACAACACACCAACAAAAGCCAAACACAACACACCAACAAAAGCCACAACACAACACACCAACAAAAGCCAAACACAACACACCAACAAAAGCCACAACACAACACACCAACAAAAGCCACAACACACCAACAAAAGCCACAACACAACACACCAACAAAAGCCACAACACACCAACAAAAGCCGCAACACACCAACAAAAGCCGCAACAACCCAACAAAAGCCACAACACACCAACAAAAGCCGCAACACAACACACAAACAAAAGCCACAACACAATACACACAAAAAAGCCGCAACACAACACACACAAAAAAGCCACAACACACCAACAAAAGCGGGAACACAACACACATACAAAAGCCGCAACACACCAACAAAAGCCACAACACATCAACAAAAGCCGCGACACACCAACAAAAGCCACAACACACCAACAAAAGCCGCAACACACCAACAAAAGCCACAACACACCAACAAAAGCCGCAACACACCAACAAAAGCCGCAACACACCAACAAAAGCCGCAACACACCACACACAAAAATGCCGCAACACACCACACACAAAAAAGCCGCAACACAACACACACAAAAAAGCCACAACACACAACACACAAAAAAGCCACAACACAACACCAACAAAATCCAAAACACAACACACCAACAAAATCCAAAACACAACACACCAACAAAAGCCAAAACACAACACACCAACAAAAGCCAAAACACAACACACCAACAAAAGCCAAAACACAACACACCAACAAAAGCCGCAACACACCAACAAAAGCAGCAACACACCAACAAAAGCCACAACACATCAACAAAAGCCACAACACATCAACAAAAGCCGCAACACACCAACAAAAGCCGCAACACAACACACAAACAAAAGCCGCAACACAATACACACAAAAAAGCCGCAACACAATACACACAAAAAAGCCGCAACACAACACACCAATAAAAGCCGCAACACAACACACCAATAAAAGCGGGAACACAACACATACAAAAGCCGCAACACACCAACAAAAGCCGCAACACACCAACAAAAGCCGCAACACACCAACAAAAGCCGCAACACACCAACAAAAGCCGCAACACACCAACAAAAGCCACAACACACCAACAAAAGCCACAACACACCAACAAAAGCCACAACACACCAACAAAAGCCACAACACACCAACAAAAGCCGCAACACACCAACAAAATCCGCTACACACCAACAAAAGCCGCTACACACCAACAAAAGCCGCAACACACCAACAAAAGCCGCAACACACCAACAAAAGCCGCAACACACCAACAAAAGCCGCAACACACCAACAAAAGCCGCAACACAACACATCAACAAAAGCCGCAACACAACGCACCAACAAAAGCCAAACACAACGCACCAACAAAAGCCAAACACAACGCACCAACAAAAGCCAAACACAACGCACCAACAAAAGCCAAACACAACACACCAACAAAAGCCAAACACAACACACCAACAAAAGCCACAACACAACACACCAACAAAAGCCAAACACAACACACCAACAAAAGCCACAACAAAACACACCAACAAAAGCCACAACACACAAACAAAAGCCGCAACACAATACACACAAAAAAGACGCAACACAACACACCAATAAAAGCGGGAACACAACACATACAAAAGCCACAACACACCAACAAAAGCCGCAACACACCAACAAAAGCCGCAACACACAAACAAAAGCCGCAACACACCAACAAAAGCCGCAACACACCAACAAAAGCCACAACACACCAACAAAAGCCGCTACACACCAACAAAAGCCGCAACACACCAACAAAAGCCGCAACACACCAACAAAAGCCGCAACACAACACATCAACAAAAGCCGCAACACAACACATCAACAAAAGCCGCAACACAACGCACCAACAAAAGCCAAACACAACGCACCAACAAAAGCCAAACACAACGCACCAACAAAAGCCAAACACAACGCACCAACAAAAGCCAAACACAACGCACCAACAAAAGCCAAACACAACACACCAACAAAAGCCAAACACAACACACCAACAAAAGCCACAACACAACACACCAACAAAAGCCACAACACACCAACAAAAGCCGCAACACACCAACAAAAGCCGCAACACACCAACAAAAGCCACAACACACCAACAAAAGCCGCAACACAACACACAAACAAAAGCCACAACACAATACACACAAAAAAGCCGCAACACAACACACACAAAAAAGCCACAACACACCAACAAAAGCGGGAACACAACACACATACAAAAGCCGCAACACACCAACAAAAGCCACAACACATCAACAAAAGCCGCAACACACCAACAAAAGCCACAACACACCAACAAAAGCCGCAACACACCAACAAAAGCCACAACACATCAACAAAAGCCGCAACATACCACACACAAAAATGCCGCAACACACCACACACAAAAAAGCCACAACACACCACACACAAAAAAGCCACAACACAACACCAACAAAATCCAAAACACAACACACCAACAAAAGCCAAAACACAACACACCAACAAAAGCCAAAACACAACACACCAACAAAAGCCAAAACACAACACACCAACAAAAGCCAAAACACAACACACCAACAAAAGCCGCAACACACCAACAAAAGCCACAACACATCAACAAAAGCCGCAACACACCAACAAAAGCCGCAACACAACACACAAACAAAAGCCACAACACAACACACAAACAAAAGCCGCAACACAATACACACAAAAAAGCCGCAACACAACACACCAATAAAAGCGGGAACACAACACATACAAAAGCCGCAACACACCAACAAAAGCCGCAACACACCAACAAAAGCCGCAACACACAAACAAAAGCCGCAACACACCAACAAAAGCCGCAACACACCAACAAAAGCCGCAACACACCAACAAAAGCCACAACACACCAACAAAAGCCACAACACACAAACAAAAGCCACAACACACCAACAAAATCCGCTACACACCAACAAAAGCCGCTACACACCAACAAAAGCCGCAACACACCAACAAAAGCCGCAACACACCAACAAAAGCCGCAACGCACCAACAAAAGCCGCAACAAAACGCACCAACAAAAGCCGCAACACAGCGCACCAACAAAAGCCAAACACAACGCACCAACAAAAGCCAAACACAACGCACCAACAAAAGCCAAACACAACGCACCAACAAAAGCCAAACACAACACACCAACAAAAGCCAAACACAACACACCAACAAAAGCCACAACACAACACACCAACAAAAGCCGCAACACACCAACAAAAGCCGCAACACACCAACAAAAGCCGCAACACACCAACAAAAGCCACAACACACCAACAAAAGCCACAACACACCAACAAAAGCCGCAACACACCAACAAAAGCCTCAACACACCAACAAAAGCCGCAACACACCAACAAAATCCGCTACACACCAACAAAAGTCTCAACACACCAACAAAAGCCGCAACACACAAACAAAAGCCACAACACATCAAACAAAAGGCGCAACACATCAAACAAAGGCCGCAACACATTAACAAAAGCCGCAACACACAAACAAAAGCCACAACACACAAACAAAAGCCGCAACACACAAACAAAAGCCGCAACACACAAACAAAAGCCGCAACACACCAACAAAAGCCTCAACACATCAACAAAAGCCGCAACACACCAACAAAAGCCACAACACACCAACAAAAGCCGCAACACACCAACAAAAGCCACAACACATCAACAAAAGCCGCAACACACCACACACAAAAATGCCGCAACACACCACACACAAAAAAGCCACAACACACCACACACAAAAAAGCCACAACACAACACCAACAAAATCCAAAACACAACACACCAACAAAAGCCAAAACACAACACACCAACAAAAGCCAAAACACAACACACCAACAAAAGCCAAAACACAACACACCAACAAAAGCCAAAACACAACACACCAACAAAAGCCGCAACACACCAACAAAAGCCACAACACATCAACAAAAGCCACAACACACCAACAAAAGCCGCAACACAACACACAAACAAAAGCCACAACACAACACACAAACAAAAGCCGCAACACAATACACACAAAAAAGCCGCAACACAACACACCAATAAAAGCGGGAACACAACACATACAAAAGCCGCAACACACCAACAAAAGCCGCAACACACCAACAAAAGCCGCAACACACAAACAAAAGCCGCAACACACCAACAAAAGCCGCAACACACCAACAAAAGCCGCAACACACCAACAAAATCCGCTACACACCAACAAAAGCCGCTACACACCAACAAAAGCCGCAACACACCAACAAAAGCCGCAACACACCAACAAAAGCCGCAACGCACCAACAAAAGCCGCTACACACCAACAAAAGCCGCAACACACCAACAAGAGCCGCAACACAACACACAAACAAAAGCCGCAACACACAAACAAAAGCCGCAAAACACCAACAAAAGCCGCAACACACCAACAAAAGCCTCAACACACCAACAAAGGCCGCAACACACCAACAAAAGTCTCAACACAACACACCAACAAAAGTCTCAACACACCAACAAAAGCCGCAACACACAAACAAAAGCCACAACACATCAAACAAAAGGCGCAACACATCAAACAAAAGGCACAACACATTAACAAAAGCCGCAACACACAAACAAAAGCCACAACACACAAACAAAAGCCGCAACACACAAACAAAAGCCGCAACACACAAACAAAAGCCGCAACACACCAACAAAAGCCACAACACATCAACAAAAGCCGCAACACACCAACAAAAGCCACAACACACCAACAAAAGCCGCAACACACCAACAAAAGCCACAACACATCAACAAAAGCCGCAACACACCACACACAAAAATGCCGCAACACACCACACACAAAAAAGCCACAACACACCACACACAAAAAAGCCACAACACAACACCAACAAAATCCAAAACACAACACACCAACAAAAGCCAAAACACAACACACCAACAAAAGCCAAAACACAACACACCAACAAAAGCCAAAACACAACACACCAACAAAAGCCAAAACACAACACACCAACAAAAGCCGCAACACACCAACAAAAGCCACAACACATCAACAAAAGCCACAACACACCAACAAAAGCCGCAACACAACACACAAACAAAAGCCACAACACAACACACAAACAAAAGCCGCAACACAATACACACAAAAAAGCCGCAACACAACACACCAATAAAAGCGGGAACACAACACATACAAAAGCCGCAACACACCAACAAAAGCCGCAACACACCAACAAAAGCCGCAACACACAAACAAAAGCCGCAACACACCAACAAAAGCCGCAACACACCAACAAAAGCCGCAACACACCAACAAAATCCGCTACACACCAACAAAAGCCGCTACACACCAACAAAAGCCGCAACACACCAACAAAAGCCGCAACACACCAACAAAAGCCGCAACGCACCAACAAAAGCCGCTACACACCAACAAAAGCCGCAACACACCAACAAAAGCCGCAACACACCAACAAAAGCCGCAACGCACCAACAAAAGCCGCAACACAACGCACCAACAAAAGCCGCAACACAGCGCACCAACAAAAGCCAAACACAACGCACCAACAAAAGCCAAACACAACGCACCAACAAACGCCAAACACAACGCACCAACAAAAGCCAAACACAACACACCAACAAAAGCCAAACACAACACACCAACAAAAGCCACAACACAACACACCAACAAAAGCCAAACACAACACACCAACAAAAGCCACAACACAACACACCAACAAAAGCCACAACACACCAACAAAAGCCGCAACACACCAACAAAAGCCACAACACACCAACAAAAGCCGCAACACACCAACAAAAGCCTCAACACACCAACAAAGGCCGCAACACACCAACAAAAGTCTCAACACAACACACCAACAAAAGTCTCAACACACCAACAAAAGCCGCAACACACAAACAAAAGCCACAACACATCAAACAAAAGGCGCAACACATCAAACAAAAGGCACAACACATTAACAAAAGCCGCAACACACAAACAAAAGCCACAACACACAAACAAAAGCCGCAACACACAAACAAAAGCCGCAACACACCAACAAAAGCCGCAACACACCAACAAAAGCCGCAACACACCAACAAAAGCCGCAACACACCAACAAAAGCCGCAACACACCAACAAGAGCCGCAACACAACACACAAACAAAAGCCGCAACACACAAACAAAAGCCGCAAAACACCAACAAAAGCCGCAACACACCAACAAAATCCGCAACACACCAACAAAAGCCGCAACACATCAACAAAAGCCGCAACACATCAACAAAAGCCGCAACACAACAAAAGCCGCAACACATCAACAAAAGCCGCAACACATCAACAAAAGCCGCAACACAGCAACAAAAGCCGCAACACAACACAGCAAAAAAATCCGCAACACAACACAGCAAAAAAATCCGCAACACACCAACAAAAGCAGCAACACAACACACCAACAAAAGCCACAAAACACAAACAAAAGCCACTAAACACCAACAAAAGCCACAAAACACCAACAAAAGCCGCAACACACCAACAAAAGCAGCAACACACCAACAAAAGCCACAACACAACACACCAACAAAAGCCACAACACAACACACCAACAAAAGCCACAAAACACCAACAAAAGCCACAAAACACCAACAAAAGCCGCAACACACCAACAAAAGCCGCAACACACCAACAAAAGCCGCAACACACCAACAAAAGCCGCAACACATCAACAAAAGCCGCAACACAACACACAAAAAAGCCGCAACACAACACAAACAAAAGACGCAACACATCAACTAAAGCCGCAACACAACACACAAAAAAGCCAAAACACACCAACAAAAGCCACAACACAACACACCAACAAAAGCCACAACACACCAACTAAAGCCACAACACAACACACCAACAAAAGCCAAACACAACACACAAACAAAAGCCGCAACACATCAACAAAAGCCGCAACACAAAAACAAAAGCCACAACACAACACACCAACAAAAGCCACAACACACCAACAAAAGCCAAAACACACCAACAAAAGCCACAACACAACACACCAACAAAAGCCACAACACAACACACCAACAAATGCCACAACACCCCAACAAAAGCCACAACACCCCAACAAAAGCCACAACACACCAACAAAAGCCACAACACACCAACAAAAGCCACAACACAACACACCAACAAAAGCCACAACACAACACACCAACAAAAGCCACAACACACCAACTAAAGCCACAACACACCAACAATAGCCGCAACACATCAACAAAAGCCGCAACACATCAACAAAAGCCGCAACACATACACAAAAGCCGCAACACATACACAAAAGCCGCAACACATACACAAAAGCCGCAACACAACACATACACAAAAGCCACAACACAACACACACAAAAAAGCCACAACACACCAACTAAAGCCACAACACACCAACAAAAGCCACAACACACCAACTAAAGCCACAACACACCAACTAAAGCCAAACACAACACACAAACAAAAGCCGCAACACAGCAACAAAAGCCGCAACACAGCAACAAAAGCCACAACACAACACACCAACAAAATCCGCAACACAACACACCAACAAAATCCGCAACACACCAACAAAATCCGCAACACACCAACAAAACCCGCAACACACCAACAAAAGCCGCAACACACCAACAAAAGCCGCGCCACAAAACACAAACAAAAGCCGCAACACACCAACAAAAGCCGCAACACACCAACAAAAACCGCAACACACCAACAAAAGCCGCAACACACCAACAAAAGCCACAACACCAACAAAAGCCGCAACACACAAACAAAAGCCACAAAACACAAACAAAAGCCGCAACACACCAACAAAAGCCGCAACACATCAACAAAAGCCGCAACACATCAACAAAAGCCGCAACACATCAACAAAAGCCGCAACACATCAACAAAAGCCGCAACACATAAACAAAAGCCGCAACACAGCAACAAAAGCCGCAACACAACACAGCAAAAAAATCCGCAACACAACACAGCAACAAAAGCCACAAAACACAAACAAAAGCCACTAAACACCAACAAAAGCCACAAAACACCAACAAAAGCCGCAACACACCAACAAAAGCAGCAACACACCAACAAAAGCCACAACACAACACACCAACAAAAGCCACAACACAACACACCAACAAAAGCCACAAAACACCAACAAAAGCCACAAAACACCAACAAAAGCCGCAACACACCAACAAAAGCCGCAACACACCAACAAAAGCCGCAACACATCAACAAAAGCCGCAACACATCAACAAAAGCCGCAACACAACACACAAAAAAGCCGCAACACAACACAAACAAAAGACGCAACACATCAACTAAAGCCGCAACACAACACACAAAAAAGCCAAAACACACCAACAAAAGCCACAACACAACACACCAACAAAAGCCACAACACAACACACCAACAAAAGCCACAACACACCAACTAAAGCCACAACACAACACACCAACAAAAGCCAAACACAACACACAAACAAAAGCCGCAACACATCAACAAAAGCCGCAACACAAAAACAAAAGCCACAACACAACACACCAACAAAAGCCACAACACAACACACCAACAAAAGCCACAACACACCAACAAAAGCCAAAACACACCAACAAAAGCCACAACACAACACACCAACAAAAGCCACAACACAACACACCAACAAATGCCACAACACCCCAACAAAAGCCACAACACCCCAACAAAAGCCACAACACACCAACAAAAGCCACAACACACCAACAAAAGCCACAAAACACCAACAAAAGCCGCAACACACCAACAAAAGCCGCAACACACCAACAAAAGCCACAACACATCAACAAAAGCCGCAACACATCAACAAAAGCCGCAACACAACACACAAAAAAGCCGCAACACAACACAAACAAAAGCCGCAACACATCAACTAAAGCCGCAACACAACACACAAAAAAGCCAAAACACACCAACAAAAGCCACAACACAACACACCAACAAAAGCCACAACACAACACACCAACAAAAGCCACAACACACCAACTAAAGCCACAACACAACACACCAACAAAAGCCAAACACAACACACAAACAAAAGCCGCAACACATCAACAAAAGCCGCAACACAAAAACAAAAGCCACAACACAACACACCAACAAAAGCCACAACACAACACACCAACAAAAGCCACAACACACCAACAAAAGCCAAAACACACCAACAAAAGCCACAACACAACACACCAACAAAAGCCACAACACACCAACAAAAGCCACAACACACCAACAAAAGCCGCAACACACTAACAAAAGCCGCAACACAGCAACAAAAGCCGCAACACAGCAACAAAAGCTGCAACACAGCAACAAAAGCCGCAACACAGCAACAAAAGCCGCAACACATCAACAAAAGCCGCAACACAACAAAAGCCGCAACACATCAACAAAAGCCGCAACACATCAACAAAAGCCGCAACACATCAACAAAAGCCACAACACAGCAACAAAAGCCGCAACACAACACAGCAAAAAAATCCGCAACACAACACAGCAAAAAAATCCGCAACACACCAACAAAAGCAGCAACACAACACACCAACAAAAGCCACAAAACACAAACAAAAGCCACTAAACACCAACAAAAGCCACAAAACACCAACAAAAGCCGCAACACACCAACAAAAGCAGCAACACACCAACAAAAGCCACAACACAACACACCAACAAAAGCCACAACACAACACACCAACAAAAGCCACAACACAACACACCAACAAAAGCCACAAAACACCAACAAAAGCCGCAACACACCAACAAAAGCCGCAACACACCAACAAAAGCCGCAACACATCAACAAAAGCCGCAACACATCAACAAAAGCCGCAACACAACACACAAAAAAGCCGCAACACAACAGAAACAAAAGCCGCAACACATCAACTAAAGCCGCAACACAACACAAAAAAGCCAAAACACACCAACAAAAGCCACAACACAACACACCAACAAAAGCCACAACACACCAACTAAAGCCACAACACAACACACCAACAAAAGCCAAACACAACACACAAACAAAAGCCGCAACACATCAACAAAAGCCGCAACACAAAAACAAAAGCCACAACACAACACACCAACAAAAGCCACAACACAACACACCAACAAAAGCCACAACACACCAACAAAAGCCAAAACACACCAACAAAAGCCACAACACAACACACCAACAAAATCCACAACACAACACACCAACAAATACCACAACACAGAAACAAAAGCCACAACACACCAACAAAAGCCACAACACACCAACAAAAGCCACAACACACCAACAAAAGCCGCAACACAGCAACAAAAGCCGCAACACAGCAACAAAAGCCGCAACACACCAACAAAAGCCACAACACACCAACAAAAGCCACAAAACACCAACAAAAGCCACAAAACACAAACAAAAGCCACAAAACACCAACAAAAGCCGCAAAACACCAACAAAAGCCGCAACACACCAACAAAAGCAGCAACACACCAACAAAAGCAGCAACACACAAACAAAAGCCACAACACAACACACCAACAAAAGCCACAACACAACACACAAACAAAAGCCACAAAACACAAACAAAAGCCACAAAACACCAACAAAAGCCGCAACACACCAACAAAAGCCGCAACACACCAACAAAAGCCGCAACACATCAACAAAAGCCGCAACACAACACACACAAAAAAGCCGCAACACAACACACACAAAAAAGCCGCAACACAACACAAACAAAAGCCGCAACACATCAACTAAAGCCGCAACACAACACACAAAAAAGCCACAACACACCAACAAAAGCCGCAACACAACACACCAACAAAAGCCACAACACAACACACCAACAAAAGCCGCAACACACCAACAAAAGCCGCAACACACCAACAAAAGCAGCAACACACCAACAAAAGCCGCAACACACCAACAAAAGCCACAACACAACACACAAACAAAAGCCACAACACACCAACAACAGCCGCAACACACCAACAACAGCCGCAACACACACCAACAAAAGCCACAACACAACACAACAACAAAAGCCACAACACAACACAACACCAAATGCCGCAACACAACAACAAAAGCCGCAACACAACAACAAATGCCGCAACACACCAACAAAAGCCGCAACACACCAACAAAAGCCGCAACACACCAACAAAAGCCGCAACACACCACAAACAAAGCCACAAAACACAAACAAAAGCCACTAAACACCAACAAAAGCCACAAAACACCAACAAAAGCCGCAACACACCAACAAAAGCAGCAACACACCAACAAAAGCCACAACACAACACAACAACAAAAGCCGCAACACAACACAACAACAAAAGCCGCAACACCACACCCCAAAAAAAGCCGCAACACCACACCCCAAAAAAAGCCACAACACCACACCCCAAAAAAAGCCACAACACCCCAACAAAAGCCACAACACCCCAACAAAATCCACAACACACCAACAAAAGCCACAACACACCAACAAAAGCCACAACACACCAACAAAAGCCACAACACACCAACAAAAGCCACAACACACCAACAAAAGCCACAACAAATCAACAAAAGCCACAACACACCAACAAAAGCCAAAACACAAAAACAAAAGCCACAACACAACACATCAACAAAAGCCACAACACACCAACAAAAGCCAAAACACACCAACAAAAGCCAAAACACACCAACAAAAGCCACAACACAACACACCAACAAAAGCCACAACACAACACACCAACAAACGCCACAACACACCAACAAAAGCCACAACACACCAACAAAAGCCACAACACAACACACCAACAAAAGCCACAACACACCAACTAAAGCCACAACACACCAACAATAGCCGCAACACATCAACAAAAGCCGCAACACATCAACAAAAGCCGCAACACATCAACAAAAGCCGCAACACATCAACAAAAGCCGCAACACATACACAAAAGCCGCAACACATACACAAAAGCCCCAACACAACACATACACAAAAGCCACAACACAACACACACAAAAAAGCCACAACACACCAACTAAAGCCACAACACACCAACAAAAGCCACAACACACCAACTAAAGCCACAACACACCAACTAAAGCCAAACAGAACACACAAACAAAAGCCGCAACACAGCAACAAAAGCCGCAACACAGCAACAAAAGCCACAACACAACACACCAACAAAATCCGCAACACAACACACCAACAAAATCCGCAACACAACACACCAACAAAATCCGCAACACACCAACAAAACCCGCAACACACCAACAAAAGCCGCAACACACCAACAAAAGCCGCGCCACAAAACACAAACAAAAGCCGCAACACACCAACAAAAGCCGCAACACACCAACAAAAGCCGCAACACACCAACAAAAGCCACAACACCAACAAAAGCCGCAACACACAAACAAAAGCCACAAAACACAAACAAAAGCCGCAACACACCAACAAAAGCCGCAACACATCAACAAAAGCCGCAACACATCAACAAAAGCCGCAACACAACAAAAGCCGCAACACATCAACAAAAGCCGCAACACATAAACAAAAGCCGCAACACAGCAACAAAAGCCGCAAAACAACACAGCAAAAAAATCCGCAACACAACACAGCAACAAAAGCCACAAAACACAAACAAAAGCCACTAAACACCAACAAAAGCCACAAAACACCAACAAAAGCCGCAACACACCAACAAAAGCAGCAACACACCAACAAAAGCCACAACACAACACACCAACAAAAGCCACAACACAACACACCAACAAAAGCCACAAAACACCAACAAAAGCCACAAAACACCAACAAAAGCCGCAACACACCAACAAAAGCCGCAACACACCAACAAAAGCCGCAACACATCAACAAAAGCCGCAACACATCAACAAAAGCCGCAACACAACACACAAAAAAGCCGCAACACAACACAAACAAAAGACGCAACACATCAACTAAAGCCGCAACACAACACACAAAAAAGCCAAAACACACCAACAAAAGCCACAACACAACACACCAACAAAAGCCACAACACAACACACCAACAAAAGCCACAACACAACACACCAACTAAAGCCACAACACAACACACAAACAAAAGCCGCAACACATCAACAAAAGCCGCAACACAAAAACAAAAGCCACAACACAACACACCAACAAAAGCCACAACACAACACACCAACAAAAGCCACAACACACCAACAAAAGCCAAAACACACCAACAAAAGCCACAACACAACACACCAACAAAAGCCACAACACAACACACCAACAAATGCCACAACACCCCAACAAAAGCCACAACACCCCAACAAAAGCCACAACACACCAACAAAAGCCACAACACACCAACAAAAGCCACAAAACACCAACAAAAGCCGCAACACACCAACAAAAGCCGCAACACACCAACAAAAGCCACAACACATCAACAAAAGCCGCAACACATCAACAAAAGCCGCAACACAACACACAAAAAAGCCGCAACACAACACAAACAAAAGCCGCAACACATCAACTAAAGCCGCAACACAACACACAAAAAAGCCAAAACACACCAACAAAAGCCACAACACAACACACCAACAAAAGCCACAACACAACACACCAACAAAAGCCAAACACAACACACAAACAAAAGCCGCAACACATCAACAAAAGCCGCAACACAAAAACAAAAGCCACAACACAACACACCAACAAAAGCCACAACACAACACACCAACAAAAGCCACAACACACCAACAAAAGCCAAAACACACCAACAAAAGCCACAACACAAAACACCAACAAATGCCACAACACACCAACAAAAGCCACAACACACCAACAAAAGCCGCAACACACCAACAAAAGCCGCAACACAGCAACAAAAGCTGCAACACAGCAACAAAAGCCGCAACACATCAACAAAAGCCGCAACACAACAAAAGCCGCAACACATCAACAAAAGCCGCAACACATCAACAAAAGCCGCAACACATCAACAAAAGCCGCAACACAGCAACAAAAGCCGCAACACAACACAGCAAAAAAATCCGCAACACAACACAGCAAAAAAATCCGCAACACACCAACAAAAGCAGCAACACAACACACCAACAAAAGCCACAAAACAACACACCAACAAAAGCCACAAAACACAAACAAAAGCCACTAAACACCAACAAAAGCCACAAAACACCAACAAAAGCCGCAACACACCAACAAAAGCAGCAACACACCAACAAAAGCCACAACACAACACACCAACAAAAGCCACAACACAACACACCAACAAAAGCCACAACACAACACACCAACAAAAGCCACAAAACACCAACAAAAGCCACAAAACACCAACAAAAGCCGCAACACACCAACAAAAGCCGCAACACACCAACAAAAGCCGCAACACATCAACAAAAGCCGCAACACATCAACAAAAGCCGCAACACAACACACAAAAAAGCCGCAACACAACAGAAACAAAAGCCGCAACACATCAACTAAAGCCGCAACACAACACAAAAAAGCCAAAACACACCAACAAAAGCCACAACACAACACACCAACAAAAGCCACAACACACCAACTAAAGCCACAACACAACACACCAACAAAAGCCAAACACAACACACAAACAAAAGCCGCAACACATCAACAAAAGCCGCAACACAAAAACAAAAGCCACAACACAACACACCAACAAAAGCCACAACACAACACACCAACAAAAGCCACAACACACCAACAAAAGCCAAAACACACCAACAAAAGCCACAACACAACACACCAACAAAATCCACAACACAACACACCAACAAATACCACAACACAGCAACAAAAGCCGCAACACATCAACAAAAGCCGCAACACAACAAAAGCCGCAACACATCAACAAAAGCCGCAACACATCAACAAAAGCCGCAACACATCAACAAAAGCCACAACACAGCAACAAAAGCCGCAACACAACACAGCAAAAAAATCCGCAACACAACACAGCAAAAAAATCCGCAACACACCAACAAAAGCAGCAACACAACACACCAACAAAAGCCACAAAACACAAACAAAAGCCACTAAACACCAACAAAAGCCACAAAACACCAACAAAAGCAGCAACACACCAACAAAAGCCACAACACAACACACCAACAAAAGCCACAACACAACACACCAACAAAAGCCACAACACAACACACCAACAAAAGCCACAAAACACCAACAAAAGCCGCAACACACCAACAAAAGCCGCAACACACCAACAAAAGCCGCAACACATCAACAAAAGCCGCAACACATCAACAAAAGCCGCAACACATCAACAAAAGCCGCAACACAACACACAAAAAAGCCGCAACACAACAGAAACAAAAGCCGCAACACATCAACTAAAGCCGCAACACAACACAAAAAAGCCAAAACACACCAACAAAAGCCACAACACAACACACCAACAAAAGCCACAACACACCAACTAAAGCCACAACACAACACACCAACAAAAGCCAAACACAACACACAAACAAAAGCCGCAACACATCAACAAAAGCCGCAACACAAAAACAAAAGCCACAACACAACACACCAACAAAAGCCACAACACAACACACCAACAAAAGCCACAACACACCAACAAAAGCCAAAACACACCAACAAAAGCCACAACACAACACACCAACAAAATCCACAACACAACACACCAACAAATACCACAACACAGAAACAAAAGCCACAACACACCAACAAAAGCCACAACACACCAACAAAAGCCACAACACACCAACAAAAGCCGCAACACAGCAACAAAAGCCGCAACACAGCAACAAAAGCCGCAACACACCAACAAAAGCCACAACACACCAACAAAAGCCACAAAACACCAACAAAAGCCACAAAACACAAACAAAAGCCACAAAACACCAACAAAAGCCGCAAAACACCAACAAAAGCCGCAACACACCAACAAAAGCAGCAACACACCAACAAAAGCAGCAACACACAAACAAAAGCCACAACACAACACACCAACAAAAGCCACAACACAACACACAAGCAAAAGCCACAAAACACAAACAAAAGCCACAAAACACCAACAAAAGCCGCAACACACCAACAAAAGCCGCAACACACCAACAAAAGCCGCAACACATCAACAAAAGCCGCAACACAACACACACAAAAAAGCCGCAACACAACACACACAAAAAAGCCGCAACACAACACAAACAAAAGCCGCAACACATCAACTAAAGCCGCAACACAACACACAAAAAAGCCACAACACACCAACAAAAGCCGCAACACAACACACCAACAAAAGCCACAACACAACACACCAACAAAAGCCGCAACACACCAACAAAAGCCGCAACACACCAACAAAAGCAGCAACACACCAACAAAAGCCGCAACACACCAACAAAAGCCACAACACAACACACAAACAAAAGCCACAACACACCAACAACAGCCGCAACACACCAACAACAGCCGCAACACACACCAACAAAAGCCACAACACAACACAACAACAAAAGCCACAACACAACACAACACCAAATGCCGCAACACAACAACAAAAGCCGCAACACAACAACAAATGCCGCAACACACCAACAAAAGCCGCAACACACCAACAAAAGCCGCAACACACCAACAAAAGCCGCAACACACCACAAACAAAGCCACAAAACACAAACAAAAGCCACTAAACACCAACAAAAGCCACAAAACACCAACAAAAGCCGCAACACACCAACAAAAGCAGCAACACACCAGCAAAAGCCACAACACAACACAACAACAAAAGCCGCAACACAACACAACAACAAAAGCCGCAACACCACACCCCAAAAAAAGCCGCAACACCACACCCCAAAAAAAGCCACAACACCACACCCCAAAAAAAGCCACAACACCCCAACAAAAGCCACAACACCCCAACAAAATCCACAACACACCAACAAAAGCCACAACACACCAACAAAAGCCACAACACACCAACAAAAGCCACAACACACCAACAAAAGCCACAACACACCAACAAAAGCCACAACAAATCAACAAAAGCCACAACACACCAACAAAAGCCAAAACACAAAAACAAAAGCCACAACACAACACATCAACAAAAGCCACAACACACCAACAAAAGCCAAAACACACCAACAAAAGCCAAAACACACCAACAAAAGCCACAACACAACACACCAACAAAAGCCACAACACAACACACCAACAAACGCCACAACACACCAACAAAAGCCACAACACACCAACAAAAGCCACAACACAACACACCAACAAAAGCCACAACACACCAACTAAAGCCACAACACACCAACAATAGCCGCAACACATCAACAAAAGCCGCAACACATCAACAAAAGCCGCAACACATCAACAAAAGCCGCAACACATCAACAAAAGCCGCAACACATAAACAAAAGCCGCAACACATACACAAAAGCCCCAACACAACACATACACAAAAGCCACAACACAACACACACAAAAAAGCCACAACACACCAACTAAAGCCACAACACACCAACAAAAGCCACAACACACCAACTAAAGCCACAACACACCAACTAAAGCCAAACACAACACACAAACAAAAGCCGCAACACAGCAACAAAAGCCGCAACACAGCAACAAAAGCCACAACACAACACACCAACAAAATCCGCAACACAACACACCAACAAAATCCGCAACACACCAACAAAATCCGCAACACACCAACAAAACCCGCAACACACCAACAAAAGCCGCAACACACCAACAAAAGCCGCGCCACAAAACACAAACAAAAGCCGCAACACACCAACAAAAGCCGCAACACACCAACAAAAGCCGCAACACACCAACAAAAGCCACAACACCAACAAAAGCCGCAACACACAAACAAAAGCCACAAAACACAAACAAAAGCCGCAACACACCAACAAAAGCCGCAACACATCAACAAAAGCCGCAACACATCAACAAAAGCCGCAACACAACAAAAGCCGCAACACATCAACAAAAGCCGCAACACATAAACAAAAGCCGCAACACAGCAACAAAAGCCGCAAAACAACACAGCAAAAAAATCCGCAACACAACACAGCAACAAAAGCCACAAAACACAAACAAAAGCCACTAAACACCAACAAAAGCCACAAAACACCAACAAAAGCCGCAACACACCAACAAAAGCAGCAACACACCAACAAAAGCCACAACACAACACACCAACAAAAGCCACAACACAACACACCAACAAAAGCCACAAAACACCAACAAAAGCCACAAAACACCAACAAAAGCCGCAACACACCAACAAAAGCCGCAACACACCAACAAAAGCCGCAACACATCAACAAAAGCCGCAACACATCAACAAAAGCCGCAACACAACACACAAAAAAGCCGCAACACAACACAAACAAAAGACGCAACACATCAACTAAAGCCGCAACACAACACACAAAAAAGCCAAAACACACCAACAAAAGCCACAACACAACACACCAACAAAAGCCACAACACAACACACCAACAAAAGCCACAACACAACACACCAACTAAAGCCACAACACAACACACAAACAAAAGCCGCAACACATCAACAAAAGCCGCAACACAAAAACAAAAGCCACAACACAACACACCAACAAAAGCCACAACACAACACACCAACAAAAGCCACAACACACCAACAAAAGCCAAAACACACCAACAAAAGCCACAACACAACACACCAACAAAAGCCACAACACAACACACCAACAAATGCCACAACACCCCAACAAAAGCCACAACACCCCAACAAAAGCCACAACACACCAACAAAAGCCACAACACACCAACAAAAGCCACAAAACACCAACAAAAGCCGCAACACACCAACAAAAGCCGCAACACACCAACAAAAGCCACAACACATCAACAAAAGCCGCAACACATCAACAAAAGCCGCAACACAACACACAAAAAAGCCGCAACACAACACAAACAAAAGCCGCAACACATCAACTAAAGCCGCAACACAACACACAAAAAAGCCAAAACACACCAACAAAAGCCACAACACAACACACCAACAAAAGCCACAACACAACACACCAACAAAAGCCAAACACAACACACAAACAAAAGCCGCAACACATCAACAAAAGCCGCAACACAAAAACAAAAGCCACAACACAACACACCAACAAAAGCCACAACACAACACACCAACAAAAGCCACAACACACCAACAAAAGCCAAAACACACCAACAAAAGCCACAACACAAAACACCAACAAATGCCACAACACACCAACAAAAGCCACAACACACCAACAAAAGCCGCAACACACCAACAAAAGCCGCAACACAGCAACAAAAGCTGCAACACAGCAACAAAAGCCGCAACACAGCAACAAAAGCCGCAACACATCAACAAAAGCCGCAACACAACAAAAGCCGCAACACATCAACAAAAGCCGCAACACATCAACAAAAGCCGCAACACATCAACAAAAGCCACAACACAGCAACAAAAGCCGCAACACAACACAGCAAAAAAATCCGCAACACAACACAGCAAAAAAATCCGCAACACACCAACAAAAGCAGCAACACAACACACCAACAAAAGCCACAAAACACAAACAAAAGCCACTAAACACCAACAAAAGCCACAAAACACCAACAAAAGCCGCAACACACCAACAAAAGCAGCAACACACCAACAAAAGCCACAACACAACACACCAACAAAAGCCACAACACAACACACCAACAAAAGCCACAACACAACACACCAACAAAAGCCACAAAACACCAACAAAAGCCACAAAACACCAACAAAAGCCGCAACACACCAACAAAAGCCGCAACACACCAACAAAAGCCGCAACACATCAACAAAAGCCGCAACACATCAACAAAAGCCGCAACACAACACACAAAAAAGCCGCAACACAACAGAAACAAAAGCCGCAACACATCAACTAAAGCCGCAACACAAC
This sequence comes from Blennius ocellaris, assembly GCF_963422515.1. NCBI lineage: Eukaryota > Metazoa > Chordata > Actinopteri > Blenniiformes > Blenniidae > Blennius > Blennius ocellaris. The sequence goes on from NW_027662182.1 coordinate 121,297, forward strand.
ACAAAAAAGCCAAAACACACCAACAAAAGCCACAACACAACACACCAACAAAAGCCACAACACACCAACTAAAGCCACAACACAACACACCAACAAAAGCCAAACACAACACACAAACAAAAGCCGCAACACATCAACAAAAGCCGCAACACAAAAACAAAAGCCACAACACAACACACCAACAAAAGCCACAACACAACACACCAACAAAAGCCACAACACACCAACAAAAGCCAAAACACACCAACAAAAGCCACAACACAACACACCAACAAAATCCACAACACAACACACCAACAAATACCACAACACAGAAACAAAAGCCACAACACACCAACAAAAGCCACAACACACCAACAAAAGCCACAACACACCAACAAAAGCCGCAACACAGCAACAAAAGCCGCAACACAGCAACAAAAGCCGCAACACAGCAACAAAAGCCACAACACACCAACAAAAGCCACAAAACACCAACAAAAGCCACAAAACACAAACAAAAGCCACAAAACACCAACAAAAGCCGCAAAACACCAACAAAAGCCGCAAAACACCAACAAAAGCCGCAACACACCAACAAAAGCAGCAACACACAAACAAAAGCCACAACACAACACACCAACAAAAGCCACAACACAACACACAAACAAAAGCCACAAAACACAAACAAAAGCCACAAAACACCAACAAAAGCCGCAACACACCAACAAAAGCCGCAACACACCAACAAAAGCCGCAACACACCAACAAAAGCCGCAACACATCAACAAAAGCCGCAACACAACACACACAAAAAAGCCGCAACACAACACAAACAAAAGCCGCAACACATCAACTAAAGCCGCAACACAACCCACAAAAAAGCCACAACACACCAACAAAAGCCGCAACACAACACACCAACAAAAGCCACAACACAACACACCAACAAAAGCCGCAACACACCAACAAAAGCCGCAACACACCAACAAAAGCAGCAACACACCAACAAAAGCCGCAACACACCAACAAAAGCCACAACACAACACACAAACAAAAGCCACAACACACCAACAACAGCCGCAACACACCAACAACAGCCGCAACACACACCAACAAAAGCCACAACACAACACAACAACAAAAGCCACAACACAACACAACACCAAATGCCGCAACACAACAACAAAAGCCGCAACACAACAACAAATGCCGCAACACACCAACAAAAGCCGCAACACACCAACAAAAGCCGCAACACACCAACAAAAGCCGCAACACACCACAAACAAAGCCGCAACACACCAACAAAAACCGCAACACACCAACAAAAGCCGCAACTCAACAACAAAAGCCGCAACTCAACAACAAAAGCCGCAACACAACACAACAACAAAAGCCGCAACACAACACAACAACAAAAGCCGCAACACAACACAACAACAAAAGCCGCAACACCACACCCCAAAAAAAGCCGCAACACCACACCCCAAAAAAAGCCACAACACCACACCCCAAAAAAAGCCACAACACCCCAACAAAAGCCACAACACCCCAACAAAATCCACAACACACCAACAAAAGCCACAACACACCAACAAAAGCCACAACACACCAACAAAAGCCACAACACACCAACAAAAGCCACAACACACCAACAAAAGCCACAACAAATCAACAAAAGCCACAACACACCAACAAAAGCCAAAACACAAAAACAAAAGCCAGAACACAACACACCAACAAAAGCCACAACACACCAACAAAAGCCAAAACACACCAACAAAAGCCAAAACACACCAACAAAAGCCACAACACAACACACCAACAAAAGCCACAACACAACACACCAACAAAAGCCACAACACACCAACAAAAGCCAAAACACACCAACAAAAGCCAAAACACACCAACAAAAGCCACAACACAACACACCAACAAAAGCCACAACACAACACACCAACAAAAGCCACAACACAACACACCAACAAACGCCACAACACACCAACAAAAGCCACAACACACCAACAAAAGCCAAACACAACACACAAACAAAAGCCAAACACAACACACAAACAAAAGCCGCAACACAAAAACAAAAGCCACAACACAACACACCAACAAAAGCCACAACACACCAACAAAAGCCAAAACACACCAACAAAAGCCAAAACACACCAACAAAAGCCACAACACAACACACCAACAAACGCCACAACACACCAACAAAAGCCACAACACACCAACAAAAGCCACAACACACCAACAAAAGCCGCAACACACCAACAAAAGCCGCAACACAGCAACAAAAGCCGCAACACAGCAACAAAAGCCGCAACACAGCAACAAAAGCCGCAACACAGCAACAAAAGCAGCAACACACAAACAAAAGCCACAACACAACACACCAACAAAAGCCACAACACAACACACAAACAAAAGCCACAAAACACAAACAAAAGCCACAAAACACCAACAAAAGCCGCAACACACCAACAAAAGCCGCAACACACCAACAAAAGCCGCAACACACAAACAAAAGCCGCAACACATCAACAAAAGCCGCAACACAACACACACAAAAAAGCCGCAACACAACACAAACAAAAGCCGCAACACATCAACTAAAGCCGCAACACAACCCACAAAAAAGCCACAACACACCAACAAAAGCCGCAACACAACACACCAACAAAAGCCACAACACAACACACCAACAAAAGCCGCAACACACCAACAAAAGCCGCAACACACCAACAAAAGCCGCAACACACCAACAAAAGCCACAACACAACACACAAACAAAAGCCACAACACACCAACAACAGCCGCAACACACCAACAACAGCCGCAACACACACCAACAAAAGCCACAACACAACACAACAACAAAAGCCACAACACAACACAACACCAAATGCCGCAACACAACAACAAAAGCCGCAACACAACAACAAATGCCGCAACACACCAACAAAAGCCGCAACACACCAACAAAAGCCGCAACACACCAACAAAAGCCGCAACACACCACAAACAAAGCCGCAACACACCAACAAAAACCGCAACACACCAACAAAAGCCGCAACTCAACAACAAAAGCCGCAACTCAACAACAAAAGCCGCAACACAACACAACAACAAAAGCCGCAACACAACACAACAACAAAAGCCGCAACACCACACCCCAAAAAAAGCCGCAACACCACACCCCAAAAAAAGCCACAACACCACACCCCAAAAAAAGCCACAACACCCCAACAAAAGCCACAACACCCCAACAAAATCCACAACACACCAACAAAAGCCACAACACACCAACAAAAGCCACAACACACCAACAAAAGCCACAACACACCAACAAAAGCCACAACAAATCAACAAAAGCCACAACACACCAACAAAAGCCAAAACACAAAAACAAAAGCCACAACACAACACACCAACAAAAGCCACAACACACCAACAAAAGCCAAAACACACCAACAAAAGCCAAAACACACCAACAAAAGCCACAACACAACACACCAACAAAAGCCACAACACAACACACCAACAAAAGCCACAACACACCAACAAAAGCCAAAACACACCAACAAAAGCCAAAACACACCAACAAAAGCCACAACACAACACACCAACAAAAGCCACAACACAACACACCAACAAACGCCACAACACACCAACAAAAGCCACAACACACCAACAAAAGCCAAACACAACACACAAACAAAAGCCAAACACAACACACAAACAAAAGCCGCAACACATCAACAAAAGCCGCAACACAAAAACAAAAGCCACAACACAACACACCAACAAAAGCCACAACACACCAACAAAAGCCAAAACACACCAACAAAAGCCAAAACACACCAACAAAAGCCACAACACAACACACCAACAAACGCCACAACACACCAACAAAAGCCACAACACACCAACAAAAGCCGCAACACAGCAACAAAAGCCGCAACACAGCAACAAAAGCCGCAACACAGCAACAAAAGCCGCAACACAGCAACAAAAGCCGCAACACACCAACAAAAGCCGCAACACACCAACAAAAGCCGCAACACACCAACAAAAGCCGCAACACACCAACAAAAGCAGCAACACAACACACCAACAAAAGCCACAAAACACAAACAAAAGCCACAAAACACCAACAAAAGCCGCAACACACCAACAAAAGCCGCAACACACCAACAAAAGCAGCAACACACCAACAAAAGCAGCAACACACAAACAAAAGCCACAACACAACACACCAACAAAAGCCACAACACAACACACAAACAAAAGCCACAAAACACCAACAAAAGCCGCAACACACCAACAAAAGCCGCAACACACCAACAAAAGCCGCAACACATCAACAAAAGCCGCAACACATCAACAAAAGCCGCAACACAACACACAAAAAAGCCGCAACACAACACAAACAAAAGCCGCAACACATCAACTAAAGCAGCAACACAACACACAAAAAAGCCAAAACACACCAACTAAAGCCACAACACAACACACCAACAAAAGCCACAACACAACACACCAACAAACGCCACAACACACCAACAAAAGCCACAACACACCAACTAAAGCCACAACACAACACACCAACAAAAGCCAAACACAACACACCAACAAAAGCCGCAACACACCACAAACAAAAGCCGCAACACACAAACAAAAACCGCAACACACCAACAAAAGCCGCAACTCAACAACAAAAGCCGCAACACAACACAACAACAAAAGCCGCAACACAACACAACAACAAAAGCCGCAACACAACAATACAACAAAAGCCGCAACACCACACCCCAAAAAAAGCCGCAACACCACACCCCAAAAAAAGCCACAACACCACACCCCAAAAAAAGCCACAACACCCCAACAAAAGCCACAACACCCCAACAAAATCCACAACACACCAACAAAAGCCACAACACACCAACAAAAGCCACAACACACCAACAAAAGCCACAACACACCAACAAAAGCCACAACACACCAACAAAAGCCACAACAAATCAACAAAAGCCACAACACACCAACAAAAGCCACAACACAACACACCAACAAAAGCCAAAACACACCAACAAAAGCCAAAACACACCAACAAAAGCCACAACACACCAACAAAAGCCACAACACAACACACCAACAAAAGCCACAACACAACACACCAACAAACGCCACAACACACCAACACAAGCCACAACACACCAACTAAAGCCACAACACAACACACCAACAAAAGCCACAACACACCAACAAAAGCCACAACACACCAACAAAAGCCAAAACACACCAACAAAAGCCACAACACACCAACAAAAGCCACAACACAACACACCAACAAACGCCACAACACACCAACAAAAGCCACAACACACCAACAAAAGCCGCAACACACCAACAAAAACCGCAACACAGCAACAAAAGCCGCAACACAGCAACAAAAGCCGCAACACAGCAACAAAAGCCGCAACACAGCAACAAAAGCCGCAACACACCAACAAAAGCCGCAACACACCAACAAAAGCCGCAACACACCAACAAAAGCCGCAACACACCAACAAAAGCAGCAACACAACACACCAACAAAAGCCACAAAACACAAACAAAAGCCACAAAACACCAACAAAAGCCGCAACACACCAACAAAAGCCGCAACACACCAACAAAAGCAGCAACACACCAACAAAAGCAGCAACACACAAACAAAAGCCACAACACAACACACCAACAAAAGCCACAACGCAACACACAAACAAAAGCCACAAAACACAAACAAAAGCCACAAAACACCAACAAAAGCCACAACACAACACACCAACAAAAGCCACAAAACACCAACAAAAGCCACAAAACACCAACAAAAGCCGCAACACACCAACAAAAGCCGCAACACACCAACAAAAGCCGCAACACATCAACAAAAGCCGCAACACATCAACAAAAGCCGCAACACAACACACAAAAAAGCCGCAACACAACACAAACAAAAGCCGCAACACATCAACTAAAGCCGCAACACAACACACAAAAAAGCCAAAACACACCAACTAAAGCCACAACACAACACACCAACAAAAGCCACAACACAACACACCAACAAAAGCCACAACACACCAACTAAAGCCACAACACAACACACCAACAAAAGCCAAACACAACACACAAACAAAAGCCGCAACACACAAACAAAAGCCGCAACACATCAACAAAAGCCGCAACACAACACACCAACAAAAGCCACAACACAACACACCAACAAAAGCCACAACACAACACACCAACAAAAGCCACAACACACCAACAAAAGCCAAAACACACCAACAAAAGCCACAACACAACACACCAACAAAAGCCACAACACAACACACCAACAAAAGCCACAACACACCAACAAACGCCACAACACACCAACTAAAGCCACAACACAACACACCAACAAAAGCCAAACACAACACACCAACAAAAGCCACAACACAACACACCAACAAAAGCCACAACACACCAACAAAAGCCAAAACACACCAACAAAAGCCAAAACACACCAACAAAAGCCACAACACAACACACCAACAAAAGCCACAACACAACACACCAACAAACGCCACAACACACCAACAAAAGCCACAACACACCAACTAAAGCCACAACACAACACACCAACAAAAGCCAAACACAACACACCAACTAAAGCCACAACACAACACACCAACAAAAGCCACAACACACCAACAAAAGCCACAACACACCAACAAAAGCCAAAACACACCAACAAAAGCCACAACACAACACACCAACAAACGCCACAACACACCAACAAAAGCCACAACACACCAACAAAAGCCACAACACACCAACAAAAGCCGCAACACACCAACAAAAGCCGCAACACACCAACAAAAGCCGCAACACAGCAACAAAAGCCGCAACACAGCAACAAAAGCCGCAACACACCAACAAAAGCCGCAACACACCAACAAAAGCCGCAACACACCAACAAAAGCAGCAACACACCAACAAAAGCAGCAACACACAAACAAAAGCCACAACACAACATACCAACAAAAGCCACAACACAACACACAAACAAAAGCCACAAAACACAAACAAAAGCCACAAAACACCAACAAAAGCCGCAACACACCAACAAAAGCCGCAACACACCAACAAAAGCCGCAACACATCAACAAAAGCCGCAACACAACACACACAAAAAAGCCGCAACACAACACAAACAAAAGCCGCAACACATCAACTAAAGCCGCAACACAACACACAAAAAAGCCACAACACACCAACAAAAGCCGCAACACAACACACCAACAAAAGCCACAACACAACACACCAACAAAAGCCGCAACACACCAACAAAAGCCGCAACACACCAACAAAAGCCGCAACACACCAACAAAAGCCACAACACACCAACAGTAGCCACAACACAACACACAAACAAAAGCCACAACACACCAACAAGCCGCAACACATCAACTAAAGCCGCAACACAACACACAAAAAAGCCACAACACACCAACAAAAGCCGCAACACACCAACTAAAGCCGCAACACACCAACTAAAGCCGCAACACACCAACTAAAGCCGCAACACAACACGCCAACAAAAGCCGCAACACACCAACAATAGCCGCAACACACCAACAATAGCCGCAACACATCAACAATAGCCGCAACACATCAACAAAAGCCGCAACACATCAACAAAAGCCGCAACACAACACACACAAAAAAGCCACAACACAACACACACAAAAAAGCCACAACACACCAACTAAAGCCACAACACAACACACCAACAAAAGCCAAAACACACCAACTAAAGCCACAACACAACACCAACAAAAGCCACAACACAACACACCAACAAAAGCCACAACACACCAACTAAAGCCACAACACACCAACAAAAGCCAAACAACAAACCAACAAAAGCCGCAACACACCAACAAAAGCCGCAACACACCAACAAAAGCCGCAACACAGCAACAAAAGCCACAACACAACACACCAACAAAATCCGCAACACACCAACAAAATCCGCAACACATCAACAATAGCCGCAACACATCAACAAAATCCGCAACACATCAACAAAAGCCGCAACACAACACACACAAAAAAGCCACAACACAACACACACAAAAAAGCCACAACACACCAACTAAAGCCACAACACAACACACCAACAAAAGCCAAAACACACCAACTAAAGCCACAACACACCAACAAAAGCCAAACAACACACAAACAAAAGCCGCAACACAGCAACAAAAGCCGCAACACAGCAACAAAAGCCACAACACAACACACCAACAAAATCCGCAACACACCAACAAAATCCGCAACACCAACAAAAGCCGCAACACACCAACAAAAGCCGCGCCACACCAACAAAAGCCGCGCCACAAAACACAAACAAAAGCCACAAAACACCAACAAAAGCCGCAACACACCAACAAAAGCCGCAACACACCAACAAAAGCCGCAACACATCAACAAAAGCCGCAACACAGCAACAAAAGCCACAACACAACACAGCAACAAAAGCCACAACACAACACAGCAACAAAATCCGCAACACAACACACCAACAAAAGTAGCAACACACCAACAAAAGTAGCAACACACCAACAAAAGCCACAACACAACACACCAACAAAAGCCACAAAACACAAACAAAAGCCACAAAACACCAACAAAAGCCGCAACACACCAACAAAAGCCGCAACACACCAACAAAAGCCGCAACACACCAACAAAAGCCGCAACACACCAACAACAGCCACAACACAACACACCAACAAAAGCCACAAAACACAAACAAAAGCCACAAAACACCAACAAAAGCCGCAACACAGCAACAAAAGCCGCAACACATCAACAAAAGCCGCAACACATCAACAAAAGCCGCAACACATCAACTAAAGCCGCAACACAACACACAAAAAAGCCGCAACACAACACACAAAAAAGCCAAAACACACCAACAAAGGCCACAACACAACACACACTCAAAAAAGCCACAACACAACAACAAAAGCCACAACACAACAACAAAAGCCACAACACACAAACAAAAGCCGCAACACAACACACCAACAAAAGCCACAACACACCAACAAAAGCCACAACACACCAACAAAAGCCACTACACAACAACAAAAGCCGCAACACACCAACAAAAGCCACAACACAACACCAACAAAAGCCACAACACAACACCAACAAAAGTCACAACACAACACACCAACAAAAGCCAAAACACAACACACCAACAAAAGCCAAAACACAACACACCAACAAAAGCCAAAACACAACACACAAACAAAAGCCGCAACACGCCAACAAAAGCGGGAACACGCCAACAAAAGCCGCAACACGCCAACAAAAGCCGCAACACACCAACAAAAGCCGCAACACACCAACAAAAGCCGCAACACAACACACCAACAAAAGCCGCAACACAACACACCAACAAAAGCCGCAACACAACACACCAACAAAAGCCGCAACACAACACACCAACTAAAGCCACAACACAACACACCAACTAAAGCCACAACACAACACACAAACAAAAGCCAAAACAACACACAAACAAAAGCCAAAACACAACAACAAAAGCCACAACACACCAACAAAAGCCAAAACAACACACAAACAAAAGCCACAACACAACAACAAAAGCCACAACACACCAACAAAAGCCACAACACAACAACAAAAGCCACAACACAACAACAAAAGCCACAACACACCAACAAAAGCCGCAACACACCAACAAAAGCCGCAACACACCAACAAAAGCCGCAACGCACCAACAAAAGCCGCAACGCACCAACAAAAGCCGCCACACACCAACAAAAGCCGCCACACACCAACAAAAGCCGCCACACACCAACAAAAGCCGCAACACAACACACAAAAAAGCCACAACACAACACACAAAAGCCACAACACAACACACAAAAGCCACAACACACCAACAAAAGCCGCAACACCAATAAAAGCCACAACACACCAGCAAAAGCCGCAACACAACACACAAACAAAACCACAACACGCCAACAAAAGCCGCAACACGCCAACAAAAGCCGCAACACGCCAACAAAAGCCGCAACACGCCAACAAAAGCGGGAACACAACACACATACAAAAGCCGCAACACGCCAACAAAAGCGGGAACACAACACATCAACAAAAGCCGCAACACATCAACAAAAGCCACAACACACCAACAAAAGCCGCAACACAACACACCAACTAAAGCCACAACACAACACACCAACAAAAGCCGCAACACACCAACAAAAGCAGCAACACACCAACAAAAGCAGCAACACACAAACAAAAGCCACAACACAACACACCAACAAAAGCCACAACACAACACACCAACAAAAGCCACAAAACACCAACAAAAGCCGCAACACACCAACAAAAGCCGCAACACACCAACAAAAGCCGCAACACATCAACAAAAGCCGCAACACAACACACACAAAAAAGCCGCAACACAACACAAACAAAAGCCGCAACACATCAACTAAAGCCGCAACACAACACACAAAAAAGCCACAACACACCAACAAAAGCCGCAACACAACACACCAACAAAAGCCACAACACAACACACCAACAAAAGCCGCAACACACCAACAAAAGCCGCAACACACCAACAAAAGCCGCAACACACCAACAAAAGCCACAACACACCAACAGTAGCCACAACACAACACACAAACAAAAGCCACAACACACCAACAAGCCGCAACACATCAACTAAAGCCGCAACACAACACACAAAAAAGCCACAACACACCAACAAAAGCCGCAACACACCAACTAAAGCCGCAACACACCAACTAAAGCCGCAACACACCAACTAAAGCCGCAACACAACACGCCAACAAAAGCCGCAACACAACACGCCAACAAAAGCCGCAACACAACACACCAACAAAAGCCGCGACACACCACACCAACAAAAGCCGCAACACACCAACAAAAGCCGCAACACACCAACAAAAGCCGCAACTCATCAACAAAAGCCGCAACACACCAACAACAGCCGCAACACACCAACAAATGCCGCAACACACACCAACAAAAGCCACAACACAACACAACAACAAAAGCCACAACACAACACAACACCAAATGCCGCAACACAACACCAAATGCCGCAACACAACAACAAAAGCCGCAAACAACAACAAATGCCGCAACACACCAACAAAAGCCGCAACACACCAACAAAAGCCGCAACACACCAACAAAAGCCGCAACACACCACAAACAAAAGCCGCAACACACCACAAACAAAAGCCGCAACACACCAACAAAAGCCGCAACACCACACCCCAAAAAAAGCCACAACACCCCAAAAAAAGCCACAACACCCCAAAAAAAGCCACAACACCCCAAAAAAAGCCACAACACACCAACAAAAGCCACAACACACCAACAAAAGCCACAACACACCAACAAAAGCCACAACACACCAACAAAAGCCACAACAAATCAACAAAAGCCACAACACACCAACAAAAGCCGCAACACACAAACAAAAGCCGCAACACACCAACAAAAGCCGCAACACACCAACAAAAGCCGCAACACACCAACAAAAGCCGCAACACACCAACAATAGCCGCAACACACCAACAATAGCCGCAACACATCAACAATAGCCGCAACACATCAACAAAAGCCGCAACACATCAACAAAAGCCGCAACACAACACACACAAAAAAGCCACAACACAACACACACAAAAAAGCCACAACACACCAACTAAAGCCACAACACAACACACCAACAAAAGTCAAAACACACCAACTAAAGCCACAACACAACACCAACAAAAGCCACAACACAACACACCAACAAAAGCCACAACACACCAACTAAAGCCACAACACACCAACAAAAGCCAAACAACACACCAACAAAAGCCGCAACACACCAACAAAAGCCGCAACACAGCAACAAAAGCCGCAACACAGCAACAAAAGCCACAACACAACACACCAACAAAATCCGCAACACACCAACAAAATCCGCAACACATCAACAATAGCCGCAACACATCAACAAAATCCGCAACACATCAACAAAAGCCGCAACACAACACACACAAAAAAGCCACAACACAACACACACAAAAAAGCCACAACACACCAACTAAAGCCACAACACAACACACCAACAAAAGCCAAAACACACCAACTAAAGCCACAACACACCAACAAAAGCCAAACAACACACAAACAAAAGCCAAACAACACAGCAACAAAAGCCGCAACACAGCAATAAAAGCCACAACACAACACAGCAATAAAAGCCACAACACAACACACCAACAAAATCCGCAACACCAACAAAAGCCGCAACACACCAACAAAAGCCGCGCCACACCAACAAAAGCCGCGCCACAAAACACAAACAAAAGCCACAAAACACCAACATTAGCCGCAACACACCAACAAAAGCCGCAACACACCAACAAAAGCCGCAACACACCAACAAAAGCCGCAACACATCAACAAAAGCCGCAACACAGCAACAAAAGCCACAACACAACACAGCAACAAAAGCCACAACACAACACAGCAACAAAATCCGCAACACAACACACCAACAAAAGTAGCAACACACCAACAAAAGTAGCAACACACCAACAAAAGCCACAACACAACACACCAACAAAAGCCACAAAACACAAACAAAAGCCACAAAACACCAACAAAAGCCGCAACACACCAACAAAAGCCGCAACACACCAACAAAAGCAGCAACACACCAACAAAAGCCGCAACACACCAACAAAAGCCACAACACAACACACCAACAAAATCCACAAAACACAAACAAAAGCCACAAAACACCAACAAAAGCCGCAACACAGCAACAAAAGCCGCAACACATCAACAAAAGCCGCAACACATCAACAAAAGCCGCAACACATCAACTAAAGCCGCAACACAACACACAAAAAAGCCACAACACACCAACAAAAGCCGCAACACAACACACAAACAAAAGCCGCAACACACCAACAAAAGCCGCAACACACCAACAAAAGCCGCAACACACCAACAAAAGCCACAACACAACACACAAACAAAAGCCGCAACACATCAACTAAAGCCGCAACACAACACACAAAAAAGCCACAACACACCAACAAAAGCCACAACACACCAACAAAAGCCGCAACACATCAACTAAAGCCGCAACAAACCAACAAAAGCCAAACACAACACACCAACAAAAGCCGCAACACACCAACAAAAGCCGCAACACACCAACAAAAGCCGCAACACACCAACAAAAGCCACAACACACCAACAAAAGCCGCAACACACCAACAAAAGCCGCAACTCACAAACAAAAGCCGCAACTCATCAACAAAAGCCGCAACACAACAACAAAAGCCGCAACACAACACAACAACAAAAGCCGCAACACAACACAACAACAAAAGCCGCAACACAACAACAAAAGCTGCAACACAACAACAAATGCCGCAACACAACAACAAATGCCGCAACACAACAACAAAAGCCGCAACACACCAACAAAAGCCGCAACACAACACACCAACAAAAGCCGCAACACAACACACCAACAAAAGCCGCAACACAACACACCAACAAAAGCCGCAACACAACACCCCAACAAAAGCCGCAACACAACACCCCAACAAAAGCCGCAACACAACGCCCCAACAAAAGCCACAACACACCAACAAAAGCCACAACAAATCAACAAAAGCCACAACAAATCAACAAAAGCCAAAACACAACACACCAACAAAAGCCACAACACACCAACAAAAGCCACAACACCCAGACAAAAGCCACAACACACCAACAAAAGCCACAACACACCAACAAAAGCCACAACACACCAACAAAAGCCACAACACACCAACAAAAGCCACAACACACCAACAAAAGCCACAACACACCAACAAAAGCCAAAACAAAACACACCAACAAAAGCCAAAACAAAACACACCAACAAAAACCAAAACACACCAACAAAAGCCGCAACACACCACACCAACAAAAGCCGCAACACACCACACCAACAAAAGCCGCAACACACCAACTAAAGCTGCAACACACCAACTAAAGCCAAACACACCAACAAAAGCCAAACACACCAACAAAAGCCAAACACAACACACCAACAAAAGCCAAACACAACACACCAACAAAAGCCAAACACAACACACCAACAAAAGCCACAACACACCAACAAAAGCCACAACACACCAACAAAGGCCGCAACACAACACATCAACAAGGGCCGCAACACAACACAGCAACAAAAGCCGCAACACACAAACAAAAGCCGCAACACACAAACAAAAGCCGCAACACAGCAACAAAAGCGGGAACACAACACATACAAAAGCCGCAACACAACACATACAAAAGCCGCAACACAACACATACAAAAGCCGCAACACAACACATACAAAAGCCGCAACACACCACACCAACAAAAGCCGCAACACACCACACCAACAAAAGCCCCAACACACCACAACAACAAAAGCCGCTACACACCAACAAAAGCCACAACACACCAACAAAAGCCACAACACACCAACAAAAGCCACAACACAACACACCAACAAAAGCCGCAACACACCAACTAAAGCCGCAACACACCAACTAAAGCGGGAACACAACACATCAACAAAAGCCACAACACACCAACAAAAGCCACAACACACCAGCAAAAGCCACAACACAACACACCAACAAAAGCCGCAACACACCAACTAAAGCCGCAACACACCAACTAAAGCCGCAACACACCAACAAAAGCCACAAAACAACACACAACAACAAAGGCCACAACACAACACACACCAACAAAGGCCACAACACAACACACACAAAAAAGCCAAAACACACCAACAAAGGCCACAACACAACACACACTCAAAAAAGCCACAACACAACAACAAAAGCCACAACACAACAACAAAAGCCACAACACACAAACAAAAGCCGCAACACAACACACCAACAAAAGCCACAACACACCAACAAAAGCCACAACACACCAACAAAAGCCACTACACAACAACAAAAGCCGCAACACACCAACAAAAGCCACAACACAACACCAACAAAAGCCACAACACAACACCAACAAAAGCCACAACACAACACACCAACAAAAGCCAAAACACAACACACCAACAAAAGCCAAAACACAACACACAAACAAAAGCCGCAACACGCCAACAAAAGCGGGAACACGCCAACAAAAGCCGCAACACGCCAACAAAAGCCGCAACACACCAACAAAAGCCGCAACACAACACACCAACAAAAGCCGCAACACAACACACCAACAAAAGCCGCAACACAACACACCAACAAAAGCCGCAACACACCAACTAAAGCCACAACACAACACACCAACTAAAGCCACAACACAACACACAAACAAAAGCCAAAACAACACACAAACAAAAGCCAAAACAACACACAAACAAAAGCCACAACACAACAACAAAAGCCACAACACACCAACAAAAGCCAAAACAACACACAAACAAAAGCCACAACACAACAACAAAAGCCACAACACACCAACAAAAGCCACAACACAACAACAAAAGCCGCAACACACCAACAAAAGCCGCAACGCACCAACAAAAGCCGCAACGCACCAACAAAAGCCGCAACGCACCAACAAAAGCCGCCACACACCAACAAAAGCCGCCACACACCAACAAAAGCCGCCACACACCAACAAAAGCCGCAACACAACACACAAAAAAGCCACAACACAACACACAAAAGCCACAACACAACACACAAAAGCCACAACACACCAACAAAAGCCGCAACACCAATAAAAGCCACAACACACCAGCAAAAGCCGCAACACAACACACAAACAAAACCACAACACGCCAACAAAAGCCGCAACACGCCAACAAAAGCCGCAACATGCCAACAAAAGCCGCAACACGCCAACAAAAGCCGCAACACGCCAACAAAAGCGGGAACACAACACACATACAAAAGCCGCAACACGCCAACAAAAGCGGGAACACAACACATCAACAAAAGCCGCAACACATCAACAAAAGCCACAACACACCAACAAAAGCCGCAACACAACACACCAACTAAAGCCACAACACAACACACCAACAAAAGCCAAAACACACCAAGAAAGGCCACAACACAACACACACAAAAAAGCCACAACACACCAACAAAAGCCACAACACACCAACAAAAGCCGCAACACACCAACAAAAGCCGCAACACACCAACAAAAGCCGCAACACAACACACAAACAAAGCCGCAACACAACACACAAACAAAGCCGCAACACAACACACAAACAAAGCCGCCTCACGCCAACAAAAGCCGCAACACACCAACAAAAGCCACAACACACCAACTAAAGCCACAACACACCAACTAAAGCCACAACACAACACACCAACAAAGGCCACAACACAACACACCAACAAAAGCCACAACACACCAACAAAAGCCACAACACAACAACAAAAGCCACTACACAACAACAAAAGCCACAACACAACAACAAAAGCCGCAACACACCAACAAAAGCCACAACACAACACACCAACAAAAGCCACAACACAACACACCAACAAAAGCCACAACACAACACACCAACAAAAGCCAAAACACAACACACCAACAAAAGCCAAAACACAACACACCAACAAAAGCCAAAACACAACACACCAACAAAAGCCAAAACACAACACACAAACAAAAGCCGCAACACGCCAACAAAAGCGGGAACACGCCAACAAAAGCCGCAACACGCCAACAAAAGCCGCAACACAACACACCAACAAAAGCCGCAACACAACACACCAACAAAAGCCGCAACACAACACACCAACAAAAGCCGCAACACACCAACTAAAGCCACAACACAACACACCAACTAAAGCCAAAACACAACACACCAACTAAAGCCAAAACAACACACAAACAAAAGCCAAAACAACACACAAACAAAAGCCACAACACACAAACAAAAGCCACAACACACCAACAAAAGCCACAACACACCAATAAAAGCCACAACACACCAACAAAAGCCGCAACACATCAACAAAAGCCGCAACACACCAACAAAAGCCGCAACACCAACAAAAGCCGCAACACACCAACAAAAGCCGCCACACACCAACAAAAGCGGGAACACAACACACATACAAAAGCCGCAACACAACACACAAAAAAGCCACAACACAACACACAAAAGCCACAACACAACACACAAAAGCCGCAACACGCCAACAAAAGCCGCAACACGCCAACAAAAGCCGCAACACGCCAACAAAAGCCGCAACACGCCAACAAAAGCGGGAACACAACACACATACAAAAGCCGCAACACAACACATCAACAAAAGCCACAACACACCAACAAAAGCCGCAACACACCAACTAAAGCCACAACACAACACACCAACAAAAGCCAAAACACAACACACCAACAAAAGCCAAAACACACCAACAAAGGCCACAACACAACACACACAAAAAAGCCACAACACACCAACAAAAGCCGCAACACACCAACAAAAGCCGCAACACATCAACAAAAGCCGCAACACATCAACAAAAGCCGCAACACAACACACAAACAAAGCCGCAACACAACACACAAACAAAGCCGCCTCACGCCAACAAAAGCCGCAACACACCAACAAAAGCCGCAACACACCAACTAAAGCCGCAACACACCAACTAAAGCCACAACACACCAACTAAAGCCACAACACAACACAACAACAAAAGCCACAACACACCAACAAAAGCCACAACACAACAACAAAAGCCACAACACACCAACAAAAGCCGCAACACACCAACAAAAGCCGCAACACACCAACAAAAGCCGCAACGCACCAACAAAAGCCGCAACGCACCAACAAAAGCCGCCACACACCAACAAAAGCCGCCACACACCAACAAAAGCCGCCACACACCAACAAAAGCCGCAACACAACACACAAAAAAGCCACAACACAACACACAAAAGCCACAACACAACACACAAAAGCCACAACACACCAACAAAAGCCGCAACACCAATAAAAGCCACAACACACCAGCAAAAGCCGCAACACAACACACAAACAAAACCACAACACGCCAACAAAAGCCGCAACACGCCAACAAAAGCCGCAACACGCCAACAAAAGCCGCAACACGCCAACAAAAGCCGCAACACGCCAACAAAAGCGGGAACACAACACACATACAAAAGCCGCAACACGCCAACAAAAGCGGGAACACAACACATCAACAAAAGCCGCAACACATCAACAAAAGCCACAACACACCAACAAAAGCCGCAACACAACACACCAACTAAAGCCACAACACAACACACCAACAAAAGCCAAAACACACCAAGAAAGGCCACAACACAACACACACAAAAAAGCCACAACACACCAACAAAAGCCACAACACACCAACAAAAGCCGCAACACACCAACAAAAGCCGCAACACACCAACAAAAGCCGCAACACAACACACAAACAAAGCCGCAACACAACACACAAACAAAGCCGCAACACAACACACAAACAAAGCCGCCTCACGCCAACAAAAGCCGCAACACACCAACAAAAGCCACAACACACCAACTAAAGCCACAACACACCAACTAAAGCCACAACACAACACACCAACAAAGGCCACAACACAACACACCAACAAAAGCCACAACACACCAACAAAAGCCACAACACAACAACAAAAGCCACTACACAACAACAAAAGCCACAACACAACAACAAAAGCCGCAACACACCAACAAAAGCCACAACACAACACACCAACAAAAGCCACAACACAACACACCAACAAAAGCCACAACACAACACACCAACAAAAGCCAAAACACAACACACCAACAAAAGCCAAAACACAACACACCAACAAAAGCCAAAACACAACACACCAACAAAAGCCAAAACACAACACACAAACAAAAGCCGCAACACGCCAACAAAAGCGGGAACACGCCAACAAAAGCCGCAACACGCCAACAAAAGCCGCAACACAACACACCAACAAAAGCCGCAACACAACACACCAACAAAAGCCGCAACACAACACACCAACAAAAGCCGCAACACACCAACTAAAGCCACAACACAACACACCAACTAAAGCCAAAACACAACACACCAACTAAAGCCAAAACAACACACAAACAAAAGCCAAAACAACACACAAACAAAAGCCACAACACACAAACAAAAGCCACAACACACCAACAAAAGCCACAACACACCAATAAAAGCCACAACACACCAACAAAAGCCGCAACACATCAACAAAAGCCGCAACACACCAACAAAAGCCGCAACACCAACAAAAGCCGCAACACACCAACAAAAGCCGCCACACACCAACAAAAGCGGGAACACAACACACATACAAAAGCCGCAACACAACACACAAAAAAGCCACAACACAACACACAAAAGCCACAACACAACACACAAAAGCCGCAACACGCCAACAAAAGCCGCAACACGCCAACAAAAGCCGCAACACGCCAACAAAAGCCGCAACACGCCAACAAAAGCGGGAACACAACACACATACAAAAGCCGCAACACAACACATCAACAAAAGCCACAACACACCAACAAAAGCCGCAACACACCAACTAAAGCCACAACACAACACACCAACAAAAGCCAAAACACAACACACCAACAAAAGCCAAAACACACCAACAAAGGCCACAACACAACACACACAAAAAAGCCACAACACACCAACAAAAGCCGCAACACACCAACAAAAGCCGCAACACATCAACAAAAGCCGCAACACATCAACAAAAGCCGCAACACAACACACAAACAAAGCCGCAACACAACACACAAACAAAGCCGCCTCACGCCAACAAAAGCCGCAACACACCAACAAAAGCCGCAACACACCAACTAAAGCCGCAACACACCAACTAAAGCCACAACACACCAACTAAAGCCACAACACAACACACCAACAAAGGCCACAACACAACACACCAACAAAGGCCACAACACAACACACCAACAAAGGCCACAACACAACACACCAACAAAGGCCACAACACACCACACACCAACAAAGGCCACAACACACCAACAAAAGCCGCAACACACCAACTAAAGCCACAACACAACACACCAACAAAAGCCAAAACACAACACACCAACAAAAGCCAAAACACACCAACAAAGGCCACAACACAACACACACAAAAAAGCCACAACACACCAACAAAAGCCGCAACACACCAACAAAAGCCGCAACACATCAACAAAAGCCGCAACACATCAACAAAAGCCGCAACACATCAACAAAAGCCGCAACACAACACACAAACAAAGCCGCAACACAACACACAAACAAAGCCGCCTCACGCCAACAAAAGCCGCAACACACCAACAAAAGCCGCAACACACCAACTAAAGCCGCAACACACCAACTAAAGCCGCAACACACCAACTAAAGCCACAACACAACACACCAAAAAGGCCACAACACAACACACCAACAAAGGCCACAACACACCACACCAACAAAGGCCACAACACACCACACCAACAAAGGCCACAACACACCACACACCAACAAAGGCCACAACACACCACACACCAACAAAGGCCACAACACAACACACACAAAAAAGCCACAACACACCAACAAAAGCCACAACACACCAACAAAAGCCGCAACACATCAACAAAAGCCGCAACACATCAACTAAAGCCGCAACACAACACACAAAAAAGCCGCAACACAACACACAAAAAAGCCGCAACACAACACACAAACAAAAGCCGCAACACACCAACAAAAGCCGCAACACACCAACAAAAGCCACAACACACCAACAAAAGCCGCAACACACCAACAAAAGCCGCAACACACCAACAAAAGCCGCAACACACCCACAAAAGCCGCAACACACCAACAAAAGCCGCAACGCACCAACAAAAGCCGCCACACACCAACAAAAGCCGCCACACACCAACAAAAGCCGCCACACACCAACAAAAGCCGCAACACAACACACAAAAAAGCCACAACACAACACACAAAAGCCACAACACAACACACAAAAGCCACAACACACCAACAAAAGCCGCAACACCAATAAAAGCCACAACACACCAGCAAAAGCCGCAACACAACACACAAACAAAACCACAACACGCCAACAAAAGCCGCAACACGCCAACAAAAGCCGCAACACGCCAACAAAAGCCGCAACACGCCAACAAAAGCCGCAACACGCCAACAAAAGCGGGAACACAACACACATACAAAAGCCGCAACACGCCAACAAAAGCGGGAACACAACACATCAACAAAAGCCGCAACACATCAACAAAAGCCACAACACACCAACAAAAGCCGCAACACAACACACCAACTAAAGCCACAACACAACACACCAACAAAAGCCAAAACACACCAACAAAGGCCACAACACAACACACACAAAAAAGCCACAACACACCAACAAAAGCCACAACACACCAACAAAAGCCGCAACACACCAACAAAAGCCGCAACACACCAACAAAAGCTGCAACACAACACACAAACAAAGCCGCAACACAACACACAAACAAAGCCGCAACACAACACACAAACAAAGCCGCCTCACGCCAACAAGAGCCGCAACACACCAACAAAAGCCACAACACACCAACTAAAGCCACAACACACCAACTAAAGCCACAACACAACACACCAACAAAGGCCACAACACAACACACCAACAAAAGCCACAACACACCAACAAAAGCCACAACACAACAACAAAAGCCACTACACAACAACAAAAGCCACAACACAACAACAAAAGCCGCAACACACCAACAAAAGCCACAACACAACACACCAACAAAAGCCACAACACAACACACCAACAAAAGCCAAAACACAACACACCAACAAAAGCCAAAACACAACACACCAACAAAAGCCAAAACACAACACACCAACAAAAGCCAAAACACAACACACCAACAAAAGCCGCAACACGCCAACAAAAGCCGCAACACGCCAACAAAAGCGGGAACACGCCAACAAAAGCCGCAACACGCCAACAAAAGCCGCAACACAACACACCAACAAAAGCCGCAACACAACACACCAACAAAAGCCGCAACACAACACACCAACAAAAGCCACAACACAACACACCAACTAAAGCCACAACACAACACACCAACTAAAGCCACAACACAACACACCAACTAAAGCCAAAACAACACACAAACAAAAGCCAAAACAACACACAAACAAAAGCCAAAACAACACACAAACAAAAGCCACAACACACATACAAAAGCCACAACACACCAATAAAAGCCACAACACACCAATAAAAGCCACAACACACCAACAAAAGCCGCAACACATCAACAAAAGCCGCAACACACCAACAAAAGCCGCAACACACCAACAAAAGCCGCCACACACCAACAAAAGCCGCCACACAACACACAAAAAAGCCACAACACAACACACAAAAGCCACAACACAACACACAAAAGCCGCAACACGCCAACAAAAGCCGCAACACGCCAACAAAAGCCGCAACACGCCAACAAAAGCCGCAACACGCCAACAAAAGCCGCAACACGCCAACAAAAGCGGGAACACAACACACATACAAAAGCCGCAACACAACACATCAACAAAAGCCACAACACACCAACAAAAGCCGCAACACACCAACTAAAGCCACAACACAACACACCAACAAAAGCCAAAACACAACACACCAACAAAAGCCAAAACACACCAACAAAGGCCACAACACAACACACACAAAAAAGCCACAACACACCAACAAAAGCCGCAACACACCAACAAAAGCCGCAACACATCAACAAAAGCCGCAACACATCAACAAAAGCCGCAACACAACACACCAACAAAAGCCGCAACACACCAACTAAAGCCGCAACACACCAACTAAAGCCGCAACACACCAACTAAAGCCACAACACAACACACCAACAAAGGCCACAACACAACACACCAACAAAGGCCACAACACAACACACCAACAAAGGCCACAACACACCACACCAACAAAGGCCACAACACACCACACACCAACAAAGGCCACAACACACCAACAAAAGCCGCAACACACCAACTAAAGCCACAACACAACACACCAACAAAAGCCAAAACACAACACACCAACAAAAGCCAAAACACACCAACAAAGGCCACAACACACCAACAAAAGCCGCAACACACCAACTAAAGCCACAACACAACACACCAACAAAAGCCAAAACACAACACACCAACAAAAGCCAAAACACACCAACAAAGGCCACAACACAACACACACAAAAAAGCCACAACACACCAACAAAAGCCGCAACACACCAACAAAAGCCGCAACACATCAACAAAAGCCGCAACACATCAACAAAAGCCGCAACACAACACACAAACAAAGCCGCAACACAACACACAAACAAAGCCGCCTCACGCCAACAAAAGCCGCAACACACCAACAAAAGCCGCAACACACCAACTAAAGCCGCAACACACCAACTAAAGCCGCAACACACCAACTAAAGCCACAACACACCAACTAAAGCCACAACACAACACACCAACAAAGGCCACAACACAACACACCAACAAAGGCCACAACACACCACACCAACAAAGGCCACAACACACCACACCAACA
This sequence comes from Blennius ocellaris, assembly GCF_963422515.1. NCBI lineage: Eukaryota > Metazoa > Chordata > Actinopteri > Blenniiformes > Blenniidae > Blennius > Blennius ocellaris. Next base: position 145,111 of record NW_027662182.1, read on the forward strand.
AAGGCCACAACACACCACACACCAACAAAGGCCACAACACACCACACACCAACAAAGGCCACAACACACCAACAAAAAAGCCACAACACACCAACAAAAAAGCCACAACACACCAACAAAAGCCACAACACACCAACAAAAGCCGCAACACATCAACAAAAGCCGCAACACATCAACAAAAGCCGCAACACATCAACTAAAGCCGCAACACAACACACAAAAAAGCCGCAACACAACACACAAAAAAGCCACAACACACCAACAAAAGCCGCAACACAACACACAAACAAAAGCCGCAACACAACACACAAACAAAAGCCGCAACACACCAACAAAAGCCGCAACACACCAACAAAAGCCACAACACACCAACAAAAGCCGCAACACACCAACAAAAGCCGCAACACACCAACAAAAGCCGCAACACACCCACAAAAGCCGCAACACACCAACAAAAGCCGCAACACACCAACAAAAGCCGCAACACACCAACAAAAGCCGCAACACACCAACAAAAGCCGCACCACGCCAACAAAAGCGGGAGCACCACGCCAACAAAAGCCGCAACACAACACACACAAAAAAGCCACAACACACCACACACAAAAAAGCCACAACACAACACACACAAAAAAGCCGCAACACAACACACAAAAAAGCCGCAACACAACACACAAAAAAGCCGCAACACAACACACAAAAAAGCCGCAACACACCAACAAAAGCCGCAACACACCAACAAAAGCCTCAACACACCAACAAAAGCCGCAACACACCAACAAAAGCCTCAACACACCAACAAAAGCCTCAACACACCAACAAAAGCCTCAACACACCAACAAAGCCTCAACACACCAACAAAGCCACAACGCACCAACAAAGCCGCAACGCACCAACAAAAGCCGCAACGCACCAACAAAAGCCGCCACACACCAACAAAAGCCGCCACACACCAACAAAAGCCGCCACACACCAACAAAAGCCGCTAAACAACACACAAAAAAGCCACAACACAACACACAAAAGCCACAACACAACACACAAAAGCCACAACACACCAACAAAAGCCGCAACACCAATAAAAGCCACAACACACCAGCAAAAGCCGCAACACAACACACAAACAAAACCACAACACGCCAACAAAAGACGCAACACGCCAACAAAAGCCGCAACACGCCAACAAAAGCCGCAACACGCCAACAAAAGCCGCAACACGCCAACAAAAGCGGGAACACAACACACATACAAAAGCCGCAACACGCCAACAAAAGCGGGAACACAACACATCAACAAAAGCCGCAACACATCAACAAAAGCCACAACACACCAACAAAAGCCGCAACACAACACACCAACTAAAGCCACAACACAACACACCAACAAAAGCCAAAACACACCAACAAAGGCCACAACACAACACACACAAAAAAGCCACAACACACCAACAAAAGCCACAACACACCAACAAAAGCCGCAACACACCAACAAAAGCCGCAACACACCAACAAAAGCCGCAACACAACACACAAACAAAGCCGCCTCACGCCAACAAAAGCCGCAACACACCAACAAAAGCCACAACACACCAACTAAAGCCACAACACACCAACTAAAGCCACAACACAACACACCAACAAAGGCCACAACACAACACACCAACAAAAGCCACAACACACCAACAAAAGCCACAACACAACAACAAAAGTCACTACACAACAACAAAAGCCACAACACAACAACAAAAGCCGCAACACACCAACAAAAGTCACAACACAACACACCAACAAAAGCCACAACACAACACACCAACAAAAGCCACAACACAACACACCAACAAAAGCCAAAACACAACACACCAACAAAAGCCAAAACACAACACACCAACAAAAGCCAAAACACAACACACCAACAAAAGCCAAAACACAACACACAAACAAAAGCCGCAACACGCCAACAAAAGCGGGAACACGCCAACAAAAGCCGCAACACGCCAACAAAAGCCGCAACACACCAACAAAAGCCGCAACACAACACACCAACAAAAGCCGCAACACAACACACCAACAAAAGCCGCAACACACCAACTAAAGCCACAACACAACACACCAACTAAAGCCACAACACAACACACCAACTAAAGCCAAAACACAACACACCAACTAAAGCCAAAACAACACACAAACAAAAGCCAAAACAACACACAAACAAAAGCCACAACACACAAACAAAAGCCACAACACACCAACAAAAGCCACAACACACCAATAAAAGCAACAACACACCAACAAAAGCCACAACACACCAACAAAAGCCGCAACACATCAACAAAAGCCGCAACACACCAACAAAAGCCGCAACACCAACAAAAGCCGCAACACACCAACAAAAGCCGCCACACACCAACAAAAGCCGCCACACACCAACAAAAGCCGCCACACACCAACAAAAGCCGCCACACACCAACAAAAGCCGCAACACAACACACAAAAAAGCCACAACACAACACACAAAAGCCACAACACAACACACAAAAGCCGCAACACGCCAACAAAAGCCGCAACACGCCAACAAAAGCCGCAACACGCCAACAAAAGCCGCAACACGCCAACAAAAGCGGGAACACAACACACATACAAAAGCCGCAACACAACACATCAACAAAAGCCACAACACACCAACAAAAGCCGCAACACACCAACTAAAGCCACAACACAACACACCAACAAAAGCCAAAACACACCAACAAAGGCCACAACACAACACACACAAAAAAGCCACAACACACCAACAAAAGCCGCAACACACCAACAAAAGCCGCAACACATCAACAAAAGCCGCAACACAACACACAAACAAAGCCGCAACACAACACACAAACAAAGCCGCCTCACGCCAACAAAAGCCGCAACACACCAACTAAAGCCGCAACACACCAACTAAAGCCACAACACACCAACTAAAGCCACAACACAACACACCAACAAAGGCCACAACACAACACACCAACAAAGGCCACAACACAACACACCAACAAAGGCCACAACACACCACACACCAACAAAGGCCACAACACACCACACACCAACAAAGGCCACAACACACCACACACCAACAAAGGCCACAACACACCAACAAAAAAGCCACAACACACCAACAAAAAAGCCACAACACACCAACAAAAGCCACAACACACCAACAAAAGCCGCAACACACCAACAAAAGCCGCAACACACCAACAAAAGCCGCAACACACCAACAAAAGCCGCAACACACCAACAAAAGCCGCAACACACCAACAAAAGCCGCAACACACCAACAAAAGCCGCAACACACCAACAAAAGCCGCAACACACCAACAAAAGCCGCAACACACCAACAAAAGCCGCAACACACCAACAAAAGCCGCATCACACCAACAAAAGCCGCATCACACCAACAAAAGCCACAACACTACACAACAAAAGCCACAACACTACACAACAAAAGCCACAACACTACACAACAAAAGCCACAAAACACCAACAAAAGCCACAACACGCCAACAAAAGCCACAACACGCCAACAAAAGCCACAACACGCCAACAAAAGCCTCAACACGCCAACAAAAGCCTCAACACGCCAACAAAAGCCTCAACACGCCAACAAAAGCCGCAACACGCCAACAAAAGCCGCACCACGCCAACAAAAGCGGGAGCACCACAACACACACAAAAAAGCCGCAACACACCACACACAAAAAAGCCGCAACACAACACACAAAAAAGCCGCAACACAACACACAAAAAAGCCGCAACACAACACACAAAAAAGCCGCAACACAACACACAAAAGCCTCAACACACCAACAAAAGCCTCAACACACCAACAAAAGCCTCAACACACCAACAAAGCCACAACATACCAACAAAGCCACAACACACCAACAAAAGCCGCAACACAACAAACAAAAGCCGCAACACACCAACAAAAGCCGCAACACACCAACAAAAGCCTCAACACACCAACAAAAGCCTCAACACACCAACAAAAGCCTCAACACAACACACCAACAAAAGCCTCAACACAACACACCAACAAAAGCCACAACACACCAACAAAAGCCACAAAACACACCAACAAAAGCCGCAACACACCAACAAAAGCCACAACACACCAACAAAAGCCACAACACAACACACCAACAAAAGCCAAAACACAACACACCAACAAAAGCCAAAACACAACACACCAACAAAAGCCAAACACAACACACCAACAAAAGCCACAACACACCAACAAAAGCCACAACACACCAACAAAAGCCACAACACAACACCTAAAGCCACAACACACCAACAAAAGCCAAACAACACACCAACAAAAGCCACAACACACCAACAAAAGCCACAACACACCAACAAAATCCACAACACACCAACAAAAGCCACAACACACCAACAAAAGCCAAAACACACCAACAAAAGCCGCAACACACCAACAAAAGCCGCAACACACCAACAAAAGCCGCAACACACCAACAAAAGCCGCAACACACCAACAAAAGCCGCAACACACCAACAAAAGCCGCAACACACCAACAAAAGCCGCAACACAACACACGCAAAAAAGCCGCAACACAACACACGCAAAAAAGCCGCAACACAACACACGCAAAAAAGCCGCAACACACCAACTAAAGCCGCAACACACCAACTAAAGCCGCAACACACCAACAAAATCCAAACACAACACACCAACAAAATCCAAACACAACACACCAACAAAATCCAAACACAACACACCAACAAAAGCCACAAGACACCACACCAACAAAAGCCACAAGACACCACACCAACAAAAGCCGCAACACACCAACAAAAGCCGCAACACACCAACAAAAGCCACAACACACCAACAAAAGCCACAACACACCAACAAAAGCCACAACACACCAACAAAAGCCACAACACACAAACAAAAGCCACAACACACAAACAAAAGCCTCAACAAACAAACAAAAGCCGCAACACACCATCAAAAGCCACAACACACAAACAAAAGCCACAACACACAAACAAAAGCCACAACACACAAACAAAAGCCACAACACACAAACAAAATCCAAACACAACACACCAACAAAATCCAAACACAACACACCAACAAAAGCCAAAATACAACACACCAACAAAAGCCAAAATACAACACACCAACAAAAGCCACAAGACACCACACCAACAAAAGCCACAAGACACCACACCAACAAAAGCCACAAGACACCACACCAACAAAAGCCGCAAGACACCAACAAAAGCCGCAACACACCAACAAAAGCCGCAACACACCAACAAAAGCCGCAACACACCAACAAAAGCCGCAACACACCAACAAAAGCCACAACACACCAACAAAAGCCGCAACACACCAACAAAAGCCAAAACACAACACACCAACAAAAGCCAAAACACAACACACCAACAAAAGCCAAAACACACCAACAAAAGCCGCAACACACCAACAAAAGCCGCAACACACCAACAAAAGCCACAACACACCATCAAAAGCCGCAACACACTGTTGGGATCTGCAGGACCACAGAAAGTTTGTTCATTTCTGGGGAGAGACAATATTCATTTGTCATGAGACGCAGTCATGACATGAATTCTGACCCAGGAATGTGATGGTCTTTCACACCTAGAGTGGGGAAGGGGGGACATTCTCCAGGACCTTCCTCCCCCCTTTCTGCTCACAAGACTCCTCCCCCATGCAATCAGCCAGTCACTGATTGGTTGAAGCTCTCAGGCTTCGACACCTCTGAAGTCACACGTGGACAAAAGGCTTTCACCCAGTTTCTTGCTAGAAGACTCTTGCAAAAGCAAACTCCAACGAGGTGGGTTGCTGGAGAGCAGCTCATCCAGTGTTAGCACACAGCTAACACGAGAGGCCGGCAACCAGAGGCCTCCACTCCTCAACTCATCTGCTGACCCGACCACGAGGGTCAGACCTTCCCCTGATCCAGAGACCAGCACCCAGAGTCTGCTCTCCAGGGAAACCAACCGGTTCCTCCAGGACGGGACCAGGGAAACGACGCCTCACAGAGCTTCTTTGTGTTTTTCCTGAACAAGCAGGAAAACCATCACAGACCTGAGCGACCAGCTCCTCAGTCTGAACAAAGGGACAACCAGGCGCTGTAAGAAGGACTCCTGAAACATCAACTCCATCTTCTTCTCCTCAGCCTGCAGAACCAGCAAACCACAGTTAGCAGGAGGTGCTAACTACAGGAGAAGACACCAGCTTCCCTCCAGCAGGACAACAACCGAACTCTTCCAAGGAAGTGGTAACAACAACTGGGCATTACCTGAGATTAGTTAAACTTAATGCTATGCATAGAACTGTTTAACTTTATGAAGATGTGTTGATTCTGTTACAGTGATCGCGTTCTGATGATAATGATATTAGGCACTGTTATCAACCTGTAAACCAATGCTAGCTCTGCCACAGACACAGGGTCTGCATGCTAATCTGCTTTACTAACTTGTTAACTCACAATCCTACACATATCACATCAAAGACAACATCACACAGTAACTGAACACCATCTGATGACTCCTGACGTTTTACAAGATAAATCGCAGTCACATAAACTCATTCTAGAAATGGTCCTTTAGCAGAGACACAAGAAGCAGATGCTGTGGCTAGCTTCTATTGTTCTTTTGCTATCAGCACATGGCCGAGCTGTAAAGGACAGACCTCCTGTTCTCTGACAACCTCCATTTGGAATGTAGTTTCTTGTGATCCGCCATCTTGTTTTGTAGTTCCATCACACGTCACACACACACACACGCACACTCCCTCCAACTCTCTCTCTCTCTTTCTCTCTCCATACACACACATGCACCTACACACACCCAGCTGTATATAGGTAGTTAGAATCTGTGTTTTATTTGTTTTCATTGTTAATAAATATAATGTTTGGAATCATACTTGCTGTTTTATTAATGAGCACAAAGGTGAATGAAATGTCGACCTCTTCTGTGTTAAGAACTCCAAAATCCTTCAAGCTTTACTGTTAATTCTGGTAATTGTAATTAATTTCACTATTAATTCAAATTCCTGATTAACTGTTTAGTATATCTTATGAGACTGATATAACTGAATTGGCTATCATTTCCTGTTACGACAGGTGGTGCTCCGAGGTATCTGATACAGATCAGATTAAATTTCAACATTATTAATAACTATCTTTGATAATTATTAATCATTATTGATAGCCAACCAAAACATAAATAGTGATCCATATGAGGACATAATGGTCCCAACATAATGGTGCCCCGTGTGAGGGCATAGCAAAGTCGACTTTCATTCATATTTGTGCAATATTAATATCAGCGTACACTTTGGTACAAACCAAAAAATCTCTGATTCCGGTGTGAAATCTCCCAAAGCTTTCACATCCACCATTGTCTTCCTGCTACCACAGGAGACATCCAGCCGTACTTACAAAAGTACGATGTGGTGAAAATTATTTTATTCACAACTGAATCAAAATTGAGAGACAGTGTGTGAGTAAATAAGTCCTTTGAGTTACACTGGAGTTGTGGCTCCAGCTGACGTTTCCAAGTCACTGCCCTGCAGTGAAACATTAGCATTCGAATGACACCCATTCAATGCAACTAGAAGCAAAGTTGGTGATTCTATTGTCCTGAAACTTATCACATCAGTGCCACCGGCCGTGTGATACTTGAAGAGTGAGTGAGAATCAGCTGATACTGCCAACGCATATCAGCATAAGAGCATTTTAGCCACAGTGACCAAAAGCACTGTGAAGTTTTTACCTTGCTGTTATTCCCAAATTCCAGCTTGAGTTAAAGTTAAAACTTTTCCTGACTGATACTGCCATGCATTTTAGTTAGTGTATGTTTTAACCCTGGTACGCATTTACAATCGTAAATTCCTACCTGATCTTATCTGTGTGTGTGAAGCCCTCTCTCCACAGGGAGTCCCCCTCACATCACAGAGAAGAATAATCCTTTGATCAGGCTAACCACAGGAACATTTTATGGTGTCTGCTAGACAACTCCATAAACACACATTTAAGTTTTCAAACGATAACTTAATCTTAGCCTCATCATCAGCATCCCTTTTGAAACAATGGAAATCAATAATTTGGATGAGTTGATCGCTTCAATTGCAAAAAGCTTGAAACCTGGTTTCACGGAACTCATTGGCAGATTGAGTCTGGCTGAATGCAATGAAGAGATAATCTCTCTAATTAATGGTTCTGGTAATGCACAGACTGCATCCCATGGTTCATTGTTGAGATGTTTGCTTCTAATCTTTCATAGGCAAACCACCCTCACCTGTAAAGTTAAAGCAGACTTAGAAAAGGAAGTAGAACTTTTAAAAGTGCAAAATGCTTCTCTCCTCCATGAAGCTGGAACGGCGAGTAGAAAAGCATTACACTACTTAAAAGATCTACATGCAGCAGAGTCAGAACTCTGCTCACAAAGAGAAGAACTGTTCAGGCTTAGATCAGAGAATCTAACCCCAGTCAGATCTTCCAGCCAATGTGACTCTGGTTTTTCAGATTCATCCTCTGCGGAAGAGGAGCAGGGATCCCCACAGACGGTGCAATCTGTCCCAACCGAGTCAATGTCTTTGGGACTCCAGTCATTTGCAACCTGTCTGTCAACAGACAGAGACAACAATGACTTGACTTCCCAGTTTTCCGACTCAGATTTTGAGGAGACAGTAAGATTATCTTCCAGATTCTCTGATCAAAGTCCCTCTCATCCATCTTGTGACTCCCAGGTCAACAGGAGAAGGGGGGTCAGCTGCTTCACAGCTCCCCCCGACACACCTCCCAGACCTGAGGTATGTGAGCCAAGCCATACCTTTTCAAATGCTAATTTGGTCCTGTCTTTATCAGAGAGGAAATCCAAGTTCCCTCGCTTTAAAGAGCTGACATTTTTAGCAGAAGACATGCCAATATTTGATCCAGACAACTCTGATCAACATATTGAGGATTATTTGAGAGAGTTAGACACTCATCTAGTTGATCTTCCACACGCCACCGACAGGGAAAGGATTCTCTTTTTGCGGAAAACCAGCTCACGAGCGGTCCATAAGTTTATCCAAACACAACCTCCCAGTGTGCAAGACAACTACACTCAGCTTCGCCAAGCGATGACGGAAGAATTTTCTTCTGCCGTTGATGAAACTGACTGTATAGTTGGAGCTCTCCAAATTAAACATTCCCGTCTTGAAAATCCCAGGGATTTTTATCAACGTTTGAGACACACGTACTTTCAGGGTAGAAACACACCGGGCTTGGAAGAGAACCCAAAGTTCAAATCCATGTTCTTGCGTAACCTGCACCCTTCCATACGTGTTCACGTTGCACTCATGACACTTAAAGGTATTCCATCCATGCATGAACTCAGGAAGATCACACAAGCAGTCTGGGAAACTGCTGTCACTTCCAAAATCATCGCAAAACCATCTGAACCTGCCAGTTCCAATCCTACAGTGTCAAACAGATTTTCTCCCCCACACCCCTCTCACAACAGGTCGAGGGGGGGTGTGAAAAGACAGCAGGGAACCCAGAAGCGTAACCGCTGCATCCCACAGCTGCCTAGAGATGGCCATGCTCAGAACAGAAGCTGCAGAAGACCATACTGGGAGATTCTGTCTCAAAACCAAGACGTGCACAGTGACCGGTCTGACAGCGACGCCCACTCTGACAGTTCTGACAGTTCCAGGCACAGTCAGGACTTCTCAGACAGGGACAACGCCTCCGACCGTCTCTCTGTCTCCCACAACCAGGAGCGTTACCGCCCGGAGCCCCGAGCAAACCACAGACGCTCCAGGGCTCCTCATAGTCCATCCCGGCACCGACATCAACACAAATGCTAATCCAATGTAGCCACCTTGTTTCCTGCAGTTAGGCAGACTTGAGTTGTCAGCAGCAGCAGAAACTCCGTCCCTAAACAGTAATAGCAAGACACCCTGCTATTAACTTGGTAAGCCTAACTTCTGATTGGACGCAAAACACTGCTGTCCATTCAACAAGTACACTGGATTATATTTTGTGCACAACCTTGTCAGACACAGAGCTAGTTTGAAACACTAGTTAGGACTCATTATGACTTACACATAGTCATATACATGCATTTCCATGCAGCTCTCATCAAGGTGACACCTCTCCTCCTTCTCACCTTAACCCATTCTAACTAACAACCCTGTGTCTCACTAACACCTAGGGGGAAACAAGTTAGTTATTTTACATCATGACAGTGTCATTGTGGTTTATCTGAATTTTGTTCCATAACCTGAAGGATTGTTTTGTACTACTCTTGCATAGCAGAGATAGATAGTACCAACAATGCCCAGTTGGTTACCAAATGTCCAGATGTTACCACATGAATGAACTGATGAAATGATGAATGAACTTTCTCTTCTGTGGACTGAACGTGTGTGTCCTCAGAATCACACATCGAGTCTGCTTCTGAAGACACAGGGGGGATGTTGGGATCTGCAGGACCACAGAAAGTTTGTTCATTTCTGGGGAGAGACAATATTCATTTGTCATGAGACGCAGTCATGACATGAATTCTGACCCAGGAATGTGATGGTCTTTCACACCTAGAGTGGGGAAGGGGGGACATTCTCCAGGACCTTCCTCCCCCCTTTCTGCTCACAAGACTCTCCCCCCATGCAATCAGCCAGTCACTGATTGGTTGAAGCTCTCAGGCTTCGACACCTCTGAAGTCACACGTGGACAAAAGGCTTTCACCCAGTTTCTTGCTAGAAGACTCTTGCAAAAGCAAACTCCAACGAGGTGGGTTGCTGGAGAGCAGCTCATCCAGTGTTAGCACACAGCTAACACGAGAGGCCGGCAACCAGAGGCCTCCACTCCTCAACTCATCTGCTGACCCGACCACGAGGGTCAGACCTTCCCCTGATCCAGAGACCAGCACCCAGAGTCTGCTCTCCAGGGAAACCAACCGGTTCCTCCAGGACGGACCAGGGAAACGACGCCTCACAGAGCTTCTTTGTGTTTTTCCTGAACAAGCAGGAAAACCATCACGGACCTGAGCGACCAGCTCCTCAGTCTGAACAAAGGGACAACCAGGCGCTGTAAGAAGGACTCCTGAAACATCAACTCCATCTTCTTCTCCTCAGCCTGCAGAACCAGCAAACCACAGTTAGCAGGAGGTGCTAACTACAGGAGAAGACACCAGCTTCCCTCCAGCAGGACAACAACCGAACTCTTCCAAGGAAGTGGCAACAACAACTGGGCATTACCTGAGATTAGTTAAACTTAATGCTATGCATAGAACTGTTTAACTTTATGAAGATGTGTTGATTCTGTTACAGTGATCGCGTTCTGATGATAATGATATTAGGCACTGTTATCAACCTGTAAACCAACGTTAGCTCTGCCACAGACACAGGGTCTGCATGCTAATCTGCTTTACTAACTTGTTAACTCACAATCCTACACATATCACATCAAAGACAACATCACACAGTAACTGAACACCATCTGATGACTCCTGACGTTTTACAAGATAAATCGCAGTCACATAAACTCATTCTAGAAATGGTCCTTTAGCAGAGACACAAGAAGCAGATGCTGTGGCTAGCTTCTATTGTTCTTTTGCTATCAGCACATGGCCGAGCTGTAAAGGACAGACCTCCTGTTCTCTGACAACCTCCATTTGGAATGTAGTTTCTTGTGATCCGCCATCTTGTTTTGTAGTTCCATCACACGTCACACACACACACACGCACACTCCCTCCAACTCTCTCTCTCTCTTTCTCTCTCCATACACACACATGCACCTACACACACCCAGCTGTATATAGGTAGTTAGAATCTGTGTTTTATTTGTTTTCATTGTTAATAAATATAATGTTTGGAATCATACTTGCTGTTTTATTAATGAGCACAAAGGTGAATGAAATGTCGACCTCTTCTGTGTTAAGAACTCCAAAATCCTTCAAGCTTTACTGTTAATTCTGGTAATTGTAATTAATTTCACTATTAATTCAAATTCCTGATTAACTGTTTAGTATATCTTATGAGACTGATATAACTGAATTGGCTATCATTTCCTGTTACGACAGGTGGTGCTCCGAGGTATCTGATACAGATCAGATTAAATTTCAACATTATTAATAACTATCTTTGATAATTATTAATCATTATCGATAGCCAACCAAAACATAAATAGTGATCCATATGAGGACATAATGGTCCCAACAACACCAACAAAAGCCAAAACACAACACACCAACAAAAGCCAAAACACAACACACCAACAAAAGCCAAAACACAACACACCAACAAAAGCCGCAACACAACACACCAACAAAAGCCGCAACACAACACACCAACAAAAGCCGCAACACAACACACCAACAAAAGCCAAACACAACACACCAGCAAAAGCCGCAACACAACACACAAAAAAGCCGCAACACAACACACACAAAAAAGCCACAACACAACACACACAAAAAAGCCGCAACACAACACACAAAAAAGCCGCAACACAACACACAAAAAAGCCGCAACACACCAACAAAAGCCGCAACACACCAACAAAAGCCTCAACACACCAACAAAAGCCTCAACACACCAACAAAAGCCTCAACACACCAACAAAGCCACAACACACCAACAAAGCCACAACACACCAACAAAGCCACAACACACCAACAAAAGCCGCAGCACAACAAACAAACAAAAGCTGCAGCACAACAAACAAACAAAAGCCGCAGCACAACAAACAAACAAAAGCCGCAGCACAACAAACAAACAAAAGCCACAACACTACACAACAACAAAAGCCACAACACACCAACAAAAGCCGCAACACACCAACAAAAGCCGCAACACAACACACGCAAAAAAGCCGCAACACAACACACGCAAAAAAGCCGCAACACACCAACTAAAGCCGCAACACACCAACTAAAGCCGCAACACACCAACTAAAGCCGCAACACACCAACAAAATCCAAACACAACACACCAACAAAATCCAAACACAACACACCAACAAAATCCAAACACAACACACCAACAAAAGCCACAAGACACCACACCAACAAAAGCCGCAAGACACCAACAAAAGCCACAAGACACCAACAAAAGCCGCAACACACCAACAAAAGCCGCAACACACCAACAAAAGCCGCAACACACCAACAAAAGCCGCAACACACCAACAAAAGCCGCAACACAACACACGCAAAAAAGCCGCAACACACCAACTAAAGCCGCAACACACCAACTAAAGCCGCAACACACCAACAAAATCCAAACACAACACACCAACAAAATCCAAACACAACACACCAACAAAAGCCACAAGACACCACACCAACAAAAGCCGCAAGACACCAACAAAAGCCACAAGACACCAACAAAAGCCGCAACACACCAACAAAAGCCGCAACACACAAACAAAAGCCGCAACGCACCATCAAAAGCCGCAACGCACCAACAAAAGCCGCAACACACGCACCAACAAAAGCCGCAACACAACACACCAACAAAAGCCGCAACACAACACACCAACAAAAGCCGCAACACAACACACCAACAAAAGCCAAAACACAACACACCAACAAAAGCCACAACACACCAACAAAAGCCACAACACACCAACAAAAGCCACAACACACCAACAAAAGCCACAACACAACACACCAACTAAAGCCAAACACAACACACCAACAAAAGCCACAACACACCAACAAAACAATCTAAGCCACAACACACCAACAAAAGCCGCAACACACCAACAAAAGCCGCAACACACCAACAAAAGCCGCAACACACCAACAAAAGCCGCAACACCAACAAAAGCCGCAACACCAACAAAAGCCGCAACACACCAACAAAAGCCGCAACACACCAACAAAAGCCGCAACACACCAACAAAAGCCGCAACACACGCAAAAAAGCCGCAACACACGCAAAAAAGCCGCAACACACGCAAAAAAGCCGCAACACACCAACAAAATCCAAACACAACACACCAACAAAATCCAAACACAACACACCAACAAAATCCAAACACAACACACCAACAAAATCCAAACACAACACACCAACAAAATCCAAACACAACACACTAACAAAAGCCGCAACACACCAACAAAAGCCGCAACACACAAACAAAAGCCACAACACACAAACAAAAGCTACAACACACAAACAAAAGCCACAACACACAAACAAAAGCCAAACAGAACACACCAACAAAAGCCAAACACAACACACCAACAAAAGCCAAACACAACACACCAACAAAAGCCACAAGACACCACACCAACAAAAGCCACAAGACACCAACAAAAGCCGCAAGACACCAACAAAAGCCGCAACACACCAACAAAAGCCGCAACACACCAACAAAAGCCACAACACAACACCTAAAGCCACAACACACCAACAAAAGCCACAACACAACACCTAAAGCCACAACACACCAACAAAAGCCAAACACAACACACCAACAAAAGCCAAACACAACACACCAACAAAAGCCACAACACACCAACAAAACAATCTAAGCCGCAACACACCAACAAAAGCCGCAACACACCAACAAAAGCCGCAACACACCAACAAAAGCCGCAACACACCAACAAAAGCCGCAACACACCAACAAAAGCCGCAACACAACACACGCAAAAAAGCCGCAACACACGCAAAAAAGCCGCAACACACCAACTAAAGCCGCAACACACCAACAAAATCCAAACACAACACACCAACAAAATCCAAACACAACACACCAACAAAATCCAAACACAACACACCAACAAAATCCAAACACAACACACCAACAAAAGCCACAAGACACCACACCAACAAAAGCCGCAAGACACCAACAAAAGCCGCAAGACACCAACAAAAGCCGCAACACACCAACAAAAGCCACAACACACCAACAAAAGCCACAACACACAAACAAAAGCCACAACACACAAACAAAAGCCTCAACAAACAAACAAAAGCCGCAACACACCATCAAAAGCCACAACACACAAACAAAAGCCACAACACACAAACAAAAGCCACAACACACAAACAAAAGCCACAACACACAAACAAAAGCCACAACACACAAACAAAATCCAAACACAACACACCAACAAAATCCAAACACAACACACCAACAAAAGCCAAAATACAACACACCAACAAAAGCCAAAATACAACACACCAACAAAAGCCAAAATACAACACACCAACAAAAGCCACAAGACACCACACCAACAAAAGCCACAAGACACCACACCAACAAAAGCCACAAGACACCAACAAAAGCCGCAACACACCAACAAAAGCCGCAACACACCAACAAAAGCCGCAACACACCAACAAAAGCCGCAACACACCAACAAAAGCCACAACACACCAACAAAAGCCACAACACACCATCAAAAGCCGCAACACACCAACAAAAGCCAAAACACAACACACCAACAAAAGCCAAAACACAACACACCAATAAAAGCCAAAACACAACACACCAACAAAAGCCGCAACACAACACACCAACAAAAGCCGCAACACAACACACCAACAAAAGCCGCAACACAACACACCAACAAAAGCCGCAACACAACACACCAACAAAAGCCGCAACACAACACACCAACAAATGCCAAACACAACACACCAACAAAAGCCAAACACAACACACCAGCAAAAGCCGCAACACAACACACAAAAAAGCCACAACACAACACACACAAAAAAGCCACAACACAACACACACAAAAAAGCCGCAACACAACACACAAAAAAGCCGCAACACAACACACAAAAAAGCCGCAACACACCAACAAAAGCCGCAACACACCAACAAAAGCCTCAACACACCAACAAAAGCCTCAACACACCAACAAAAGCCTCAACACACCAACAAAAGCCTCAACACACCAACAAAGCCACAACACACCAACAAAGCCACAACACACCAACAAAGCCACAACACACCAACAAAAGCCGCAACACAACAAACAAACAAAAGCCGCAGCACAACAAACAAACAAAAACCGCAGCACAACAAACAAACAAAAGCCGCAGCACAACAAACAAACAAAAGCCGCAGCACAACAAACAAACAAAAGCCACAACACTACACAACAACAAAAGCCACAACACACCAACAAAAGCCGCAACACACCAACAAAAGCCGCAACACACCAACAAAAGCCTCAACACAACACACCAACAAAAGCCTCAACACAACACACCAACAAAAGCCTCAACACAACACACCAACAAAAGCCACAACACACCAACAAAAGCCACAACACACCAACAAAAGCCACAAAACACACCAACAAAAGCCGCAACACACCAACAAAAGCCACAACACAACACACCAACAAAAGCCAAAACACAACACACCAACTAAAGCCAAACACAACACACCAACAAAAGCCAAACACAACACACCAACAAAAGCCACAACACACCAACAAAAGCCACAACACACCAACAAAAGCCACAACACAACACCTAAAGCCACAACACACCAACAAAAGCCACAACACACCAACAAAAGCCACAACACAACACCTAAAGCCACTACACAACACCTAAAGCCACAACACACCAACAAAAGCCACAACACACCAACAAAACAATCTAAGCCGCAACACACCAACAAAAGCCGCAACACAACACACGCAAAAAAGCCGCAACACACCAACTAAAGCCGCAATACACCAACTAAAGCCGCAACACACCAACAAAATCCAAACACATCACACCAACAAAATCCAAACACAACACACCAACAAAAGCCACAAGACACCACACCAACAAAAGCCGCAAGACACCAACAAAAGCCACAAGACACCAACAAAAGCCGCAACACACCAACAAAAGCCGCAACACACCAACAAAAGCCGCAACACACCAACAAAAGCCGCAACACACCAACAAAAGCCGCAACACAACACACGCAAAAAAGCCGCAACACACCAACTAAAGCCGCAACACACCAACTAAAGCCGCAACACACCAACAAAATCCAAACACAACACACCAACAAAATCCAAACACAACACACCAACAAAATCCAAACACAACACACCAACAAAAGCCGCAAGACACCAACAAAAGCCGCAACACACCAACAAAAGCCGCAACACACCAACATAAGCCGCAACACACCAACAAAAGCCACAACACACAAACAAAAGCCACAACACACAAACAAAAGCCGCAACACACAAACAAAAGCCGCAACACACAAACAAAAGCCGCAACGCACCAACAAAAGCCACAACACACCAACAAAAGCCACAACACACCAACAAAAGCCACAACACAACACACCAACTAAAGCCACAACACACCAACAAAAGCCAAGCACAACACACCAACAAAAGCCAAACACAACACACCAACAAAAGCCACAACACACCAACAAAACAATCTAAGCCAAAACACACCAACAAAAGCCGCAACACACCAACAAAAGCCGCAACACACCAACAAAAGCCGCAACACACCAACAAAAGCCGCAACACCAACAAAAGCCGCAACACACCAACAAAAGCCGCAACACACGCAAAAAAGCCGCAACACACGCGAAAAAGCCGCAACACACCAACAAAATCCAAACACAACACACCAACAAAATCCAAACACAACACACCAACAAAATCCAAACACAACACACCAACAAAATCCAAACACAACACACCAACAAAATCCAAACACAACACACCAACAAAAGCCGCAAGACACCAACAAAAGCCGCAACACACCAACAAAAGCCGCAACACACAAACAAAAGCCACAACACACAAACAAAAGCCACAACACACAAACAAAAGCCACAACACACAAACAAACAAAAGCTACAACACACAAACAAAAGCCACAACACACAAACAAAAGCCAAACACAACACACCAACAAAAGCCAAACACAACACACCAACAAAAGCCAAACACAACACACCAACAAAAGCCACAAGACACCACACCAACAAAAGCCACAAGACACCAACAAAAGCCGCAAGACACCAACAAAAGCCGCAACACACCAACAAAAGCCGCAACACACCAACAAAAGCCACAACACAACACCTAAAGCCACAACACACCAACAAAAGCCACAACACAACACCTAAAGCCACAACACACCAACAAAAGCCAAACACAACACACCAACAAAATCCACAACACAACACACCAACAAAAGCCACAACACACCAACAAAACAATCTAAGCCGCAACACACCAACAAAAGCCGCAACACAACACACGCAAAAAAGCCGCAACACAACACACGCAAAAAAGCCGCAACACACCAACTAAAGCCGCAACACACCAACAAAATCCAAACACAACACACCAACAAAATCCAAACACAACACACCAACAAAATCCAAACACAACACACCAACAAAATCCAAACACAACACACCAACAAAAGCCAAAATACAACACACCAACAAAAGCCGCAAGACACCAACAAAAGCCGCAACACACCAACAAAAGCCGCAACACACCAACAAAAGCCGCAACACACCAACAAAAGCCACAACACACCAACAAAAGCCACAACACACCAACAAAAGCCACAACACACCAACAAAAGCCACAACACACAAACAAAAGCCACAACACACAAACAAAAGCCACAACACACAAACAAAAGCCACAACACACCAACAAAATCCAAACACAACACACCAACAAAAGCCAAAATACAACACACCAACAAAAGCCAAAATACAACACACCAACAAAAGCCAAAATACAACACACCAACAAAAGCCACAAGACACCACACCAACAAAAGCCACAAGACACCACACCAACAAAAGCCACAAGACACCAACAAAAGCCGCAACACACCAACAAAAGCCGCAACACACCAACAAAAGCCGCAACACACCAACAAAAGCCGCAACACACCAACAAAAGCCGCAACACACCAACAAAAGCCGCAACACACCAACAAAAGCCACAACACACCATCAAAAGCCGCAACACACCAACAAAAGCCAAAACACAACACACCAACAAAAGCCAAAACACAACACACCAACAAAAGCCAAAACACAACACACCAACAAAAGCCAAAACACAACACACCAACAAAAGCCGCAACACAACACACCAACAAAAGCCGCAACACAACACACCAACAAAAGCCGCAACACAACACACCAACAAAAGCCGCAACACAACACACCAACAAAAGCCGCAACACAACACACCAACAAAAGCCGCAACACAACACACCAACAAAAGCCAAACACAACACACCAGCAAAAGCCGCAACACAACACACACAAAAAAGCCACAACACAACACACACAAAAAAGCCGCAACACACCAACAAAAGCCGCAACACACCAACAAAAGCCGCAACACACCAACAAAAGCCTCAACACACCAACAAAAGCCTCAACACACCAACAAAAGCCTCAACACACCAACAAAAGCCTCAACACACCAACAAAGCCACAACACACCAACAAAGCCACAACACACCAACAAAAGCCGCAACACAACAAACAAACAAAAGCCGCAACACAACAAACAAACAAAAGCCGCAGCACAACAAACAAACAAAAGCCACAACACTACACAACAACAAAAGCCACAACACACCAACAAAAGCCGCAACACACCAACAAAAGCCGCAACACACCAACAAAAGCCGCAACACACCAACAAAAGCCTCAACACAACACACCAACAAAAGCCACAACACACCAACAAAAGCCACAACACACCAACAAAAGCCACAAAACACACCAACAAAAGCCGCAACACACCAACAAAAGCCACAACACAACACACCAACAAAAGCCAAAACACAACACACCAACTAAAGCCAAACACAACACATCAACAAAAGCCAAACACAACACACCAACAAAAGCCAAACACAACACACCAACAAAAGCCAAACACAACACACCAACAAAAGCCAAACACAACACACCAACAAAAGCCACAACACAACACCTAAAGCCACAACACACCAACAAAAGCCAAACACAACACACCAACAAAAGCCACAACACACCAACAAAACAATCTAAGCCACAACACACCAACAAAAGCCACAACACACCAACAAAAGCCAAAACACACCAACAAAAGCCGCAACACACCAACAAAAACCGCAACACACCAACAAAAGCCGCAACACACCAACAAAAGCCGCAACACACCAACAAAAGCCGCAACACACCAACAAAAGCCGCAACACACCAACAAAAGCCGCAACACACGCAAAAAAGCCGCAACACACGCAAAAAAGCCGCAACACACGCAAAAAAGCCGCAACACAACACACGCAAAAAAGCCGCAACACACCAACAAAATCCAAACACAACACACCAACAAAATCCAAACACAACACACCAACAAAATCCAAACACAACACACCAACAAAAGCCACAAGACACCACACCAACAAAAGCCACAAGACACCACACCAACAAAAGCCGCAAGACACCAACAAAAGCCGCAAGACACCAACAAAAGCCGCAAGACACCAACAAAAGCCACAACACACCAACAAAAGCCACAACACACCAACAAAAGCCGCAACACACCAACAAAAGCCGCAACACACAAACAAAAGCCGCAACACACAAACAAAAGCCGCAACACACCATCAAAAGCCGCAACACACAAACAAAAGCCACAACACACAAACAAAATCCAAACAACACACCAACAAAATCCAAACAACACACCAACAAAATCCAAACACAACACACCAACAAAATCCAAACAACACACCAACAAAATCCAAACACAACACACCAACAAAATCCCAACACAACACACCAACAAAAGCCAAAATACAACACACCAACAAAAGCCAAAATACAACACACCAACAAAAGCCAAAATACAACACACCAACAAAAGCCAAAACACAACACACCAACAAAAGCCACAAGACACAAACAAAAGCTGCAACACGCCAACAAAAGCCGCAACACACCAACAAAAGCCGCAACACACCAACAAAAGCCGCAACACACCAACAAAAGCCGCAACACACCAACAAAAGCCACAACACCAACAAAAGCCACAACACACCATCAAAAGCCGCAACACACCAACAAAAGCCAAAACACAACACACCAACAAATGCCAAACACAACACACCAACAAAAGCAAAACACAACACACCAACAAAAGCCAAACACAACACACCAACAAAAGCCACAACACACCAACAAAAGCCACAACACACCAACAAAAGCCACAACACAACACACCAATAAAAGCCACAACACAACACACCAATAAAAGCCACAACAACAACAAAAGCCACACACAACACACCAACAAAAGCCAAACACAACACACCAACAAAAGCCAAACACAACACACCAACAAAAGCCAAAACAAATCAACAAAAGCCACAACACACCAACAAAAGCCAAAACACATCAACAAAAGCCACAACACATCAACAAAAGCCACAACACACCAACAAAAGCCAAAAGCCACAACACACCAACAAAAGCCAAAACACACCAACAAAAGCCGCAACACACCAACAAAAGCCGCAACACACCACACACAAAAAAGCCACACCACACACAAAAAAGCCACAACACACCAACAAAAGCCACAACACACCAACAAAGCCGCAACACACCAACAAAGCCGCAACACAACACACAAACAAAGCCGCCTCACGCCAACAAAAGCCGGAACACAACACATACAAAAGCCGCAACACATCAACAAAAGCCGCAACACATCAACAAAAGCCGCAACACAACACACCAACAAAGGCCAAAACACACCAACAAAGGCCACAACACAACACACACCAACAAAGGCCACAACACAACACACACCAACAAAAGCCACAACACACCAACAAAAGCCACAACACACCAACAAAAGCCGCAACACACCAACAAAAGCCACAACACACCAACAAAAGCCACAACACACCAACAAAAGCCACAACACACCAACAAAAGCCACAACACACCAACAAAAGCCACAACACTACACAACAACAAAAGCCGCAACACTACACAACAACAAAAGCCGCAACACTACACAACAACAAAAGCCGCAACACTACACACCAACAAAAGCCGCAACACTACACACCAACAAAAGCTGCAACACACCAACAAAAGCCGCAACACACCAACAAAAGCCGCAACACACCAACAAAAGCCGCAACACACCAACAAAAGCCGCAACACACCAACAAAAGCCTCAACACACCAACAAAAGCCTCAACACACCATCAAAAGCCGCAACACACCAACAAAAGCCTCAACACAACACACCAACAAAAGCCTCAACACAACACACCAACAAAAGCCACAACACACCAACAAAAGCCACAACACACCAACAAAAGCCACAACACACCAACAAAAGCCACAAAACACACCAACAAAAGCCGCAACACACCAACAAAAGCCACAACACAACACACCAACAAAAGCCAAAACACAACACACCAACTAAAGCCAAACACAACACATCAACAAAAGCCAAACACAACACACCAACAAAAGCCAAACACAACACACCAACAAAAGCCAAACACAACACACCAACAAAAGCCACAACACAACACCTAAAGCCACAACACACCAACAAAAGCCAAACACAACACACCAACAAAAGCCACAACACACCAACAAAACAATCTAAGCCACAACACACCAACAAAAGCCACAACACACCAACAAAAGCCAAAACACACCAACAAAAGCCAAAACACACCAACAAAAGCCGCAACACACCAACAAAAACCGCAACACACCAACAAAAGCCGCAACACACCAACAAAAGCCGCAACACACCAACAAAAGCCGCAACACACCAACAAAAGCCGCAACACACGCAAAAAAGCCGCAACACAACACACGCAAAAAAGCCGCAACACACCAACAAAATCCAAACACAACACACCAACAAAATCCAAACACAACACACCAACAAAAGCCACAAGACACCACACCAACAAAAGCCACAAGACACCACACCAACAAAAGCCGCAAGACACCAACAAAAGCCGCAAGACACCAACAAAAGCCGCAACACACCAACAAAAGCCACAACACACCAACAAAAGCCACAACACACCAACAAAAGCCGCAACACACCAACAAAAGCCGCAACACACAAACAAAAGCCGCAACACACAAACAAAAGCCGCAACACACCATCAAAAGCCGCAACACACAAACAAAAGCCACAACACACAAACAAAAGCCACAACACACCAACAAAATCCAAACACAACACACCAACAAAAGCCAAAATACAACACACCAACAAAAGCCAAAACACAACACACCAACAAAAGCCACAAGACACAAACAAAAGCCACAACACGCCAACAAAAGCCGCAACACACCAACAAAAGCCGCAACACACCAACAAAAGCCGCAACACACCAACAAAAGCCGCAACACACCAACAAAAGCCACAACACCAACAAAAGCCACAACACACCATCAAAAGCCGCAACACACCAACAAAAGCCAAAACACAACACACCAACAAATGCCAAACACAACACACCAACAAAAGCAAAACACAACACACCAACAAAAGCCAAACACAACACACCAACAAAAGCCACAACACACCAACAAAAGCCACAACACACCAACAAAAGCCACAACACAACACACCAACAAAAGCCACAACACAACACACCAATAAAAGCCACAACAACAACAAAAGCCACACACAACACACCAACAAAAGCCAAACACAACACACCAACAAAAGCCAAACACAACACACCAACAAAAGCCAAAACACATCAACAAAAGCCACAACACACCAACAAAAGCCAAAAGCCACAACACACCAACAAAAGCCAAAACACAACACACCAACAAAAGCCGCAACACACCAACAAAAGCCGCAACACACCACACACAAAAAAGCGACACCACACACAAAAAAGCCACACCACACACAAAAAAGCCACAACACACCAACAAAAGCCACAACACACCAACAAAGCCGCAACACAACACACAAACAAAGCCGCCTCACGCCAACAAAAGCCGGAACACAACAAATACAAAAGCCGCAACACATCAACAAAAGCCGCAACACATCAACAAAAGCCGCAACACAACACACCAACAAAAGCCGCAACACACCAACTAAAGCCACAACACAACACACCAACAAAGGCCAAAACACACCAACAAAGGCCACAACACAACACACACCAACAAAGGCCACAACACAACACACACCAACAAAGGCCACAACACAACACACACCAACAAAAGCCACAACACACCAACAAAAGCCACAACACACCAACAAAAGCCGCAACACACCAACAAAAGCCACAACACACCAACAAAAGCCACAACACACCAACAAAAGCCACAACACACCAACAAAAGCCACAACACACCAACAAAAGCCACAACACTACACAACAACAAAAGCCGCAACACTACACAACAACAAAAGCCGCAACACTACACAACAACAAAAGCCGCAACACTACACAACAACAAAAGCCGCAACACTACACACCAACAAAAGCCGCAACACTACACACCAACAAAAGCCGCAACACTACACACCAACAAAAGCCACAACACACCAACAAAAGCCGCAACACACCAACAAAAGCCGCAACACACCAACAAAAGCCGCAACACACCAACAAAAGCCTCAACACACCAACAAAAGCCTCAACACACCATCAAAAGCCGCAACACACCATCAAAAGCCAAAACACAACACACCAACAAAAGCCGCAACACAACACACCAACAAAAGCCGCAACACAACACACCAACAAAAGCCGCAACACAACACACCAACAAAAGCCGCAACACAACACACCAACAAAAGCCGCAACACAACACACCAACAAAAGCCGCAACACAACACACCAACAAAAGCCGCAACACAACACACCAACAAATGCCAAACACAACACACCAACAAATGCCAAACACAACACACCAACAAAAGCCAAACACAACACACCAACAAAAGCCAAACACAACACACCAACAAAAGCCACAACACACCAACAAAAGCCACAACACACCAACAAAAGCCACAACACACCAACAAAAGCTACAACACAACACACCAATAAAAGCCACAACACAACACACCAATAAAAGCCACAACACAACACACCAATAAAAGCCACAACACAACACACCAATAAAAGCCACAACACCAACACAAGCCACACACAACACACCAACAAAAGCCAAACACAACACACCAACAAAAGCCAAAACACAACACAACAACAAAAGCCACAACACAACAACAAAAGCCACAACACAACACACCAACAAAAGCCGCAACACACCAACAAAAGCCGCAACACACCAACAAAAGCCGCAACACACCAACAAAAGCCGCAACACACCAACAAAAGCCGCAACACACCAACAAAAGCCGCAACACACCACACACAAAAAAGCCACACCACACACAAAAAAGCCACAACACTACACAACAACAAAAGCCGCAACACTACACAACAACAAAAGCCGCAACACTACACAACAACAAAAGCCGCAACACTACACACCAACAAAAGCCGCAACACTACACACTAACAAAAGCCGCAACACACCAACAAAAGCCGCAACACACCAACAAAAGCCGCAACACACCAACAAAAGCCGCAACACACCAACAAAAGCCTCAACACACCAACAAAAGCCTCAACACACCATCAAAAGCCGCAACACACCAACGAAAGCCAAAACACAACACACCAACAAAAGCCAAAACACAACACACCAACAAAAGCCAAAACACAACACACCAACAAAAGCCGCAACACAACACACCAACAAAAGCCGCAACACAACACACCAACAAAAGCCGCAACACAACACACCAACAAAAGCCGCAACACAACACACCAACAAAAGCCGCAACACAACACACCAACAAAAGCCGCAACACAACACACCAACAAAAGCCGCAACACAACACACCAACAAATGCCAAACACAACACACCAACAAATGCCAAACACAACACACCAACAAAAGCCACAACACACCAACAAAAGCCACAACACACCAACAAAAGCCGCAACACACCAACAAAAGCCACAACACACCAACAAAAGCCACAACACACCAACAAAAGCCACAACACACCAACAAAAGCCACAACACACCAACAAAAGCCACAACACTACACAACAACAAAAGCCGCAACACTACACAACAACAAAAGCCGCAACACTACACAACAACAAAAGCCGCAACACTACACAACAACAAAAGCCGCAACACTACACACCAACAAAAGCCGCAACACTACACACCAACAAAAGCCGCAACACTACACACCAACAAAAGCCACAACACACCAACAAAAGCCGCAACACACCAACAAAAGCCGCAACACACCAACAAAAGCCGCAACACACCAACAAAAGCCTCAACACACCAACAAAAGCCTCAACACACCATCAAAAGCCGCAACACACCAACAAAAGCCGCAACACACCAACAAAAGCCGCAACACACCAACAAAAGCCTCAACACACCAACAAAAGCCTCAACACACCATCAAAAGCCGCAACACACCATCAAAAGCCAAAACACAACACACCAACAAAAGCCAAAACACAACACACCAACAAAAGCCGCAACACAACACACCAACAAAAGCCGCAACACAACACACCAACAAAAGCCGCAACACAACACACCAACAAAAGCCGCAACACAACACACCAACAAAAGCCGCAACACAACACACCAACAAAAGCCGCAACACAACACACCAACAAATGCCAAACACAACACACCAACAAATGCCAAACACAACACACCAACAAAAGCCAAACACAACACACCAACAAAAGCCACAACACACCAACAAAAGCCACAACACACCAACAAAAGCCACAACACAACACACCAATAAAAGCCACAACACAACACACCAATAAAAGCCACAACACAACACACCAATAAAAGCCACAACACAACACACCAATAAAAGCCACAACACAACACACCAATAAAAGCCACAACACCAACACAAGCCACACACAACACACCAACAAAAGCCAAACACAACACACCAACAAAAGCCAAAACACAACACAACAACAAAAGCCACAACACAACAACAAAAGCCACAACACATCAACAAAAGCCACAACACAACACACCAACAAAAGCCGCAACACACCAACAAAAGCCGCAACACACCAACAAAAGCCGCAACACACCAACAAAAGCCGCAACACACCAACAAAAGCCGCAACACACCAACAAAAGCCGCAACACACCACACACAAAAAAGCCACACCACACACAAAAAAGCCACAACACTACACAACAACAAAAGCCGCAACACTACACAACAACAAAAGCCGCAACACTACACACCAACAAAAGCCGCAACACTACACACCAACAAAAGCCGCAACACACCAACAAAAGCCGCAACACACCAACAAAAGCCGCAACACACCAACAAAAGCCGCAACACACCAACAAAAGCCTCAACACACCAACAAAAGCCTCAACACACCATCAAAAGCCGCAATACACCAACGAAAGCCAAAACACAACACACCAACAAAAGCCAAAACACAACACACCAACAAAAGCCAAAACACAACACACCAACAAAAGCCGCAACACAACACACCAACAAAAGCCGCAACACAACACACCAACAAAAGCCGCAACACAACACACCAACAAAAGCCGCAACACAACACACCAACAAAAGCCGCAACACAACACACCAACAAAAGCCGCAACACAACACACCAACAAATGCCAAACACAACACACCAACAAATGCCAAACACAACACACCAACAAAAGCCAAACACAACACACCAACAAAAGCCAAACACAACACACCAACAAAAGCCACAACACACCAACAAAAGCCACAACACACCAACAAAAGCCACAACACAACACACCAATAAAAGCCACAACACAACACACCAATAAAAGCCACAACACAACACACCAATAAAAGCCACAACACAACACACCAATAAAAGCCACAACACAACACACCAATAAAAGCCACAACACCAACACAAGCCACACACAACACACCAACAAAAGCCAAAACACAACACAACAACAAAAGCCACAACACATCAACAAAAGCCACAACACAACACACCAACAAAAGCCAAAACACAACACACCAACAAAAGCCACAACACAACACACCAACAAAAGCCAAAACACACCAACAAAAGCCGCAACACACCAACAAAAGCCGCAACACACCAACAAAAGCCGCAACACACCAACAAAAGCCGCAACACACCAACAAAAGCCGCAACACACCAACAAAAGCCGCAACACACCAACAAAAGCCGCAACACACCACACACAAAAAAGCCACACCACACACAAAAAAGCCACAACACACCAACAAAAGCCACAACACACCAACAAAAGCCACAACACACCAACAAAGCCGCAACACAACACACAAACAAAGCCGCCTCACGCCAACAAAAGCCGGAACACAACACATACAAAAGCCGCAACACATCAACAAAAGCCACAACACAACACACCAACAAAGGCCAAAACACACCAACAAAGGCAACAACACAACACACACCAACAAAGGCCACAACACAACACACACCAACAAAGGCCACAACACAACACACACCAACAAAAGCCACAACACACCAACAAAAGCCACAACACACCAACAAAAGCCACAACACACCAACAAAAGCCACAACACACCAACAAAAGCCACAACACACCAACAAAAGCCACAACACTACACAACAACAAAAGCCACAACACTACACAACAACAAAAGCCGCAACACTACACAACAACAAAAGCCGCAACACTACACAACAACAAAAGCCGCAACACTACACAACAACAAAAGCCGCAACACTACACACCAACAAAAGCCGCAACACACCAACAAAAGCCGCAACACACCAACAAAAGCCGCAACACACCAACAAAAGCCTCAACACACCAACAAAAGCCTCAACACACCAACAAAAGCCAAACACAACACACCAACAAAAGCCAAACACAACACACCAACAAAAGCCAAACACAACAGACCAACAAAAGCCGCAACACACCAACAAAAGCCGCAACACACCAACAAAAGCCGCAACACACCAACAAAAGCCAAAACACACCAACAAAAGCCAAAACACAACACACCAACAAAAGCCACAACACATCAACTAAAGCCACAACACACCAACTAAAGCCACAACACAACGCACCAACAAAAGCCAAACACAACGCACCAACAAAAGCCGCAACACAACGCACCAACAAAAGCCGCAACACAACGCACCAACAAAAGCCGCAACACAACGCACCAACAAAAGCCAAACACAACGCACCAACAAAAGCCAAAACACAACACACCAACAAAAGCCACCACACACCAACAAAAGCCACAACACACCAACAAAAGCCACAACACACCAACAAAAGCCACAACACACCAACAAAAACCACAACACATCAAAAAAGCCACAACACAACACACCAATAAAAGCCACAACACACCAACTAAAGCCACAACACACCAACAAAAGCCAAACACAACACACCAACAAAAGCCAAACACAACACACCAACAAAACAATCTAAGCCACAACACACCAACAAAAGCCGCAACACACCAACAAAAGCCGCAACACACCAACAAAAGCCGCAACACACCAACAAAAGCCGCAACACAACACACCAACAAAAGCCGCAACACAACACACCAACAAATGCCAAACACAACACACCAACAAATGCCAAACACAACACACCAACAAAAGCCAAACACAACACACCAACAAAAGCCAAACACAACACACCAACAAAAGCCACAACACACCAACAAAAGCCACAACACACCAACAAAAGCCACAACACACCAACAAAAGCTACAACACAACACACCAATAAAAGCCACAACACAACACACCAATAAAAGCCACAACACAACACACCAATAAAAGCCACAACACAACACACCAATAAAAGCCACAACACCAACACAAGCCACACACAACACACCAACAAAAGCCAAACACAACACACCAACAAAAGCCAAAACACAACACAACAACAAAAGCCACAACACAACAACAAAAGCCACAACACAACACACCAACAAAAGCCGCAACACACCAACAAAAGCCGCAACACACCAACAAAAGCCGCAACACACCAACAAAAGCCGCAACACACCAACAAAAGCCGCAACACACCAACAAAAGCCGCAACACACCACACACAAAAAAGCCACACCACACACAAAAAAGCCACAACACTACACAACAACAAAAGCCGCAACACTACACAACAACAAAAGCCGCAACACTACACAACAACAAAAGCCGCAACACTACACACCAACAAAAGCCGCAACACTACACACTAACAAAAGCCGCAACACACCAACAAAAGCCGCAACACACCAACAAAAGCCGCAACACACCAACAAAAGCCGCAACACACCAACAAAAGCCTCAACACACCAACAAAAGCCTCAACACACCATCAAAAGCCGCAACACACCAACGAAAGCCAAAACACAACACACCAACAAAAGCCAAAACACAACACACCAACAAAAGCCAAAACACAACACACCAACAAAAGCCGCAACACAACACACCAACAAAAGCCGCAACACAACACACCAACAAAAGCCGCAACACAACACACCAACAAAAGCCGCAACACAACACACCAACAAAAGCCGCAACACAACACACCAACAAAAGCCGCAACACAACACACCAACAAAAGCCGCAACACAACACACCAACAAATGCCAAACACAACACACCAACAAATGCCAAACACAACACACCAACAAAAGCCACAACACACCAACAAAAGCCACAACACACCAACAAAAGCCGCAACACACCAACAAAAGCCACAACACACCAACAAAAGCCACAACACACCAACAAAAGCCACAACACACCAACAAAAGCCACAACACACCAACAAAAGCCACAACACTACACAACAACAAAAGCCGCAACACTACACAACAACAAAAGCCGCAACACTACACAACAACAAAAGCCGCAACACTACACAACAACAAAAGCCGCAACACTACACACCAACAAAAGCCGCAACACTACACACCAACAAAAGCCGCAACACTACACACCAACAAAAGCCACAACACACCAACAAAAGCCGCAACACACCAACAAAAGCCGCAACACACCAACAAAAGCCGCAACACACCAACAAAAGCCTCAACACACCAACAAAAGCCTCAACACACCATCAAAAGCCGCAACACACCAACAAAAGCCGCAACACACCAACAAAAGCCGCAACACACCAACAAAAGCCTCAACACACCAACAAAAGCCTCAACACACCATCAAAAGCCGCAACACACCATCAAAAGCCAAAACACAACACACCAACAAAAGCCAAAACACAACACACCAACAAAAGCCGCAACACAACACACCAACAAAAGCCGCAACACAACACACCAACAAAAGCCGCAACACAACACACCAACAAAAGCCGCAACACAACACACCAACAAAAGCCGCAACACAACACACCAACAAAAGCCGCAACACAACACACCAACAAATGCCAAACACAACACACCAACAAATGCCAAACACAACACACCAACAAAAGCCAAACACAACACACCAACAAAAGCCACAACACACCAACAAAAGCCACAACACACCAACAAAAGCCACAACACAACACACCAATAAAAGCCACAACACAACACACCAATAAAAGCCACAACACAACACACCAATAAAAGCCACAACACAACACACCAATAAAAGCCACAACACAACACACCAATAAAAGCCACAACACCAACACAAGCCACACACAACACACCAACAAAAGCCAAACACAACACACCAACAAAAGCCAAAACACAACACAACAACAAAAGCCACAACACAACAACAAAAGCCACAACACATCAACAAAAGCCACAACACAACACA
Organism: Blennius ocellaris; assembly: GCF_963422515.1. NCBI lineage: Eukaryota > Metazoa > Chordata > Actinopteri > Blenniiformes > Blenniidae > Blennius > Blennius ocellaris. The sequence goes on from NW_027662182.1 coordinate 177,143, forward strand.
CCAACAAAAGCCGCAACACACCAACAAAAGCCGCAACACACCAACAAAAGCCGCAACACACCAACAAAAGCCGCAACACACCAACAAAAGCCGCAACACACCAACAAAAGCCGCAACACACCACACACAAAAAAGCCACACCACACACAAAAAAGCCACAACACTACACAACAACAAAAGCCGCAACACTACACAACAACAAAAGCCGCAACACTACACACCAACAAAAGCCGCAACACTACACACCAACAAAAGCCGCAACACACCAACAAAAGCCGCAACACACCAACAAAAGCCGCAACACACCAACAAAAGCCGCAACACACCAACAAAAGCCTCAACACACCAACAAAAGCCTCAACACACCATCAAAAGCCGCAATACACCAACGAAAGCCAAAACACAACACACCAACAAAAGCCAAAACACAACACACCAACAAAAGCCAAAACACAACACACCAACAAAAGCCGCAACACAACACACCAACAAAAGCCGCAACACAACACACCAACAAAAGCCGCAACACAACACACCAACAAAAGCCGCAACACAACACACCAACAAAAGCCGCAACACAACACACCAACAAAAGCCGCAACACAACACACCAACAAATGCCAAACACAACACACCAACAAATGCCAAACACAACACACCAACAAAAGCCAAACACAACACACCAACAAAAGCCAAACACAACACACCAACAAAAGCCACAACACACCAACAAAAGCCACAACACACCAACAAAAGCCACAACACAACACACCAATAAAAGCCACAACACAACACACCAATAAAAGCCACAACACAACACACCAATAAAAGCCACAACACAACACACCAATAAAAGCCACAACACAACACACCAATAAAAGCCACAACACCAACACAAGCCACACACAACACACCAACAAAAGCCAAAACACAACACAACAACAAAAGCCACAACACATCAACAAAAGCCACAACACAACACACCAACAAAAGCCAAAACACAACACACCAACAAAAGCCACAACACAACACACCAACAAAAGCCAAAACACACCAACAAAAGCCGCAACACACCAACAAAAGCCGCAACACACCAACAAAAGCCGCAACACACCAACAAAAGCCGCAACACACCAACAAAAGCCGCAACACACCAACAAAAGCCGCAACACACCAACAAAAGCCGCAACACACCACACACAAAAAAGCCACACCACACACAAAAAAGCCACAACACACCAACAAAAGCCACAACACACCAACAAAAGCCACAACACACCAACAAAGCCGCAACACAACACACAAACAAAGCCGCCTCACGCCAACAAAAGCCGGAACACAACACATACAAAAGCCGCAACACATCAACAAAAGCCACAACACAACACACCAACAAAGGCCAAAACACACCAACAAAGGCAACAACACAACACACACCAACAAAGGCCACAACACAACACACACCAACAAAGGCCACAACACAACACACACCAACAAAAGCCACAACACACCAACAAAAGCCACAACACACCAACAAAAGCCACAACACACCAACAAAAGCCACAACACACCAACAAAAGCCACAACACTACACAACAACAAAAGCCACAACACTACACAACAACAAAAGCCGCAACACTACACAACAACAAAAGCCGCAACACTACACAACAACAAAAGCCGCAACACTACACAACAACAAAAGCCGCAACACTACACACCAACAAAAGCTGCAACACACCAACAAAAGCCGCAACACACCAACAAAAGCCGCAACACACCAACAAAAGCCTCAACACACCAACAAAAGCCTCAACACACCAACAAAAGCCAAACACAACACACCAACAAAAGCCAAACACAACACACCAACAAAAGCCAAACACAACAGACCAACAAAAGCCGCAACACACCAACAAAAGCCGCAACACACCAACAAAAGCCGCAACACACCAACAAAAGCCAAAACACACCAACAAAAGCCAAAACACAACACACCAACAAAAGCCACAACACATCAACTAAAGCCACAACACACCAACTAAAGCCACAACACAACGCACCAACAAAAGCCAAACACAACGCACCAACAAAAGCCGCAACACAACGCACCAACAAAAGCCGCAACACAACGCACCAACAAAAGCCGCAACACAACGCACCAACAAAAGCCAAACACAACGCACCAACAAAAGCCAAAACACAACACACCAACAAAAGCCACCACACACCAACAAAAGCCACAACACACCAACAAAAGCCACAACACACCAACAAAAGCCACAACACACCAACAAAAACCACAACACATCAAAAAAGCCACAACACAACACACCAATAAAAGCCACAACACACCAACTAAAGCCACAACACACCAACAAAAGCCAAACACAACACACCAACAAAAGCCAAACACAACACACCAACAAAACAATCTAAGCCACAACACACCAACAAAAGCCACAACACACCAACAAAAGCCACAACACACCAACAAAAACCACAACACATCAAAAAAGCCACAACACAACACACCAATAAAAGCCACAACACACCAACAAAAGCCGCAACACACCAACAAAAGCCGCAACACACCAACAAAAGCCGCAACACACCAACAAAAGCCGCAACACAACAACAAAAGCCGCAACACACCAACAAAAGCCGCAACACACCAACAAAAGCCGCAACACAACACACGCAAAAAAGCCGCAACACACCAACTAAAGCCGCAACACACCAACAAAATCCAAACACAACACACCAACAAAATCCAAACACAACACACCAACAAAATCCAAACACAACACACCAACAAAATCCAAACACAACACACCAACAAAATCCAAACACAACACACCAACAAAAGCCGCAACACACCAACAAAAGCCGCAACACACCAACAAAAGCCGCAACACACCAACAAAAGCCACAACACACAAACAAAAGCCACAACACACAAACAAAAGCCGCAACACACAAACAAAAGCCGCAACACACAAACAAAAGCCGCAACACACAAACAAAAGCCGCAACACACAAACAAAAGCCGCAACGCACCATCAAAAGCCGCAACGCACCATCAAAAGCCACAACGCACCAACAAAAGCCGCAACACAACGCACCAACAAAAGCCGCAACACAACACACCAACAAAAGCCGCAACACAACACACCAACAAAAGCCAAAACACAACACACCAACAAAAGCCCAACACACCAACAAAAGCCGCAACACACCAACAAAAGCCACAACACACAAACAAAAGCCACAACACACAAACAAAAGCCGCAACACACAAACAAAAGCCGCAACACACAAACAAAAGCCGCAACACACAAACAAAAGCCGCAACACACAAACAAAAGCCGCAACGCACCATCAAAAGCCGCAACGCACCATCAAAAGCCACAACGCACCAACAAAAGCCGCAACACAACGCACCAACAAAAGCCGCAACACAACACACCAACAAAAGCCGCAACACAACACACCAACAAAAGCCAAAACACAACACACCAACAAAAGCCAAAACACAGCACACCAACAAAAGCCACAACACACCAACAAAAGCCACAACACACCAACAAAAGCCACAACACACCAACAAAAGCCACAACACAACACACCAACAAAAGCCACAACACACCAACTAAAGCCACAACACACCAACTAAAGCCACAACACACCAACAAAAGCCAAACACAACACACCAACAAAAGCCACAACACACCAACAAAACAATCTAAGCCACAACACACCAACAAAAGCCGCAACACACCAACAAAAGCCGCAACACACCAACAAAAGCCGCAACACCAACAAAAGCCGCAACACACCAACAAAAGCCGCAACACACGCAAAAAAGCCGCAACACACGCAAAAAAGCCGCAACACACGCAAAAAAGCCGCAACACACCAACAAAATCCAAACACAACACACCAACAAAATCCAAACACAACACACCAACAAAATCCAAACACAACACACCAACAAAATCCAAACACAACACACCAACAAAATCCAAACACAACACACCAACAAAAGCCGCAACACACCAACAAAAGCCGCAAGACACCAACAAAAGCCGCAAGACACCAACAAAAGCCGCAAGACACCAACAAAAGCCGCAACACACAAACAAAAGCCACAACACACAAAGAAAAGCCACAACACACAAACAAAAGCCACAACACACAAACAAAAGCCACAACACACAAACAAAAGCCAAACACAACACACCAACAAAAGCCAAACACAACACACCAACAAAAGCCAAACACAACACACCAACAAAAGCCAAACACAACACACCAACAAAAGCCACAAGACACCACACCAACAAAAGCCACAAGACACCAACAAAAGCCGCAACACACCAACAAAAGCCGCAACACACCAACAAAAGCCGCAACACACCAACAAAAGCCGCAACACACCAACAAAAGCCGCAACACACCAACAAAAGCCGCAACACACCAACAAAAGCCACAACACAACACACCAACAAAAGCCAGACCAACAACAAAAGCCAAAACACAACACACCAACAAAAGCCAAAACACAACACACCAACAAAAGCCAAAACACAACACACCAACAAAGGCCAAAACACAACACACCAACAAAAGCCAAAACACAACACACCAACAAAAGCCACAACACACCAACAAAAGCCACAACACACCAACAAAAGCCACAACACACCAACAAAAGCCACAACACACCAACAAAAGCCGCAACACACCAACAAAAACCGCAACACACCAACAAAAGCCGCAACACACCAACAAAAGCCAAAACACAACACACCAACAAAAGCCAAAACACAACACACCAACAAAAGCCAAAACACAACACACCAACAAAAGCCACAACACACCAACAAAAGCCGCAACACACCAACAAAAACCGCAAAACACCAACAAAAACCGCAACACACCAACCAAAACCGCAACACACCAACCAAAGCCGCAACACACCAACCAAAGCCACACCACACCAACAAAAGCCAAAACACAACACACCAACAAAAGCCAAAACACAACACACCAACAAAAGCCACAACACAACACACCAACAAAAGCCACAACACACCAACAAAAGCCACAACACACCAACAAAAGCCACAACACACCAACAAAAGCCACAACACACCAACAAAAGCCGCAACACACCAACAAAAGCCACAACACACAAACAAAAGCCACAACACACAAACAAAAGCCACAACACACAAACAAAAGCCACAACACACAAATAAAAGCCACAACACACCAACAAAATCCAAACACAACACACCAACAAAAGCCAAAATACAACACACCAACAAAAGCCACAAGACACCACACCAACAAAAGCCACAAGACACCAACAAAAGCCACAAGACACCAACAAAAGCCGCAACACACCAACAAAAGCCGCAACACACCAACAAAAGCCGCAACACACCAACAAAAGCCGCAACACACCAACAAAAGCCACAACACACCATCAAAAGCCACAACACACCATCAAAAGCCGCAACACACCAACAAAAGCCAAAACACAACACACCAACAAAAGCCAAAACACAACACACCAACAAAAGCCAAAACACAACACACCAACAAAAGCCAAAACACAACACACCAACAAAAGCCGCAACACAACACACCAACAAAAGCCGCAACACAACACACCAACAAAAGCCGCAACACAACACACCAACAAATGCCAAACACAACACACCAACAAAAGCCAAACACAACACACCAGCAAAAGCCGCAACACAACACACACAAAAAAGCCACAACACAACACACACAAAAAAGCCACAACACAACACACACAAAAAAGCCGCAACACAACACACACAAAAAAGCCGCAACACACCAACAAAAGCCGCAACACACCAACAAAAGCCTCAACACACCAACAAAGCCGCAACACAACAACAAAAGCCGCAACACAACAAACAAACAAAAGCCGCAACACAACAAACAAACAAAAGCCGCAGCACAACAAACAAACAAAAGCCGCAGCACAACAAACAAACAAAAGCCACAACACTACACAACAACAAAAGCCACAACACTACACAACAACAAAAGCCACAACACACCAACAAAAGCCGCAACACACCAACAAAAGCAGCAACACACCAACAAAAGCCTCAACACACCAAAAAAAGCCTCAACACAACACACCAACAAAAGCCTCAACACACCAACAAAAGCCTCAACACAACACACCAACAAAAGCCACAACACACCAACAAAAGCCACAACACACCAACAAAAGCCACAAAACACACCAACAAAAGCCGCAACACACCAACAAAAGCCAAACACAACACACCAACAAAAGCCAAAACACAACACACCAACAAAAGCCACAACACACCAACAAAAGCCACAACACAACACCTAAAGCCACAACACACCAACAAAAGCCACAACACACCAACAAAAGCCACAACACAACACCTAAAGCCACAACACACCAACAAAAGCCAAACACAACACACCAACAAAAGCCACAACACACCAACAAAAGCCACAACACACCAACAAAACAATCTAAGCCGCAACACAACACACGCAAAAAAGCCGCAACACAACACACGCAAAAAAGCCGCAACACAACACACGCAAAAAAGCCGCAACACACCAACTAAAGCCGCAACACACCAACAAAATCCAAACACAACACACCAACAAAATCCAAACACAACACACCAACAAAATCCAAACACAACACACCAACAAAATCCAAAATACAACACACCAACAAAAGCCACAAGACACCACACCAACAAAAGCCGCAAGACACCAACAAAAGCCGCAAGACACCAACAAAAGCCGCAACACACCAACAAAAGCCGCAACACACCAACAAAAGCCGCAACACACCAACAAAAGCCACAACACACAAACAAAAGCCGCAACACACAAACAAAAGCCGCAACACACAAACAAAAGCCGCAACACACAAACAAAAGCCACAACACACAAACAAAAGCCACAACACACAAACAAAAGCCACAACACACAAACAAAAGCCACAACACACAAACAAAAGCCACAACACACCAACAAAATCCAAACACAACACACCAACAAAATCCAAACACAACACACCAACAAAAGCCAAAATACAACACACCAACAAAAGCCAAAATACAACACACCAACAAAAGCCGCAACACAACACACCAACAAAAGCCGCAACACAACACACCAACAAATGCCAAACACAACACACCAACAAAAGCCAAACACAACACACCAGCAAAAGCCGCAACACAACACACACAAAAAAGCCACAACACAACACACACAAAAAAGCCACAACACAACACACACAAAAAAGCCGCAACACAACACACACAAAAAAGCCGCAACACACCAACAAAAGCCGCAACACACCAACAAAAGCCTCAACACACCAACAAAGCCGCAACACAACAACAAAAGCCGCAACACAACAAACAAACAAAAGCCGCAACACAACAAACAAACAAAAGCCGCAGCACAACAAACAAACAAAAGCCGCAGCACAACAAACAAACAAAAGCCACAACACTACACAACAACAAAAGCCACAACACTACACAACAACAAAAGCCACAACACACCAACAAAAGCAGCAACACACCAACAAAAGCCTCAACACACCAAAAAAAGCCTCAACACAACACACCAACAAAAGCCTCAACACACCAACAAAAGCCTCAACACAACACACCAACAAAAGCCACAACACACCAACAAAAGCCACAACACACCAACAAAAGCCACAAAACACACCAACAAAAGCCGCAACACACCAACAAAAGCCAAACACAACACACCAACAAAAGCCAAAACACAACACAACACCTAAAGCCACAACACACCAACAAAAGCCACAACACAACACACCAACAAAAGCCGCAACACACCAACAAAAGCCGCAACACACCAACAAAAGCCGCAACACACCAACAAAAGCCACAACACACCATCAAAAGCCGCAACACACCAACAAAAGCCGCAACACACCAACAAAAGCCAAAACACAACACACCAACAAAAGCCAAAACACAACACACCAACAAAAGCCAAAACACAACACACCAACAAAAGCCGCAACACAACACACCAACAAAAGCCGCAACACAACACACCAACAAAAGCCGCAACACAACACACCAACAAAAGCCGCAACACAACACACCAACAAAAGCCGCAACACAACACACCAACAAATGCCGCAACACAACACACCAACAAAAGCCGCAACACAACACACCAACAAAAGCCGCAACACAACACACCAACAAAAGCCGCAACACAACACACCAACAAAAGCCAAACACAACACACCAACAAAAGCCACAACACACCAACAAAAGCCACAACACAACACACCAACAAAAGCCACAACACAACACACCAATAAAAGCCACAACACAACACACCAATAAAAGCCACAACACAACACACCAATAAAAGCCACAACACAACACACCAATAAAAGCCACAACAACAACAAAAGCCACAACAACAACAAAAGCCACACACAACACACCAACAAAAGCCCAAACACAACACAACAACAAAAGCCCAAACACAACACAACAACAAAAGCCACAACACATCAACAAAAGCCACAACACACCAACAAAAGCCGCAACACACCAACAAAAGCCGCAACACACCAACAAAAGCCGCAACACACCAACAAAAGCCGCAACACACCAACAAAAGCCGCAACACACCAACAAAAGCCGCAACACACCAACAAAAGCCGCAACACACCAACAAAAGCCGCAACACACCATCAAAAGCCGCAACACACCAACAAATGCCGCAACACACCAACAAAAGCCAAAACACAACACACCAACAAAAGCCAAAACACAACACACCAACAAAAGCCAAAACACAACACACCAACAAAAGCCAAAACACAACACACCAACAAAAGCCGCAACACAACACACCAACAAAAGCCGCAACACAACACACCAACAAAAGCCGCAACACAACACACCAACAAAAGCCGCAACACACCAACAAAAGCCGCAACACAACACACCAACAAAAGCCGCAACACAACACACCAACAAAAGCCGCAACACAACACACCAACAAAAGCCGCAACACAACACACCAACAAAAGCCAAACACAACACACCAACAAAAGCCACAACACACCAACAAAAGCCACAACACAACACACCAACAAAAGCCACAACACAACACACCAATAAAAGCCACAACACAACACACCAATAAAAGCCACAACACAACACACCAATAAAAGCCACAACAACAACAAAAGCCACAACAACAACAAAAGCCACACACAACACACCAACAAAAGCCCAAACACAACACAACAACAAAAGCCCAAACACAACACAACAACAAAAGCCACAACACATCAACAAAAGCCACAACACACCAACAAAAGCCGCAACACACCAACAAAAGCCGCAACACACCAACAAAAGCCGCAACACACCAACAAAAGCCGCAACACACCAACAAAAGCCGCAACACACCAACAAAAGCCGCAACACACCAACAAAAGCCGCAACACACCAACAAAAGCCGCAACACACCAACAAAAGCCGCAACACACCAACAAAAGCCGCAACACACCAACAAAAGCCGCAACACACCAACAAAAGCCGCAACACACCAACAAAAGCCAAAATACAACACACCAACAAAAGCCAAAATACAACACACCAACAAAAGCCACAAGACACCACACCAACAAAAGCCACAAGACACCACACCAACAAAAGCCACAAGACACCAACAACAGCCACAAGACACCAACAAAAGCCGCAACACACCAACAAAAGCCGCAACACACCAACAAAAGCCGCAACACACCAACAAAAGTCACAACACACCAACAAAAGCCACAACACACCAACAAAAGCCGCAACACACCAACAAAAGCCACAACACACCATCAAAAGCCGCAACACACCATCAAAAGCCGCAACACACCAACAAAAGCCAAAACACAACACACCAACAAAAGCCGCAACACAACACACCAACAAAAGCCGCAACACAACACACCAACAAAAGCCGCAACACAACACACCAACAAAAGCCGCAACACAACACACACCAACAAAGGCCACAACACACCAACAAAAGCCACAACACACCAACAAAAGCCACAACACACCAACAAAAGCCGCAACACACCAACAAAAGCCACAACACACCAACAAAAGCCACAACACAACACACCAACAAAAGCCGCAACACACCAACAAAAGCCGCAACACACCAACAAAAGCCGCAACACACCAACAAAAGCCACAACACACCATCAAAAGCCGCAACACACCAACAAAAGCCGCAACACACCAACAAAAGCCAAAACACAACACACCAACAAAAGCCAAAACACAACACACCAACAAAAGCCAAAACACAACACACCAACAAAAGCCGCAACACAACACACCAACAAAAGCCGCAACACAACACACCAACAAAAGCCGCAACACAACACACCAACAAAAGCCGCAACACAACACACCAACAAAAGCCGCAACACAACACACCAACAAAAGCCGCAACACAACACACCAACAAAAGCCGCAACACAACACACCAACAAAAGCCGCAACACAACACACCAACAAAAGCCGCAACACAACACACCAACAAAAGCCGCAACACAACACACCAACAAAAGCCAAACACAACACACCAACAAAAGCCACAACACACCAACAAAAGCCACAACACACCAACAAAAGCCACAACACAACACACCAACAAAAGCCACAACACAACACACCAATAAAAGCCACAACACAACACACCAATAAAAGCCACAACACAACACACCAATAAAAGCCACAACACAACACACCAATAAAAGCCACAACAACAACAAAAGCCACAACAACAACAAAAGCCACACACAACACACCAACAAAAGCCCAAACACAACACAACAACAAAAGCCCAAACACAACACAACAACAAAAGCCACAACACATCAACAAAAGCCACAACACACCAACAAAAGCCGCAACACACCAACAAAAGCCGCAACACACCAACAAAAGCCGCAACACACCAACAAAAGCCGCAACACACCAACAAAAGCCGCAACACACCAACAAAAGCCGCAACCACACCAACAAAAGCCACAACACACCAACAAAAGCCGCAACACACCAACAAAAGCCGCAACACACCAACAAAAGCCGCAACACACCAACAAAAGCCGCAACACACCAACAAAAGCCGCAACACACCAACAAAAGCCAAAATACAACACACCAACAAAAGCCACAAGACACCACACCAACAAAAGCCACAAGACACCACACCAACAAAAGCCACAAGACACCAACAACAGCCACAAGACACCAACAAAAGCCGCAACACACCAACAAAAGCCGCAACACACCAACAAAAGCCGCAACACACCAACAAAAGTCACAACACACCAACAAAAGCCACAACACACCAACAAAAGCCGCAACACACCAACAAAAGCCACAACACACCATCAAAAGCCGCAACACACCATCAAAAGCCGCAACACACCAACAAAAGCCAAAACACAACACACCAACAAAAGCCGCAACACAACACACCAACAAAAGCCGCAACACAACACACCAACAAAAGCCGCAACACAACACACCAACAAAAGCCGCAACACAACACACACCAACAAAGGCCACAACACACCAACAAAAGCCACAACACACCAACAAAAGCCACAACACACCAACAAAAGCCGCAACACACCAACAAAAGCCACAACACACCAACAAAAGCCACAACACACCAACAAAAGCCACAACACACCAACAAAAGCCACAACACACCAACAAAAGCCACAACACTACACAACAACAAAAGCCACAACACTACACAACAACAAAAGCCACAACACTACACAACAACAAAAGCCACAACACTACACAACAACAAAAGCCGCAACACTACACAACAACAAAAGCCGCAACACTACACAACAACAAAAGCCGCAACACTACACAACAACAAAAGCCGCAACACACCAACAAAAGCCGCAACACACCAACAAAAGCCGCAACACACCAACAAAAGCCTCAACACACCAACAAAAGCCTCAACACACCAACAAAAGCCTCAACACACCAACAAAAGCCGCAACACACCAACAAAAGCCGCAACACACCAACAAAAGCCGCAACACACCAACAAAAGCCGCAACACACAAACAAAAGCCACAACACACCATCAAAAGCCACAACACACCATCAAAAGCCGCAACACACCAACAAAAGCCGCAACACACCAACAAAAGCCGCAACACACCAACAAAAGCCGCAACACACCAACAAAAGCCGCAACACACCAACAAAAGCCGCAACACACCAACAAAAGCCAAAATACAACACACCAACAAAAGCCACAAGACACCACACCAACAAAAGCCACAAGACACCACACCAACAAAAGCCACAAGACACCAACAAAAGCCGCAACACACCAACAAAAGCCAAAATACAACACACCAACAAAAGCCGCAACACAACGCACCAACAAAAGCCGCAACAACACACCAACAAAAGCCGCAACACAACACACCAACAAAAGCCAAAACACAACACACCAACAAAAGCCAAAACACAACACACCAACAAAAGCCACAACACACCAACAAAAGCCACAACACACCAACAAAAGCCACAACACAACACACCAACAAAAGCCACAACACACCAACTAAAGCCACAACACACCAACTAAAGCCACAACACACCAACAAAAGCCAAACACAACACACCAACAAAAGCCACAACACACCAACAAAACAATCTAAGCCACAACACACCAACAAAAGCCGCAACACACCAACAAAAGCCGCAACACACCAACAAAAGCCGCAACACCAACAAAAGCCGCAACACCAACAAAAGCCGCAACACACGCAAAAAAGCCGCAACACACGCAAAAAAGCCGCAACACACGCAAAAAAGCCGCAACACACGCAAAAAAGCCGCAACACACCAACAAAATCCAAACACAACACACCAACAAAATCCAAACACAACACACCAACAAAATCCAAACACAACACACCAACAAAATCCAAACACAACACACCAACAAAATCCAAACACAACACACCAACAAAAGCCGCAACACACCAACAAAAGCCGCAAGACACCAACAAAAGCCGCAACACACAAACAAAAGCCACAACACACAAAGAAAAGCCACAACACACAAACAAAAGCCACAACACACAAACAAAAGCCACAACACACAAACAAAAGCCAAACACAACACACCAACAAAAGCCAAACACAACACACCAACAAAAGCCAAACACAACACACCAACAAAAGCCAAACACAACACACCAACAAAAGCCACAAGACACGACACCAACAAAAGCCACAAGACACCAACAAAAGCCGCAACACACCAACAAAAGCCGCAACACACCAACAAAAGCCGCAACACACCAACAAAAGCCGCAACACACCAACAAAAGCCGCAACACACCAACAAAAGCCGCAACACACCAACAAAAGCCGCAACACACCATCAAAAGCCGCAACACAACACACCAACAAAAGCCGCAACACAACACACCAACAAAAGCCACAACACAACACACCAACAAAAGCCACAACACAACACACCAACAAAAGCCGCAACACAACACACCAACAAAAGCCACAACACAACACACCAACAAAAGCCACAACACAACACACCAACAAAAGCCACAACACAACACAACACACCAACAAAAGCCACAACACAACACACCAACAAAAGCCAGACCAACAACAAAAGCCACACACAACACACCAACAAAAGCCAAAACACAACACACCAACAAAAGCCAAAACACAACACACCAACAAAAGCCAAAACACAACACACCAACAAAGGCCAAAACACAACACACCAACAAAAGCCAAAACACAACACACCAACAAAAGCCACAACACACCAACAAAAGCCACAACACACCAACAAAAGCCACAACACACCAACAAAAGCCACAACACACCAACAAAAACCGCAACACACCAACAAAAACCGCAACACACCAACAAAAGCCGCAACACACCAACAAAAGCCAAAACACAACACACCAACAAAAGCCAAAACACAACACACCAACAAAAGCCAAAACACAACACACCAACAAAAGCCGCAACACACCAACAAAAGCCGCAACACAGCAACAAAAACCGCAACACACCAACCAAAACCGCAACACACCAACCAAAGCCGCAACACACCAACCAAAGCCACACCACACCAACAAAAGCCAAAACACAACACACCAACAAAAGCCAAAACACAACACACCAACAAAAGCCACAACACACCAACAAAAGCCACAACACACCAACAAAAGCCACAACACACCAACAAAAGCCACAACACACCAACAAAAGCCACAACACACCAACAAAAGCCGCAACACACCAACAAAAGCCACAACACACCAACAAAAGCCACAACACACAAACAAAAGCCACAATACACCACACCAACAAAAGCCGCAAGACACCAACAAAAGCCGCAACACACCAACAAAAGCCAAAATACAACACACCAACAAAAGCCGCAACACAACGCACCAACAAAAGCCGCAACACAACACACCAACAAAAGCCGCAACACAACACACCAACAAAAGCCAAAACACAACACACCAACAAAAGCCAAAACACAACACACCAACAAAAGCCACAACACACCAACAAAAGCCACAACACAACACACCAACAAAAGCCACAACACACCAACTAAAGCCACAACACACCAACTAAAGCCACAACACACCAACAAAAGCCAAACACAACACACCAACAAAAGCCACAACACACCAACAAAACAATCTAAGCCACAACACACCAACAAAAGCCGCAACACACCAACAAAAGCCGCAACACACCAACAAAAGCCGCAACACCAACAAAAGCCGCAACACCAACAAAAGCCGCAACACACGCAAAAAAGCCGCAACACACGCAAAAAAGCCGCAACACACGCAAAAAAGCCGCAACACACCAACAAAATCCAAACACAACACACCAACAAAATCCAAACACAACACACCAACAAAATCCAAACACAACACACCAACAAAATCCAAACACAACACACCAACAAAATCCAAACACAACACACCAACAAAAGCCGCAACACACCAACAAAAGCCGCAAGACACCAACAAAAGCCGCAAGACACCAACAAAAGCCGCAACACACAAACAAAAGCCACAACACACAAAGAAAAGCCACAACACACAAACAAAAGCCACAACACACAAACAAAAGCCAAACACAACACACCAACAAAAGCCAAACACAACACACCAACAAAAGCCAAACACAACACACCAACAAAAGCCAAACACAACACACCAACAAAAGCCACAAGACACCACACCAACAAAAGCCACAAGACACCAACAAAAGCCGCAACACACCAACAAAAGCCGCAACACACCAACAAAAGCCGCAACACACCAACAAAAGCCGCAACACACCAACAAAAGCCGCAACACACCAACAAAAGCCGCAACACACCATCAAAAGCCGCAACACAACACACCAACAAAAGCCGCAACACAACACACCAACAAAAGCCACAACACAACACACCAACAAAAGCCACAACACAACACACCAACAAAAGCCACAACACAACACAACACACCAACAAAAGCCACAACACAACACACCAACAAAAGCCAGACCAACAACAAAAGCCACACACAACACACCAACAAAAGCCAAAACACAACACACCAACAAAAGCCAAAACACAACACACCAACAAAGGCCAAAACACAACACACCAACAAAAGCCAAAACACAACACACCAACAAAAGCCACAACACACCAACAAAAGCCACAACACACCAACAAAAGCCACAACACACCAACAAAAGCCACAACACACCAACAAAAACCGCAACACACCAACAAAAACCGCAACACACCAACAAAAGCCGCAACACACCAACAAAAGCCAAAACACAACACACCAACAAAAGCCAAAACACAACACACCAACAAAAGCCAAAACACAACACACCAACAAAAGCCACAACACACCAACAAAAGCCGCAACACACCAACAAAAACCGCAACACACCAACAAAAACCGCAAAACACCAACAAAAACCGCAACACACCAACCAAAACCGCAACACACCAACCAAAGCCGCAACACACCAACCAAAGCCGCAACACACCAACCAAAGCCACACCACACCAACAAAAGCCAAAACACAACACACCAACAAAAGCCAAAACACAACACACCAACAAAAGCCACAACACAACACACCAACAAAAGCCACAACACACCAACAAAAGCCACAACACACCAACAAAAGCCACAACACACCAACAAAAGCCACAACACACCAACAAAAGCCGCAACACACCAACAAAAGCCACAACACACAAACAAAAGCCACAACACACAAACAAAAGCCACAACACACAAATAAAAGCCACAACACACCAACAAAATCCAAACACAACACACCAACAAAATCCAAACACAACACACCAACAAAAGCCACAAGACACCACACCAACAAAAGCCACAAGACACCACACCAACAAAAGCCACAAGACACCAACAAAAGCCACAAGACACCAACAAAAGCCGCAACACACCAACAAAAGCCGCAACACACCAACAAAAGCCGCAACACACCAACAAAAGCCGCAACACACCAACAAAAGCCGCAACACACCAACAAAAGCCACAACACACCAACAAAAGCCGCAACACACCAACAAAAGCCACAACACACCAACAAAAGCCACAACACAACACACCAACAAAAGCCGCAACACACCAACAAAAGCCGCAACACACCAACAAAAGCCACAACACACCAACAAAAGCCACAACACACCATCAAAAGCCGCAACACACCAACAAAAGCCGCAACACACCAACAAAAGCCAAAACACAACACACCAACAAAAGCCAAAACACAACACACCAACAAAAGCCAAAACACAACACACCAACAAAAGCCGCAACACAACACACCAACAAAAGCCGCAACACAACACACCAACAAAAGCCGCAACACAACACACCAACAAAAGCCGCAACACAACACACCAACAAAAGCCGCAACACAACACACCAACAAAAGCCGCAACACAACACACCAACAAAAGCCGCAACACAACACACCAACAAAAGCCGCAACACAACACACCAACAAAAGCCGCAACACAACACACCAACAAAAGCCGCAACACAACACACCAACAAAAGCCAAACACAACACACCAACAAAAGCCACAACACACCAACAAAAGCCACAACACACCAACAAAAGCCACAACACAACACACCAACAAAAGCCACAACACAACACACCAATAAAAGCCACAACACAACACACCAATAAAAGCCACAACACAACACACCAATAAAAGCCACAACACAACACACCAATAAAAGCCACAACAACAACAAAAGCCACAACAACAACAAAAGCCACACACAACACACCAACAAAAGCCCAAACACAACACAACAACAAAAGCCCAAACACAACACAACAACAAAAGCCACAACACATCAACAAAAGCCACAACACACCAACAAAAGCCGCAACACACCAACAAAAGCCGCAACACACCAACAAAAGCCGCAACACACCAACAAAAGCCGCAACACACCAACAAAAGCCGCAACACACCAACAAAAGCCGCAACCACACCAACAAAAGCCACAACACACCAACAAAAGCCGCAACACACCAACAAAAGCCGCAACACACCAACAAAAGCCGCAACACACCAACAAAAGCCGCAACACACCAACAAAAGCCGCAACACACCAACAAAAGCCAAAATACAACACACCAACAAAAGCCACAAGACACCACACCAACAAAAGCCACAAGACACCACACCAACAAAAGCCACAAGACACCACACCAACAAAAGCCACAAGACACCAACAACAGCCACAAGACACCAACAAAAGCCGCAACACACCAACAAAAGCCGCAACACACCAACAAAAGTCACAACACACCAACAAAAGCCACAACACACCAACAAAAGCCGCAACACACCAACAAAAGCCACAACACACCATCAAAAGCCGCAACACACCATCAAAAGCCGCAACACACCAACAAAAGCCAAAACACAACACACCAACAAAAGCCGCAACACAACACACCAACAAAAGCCGCAACACAACACACCAACAAAAGCCGCAACACAACACACCAACAAAAGCCGCAACACAACACACACCAACAAAGGCCACAACACACCAACAAAAGCCACAACACACCAACAAAAGCCACAACACACCAACAAAAGCCGCAACACACCAACAAAAGCCACAACACACCAACAAAAGCCACAACACACCAACAAAAGCCACAACACACCAACAAAAGCCACAACACTACACAACAACAAAAGCCACAACACTACACAACAACAAAAGCCACAACACTACACAACAACAAAAGCCACAACACTACACAACAACAAAAGCCGCAACACTACACAACAACAAAAGCCGCAACACTACACAACAACAAAAGCCGCAACACTACACAACAACAAAAGCCGCAACACACCAACAAAAGCCGCAACACACCAACAAAAGCCTCAACACACCAACAAAAGCCTCAACACACCAACAAAAGCCTCAACACACCAACAAAAGCCTCAACACACCAACAAAAGCCGCAACACACCAACAAAAGCCGCAACACACCAACAAAAGCCGCAACACACCAACAAAAGCCGCAACACACAAACAAAAGCCACAACACACCATCAAAAGCCACAACACACCATCAAAAGCCGCAACACACCAACAAAAGCCGCAACACACCAACAAAAGCCGCAACACACCAACAAAAGCCGCAACACACCAACAAAAGCCGCAACACACCAACAAAAGCCGCAACACACCAACAAAAGCCAAAATACAACACACCAACAAAAGCCACAAGACACCACACCAACAAAAGCCACAAGACACCACACCAACAAAAGCCACAAGACACCAACAAAAGCCGCAACACACCAACAAAAGCCAAAATACAACACACCAACAAAAGCCGCAACACAACGCACCAACAAAAGCCGCAACAACACACCAACAAAAGCCGCAACACAACACACCAACAAAAGCCAAAACACAACACACCAACAAAAGCCACAACACACCAACAAAAGCCACAACACACCAACAAAAGCCACAACACACCAACAAAAGCCACAACACAACACACCAACAAAAGCCACAACACACCAACAAAAGCCACAACACACCAACTAAAGCCACAACACACCAACAAAAGCCAAACACAACACACCAACAAAAGCCACAACACACCAACAAAACAATCTAAGCCACAACACACCAACAAAAGCCGCAACACACCAACAAAAGCCGCAACACACCAACAAAAGCCGCAACACCAACAAAAGCCGCAACACCAACAAAAGCCGCAACACACGCAAAAAAGCCGCAACACACGCAAAAAAGCCGCAACACACGCAAAAAAGCCGCAACACACCAACAAAATCCAAACACAACACACCAACAAAATCCAAACACAACACACCAACAAAATCCAAACACAACACACCAACAAAATCCAAACACAACACACCAACAAAATCCAAACACAACACACCAACAAAATCCAAACACAACACACCAACAAAAGCCGCAACACACCAACAAAAGCCGCAAGACACCAACAAAAGCCGCAACACACAAACAAAAGCCACAACACACAAAGAAAAGCCACAACACACAAACAAAAGCCACAACACACAAACAAAAGCCACAACACACAAACAAAAGCCAAACACAACACACCAACAAAAGCCAAACACAACACACCAACAAAAGCCAAACACAACACACCAACAAAAGCCAAACACAACACACCAACAAAAGCCACAAGACACGACACCAACAAAAGCCACAAGACACCAACAAAAGCCGCAACACACCAACAAAAGCCGCAACACACCAACAAAAGCCGCAACACACCAACAAAAGCCGCAACACACCAACAAAAGCCGCAACACACCAACAAAAGCCGCAACACACCAACAAAAGCCGCAACACACCATCAAAAGCCGCAACACAACACACCAACAAAAGCCGCAACACAACACACCAACAAAAGCCACAACACAACACACCAACAAAAGCCACAACACAACACACCAACAAAAGCCGCAACACAACACACCAACAAAAGCCACAACACAACACACCAACAAAAGCCACAACACAACACACCAACAAAAGCCACAACACAACACAACACACCAACAAAAGCCACAACACAACACACCAACAAAAGCCAGACCAACAACAAAAGCCACACACAACACACCAACAAAAGCCAAAACACAACACACCAACAAAAGCCAAAACACAACACACCAACAAAAGCCAAAACACAACACACCAACAAAGGCCAAAACACAACACACCAACAAAAGCCAAAACACAACACACCAACAAAAGCCACAACACACCAACAAAAGCCACAACACACCAACAAAAGCCACAACACACCAACAAAAGCCACAACACACCAACAAAAACCGCAACACACCAACAAAAACCGCAACACACCAACAAAAGCCGCAACACACCAACAAAAGCCAAAACACAACACACCAACAAAAGCCAAAACACAACACACCAACAAAAGCCAAAACACAACACACCAACAAAAGCCACAACACACCAACAAAAGCCGCAACACAGCAACAAAAACCGCAACACACCAACAAAAACCGCAAAACACCAACAAAAACCGCAACACACCAACCAAAAACACAACACACCAACAAAAGCCACAACACACCAACAAAAGCCGCAACACACCAACAAAAGCCACAACACACCAACAAAAGCCACAACACACCAACAAAAGCCGCAACACACCAACAAAAGCCACAACACACCAACAAAAGCCACAACACACAAACAAAAGCCACAAGACACCACACCAACAAAAGCCGCAAGACACCAACAAAAGCCGCAACACACCAACAAAAGCCAAAATACAACACACCAACAAAAGCCGCAACACAACGCACCAACAAAAGCCGCAACACAACACACCAACAAAAGCCGCAACACAACACACCAACAAAAGCCAAAACACAACACACCAACAAAAGCCAAAACACAACACACCAACAAAAGCCACAACACACCAACAAAAGCCACAACACAACACACCAACAAAAGCCACAACACACCAACTAAAGCCACAACACACCAACTAAAGCCACAACACACCAACAAAAGCCAAACACAACACACCAACAAAAGCCACAACACACCAACAAAACAATCTAAGCCACAACACACCAACAAAAGCCGCAACACACCAACAAAAGCCGCAACACACCAACAAAAGCCGCAACACCAACAAAAGCCGCAACACCAACAAAAGCCGCAACACACGCAAAAAAGCCGCAACACACGCAAAAAAGCCGCAACACACGCAAAAAAGCCGCAACACACCAACAAAATCCAAACACAACACACCAACAAAATCCAAACACAACACACCAACAAAATCCAAACACAACACACCAACAAAATCCAAACACAACACACCAACAAAATCCAAACACAACACACCAACAAAAGCCGCAACACACCAACAAAAGCCGCAAGACACCAACAAAAGCCGCAAGACACCAACAAAAGCCGCAACACACAAACAAAAGCCACAACACACAAAGAAAAGCCACAACACACAAACAAAAGCCACAACACACAAACAAAAGCCAAACACAACACACCAACAAAAGCCAAACACAACACACCAACAAAAGCCAAACACAACACACCAACAAAAGCCAAACACAACACACCAACAAAAGCCACAAGACACCACACCAACAAAAGCCACAAGACACCAACAAAAGCCGCAACACACCAACAAAAGCCGCAACACACCAACAAAAGCCGCAACACACCAACAAAAGCCGCAACACACCAACAAAAGCCGCAACACACCAACAAAAGCCGCAACACACCAACAAAAGCCGCAACACACCATCAAAAGCCGCAACACAACACACCAACAAAAGCCGCAACACAACACACCAACAAAAGCCACAACACAACACACCAACAAAAGCCACAACACAACACACCAACAAAAGCCACAACACAACACAACACACCAACAAAAGCCACAACACAACACACCAACAAAAGCCAGACCAACAACAAAAGCCACACACAACACACCAACAAAAGCCAAAACACAACACACCAACAAAAGCCAAAACACAACACACCAACAAAAGCCAAAACACAACACACCAACAAAGGCCAAAACACAACACACCAACAAAAGCCAAAACACAACACACCAACAAAAGCCACAACACACCAACAAAAGCCACAACACACCAACAAAAGCCACAACACACCAACAAAAGCCACAACACACCAACAAAAACCGCAACACACCAACAAAAACCGCAACACACCAACAAAAGCCGCAACACACCAACAAAAGCCAAAACACAACACACCAACAAAAGCCAAAACACAACACACCAACAAAAGCCAAAACACAACACACCAACAAAAGCCACAACACACCAACAAAAGCCGCAACACACCAACAAAAACCGCAACACACCAACAAAAACCGCAAAACACCAACAAAAACCGCAACACACCAACCAAAACCGCAACACACCAACCAAAGCCGCAACACACCAACCAAAGCCGCAACACACCAACCAAAGCCACACCACACCAACAAAAGCCAAAACACAACACACCAACAAAAGCCAAAACACAACACACCAACAAAAGCCACAACACAACACACCAACAAAAGCCACAACACACCAACAAAAGCCACAACACACCAACAAAAGCCACAACACACCAACAAAAGCCACAACACACCAACAAAAGCCGCAACACACCAACAAAAGCCACAACACACAAACAAAAGCCACAACACACAAACAAAAGCCACAACACACAAATAAAAGCCACAACACACCAACAAAATCCAAACACAACACACCAACAAAATCCAAACACAACACACCAACAAAAGCCACAAGACACCACACCAACAAAAGCCACAAGACACCACACCAACAAAAGCCACAAGACACCAACAAAAGCCACAAGACACCAACAAAAGCCGCAACACACCAACAAAAGCCGCAACACACCAACAAAAGCCGCAACACACCAACAAAAGCCGCAACACACCAACAAAAGCCGCAACACACCAACAAAAGCCACAACACACCATCAAAAGCAACAACACACCATCAAAAGCCGCAACACACCAACAAAAGCCAAAACACAACACACCAACAAAAGCCAAAACACAACACACCAACAAAAGCCAAAACACAACACACCAACAAAAGCCAAAACACAACACACCAACAAAAGCCGCAACACAACACACCAACAAAAGCCGCAACACAACACACCAACAAAAGCCGCAACACAACACACCAACAAATGCCAAACACAACACACCAACAAAAGCCGCAACACAACACACCAACAAATGCCAAACACAACACACCAACAAAAGCCAAACACAACACACCAGCAAAAGCCGCAACACAACACACACAAAAAAGCCACAACACAACACACACAAAAAAGCCACAACACAACACACACAAAAAAGCCGCAACACAACACACACAAAAAAGCCGCAACACACCAACAAAAGCCGCAACACACCAACAAAAGCCTCAACACACCAACAAAGCCGCAACACAACAACAAAAGCCGCAACACAACAAACAAACAAAAGCCGCAACACAACAAACAAACAAAAGCCGCAGCACAACAAACAAACAAAAGCCGCAGCACAACAAACAAACAAAAGCCACAACACTACACAACAACAAAAGCCACAACACTACACAACAACAAAAGCCACAACACACCAACAAAAGCCGCAACACACCAACAAAAGCAGCAACACACCAACAAAAGCCTCAACACACCAAAAAAAGCCTCAACACAACACACCAACAAAAGCCTCAACACACCAACAAAAGCCTCAACACAACACACCAACAAAAGCCACAACACACCAACAAAAGCCACAACACACCAACAAAAGCCACAAAACACACCAACAAAAGCCGCAACACACCAACAAAAGCCAAACACAACACACCAACAAAAGCCAAAACACAACACACCAACAAAAGCCACAACACACCAACAAAAGCCACAACACAACACCTAAAGCCACAACACACCAACAAAAGCCACAACACACCAACAAAAGCCACAACACAACACCTACAGCCACAACACACCAACAAAAGCCAAACACAACACACCAACAAAAGCCACAACACAACACACCAACAAAAGCCACAACACACCAACAAAACAATCTAAGCCGCAACACACCAACAAAAGCCGCAACACAACACACGCAAAAAAGCCGCAACACAACACACGCAAAAAAGCCGCAACACACCAACTAAAGCCGCAACACACCAACTAAAGCCGCAACACACCAACAAAATCCAAACACAACACACCAACAAAATCCAAACACAACACACCAACAAAATCCAAACACAACACACCAACAAAATCCAAAATACAACACACCAACAAAAGCCACAAGACACCACACCAACAAAAGCCGCAAGACACCAACAAAAGCCGCAAGACACCAACAAAAGCCGCAACACACCAACAAAAGCCGCAACACACCAACAAAAGCCGCAACACACCAACAAAAGCCACAACACACAAACAAAAGCCACAACACACAAACAAAAGCCGCAACACACAAACAAAAGCCGCAACACACAAACAAAAGCCACAACACACAAACAAAAGCCACAACACACAAACAAAAGCCACAACACACAAACAAAAGCCACAACACACAAACAAAAGCCACAACACACCAACAAAATCCAAACACAACACACCAACAAAATCCAAACACAACACACCAACAAAAGCCAAAATACAACACACCAACAAAAGCCAAAATACAACACACCAACAAAAGCCGCAACACAACACACCAACAAAAGCCGCAACACAACACACCAACAAATGCCAAACACAACACACCAACAAAAGCCAAACACAACACACCAGCAAAAGCCGCAACACAACACACACAAAAAAGCCACAACACAACACACACAAAAAAGCCACAACACAACACACACAAAAAAGCCGCAACACAACACACACAAAAAAGCCGCAACACACCAACAAAAGCCGCAACACACCAACAAAAGCCTCAACACACCAACAAAGCCGCAACACAACAACAAAAGCCGCAACACAACAAACAAACAAAAGCCGCAACACAACAAACAAACAAAAGCCGCAGCACAACAAACAAACAAAAGCCGCAGCACAACAAACAAACAAAAGCCACAACACTACACAACAACAAAAGCCACAACACTACACAACAACAAAAGCCACAACACACCAACAAAAGCCGCAACACACCAACAAAAGCAGCAACACACCAACAAAAGCCTCAACACACCAAAAAAAGCCTCAACACAACACACCAACAAAAGCCTCAACACACCAACAAAAGCCTCAACACAACACACCAACAAAAGCCACAACACACCAACAAAAGCCACAACACACCAACAAAAGCCACAAAACACACCAACAAAAGCCGCAACACACCAACAAAAGCCAAACACAACACACCAACAAAAGCCAAAACACAACACAACACCTAAAGCCACAACACACCAACAAAAGCCACAACACAACACACCAACAAAAGCCGCAACACACCAACAAAAGCCGCAACACACCAACAAAAGCCGCAACACACCAACAAAAGCCACAACACACCAACAAAAGCCGCAACACACCAACAAAAGCCAAAACACAACACACCAACAAAAGCCAAAACACAACACACCAACAAAAGCCAAAACACAACACACCAACAAAAGCCAAAACACAACACACCAACAAAAGCCGCAACACAACACACCAACAAAAGCCGCAACACAACACACCAACAAAAGCCGCAACACAACACACCAACAAAAGCCGCAACACAACACACCAACAAAAGCCGCAACACAACACACCAACAAAAGCCGCAACACAACACACCAACAAAAGCCAAACACAACACACCAACAAAAGCCAAACACAACACACCAACAAAAGCCACAACACACCAACAAAAGCCACAACACAACACACCAACAAAAGCCACAACACAACACACCAATAAAAGCCACAACACAACACACCAATAAAAGCCACAACACAACACACCAATAAAAGCCACAACACAACACACCAATAAAAGCCACAACAACAACAAAAGCCACAACAACAACAAAAGCCACACACAACACACCAACAAAAGCCCACACACAACACACCAACAAAAGCCACAACACATCAACAAAAGCCACAACACACCAACAAAAGCCGCAACACACCAACAAAAGCCGCAACACACCAACAAAAGCCAAACACAACACACCAACAAAAGCCAAAACACAACACACCAACAAAAGCCGCAACACACCAACAAAAGCCGCAACACACCAACAAAAGCCACAACACACCAACAAAAGCCGCAACACACCAACAAAAGCCGCAACACACCAACAAAAGCCGCAACACACCAACAAAAGCCGCAACACACCAACAAAAGCCGCAACACACCAACAAAAGCCGCAACACACCAACAAAAGCCAAAATACAACACACCAACAAAAGCCACAAGACACCACACCAACAAAAGCCACAAGACACCACACCAACAAAAGCCACAAGACACCAACAAAAGCCACAAGACACCAACAAAAGCCGCAACACACCAACAAAAGCCGCAACACACCAACAAAAGCCGCAACACACCAACAAAAGTCACAACACACCAACAAAAGCCACAACACACCAACAAAAGCCGCAACACACCAACAAAAGCCACAACACACCATCAAAAGCCGCAACACACCAACAAAAGCCAAAACACAACACACCAACAAAAGCCGCAACACAACACACCAACAAAAGCCGCAACACAACACACCAACAAAAGCCGCAACACAACACACACCAACAAAGGCCACAACACACCAACAAAAGCCACAACACACCAACAAAAGCCACAACACACCAACAAAAGCCACAACACACCAACAAAAGCCGCAACACACCAACAAAAGCCACAACACACCAACAAAAGCCACAACACTACACAACAACAAAAGCCACAACACTACACAACAACAAAAGCCACAACACTACACAACAACAAAAGCCACAACACTACACAACAACAAAAGCCACAACACTACACAACAACAAAAGCCGCAACACTACACAACAACAAAAGCCGCAACACTACACAACAACAAAAGCCGCAACACTACACAACAACAAAAGCCGCAACACTACACAACAACAAAAGCCGCAACACACCAACAAAAGCCGCAACACACCAACAAAAGCCGCAACACACCAACAAAAGCCTCAACACAACACACCAATAAAAGCCACAACACAACACACCAATAAAAGCCACAACACAACACACCAATAAAAGCCACAACACAACACACCAATAAAAGCCACAACAACAACAAAAGCCACAACAACAACAAAAGCCACACACAACACACCAACAAAAGCCCAAACACAACACAACAACAAAAGCCACAACACATCAACAAAAGCCACAACACACCAACAAAAGCCGCAACACACCAACAAAAGCCGCAACACACCAACAAAAGCCGCAACACACCAACAAAAGCCGCAACACACCAACAAAAGCCGCAACACACCAACAAAAGCCACAACACACCAACAAAAGCCGCAACACACCAACAAAAGCCGCAACACACCAACAAAAGCCGCAACACACCAACAAAAGCCGCAACACACCAACAAAAGCCGCAACACACCAACAAAAGCCAAAATACAACACACCAACAAAAGCCAAAATACAACACACCAACAAAAGCCACAAGACACCACACCAACAAAAGCCACAAGACACCACACCAACAAAAGCCACAAGACACCAACAAAAGCCACAAGACACCAACAAAAGCCGCAACACACCAACAAAAGCCGCAACACACCAACAAAAGCCGCAACACACCAACAAAAGTCACAACACACCAACAAAAGCCACAACACACCAACAAAAGCCGCAACACACCAACAAAAGCCACAACACACCATCAAAAGCCGCAACACACCAACAAAAGCCAAAACACAACACACCAACAAAAGCCGCAACACAACACACCAACAAAAGCCGCAACACAACACACCAACAAAAGCCGCAACACAACACACACCAACAAAGGCCACAACACACCAACAAAAGCCACAACACACCAACAAAAGCCACAACACACCAACAAAAGCCACAACACACCAACAAAAGCCGCAACACACCAACAAAAGCCACAACACACCAACAAAAGCCACAACACTACACAACAACAAAAGCCACAACACTACACAACAACAAAAGCCACAACACTACACAACAACAAAAGCCACAACACTACACAACAACAAAAGCCACAACACTACACAACAACAAAAGCCGCAACACTACACAACAACAAAAGCCGCAACACTACACAACAACAAAAGCCGCAACACTACACAACAACAAAAGCCGCAACACACCAACAAAAGCCGCAACACACCAACAAAAGCCGCAACACACCAACAAAAGCCTCAACACACCAACAAAAGCCTCAACACACCAACAAAAGCCTCAACACACCAACAAAAGCCTCAACACACCAACAAAAGCCGCAACACACCAACAAAAGCCACAACACACCATCAAAAGCCACAACACACCATCAAAAGCCGCAACACACCAACAAAAGCCGCAACACACCAACAAAAGCCGCAACACACCAACAAAAGCCGCAACACACCAACAAAAGCCGCAACACACCAACAAAAGCCGCAACACACCAACAAAAGCCAAAATACAACACACCAACAAAAGCCACAAGACACCACACCAACAAAAGCCACAAGACACCACACCAACAAAAGCCACAAGACACCAACAAAAGCCGCAACACACCAACAAAAGCCAAAATACAACACACCAACAAAAGTCGCAACACACCAACAAAAGCCAAAACACAACACACCAACAAAAGCCGCAACACACCAACAAAAGCCGCAACACACCAACAAAAGCCACAACACACCAACAAAAGCCACAACACACCAACAAAAGCCGCAACACACCAACAAAAGCCGCAACACACCATCAAAAGCCACAACACACCATCAAAAGCCGCAACACACCAACAAAAGCCAAAACACAACACACCAACAAAAGCCAAAACACAACACACCAACAAAAGCCGAAACACAACACACCAACAAAAGCCGCAACACAACACACCAACAAAAGCCGCAACACAACACACCAACAAAAGCCGCAACACAACACACCAACAAAAGCCGCAACACAACACACACCAACAAAGGCCACAACACAACACACACCAACAAAGGCCACAACACACCAACAAAAGCCACAACACACCAACAAAAGCCACAACACACCAACAAAAGCCGCAACACACCAACAAAAGCCACAACACACCAACAAAAGCCACAACACAACAACAAAAGCCACAACACTACACAACAACAAAAGCCACAACACTACACAACAACAAAAGCCACAACACACCAACAAAAGCCACAACACACCAACAAAAGCCACAACACACCAACAAAAGCCGCAACACACCAACAAAAGCCACAACACACCAACAAAAGCCACAACACAACAACAAAAGCCACAACACTACACAACAACAAAAGCCACAACACAACACACCAACAAAAGCCAAAACACAACACACCAACAAAAGCCGCAACACAACACACCAACAAAAGCCGCAACACAACACACCAACAAAAGCCGCAACACAACACACCAACAAATGCCAAACACAACACACCAACAAAAGCCAAACACAACACACCAGCAAAAGCCGCAACACAACACACACAAAAAAGCCACAACACAACACACACAAAAAAGCCACAACACAACACACACAAAAAAGCCGCAACACAACACACACAAAAAAGCCGCAACACACCAACAAAAGCCGCAACACACCAACAAAAGCCTCAACACACCAACAAAGCCGCAACACAACAACAAAAGCCGCAACACAACAAACAAACAAAAGCCGCAACACAACAAACAAACAAAAGCCGCAGCACAACAAACAAACAAAAGCCGCAGCACAACAAACAAACAAAAGCCACAACACTACACAACAACAAAAGCCACAACACTACACAACAACAAAAGCCACAACACACCAACAAAAGCCGCAACACACCAACAAAAGCAGCAACACACCAACAAAAGCCTCAACACACCAAAAAAAGCCTCAACACAACACACCAACAAAAGCCTCAACACACCAACAAAAGCCTCAACACAACACACCAACAAAAGCCACAACACACCAACAAAAGCCACAACACACCAACAAAAGCCACAAAACACACCAACAAAAGCTGCAACACACCAACAAAAGCCAAACACAACACACCAACAAAAGCCAAAACACAACACACCAACAAAAGCCACAACACACCAACAAAAGCCACAACACAACACCTAAAGCCACAACACACCAACAAAAGCCACAACACACCAACAAAAGCCACAACACAACACCTAAAGCCACAACACACCAACAAAAGCCAAACACAACACACCAACAAAAGCCACAACACAACACACCAACAAAAGCCACAACACACCAACAAAACAATCTAAGCCGCAACACACCAACAAAAGCCGCAACACAACACACGCAAAAAAGCCGCAACACAACACACGCAAAAAAGCCGCAACACACCAACTAAAGCCGCAACACACCAACTAAAGCCGCAACACACCAACAAAATCCAAACACAACACACCAACAAAATCCAAACACAACACACCAACAAAATCCAAACACAACACACCAACAAAATCCAAAATACAACACACCAACAAAAGCCACAAGACACCACACCAACAAAAGCCGCAAGACACCAACAAAAGCCGCAAGACACCAACAAAAGCCGCAACACACCAACAAAAGCCGCAACACACCAACAAAAGCCGCAACACACCAACAAAAGCCACAACACACAAACAAAAGCCACAACACACAAACAAAAGCCGCAACACACAAACAAAAGCCGCAACACACAAACAAAAGCCACAACACACAAACAAAAGCCACAACACACAAACAAAAGCCACAACACACAAACAAAAGCCACAACACACCAACAAAATCCAAACACAACACACCAACAAAATCCAAACACAACACACCAACAAAAGCCAAAATACAACACACCAACAAAAGCCAAAATACAACACACCAACAAAAGCCGCAACACAACACACCAACAAAAGCCGCAACACAACACACCAACAAATGCCAAACACAACACACCAACAAAAGCCAAACACAACACACCAGCAAAAGCCGCAACACAACACACACAAAAAAGCCACAACACAACACACACAAAAAAGCCACAACACAACACACACAAAAAAGCCACAACACAACACACACAAAAAAGCCGCAACACAACACACACAAAAAAGCCGCAACACACCAACAAAAGCCGCAACACACCAACAAAAGCCTCAACACACCAACAAAGCCGCAACACAACAACAAAAGCCGCAACACAACAAACAAACAAAAGCCGCAACACAACAAACAAACAAAAGCCGCAGCACAACAAACAAACAAAAGCCGCAGCACAACAAACAAACAAAAGCCACAACACTACACAACAACAAAAGCCACAACACTACACAACAACAAAAGCCACAACACACCAACAAAAGCCGCAACACACCAACAAAAGCAGCAACACACCAACAAAAGCCTCAACACACCAAAAAAAGCCTCAACACAACACACCAACAAAAGCCTCAACACACCAACAAAAGCCTCAACACAACACACCAACAAAAGCCACAACACACCAACAAAAGCCACAACACACCAACAAAAGCCACAAAACACACCAACAAAAGCCGCAACACACCAACAAAAGCCAAACACAACACACCAACAAAAGCCAAAACACAACACAACACCTAAAGCCACAACACACCAACAGAAGCCACAACACAACACACCAACAAAAGCCGCAACACACCAACAAAAGCCGCAACACACCAACAAAAGCCGCAACACACCAACAAAAGCCACAACACACCATCAAAAGCCGCAACACACCAACAAAAGCCGCAACACACCAACAAAAGCCAAAACACAACACACCAACAAAAGCCAAAACACAACACACCAACAAAAGCCAAAACACAACACACCAACAAAAGCCAAAACACAACACACCAACAAAAGCCGCAACACAACACACCAACAAAAGCCGCAACACAACACACCAACAAAAGCCGCAACACAACACACCAACAAAAGCCGCAACACAACACACCAACAAAAGCCGCAACACAACACACCAACAAAAGCCAAACACAACACACCAACAAAAGCCACAACACACCAACAAAAGCCACAACACACCAACAAAAGCCACAACACAACACACCAACAAAAGCCACAACACAACACACCAATAAAAGCCACAACACAACACACCAATAAAAGCCACAACACAACACACCAATAAAAGCCACAACACAACACACCAATAAAAGCCACAACAACAACAAAAGCCACAACAACAACAAAAGCCACACACAACACACCAACAAAAGCCCAAACACAACACAACAACAAAAGCCCAAACACAACACAACAACAAAAGCCACAACACATCAACAAAAGCCACAACACACCAACAAAAGCCGCAACACACCAACAAAAGCCGCAACACACCAACAAAAGCCGCAACACACCAACAAAAGCCGCAACACACCAACAAAAGCCGCAACACACCAACAAAAGCCGCAACACACCAACAAAAGCCGCAACACACCAACAAAAGCCGCAACACACCAACAAAAGCCGCAACACACCAACAAAAGCCGCAACACACCAACAAAAGCCGCAACACACCAACAAAAGCCGCAACACACCAACAAAAGCCAAAATACAACACACCAACAAAAGCCAAAATACAACACACCAACAAAAGCCACAAGACACCACACCAACAAAAGCCACAAGACACCACACCAACAAAAGCCACAAGACACCAACAAAAGCCACAAGACACCAACAAAAGCCGCAACACACCAACAAATGCCGCAACACACCAACAAAAGCCGCAACACACCAACAAAAGCCACAACACACCAACAAAAGCCGCAACACACCAACAAAAGCCGCAACACACCATCAAAAGCCACAACACACCATCAAAAGCCGCAACACACCATCAAAAGCCGCAACACACCAACAAAAGCCAAAACACAACACACCAACAAAAGCCGCAACACAACACACCAACAAAAGCCGCAACACAACACACCAACAAAAGCCGCAACACAACACACCAACAAAAGCCGCAACACAACACACACCAACAAAGGCCACAACACACCAACAAAAGCCACAACACACCAACAAAAGCCACAACACACCAACAAAAGCCGCAACACACCAACAAAAGCCACAACACACCAACAAAAGCCACAACACACCAACAAAAGCCACAACACTACACAACAACAAAAGCCACAACACTACACAACAACAAAAGCCACAGCACTACACAACAACAAAAGCCGCAACACTACACAACAACAAAAGCCGCAACACTACACAACAACAAAAGCCGCAACACTACACAACAACAAAAGCCGCAACACACCAACAAAAGCCGCAACACACCAACAAAAGCCGCAACACACCAACAAAAGCCTCAACACACCAACAAAAGCCTCAACACACCAACAAAAGCCTCAACACACCAACAAAAGCCTCAACACACCAACAAAAGCCGCAACACACCAACAAAAGCCGCAACACACCAACAAAAGCCGCAACACACCAACAAAAGCCGCAACACACAAACAAAAGCCACAACACACCATCAAAAGCCACAACACACCATCAAAAGCCGCAACACACCAACAAAAGCCGCAACACACCAACAAAAGCCGCAACACACCAACAAAAGCCGCAACACACCAACAAAAGCCGCAACACACCAACAAAAGCCTCAACACACCAAAAAAAGCCTCAACACAACACACCAACAAAAGCCTCAACACACCAACAAAAGCCTCAACACAACACACCAACAAAAGCCACAACACACCAACAAAAGCCACAACACACCAACAAAAGCCACAAAACACACCAACAAAAGCCGCAACACACCAACAAAAGCCAAACACAACACACCAACAAAAGCCAAAACACAACACAACACCTAAAGCCACAACACACCAACAGAAGCCACAACACAACACACCAACAAAAGCCGCAACACACCAACAAAAGCCGCAACACACCAACAAAAGCCGCAACACACCAACAAAAGCCACAACACACCATCAAAAGCCGCAACACACCAACAAAAGCCGCAACACACCAACAAAAGCCAAAACACAACACACCAACAAAAGCCAAAACACAACACACCAACAAAAGCCAAAACACAACACACCAACAAAAGCCAAAACACAACACACCAACAAAAGCCGCAACACAACACACCAACAAAAGCCGCAACACAACACACCAACAAAAGCCGCAACACAACACACCAACAAAAGCCGCAACACAACACACCAACAAAAGCCGCAACACAACACACCAACAAAAGCCAAACACAACACACCAACAAAAGCCACAACACACCAACAAAAGCCACAACACACCAACAAAAGCCACAACACAACACACCAACAAAAGCCACAACACAACACACCAATAAAAGCCACAACACAACACACCAATAAAAGCCACAACACAACACACCAATAAAAGCCACAACACAACACACCAATAAAAGCCACAACAACAACAAAAGCCACAACAACAACAAAAGCCACACACAACACACCAACAAAAGCCCAAACACAACACAACAACAAAAGCCCAAACACAACACAACAACAAAAGCCACAACACATCAACAAAAGCCACAACACACCAACAAAAGCCGCAACACACCAACAAAAGCCGCAACACACCAACAAAAGCCGCAACACACCAACAAAAGCCGCAACACACCAACAAAAGCCGCAACACACCAACAAAAGCCGCAACACACCAACAAAAGCCACAACACACCAACAAAAGCCGCAACACACCAACAAAAGCCGCAACACACCAACAAAAGCCGCAACACACCAACAAAAGCCGCAACACACCAACAAAAGCCGCAACACACCAACAAAAGCCAAAATACAACACACCAACAAAAGCCAAAATACAACACACCAACAAAAGCCACAAGACACCACACCAACAAAAGCCACAAGACACCACACCAACAAAAGCCACAAGACACCACACCAACAAAAGCCACAAGACACCAACAAAAGCCACAAGACACCAACAAAAGCCGCAACACACCAACAAATGCCGCAACACACCAACAAAAGCCGCAACACACCAACAAAAGCCACAACACAACACACCAATAAAAGCCACAACACAACACACCAATAAAAGCCACAACACAACACACCAATAAAAGCCACAACACAACACACCAATAAAAGCCACAACAACAACAAAAGCCACAACAACAACAAAAGCCACACACAACACACCAACAAAAGCCCAAACACAACACAACAACAAAAGCCCAAACACAACACAACAACAAAAGCCACAACACATCAACAAAAGCCACAACACACCAACAAAAGCCGCAACACACCAACAAAAGCCGCAACACACCAACAAAAGCCGCAACACACCAACAAAAGCCGCAACACACCAACAAAAGCCGCAACACACCAACAAAAGCCGCAACACACCAACAAAAGCCACAACACACCAACAAAAGCCGCAACACACCAACAAAAGCCGCAACACACCAACAAAAGCCGCAACACACCAACAAAAGCCGCAACACACCAACAAAAGCCGCAACACACCAACAAAAGCCAAAATACAACACACCAACAAAAGCCAAAATACAACACACCAACAAAAGCCAAAATACAACACACCAACAAAAGCCAAAATACAACACACCAACAAAAGCCACAAGACACCACACCAACAAAAGCCACAAGACACCAACAAAAGCCACAAGACACCAACAAAAGCCGCAACACACCAACAAATGCCGCAACACACCAACAAAAGCCGCAACACACCAACAAAAGTCACAACACACCAACAAAAGCCACAACACACCAACAAAAGCCGCAACACACCAACAAAAGCCACAACACACCATCAAAAGCCGCAACACACCATCAAAAGCCGCAACACACCAACAAAAGCCAAAACACAACACACCAACAAAAGCCGCAACACAACACACCAACAAAAGCCGCAACACAACACACCAACAAAAGCCGCAACACAACACACCAACAAAAGCCGCAACACAACACACACCAACAAAGGCCACAACACACCAACAAAAGCCACAACACACCAACAAAAGCCACAACACACCAACAAAAGCCGCAACACACCAACAAAAGCCACAACACACCAACAAAAGCCACAACACACCAACAAAAGCCACAACACTACACAACAACAAAAGCCACAACACTACACAACAACAAAAGCCACAACACTACACAACAACAAAAGCCGCAACACTACACAACAACAAAAGCCGCAACACTACACAACAACAAAAGCCGCAACACTACACAACAACAAAAGCCGCAACACACCAACAAAAGCCGCAACACACCAACAAAAGCCGCAACACACAAACAAAAGCCACAACACACCATCAAAAGCCACAACACACCATCAAAAGCCGCAACACACCAACAAAAGCCGCAACACACCAACAAAAGCCGCAACACACCAACAAAAGCCGCAACACACCAACAAAAGCCGCAACACACCAACAAAAGCCTCAACACACCAAAAAAAGCCTCAACACAACACACCAACAAAAGCCTCAACACACCAACAAAAGCCTCAACACAACACACCAACAAAAGCCACAACACACCAACAAAAGCCACAACACACCAACAAAAGCCACAAAACACACCAACAAAAGCCGCAACACACCAACAAAAGCCAAACACAACACACCAACAAAAGCCAAAACACAACACAACACCTAAAGCCACAACACACCAACAGAAGCCACAACACAACACACCAACAAAAGCCGCAACACACCAACAAAAGCCGCAACACACCAACAAAAGCCGCAACACACCAACAAAAGCCACAACACACCATCAAAAGCCGCAACACACCAACAAAAGCCGCAACACACCAACAAAAGCCAAAACACAACACACCAACAAAAGCCAAAACACAACACACCAACAAAAGCCAAAACACAACACACCAACAAAAGCCAAAACACAACACACCAACAAAAGCCGCAACACAACACACCAACAAAAGCCGCAACACAACACACCAACAAAAGCCGCAACACAACACACCAACAAAAGCCGCAACACAACACACCAACAAAAGCCGCAACACAACACACCAACAAAAGCCGCAACACAACACACCAACAAAAGCCAAACACAACACACCAACAAAAGCCACAACACACCAACAAAAGCCACAACACACCAACAAAAGCCACAACACAACACACCAACAAAAGCCACAACACAACACACCAATAAAAGCCACAACACAACACACCAATAAAAGCCACAACACAACACACCAATAAAAGCCACAACACAACACACCAATAAAAGCCACAACAACAACAAAAGCCACAACAACAACAAAAGCCACACACAACACACCAACAAAAGCCCAAACACAACACAACAACAAAAGCCCAAACACAACACAACAACAAAAGCCACAACACATCAACAAAAGCCACAACACACCAACAAAAGCCGCAACACACCAACAAAAGCCGCAACACACCAACAAAAGCCGCAACACACCAACAAAAGCCGCAACACACCAACAAAAGCCGCAACACACCAACAAAAGCCGCAACACACCAACAAAAGCCGCAACACACCAACAAAAGCCGCAACACACCAACAAAAGCCGCAACACACCAACAAAAGCCGCAACACACCAACAAAAGCCGCAACACACCAACAAAAGCCAAAATACAACACACCAACAAAAGCCAAAATACAACACACCAACAAAAGCCACAAGACACCACACCAACAAAAGCCACAAGACACCACACCAACAAAAGCCACAAGACACCACACCAACAAAAGCCACAAGACACCAACAAAAGCCACAAGACACCAACAAAAGCCGCAACACACCAACAAATGCCGCAACACACCAACAAAAGCCGCAACACACCAACAAAAGTCACAACACACCAACAAAAGCCACAACACACCAACAAAAGCCGCAACACACCAACAAAAGCCACAACACACCATCAAAAGCCGCAACACACCATCAAAAGCCGCAACACACCAACAAAAGCCAAAACACAACACACCAACAAAAGCCGCAACACAACACACCAACAAAAGCCGCAACACAACACACCAACAAAAGCCGCAACACAACACACACCAACAAAGGCCACAACACACCAACAAAAGCCACAACACACCAACAAAAGCCACAACACACCAACAAAAGCCGCAACACACCAACAAAAGCCACAACACACCAACAAAAGCCACAACACTACACAACAACAAAAGCCACAACACTACACAACAACAAAAGCCACAACACTACACAACAACAAAAGCCGCAACACTACACAACAACAAAAGCCGCAACACTACACAACAACAAAAGCCGCAACACTACACAACAACAAAAGCCGCAACACACCAACAAAAGCCGCAACACACCAACAAAAGCCGCAACACACCAACAAAAGCCTCAACACACCAACAAAAGCCTCAACACACCAACAAAAGCCTCAACACACCAACAAAAGCCTCAACACACCAACAAAAGCCGCAACACACCAACAAAAGCCGCAACACACCAACAAAAGCCGCAACACACCAACAAAAGCCGCAACACACAAACAAAAGCCACAACACACCATCAAAAGCCACAACACACCATCAAAAGCCGCAACACACCAACAAAAGCCGCAACACACCAACAAAAGCCGCAACACACCAACAAAAGCCGCAACACACCAACAAAAGCCGCAACACACCAACAAAAGCCGCAACACACCAACAAAAGCCAAAATACAACACACCAACAAAAGCCACAAGACACCACACCAACAAAAGCCACAAGACACCACACCAACAAAAGCCACAAGACACCAACAAAAGCCGCAACACACCAACAAAAGCCAAAATACAACACACCAACAAAAGTCGCAACACACCAACAAAAGCCAAAACACAACACACCAACAAAAGCCGCAACACACCAACAAAAGCCGCAACACACCAACAAAAGCCACAACACACCAACAAAAGCCACAACACACCAACAAAAGCCGCAACACACCAACAAAAGCCGCAACACACCATCAAAAGCCACAACACACCATCAAAAGCCGCAACACACCAACAAAAGCCAAAACACAACACACCAACAAAAGCCAAAACACAACACACCAACAAAAGCCGAAACACAACACACCAACAAAAGCCGCAACACAACACACCAACAAAAGCCGCAACACAACACACCAACAAAAGCCGCAACACAACACACCAACAAAAGCCGCAACACAACACACACCAACAAAGGCCACAACACAACACACACCAACAAAGGCCACAACACACCAACAAAAGCCACAACACACCAACAAAAGCCGCAACACACCAACAAAAGCCGCAACACACCAACAAAAGCCACAACACACCAACAAAAGCCACAACACACCAACAAAAGCCACAACACTACACAACAACAAAAGCCACAACACTACACAACAACAAAAGCCACAACACTACACAACAACAAAAGCCGCAACACTACACAACAACAAAAGCCGCAACACTACACAACAACAAAAGCCGCAACACTACACAACAACAAAAGCCGCAACACTACACAACAACAAAAGCCGCAACACACCAACAAAAGCCGCAACACACCAACAAAAGCCTCAACACACCAACAAAAGCCTCAACACACCAACAAAAGCCTCAACACACCAACAAAAGCCTCAACACACCAACAAAAGCCTCAACACACCAACAAAAGCCAAACACAACACACCAACAAAAGCCAAACAAAACACACCAACAAAAGCCAAACACACCAACAAAAGCCGCAACACACCAACAAAAGCCTCAACACACCAACAAAAGCCTCAACACACCAACAAAAGCCTCAACACACCAACAAAAGCCGCAACACACCAACAAAAGCCGCAACACACAAACAAAAGCCGCAACACACCATCAAAAGCCACAACACACCATCAAAAGCCGTAACACACCATCAAAAGCCGCAACACACCAACAAAAGCCGCAACACACCAACAAAAGCCAAAACACACCAACAAAAGCCAAAACACAACACACCAACAAAAGCCACAACACACCAACAAAAGCCACAACAAATCAACAAAAGCCACAACACAACACACCAACTAAAGCCACAACACACCAACTAAAGCCACAACACAACGCACCAACAAAAGCCAAACACAACGCACCAACAAAAGCCGCAACACAACTCACCAACAAAAGCCGCAACACAACGCACCAACAAAAGCCGCAACACAACACACCAACAAAAGCCAAACACAACACACCAACAAAAGCCACAACACACCAACAAAAGCCACAACACACCAACAAAAGCCACAACACACCAACAAAAGCCACAACACACCAACAAAAGCCACAACACACCAACAAAAGCCACAACACACCAACAAAAGCCACAACACAACACACCAATAAAAGCCACAACACACCAACAAAAGCCGCAACACACCAACAAAAGCCGCAACACACCAACAAAAGCCGCAACACACCAACAAAAGCCGCAACACACCAACAAAAGCCGCAACACACCAACAAAAGCCACAACACACCAACAAAAGCCGCAACACACCAACAAAAGCCGCAACACACCAACAAAAGCCGCAACACACCAACAAAAGCCGCAACACACCAACAAAAGCCGCAACACACCAACAAAAGCCGCAACACAACACACCAACAAAAGCCAAAATACAACACACCAACAAAAGCCACAAGACACCACACCAACAAAAGCCACAAGACACCACACCAACAAAAGCCACAAGACACCAACAAAAGCCACAAGACACCAACAAAAGCCGCAACACACCAACAAAAGCCGCAACACACCAACAAAAGCCGCAACACACCAACAAAAGTCACAACACACCAACAAAAGCCACAACACACCAACAAAAGCCGCAACACACCAACAAAAGCCACAACACACCATCAAAAGCCACAACACACCATCAAAAGCCGCAACACACCAACAAAAGCCAAAACACAACACACCAACAAAAGCCAAAACACAACACACCAACAAAAGCCAAAACACAACACACCAACAAAAGCCGCAACACAACACACCAACAAAAGCCGCAACACAACACACCAACAAAAGCCGCAACACAACACACCAACAAAAGCCGCAACACAACACACACCAACAAAGGCCACAACACACCAACAAAAGCCGCAACACAACAACAAAAGCCGCAACACACCAACAAAAGCCACAACACACCAACAAAAGCCACAACACACCAACAAAAGCCACAACACTACACAACAACAAAAGCCACAACACTACACAACAACAAAAGCCACAACACTACACAACAACAAAAGCCACAACACTACACAACAACAAAAGCCACAACACTACACAACAACAAAAGCCACAACACTACACAACAACAAAAGCCACAACACTACACAACAACAAAAGCCGCAACACTACACAACAACAAAAGCCGCAACACTACACAACAACAAAAGCCGCAACACTACACAACAACAAAAGCCGCAACACACCAACAAAAGCCGCAACACACCAACAAAAGCCGCAACACACTAACAAAAGCCTCAACGCACCAACAAAAGCCTCAACGCACCAACAAAAGCCAAACACAACACACCAACAAAAGCCAAACACAACACACCAACAAAAGCCAAACACAACACACCAACAAAAGCCAAACACAACACACCAACAAAAGCCTCAACACACCAACAAAAGCCTCAACACACCAACAAAAGCCTCAACACACCAACAAAAGCCTCAACACACCAACAAAAGCCGCAACACACCAACAAAAGCCGCAACACACCAACAAAAGCCGCAACACACCAACAAAAGCCGCAACACACCAACAAAAGCCGCAACACACAAACAAAAGCCACAACACACCATCAAAAGCCACAACACACCATCAAAAGCCACAACACACCAACAAAAGCCGCAACACACCAACAAAAGCCGCAACACACCAACAAAAGCCGCAACACACCAACAAAAGCCGCACCACACCAACAAAAGCCACAACACACCAACAAAAGCCGCAACACACCAACAAAAGCCGCAACACACCAACAAAAGCCGCAACACACCAACAAAAGCCGCAACACACCAACAAAAGCCGCAACACACCAACAAAAGCCGCAACACACCAACAAAAGCCGCAACACACCAACAAAAGCCGCAACACACCAACAAAAGCCGCAACACAACACACCAACAAAAGCCGCAACACAACACACCAACAAAAGCCGCAACACAACACACCAACAAAAGCCGCAACACACCAACAAAAGCCACAACACACCAACAAAAGCCGCAACACAAACAAAAGCCGCAACACAAACAAAAGCCGCAACACACCATCAAAAGCCGCAACACAACACACCAACAAAAGCCGCAACACAACACACCAACAAAATCCAAACACAACACACCAACAAAAGCTAAACACAACACACCAACAAAAGCCACAACACACCAACAAAAGCCGCAACACACCAACAAAAGCCGCAACACAACACACCAACAAAAGCCGCAACACAACACACCAACAAAAGCCGCAACACACCAACAAAAGCCTCAACACACCAACAAAAGCCTCAACACACCAACAAAAGCCGCAACACACCAACAAAAGCCGCAACACACCAACAAAAGCCGCAACACAAACAAAAGCCGCAACACAAACAAAAGCCGCAACACACCATCAAAAGCCGCAACACAACACACCAACAAAATCCAAACACAACACACCAACAAAATCCAAACACAACACACCAACAAAATCCAAACACAACACACCAACAAAATCCAAACACAACACACCAACAAAAGCCAAACACAACACACCAACCAAAACCGCAACACACCAACCAAAGCCACAACACACAAACAAAAGCCACAACACACAAACAAAAGCCGCAACACATCAACAAAAGCCGCAACACAACACACCAACTAAAGCCACAACACAACACACCAACAAAAGCCGCTACACACAAACAAAAGCCGCTACACACAAACAAAAGCCGCAACACAACAACAAAAGCCGCAACACAACAACAAAAGCCACAACACAACAACCAAAAGCCACAATACACCAACAAAAGCCGCAACACACCAACAAAAGCCACAAAACACCAACAAAAGCCACAACACACCAACAAAAGCCACAACACACCAACAAAAGCCACAAAACACCAACAAAAGCCAAAACACAACACACCAATCTAAGCCACAAAACACACCAACAAAAGCCACAACACACCAACAAAAGCCACAACACACCAACAAAAGCCGCAACACACCAACAAAAGCCGCAACACACCAACAAAAGCCGCAACACACCAACAAAAGCCGCAACACACCAACAAAAGCCGCAACACACCAACAAAAG
The DNA here is from genome assembly GCF_963422515.1 of Blennius ocellaris. Taxonomy (NCBI): domain Eukaryota; kingdom Metazoa; phylum Chordata; class Actinopteri; order Blenniiformes; family Blenniidae; genus Blennius; species Blennius ocellaris. The sequence continues at coordinate 221,226 of NW_027662182.1, forward strand.
CCGCAACACACCAACAAAAGCCGCAACACACCAACAAAAGCCTCAACACACCAACAAAAGCCTCAACACACCAACAAAATCCAAACACAACACACCAACAAAATCCAAACACAACACACCAACAAAATCCAAACACAACACACCAACAAAATCCAAACACAACACACCAACAAAAGCCAAACACAACACACCAACCAAAACCGCAACACACCAACCAAAGCCACAACACACAAACAAAAGCCACAACACACAAACAAAAGCCACAACACAGCAACAAAAGCCGCACACAACACAGCAACAAAAGCCGCACACAACACACATACAAAAGCCGCAACACATCAACAAAAGCCGCAACACAACACACCAACTAAAGCCACAACACAACACACCAACAAAAGCCGCTACACACAAACAAAAGCCGCTACACACAAACAAAAGCCGCAACACAACAACAAAAGCCGCAACACACCAACAAAAGCCACAAAACACCAACAAAAGCCACAACACACCAACAAACGCCACAACACACCAACAAAAGCCACAAAACACAACACACCAATCTAAGCCACAAAACACACCAACAAAAACCACAACACACCAACAAAAGCTACAACACACCAACAAAAGCCACAACACACCAACAAAAGCCACAACACACCAACAAAAGCCGCAACACACAAACAAAAGCCGCATAACACAAACAAAAGCCGCAACACACAAACAAAAGCCGCAACACACCAACAAAAGCCGCAACACACCAACAAAAGCCGCAACACACCAACAAAAGCCGCAACACACCAACAAAAGCCGCAACACACCAACAAAAGCCGCAACACACCAACAAAAGCCGCAACACAACACACCAACAAAAGCCGCAACACAACACACCAACAAAAGCCGCAACACAACACACCAACAAAAGCCGCAACACAACACACCAACAAAAGCCGCAACACACCAACAAAAGCCACAACACACCAACAAAAGCCGCAACACACCAACAAAAGCCGCAACACACCATCAAAAGCCGCAACACACCATCAAAAGCCGCAACACAACATCAAAAGCCGCAACACAACATCAAAAGCCGCAACACAACACACCAACAAAATCCAAACACAACACACCAACAAAATCCAAACACAACACACCAACAAAATCCAAACACAACACACCAACAAAAGCCACACACAACACACCAACAAAAGCCACAACACACCAACAAAAGCCGCAACACACCAACAAAAGCCGCAACACACCACACGCAAAAAAGCCGCAACACACCAACAAAAGCCAAAATACAACACACCAACAAAAGCCAAAATACAACACACCAACAAAAGCCAAAACACAACACACCAACAAAAGCCGCAACACACCAACAAAAGCCGCAACACACCAACAAAAGCCGCAACACACCAACAAAAGCCACAACACACCAACAAAAGCCACAACACACCAACAAAAGCCACAACACACCAACAAAAGCCGCAACACACCAACAAAAGCCGCAACACACCATCAAAAGCCGCAACACACCAACAAAAGCCAAAACACAACACACCAACAAAAGCCAAAACACAACACACCAACAAAAGCCAAAACACAACACACCAACAAAAGCCAAAACACAACACACCAACAAAAGCCGAAACACAACACACCAACAAAAGCCGCAACACAACACACCAACAAAAGCCGCAACACAACACACACCAACAAAAGCCGCAACACAACACACCAACAAAAGCCGCAACACAACACACCAACAAAAGCCGCAACACACCAACAAAAGCCACAACACACCAACAAAAGCCGCAACACAAACAAAAGCCGCAACACAAACAAAAGCCGCAACACACCATCAAAAGCCGCAACACAACACACCAACAAAAGCCGCAACACAACACACCAACAAAATCCAAACACAACACACCAACAAAATCCAAACACAACACACCAACAAAATCCAAACACAACACACCAACAAAAGCTAAACACAACACACCAACAAAAGCCACAACACACCAACAAAAGCCGCAACACACCAACAAAAGCCGCAACACAACACACCAACAAAAGCCGCAACACAACACACCAACAAAAGCCGCAACACACCAACAAAAGCCTCAACACACCAACAAAAGCCTCAACACACCAACAAAAGCCGCAACACACCAACAAAAGCCGCAACACACCAACAAAAGCCGCAACACACCAACAAAAGCCGCAACACAAACAAAAGCCGCAACACAAAATAAAGCCGCAACACACCATCAAAAGCCGCAACACAACACACCAACAAAATCCAAACACAACACACCAACAAAATCCAAACACAACACACCAACAAAATCCAAACACAACACACCAACAAAATCCAAACACAACACACCAACAAAAGCCAAACACAACACACCAACCAAAACCGCAACACACCAACCAAAGCCACAACACACAAACAAAAGCCACAACACACAAACAAAAGCCGCAACACACAAACAAAAGCCGCAACACATCAACAAAAGCCGCAACACAACACACCAACTAAAGCCACAACACAACACACCAACAAAAGCCGCTACACACAAACAAAAGCCGCTACACACAAACAAAAGCCGCAACACAACAACAAAAGCCGCAACACAACAACAAAAGCCACAACACACCAACAAAAGCCACAACACAACAACCAAAAGCCACAATACACCAACAAAAGCCGCAACACACCAACAAAAGCCACAAAACACCAACAAAAGCCACAACACACCAACAAAAGCCACAACACACCAACAAAAGCCACAAAACACCAACAAAAGCCAAAACACAACACACCAATCTAAGCCACAAAACACACCAACAAAAGCCACAACACACCAACAAAAGCCACAACACACCAACAAAAGCCGCAACACACCAACAAAAGCCGCAACACACCAACAAAAGCCGCAACACACCAACAAAAGCCGCAACACACCAACAAAAGCCGCAACACACCAACAAAAGCCGCAACACACCAACAAAAGCCGCAACACACCAACAAAAGCCTCAACACACCAACAAAAGCCTCAACACACCAACAAAATCCAAACACAACACACCAACAAAATCCAAACACAACACACCAACAAAATCCAAACACAACACACCAACAAAATCCAAACACAACACACCAACAAAAGCCAAACACAACACACCAACCAAAACCGCAACACACCAACCAAAGCCACAACACACAAACAAAAGCCACAACACACAAACAAAAGCCACAACACAGCAACAAAAGCCGCACACAACACAGCAACAAAAGCCGCACACAACACACATACAAAAGCCGCAACACATCAACAAAAGCCGCAACACAACACACCAACTAAAGCCACAACACAACACACCAACAAAAGACGCTACACACAAACAAAAGCCGCTACACACAAACAAAAGCCGCAACACAACAACAAAAGCCGCAACACACCAACAAAAGCCACAAAACACCAACAAAAGCCACAACACACCAACAAACGCCACAACACACCAACAAAAGCCACAAAACACAACACACCAATCTAAGCCACAAAACACACCAACAAAAACCACAACACACCAACAAAAGCTACAACACACCAACAAAAGCCACAACACACCAACAAAAGCCACAACACACCAACAAAAGCCGCAACACACAAACAAAAGCCGCATAACACAAACAAAAGCCGCAACACACAAACAAAAGCCGCAACACACCAACAAAAGCCGCAACACACCAACAAAAGCCGCAACACACCAACAAAAGCCGCAACACACCAACAAAAGCCGCAACACACCAACAAAAGCCGCAACACACCAACAAAAGCCGCAACACAACACACCAACAAAAGCCGCAACACAACACACCAACAAAAGCCGCAACACACCAACAAAAGCCGCAACACACCATCAAAAGCCGCAACACACCATCAAAAGCCGCAACACAACATCAAAAGCCGCAACACAACATCAAAAGCCGCAACACAACACACCAACAAAATCCAAACACAACACACCAACAAAATCCAAACACAACACACCAACAAAATCCAAACACAACACACCAACAAAAGCCACACACAACACACCAACAAAAGCCACAACACACCAACAAAAGCCGCAACACACCAACAAAAGCCGCAACACACCACACGCAAAAAAGCCGCAACACACCAACAAAAGCCAAAATACAACACACCAACAAAAGCCAAAATACAACACACCAACAAAAGCCAAAACACAACACACCAACAAAAGCCGCAACACACCAACAAAAGCCGCAACACACCAACAAAAGCCGCAACACACCAACAAAAGCCACAACACACCAACAAAAGCCACAACACACCAACAAAAGCCGCAACACACCAACAAAAGCCGCAACACACCATCAAAAGCCGCAACACACCAACAAAAGCCAAAACACAACACACCAACAAAAGCCAAAACACAACACACCAACAAAAGCCAAAACACAACACACCAACAAAAGCCAAAACACAACACACCAACAAAAGCCGAAACACAACACACCAACAAAAGCCGCAACACAACACACCAACAAAAGCCGCAACACAACACACACCAACAAAAGCCGCAACACAACACACACAAACAAAGGCCACAACACAACACACACCAACAAAAGCCACAACACACCAACAAAAGCCACAACACACCAACAAAAGCCGCAACACACCAACAAAAGCCGCAACACAACAACAAAAGCCACAACACAACAACAAAAGCCACAACACTACACAACAACAAAAGCCACAACACTACACAACAACAAAAGCCACAACACTACACAACAACAAAAGCCACAACACTACACAACAACAAAAGCCACAACACTAAACAACAACAAAAGCCGCAACACTACACAACAACAAAAGCCGCAACACTACACAACAACAAAAGCCGCAACACTACACAACAACAAAAGCCGCAACACACCAACAAAAGCCGCAACACACCAACAAAAGCCTCAACACACCAACAAAAGCCTCAACACACCAACAAAAGCCTCAACACACCAACAAAAGCCAAACACAACACACCAACCAAAACCGCAACACACCAACCAAAGCCACAACACACAAACAAAAGCCACAACACACAAACAAAAGCCACAACACAGCAACAAAAGCCGCACACAACACAGCAACAAAAGCCGCACACAACACACATACAAAAGCCGCAACACATCAACAAAAGCCGCAACACAACACACCAACTAAAGCCACAACACAACACACCAACAAAAGCCGCTACACACAAACAAAAGCCGCTACACACAAACAAAAGCCGCAACACAACAACAAAAGCCGCAACACACCAACAAAAGCCACAACACACCAACAAAAGCCACAAAACACCAACAAAAGCCAAAACACAACACACCAATCTAAGCCACAAAACACACCAACAAAAACCACAACACACCAACAAAAGCTACAACACACCAACAAAAGCCACAACACACCAACAAAAGCCACAACACACCAACAAAAGCCGCAACACACAAACAAAAGCCGCAACACACAAACAAAAGCCGCAACACACAAACAAAAGCCGCAACACACAAACAAAAGCCGCAACACACCAACAAAAGCCGCAACACACCAACAAAAGCCGCAACACACCAACAAAAGCCGCAACACACCAACAAAAGCCGCAACACAACACACCAACAAAAGCCGCAACACAACACACCAACAAAAGCCGCAACACACCAACAAAAGCCGCAACACACCAACAAAAGCCACAACACACCAACAAAAGCCGCAACACAAACAAAAGCCGCAACACACCATCAAAAGCCGCAACACAACATCAAAAGCCGCAACACAACACACCAACAAAATCCAAACACAACACACCAACAAAATCCAAACACAACACACCAACAAAATCCAAACACAACACACCAACAAAATCCAAACACAACACACCAACAAAAGCCACACACAACACACCAACAAAAGCCACAACACACCAACAAAAGCCGCAACACACCAACAAAAGCCGCAACACACCACACGCAAAAAAGCCGCAACACACCACACGCAAAAAAACCGCAACACAACACACGCAAAAAAGCCGCAACACACCAACAAAATCCAAACACAACACACCAACAAAATCCAAACACAACACACCAACAAAATCCAAACACAACACACCAACAAAATCCAAACACAACACACCAACAAAATCCAAACACAACACACAAACAAAAGCCGCAACACACAAACAAAAGCCGCAACACACAAACAAAAGCCGCAACACACAAACAAAAGCCGCAACACACAAACAAAAGCCGTAACACACAAACAAAAGCCGCAACACACAAACAAAAGCCGCAACACACCAACAAAAGCCGCAACGCACCATCAAAAGCCGCAACGCACCATCAAAAGCCACAACGCACCAACAAAAGCCGCAACACAACACACCAACAAAAGCCAAACACAACATACCAACAAAAGCCAAACACAACATACCAACAAAAGCCACAACACACCAACAAAAGCCACAACACACCAACAAAAGCCACAACACACCAACAAAAGCCGCAACACACCAACAAAAGCCTCAACACACCAACAAAAGCCACAACACACCAACAAAAGCCACAACACACCAACAAAAGCCGCAACACACCAACAAAAGCCGCAACACACCAACAAAAGCCGCAACACAAACAAAAGCCGCAACACAAACAAAAGCCGCAACACACCATCAAAAGCCGCAACACAACACACCAACAAAATCCAAACACAACACACCAACAAAATCCAAACACAACGCACCAACAAAAGCCGCAACACAACACACCAACAAAATCCAAACACAACACACCAACAAAAGCCAAACACAACACACCAACCAAAACCGCAACACACCAACCAAAGCCACAACACACAAACAAAAGCCACAACACACAAACAAAAGCCGCAACACATCAACAAAAGCCGCAACACAACACACCAACTAAAGCCACAACACAACACACCAACAAAAGCCGCTACACACAAACAAAAGCCGCTACACACAAACAAAAGCCGCAACACAACAACAAAAGCCGCAACACAACAACAAAAGCCGCAACACACCAACAAAAGCCACAACACAACAACCAAAAGCCACAACACAACAACCAAAAGCCGCAACACACCAACAAAAGCCGCAACACACCAACAAAAGCCACAAAACACCAACAAAAGCCACAACACACCAACAAAAGCCACAACACACCAACAAAAGCCGCAACACACCAACAAAAGCCGCAACACAACACACCAACAAAAGCCGCAACACAACACACCAACAAAAGCCACAACACACCAACAAAAGCCGCAACACACCAACAAAAGCCGCAACACAACACACCAACAAAAGCCACAACACACCAACAAAAGCCGCAACACACCAACAAAAGCCGCAACACAACACACCAACAAAAGCCGCAACACAACACACCAACAAAAGCCGCAACACAACACACCAACAAAAGCCGCAACACACCAACAAAAGCCACAACACACCAACAAAAGCCGCAACACAAACAAAAGCCGCAACACAAACAAAAGCCGCAACACACCATCAAAAGCCGCAACACAACACACCAACAAAAGCCGCAACACAACACACCAACAAAATCCAAACACAACACACCAACAAAATCCAAACACAACACACCAACAAAATCCAAACACAACACACCAACAAAAGCTAAACACAACACACCAACAAAAGCCACAACACACCAACAAAAGCCGCAACACACCAACAAAAGCCGCAACACAACACACCAACAAAAGCCGCAACACACCAACAAAAGCCTCAACACACCAACAAAAGCCTCAACACACCAACAAAAGCCGCAACACACCAACAAAAGCCGCAACACACCAACAAAAGCCGCAACACACCAACAAAAGCCGCAACACAAACAAAAGCCGCAACACAAACAAAAGCCGCAACACACCATCAAAAGCCGCAACACAACACACCAACAAAATCCAAACACAACACACCAACAAAATCCAAACACAACACACCAACAAAATCCAAACACAACACACCAACAAAATCCAAACACAACACACCAACAAAATCCAAACACAACACACCAACCAAAACCGCAACACACCAACCAAAGCCACAACACACAAACAAAAGCCACAACACACAAACAAAAGCCGCAACACATCAACAAAAGCCGCAACACATCAACAAAAGCCGCAACACAACACACCAACTAAAGCCACAACACAACACACCAACAAAAGCCGCTACACACAAACAAAAGCCGCAACACAACAACAAAAGCCGCAACACAACAACAAAAGCCACAACACACCAACAAAAGCCACAACACAACAACCAAAAGCCACAATACACCAACAAAAGCCGCAACACACCAACAAAAGCCACAAAACACCAACAAAAGCCACAACACACCAACAAAAGCCACAACACACCAACAAAAGCCACAAAACACCAACAAAAGCCAAAACACAACACACCAATCTAAGCCACAAAACACACCAACAAAAGCCACAACACACCAACAAAAGCCACAACACACCAACAAAAGCCGCAACACACCAACAAAAGCCGCAACACACCAACAAAAGCCGCAACACACCAACAAAAGCCGCAACACACCAACAAAAGCCGCAACACACCAACAAAAGCCGCAACACACCAACAAAAGCCGCAACACACCAACAAAAGCCTCAACACACCAACAAAAGCCTCAACACACCAACAAAAGCCTCAACACACCAACAAAATCCAAACACAACACACCAACAAAATCCAAACACAACACACCAACAAAATCCAAACACAACACACCAACAAAAGCCAAACACAACACACCAACCAAAACCGCAACACACCAACCAAAGCCACAACACACAAACAAAAGCCACAACACAGCAACAAAAGCCGCACACAACACAGCAACAAAAGCCGCACACAACACACATACAAAAGCCGCAACACATCAACAAAAGCCGCAACACAACACACCAACTAAAGCCACAACACAACACACCAACAAAAGCCGCTACACACAAACAAAAGCCGCTACACACAAACAAAAGCCGCAACACAACAACAAAAGCCGCAACACACCAACAAAAGCCACAAAACACCAACAAAAGCCACAACACACCAACAAACGCCACAACACACCAACAAAAGCCACAAAACACAACACACCAATCTAAGCCACAAAACACACCAACAAAAACCACAACACACCAACAAAAGCTACAACACACCAACAAAAGCCACAACACACCAACAAAAGCCACAACACACCAACAAAAGCCGCAACACACAAACAAAAGCCGCATAACACAAACAAAAGCCGCAACACACAAACAAAAGCCGCAACACACCAACAAAAGCCGCAACACACCAACAAAAGCCGCAACACACCAACAAAAGCCGCAACACACCAACAAAAGCCGCAACACACCAACAAAAGCCGCAACACACCAACAAAAGCCGCAACACACCAACAAAAGCCGCAACACAACACACCAACAAAAGCCGCAACACAACACACCAACAAAAGCCGCAACACACCAACAAAAGCCACAACACACCAACAAAAGCCGCAACACACCAACAAAAGCCGCAACACACCATCAAAAGCCGCAACACACCATCAAAAGCCGCAACACAACATCAAAAGCCGCAACACAACATCAAAAGCCGCAACACAACACACCAACAAAATCCAAACACAACACACCAACAAAATCCAAACACAACACACCAACAAAATCCAAACACAACACACCAACAAAAGCCACACACAACACACCAACAAAAGCCACAACACACCAACAAAAGCCGCAACACACCAACAAAAGCCGCAACACACCACACGCAAAAAAGCCGCAACACACCAACAAAAGCCAAAATACAACACACCAACAAAAGCCAAAACGCAACACACCAACAAAAGCCGCAACACACCAACAAAAGCCGCAAGACACCAACAAAAGCCGCAACACACCAACAAAAGCCACAACACACCAACAAAAGCCACAACACACCAACAAAAGCCGCAACACACCAACAAAAGCCGCAACACACCATCAAAAGCCGCAACACACCAACAAAAGCCAAAACACAACACACCAACAAAAGCCAAAACACAACACACCAACAAAAGCCAAAACACAACACACCAACAAAAGCCGAAACACAACACACCAACAAAAGCCGAAACACAACACACCAACAAAAGCCGCAACACAACACACACCAACAAAAGCCGCAACACAACACACACAAACAAAGGCCACAACACAACACACACCAACAAAAGCCACAACACACCAACAAAAGCCACAACACACCAACAAAAGCCGCAACACACCAACAAAAGCCGCAACACAACAACAAAAGCCACAACACAACAACAAAAGCCACAACACAACAACAAAAGCCACAACACTACACAACAACAAAAGCCACAACACTACACAACAACAAAAGCCACAACACTACACAACAACAAAAGCCACAACACTAAACAACAACAAAAGCCGCAACACTACACAACAACAAAAGCCGCAACACTACACAACAACAAAAGCCGCAACACTACACAACAACAAAAGCCGCAACACACCAACAAAAGCCGCAACACACCAACAAAAGCCTCAACACACCAACAAAAGCCTCAACACACCAACAAAAGCCTCAACACACCAACAAAAGCCAAACACAACACACCAACCAAAACCGCAACACACCAACCAAAGCCACAACACACAAACAAAAGCCACAACACACAAACAAAAGCCACAACACAGCAACAAAAGCCGCACACAACACAGCAACAAAAGCCGCACACAACACACATACAAAAGCCGCAACACATCAACAAAAGCCGCAACACAACACACCAACTAAAGCCACAACACAACACACCAACAAAAGCCGCTACACACAAACAAAAGCCGCTACACACAAACAAAAGCCGCAACACAACAACAAAAGCCGCAACACACCAACAAAAGCCACAACACACCAACAAAAGCCACAAAACACCAACAAAAGCCAAAACACAACACACCAATCTAAGCCACAAAACACACCAACAAAAACCACAACACAACACACCAATCTAAGCCACAAAACACACCAACAAAAACCACAACACACCAACAAAAGCTACAACACACCAACAAAAGCCACAACACACCAACAAAAGCCACAACACACCAACAAAAGCCGCAACACACAAACAAAAGCCGCAACACACAAACAAAAGCCGCAACACACAAACAAAAGCCGCAACACACAAACAAAAGCCGCAACACACCAACAAAAGCCGCAACACACCAACAAAAGCCGCAACACACCAACAAAAGCCGCAACACACCAACAAAAGCCGCAACACAACACACCAACAAAAGCCGCAACACAACACACCAACAAAAGCCGCAACACACCAACAAAAGCCACAACACACCAACAAAAGCCGCAACACAAACAAAAGCCGCAACACACCATCAAAAGCCGCAACACAACATCAAAAGCCGCAACACAACACACCAACAAAATCCAAACACAACACACCAACAAAATCCAAACACAACACACCAACAAAATCCAAACACAACACACCAACAAAATCCAAACACAACACACCAACAAAAGCCACACACAACACACCAACAAAAGCCACAACACACCAACAAAAGCCGCAACACACCAACAAAAGCCGCAACACACCACACGCAAAAAAGCCGCAACACACCACACGCAAAAAAGCCGCAACACAACACACGCAAAAAAGCCGCAACACACCAACAAAATCCAAACACAACACACCAACAAAATCCAAACACAACACACCAACAAAATCCAAACACAACACACAAACAAAAGCCGCAACACACAAACAAAAGCCGCAACACACAAACAAAAGCCGCAACACACAAACAAAAGCCGCAACACACAAACAAAAGCCGTAACACACAAACAAAAGCCGCAACACACAAACAAAAGCCGCAACACACCAACAAAAGCCGCAACACACCATCAAAAGCCGCAACGCACCATCAAAAGCCACAACGCACCAACAAAAGCCGCAACACAACACACCAACAAAAGCCAAACACAACATACCAACAAAAGCCAAACACAACATACCAACAAAAGCCACAACACACCAACAAAAGCCACAACACACCAACAAAAGCCACAACACACCAACAAAAGCCGCAACACACCAACAAAAGCCTCAACACACCAACAAAAGCCGCAACACACCAACAAAAGCCGCAACACACCAACAAAAGCCGCAACACACCAACAAAAGCCGCAACACACCAACAAAAGCCGCAACACACCAACAAAAGCCGCAACACACCAACAAAAGCCGCAACACACCAACAAAAGCCGCAACACACCAACAAAAGCCGCAACACACGCAAAAAAGCCGCAACACACGCAAAAAAGCCGCAACACACGCAAAAAAGCCGCAACACACCACACGCAAAAAAGCCGCAACACACCAACAAAATCCAAACACAACACACCAACAAAATCCAAACACAACACACCAACAAAATCCAAACACAACACACCAACAAAATCCAAACACAACACACCAACAAAAGCCGCAAGACACCAACAAAAGCCGCAACACACCAACAAAAGCCGCAACACACCAACAAAAGCCGCAACACACAAACAAAAGCCACAACACACAAACAAAAGCCACAACACACAAACAAAAGCCGCAACACACCATCAAAAGCCACAACACACCATCAAAAGCCACAACACACAAAGAAAAGCCACAACACACAAAGAAAAGCCACAACACACAAAGAAAAGCCACAACACACAAACAAAAGCCAAACACAACACACCAACAAAAGCCAAACACAACACACCAACAAAAGCCACAAGACACCACACCAACAAAAGCCACAAGACACCATCAAAAGCCACAACACACCATCAAAAGCCACAACACACAAAGAAAAGCCACAACACACAAACAAAAGCCAAACACAACACACCAACAAAAGCCACAAGACAACACACCAACAAAAGCCGCAACACACCAACAAAAGCCGCAACACACCAACAAAAGCCGCAACACACCAACAAAAGCCGCAACACACCAACAAAAGCCACAACACAACACACCAACAAAAGCCAAAACACAACACACCAACAAAAGCCAAAACACAACACACCAACAAAAGCCACAACACACCAACAAAAGCCACAACACACCAACCAAAAGCCACAACACACCAACCAAAAGCCACAACACACCAACCAAAAGCCACAACACACCAACAAAAGCCGCAATACACCAACCAAAAGCCACAATACACCAACAAAAGCCGCAACACACCAACAAAAGCCACAAAACACCAACAAAAGCCACAACACACCAACAAAAGCCACAACACACCAACAAAAGCCACAAAACACCAACAAAAGCCACAACACACCAACCAAAAGCCACAACACACCAACCAAAAGCCGCAACACACCAACAAAAGTCGCAACACACCAACAAAAACCGCAACACACCAACAAAAACGGGCGACCGTGGCTCAGGTGGTAGAGTGGTCGTCTTTCGGAGTGAGAGGTCGGAGGTTCGATCCCAGTCTACACTGGTCTATGTGTCGAAGTGTCCTTGGGCAAGACACTGAACCCTAAATTGCTCCCAGTGGTCGACTAGCGCCTTGCATGGCAGCTCTGTCCCATTGGTGTGTGAATGTGAGCGTGAATGGGCGAATGACTGATATGTGAAGCGCTTTGGGACTGCACTCAGTGTGGTTAGAAGGCGCTATATAAATCTAGACCATTTACCATTTACCAAAAACCGCAACACACCAACCAAAACTGCAACACATCAACCAAAGCCACAACACACAAACCAAAGCCACAACACAACAACAAAAGCCACAACACAACACAACAAAAGCCACAACACAACACAACAAAAGCCACAACACAACAAAAGCCACAACTCAACACAACAAAAGCCACAACACAACAACTGTCACGGATCACGGACAGGACTCTGGAGGCAGGCTGGGTTCAAACAAGTCTTTTATTAACGACGACTGTACAGACTGATGACTCGCAGGTCGCTCCTCGACCTGAGGAGTGTAGCCGACTTGAACTCCGACATACTGGACCGGACGGACGAGACATTAATGACAAACAAACCAACACTGAACAAACACACAGACAGGACATATATAGGGCAGGGTGATCACACAAAGTGGCCACAGGTGTGGTGCTGGACCGCCCAGACCTATGGCCCGCCCACTCTTAAAGGGGACCTCAGCCTACATCCTGACAACAACAAAAGCCACAACACATCAACAAAAGCCACAACACAACAACAAAAGCCACAACACACCAACAAAAGCCACAACACAACACAACAACAAAAGCCGCAACACACCAACAAAAGCCACAACACACCAACAAAAGCCGCAACACACCAACAAAAGCCACAACACACCAACAAAAGCAGCAACACACCAACAAAAGCCACAACACACCAACAAAAGCCGCAACACACCAACAAAAGCCACAACACAACACAACAACAAAAGCCGCAACACACCAACAAAAGCCACAACACACCAACAAAAGCCACAACACAACACAACAACAAAAGCCGCAACACACCAACAAAAGCCACAACACACCAACAAAAGCCGCAACACACCAACAAAAGCCACAACACACCAACAAAAGCCGCAACACACCAACAAAAGCCACAACACATCAACAAAAGCCACAACACACCAACAAAAGCCACAACACATCAACAAAAGCCACAACACACCAACAAAAGCCACAACACACCAACAAAAGCCACAACACACCAACAAAAGCCGCAACACACAAACAAAAGCCACAACACAACAACAAAAGCCGCAACACACAAACAAAAGCCACAACACAACAACAAAAGCCACAACACATCAACAAAAGCCACAACACACCAACAAAAGCCACAACACACCAACAAAAGCCACAACACACCAACAAAAGCCACAACACACCAACAAAAACCGCAACACACCAACAAAAACCGCAACACACCAACCAAAACTGCAACACATCAACCAAAGCCACAACACACAAACAAAAGCCACAACACACCAACAAAAGCCACAACACACCAACAAAAACTTCAACACATCAACAAAAGCCACAACACAACACAACAAAAGCCACAACACAACACAACAAAAGCCACAACTCAACACAACAAAAGCCACAACACAACAACAAAAGCCACAACACAACACAACAAAAGCCACAACACAACAACAAAAGCCACAATGTAAGGGCGCAGCGGTTGGAGAGCAGTCGCTGTTTCCGGGGGACCATATTTTGGGACCAGGAGGACAACAGTTTCTTACATTAAGGAGTTTAATGAGATGTAAGTAAAGTACTGTTGCATAATTAATGTCGTTATGTGTTTTCAGATATCAGCAATGTTGATCACGGTGTTGAAATTGTCATAACGTTGTGTGTGTGCTCTTTCCTCTATAATTTGGTTCCGCTTTGGTTCCGTCAGAAAATAAGGTCCCCGGAAACAAAGCCTGGTCGTCAGAGACTGAGTATTGGGAGAATTTAATGAAGTGTAAGTAAATTGATTTGAATTGAAATACTTTATTAGTCACAGTGATCTTTGTCCTCTCTTTATGAGGTTTATTTTTTCTCTGAAGAAGGAACCACAGCAGCAGCACTGGAAAAAGTGCAGTGGAGGCATTCCCACATTTATATATTTTAAAAGAGAAGGAGAGACAGTCATGCTTTAAAAAGAAAAAGGCACAACAGGCCAACAGCGTAAAGGTAACCTGTCTTTGCTAATGTAGGCAATCATTTCGTTCTAGTTAGGCCTGTCACAATAATCAATATATGTATTAATTGTACAATATATGAACATTTTTCAATTATTTTGCTGGCTTCAATTTACTGTATCACCATTTGCATATATGTTCGTTTTTCTTGCCTCTCTCTACCAAAGAGACTGGATGACAATAACATCCTTAATCACAATTATTTTTGGGACAATATATCTTTTAACAAAATGTGTTGCTGTGACAGGCCTACCTAGTTCTAGTTCATTCTGTCATTTATTTGCACTGTGTCACTTAACCTATTAACAGTCGCCTTCATTTTTCCTCTCTAGATTTCAGTTGCTCTTATGCATCTGAAGGAGGGAGTACTAAAACCTGTAAGAGGAACAGCTCTACCGCTTGTTGTGAAACCACAGCTAGATGCTGAGGAGTTGCTCAAAGCTGCTGTCCAAAAAATGAAAGACTTCAATCAAAAGTTGCCAATCGGACCATACTTTCTACTCTAGCCTGATGGCACAATAATCATTGATATACCAGGAACTGAAATGCCCTTCACTTTGAAATGCTACAAGGAGGCAGTGGGGAATGCATACCAGCGCATTTCAGTGTACATTTGCACAGTTGAAGATTTTCTTATGCACTGTAAGTGATTCTGAATTCAATTACCAAAAAAAGCTTTCTTGCATTAATTAATATCTCTACATTATAGTCTTATTATGTCTGATTTTATGTTTCACAGCTCAGGAACCAAACTCAAGTTCAGACTCAGAGGTGGCCATTACAAGCAGAAGCGCTGCAGAATTCAATTCAGCTGACACAGTGGTGAGTGTAACATCTGCCATTTTGTACATTTTAGGTTTATTATATGCTTGTATAAAATAATAATAATTGCATTAAAAAAATCCTATTTTTAAGCTGCTGGGGGCACAATATATTTTTGAGATGTATGTCAAAATAAAATGTTTACGTCAATAGCGTCATGCTGCACAGATGTTGGGTCTCCAATAATCATACTATTAGTAATCATGACCACAATAACATTTTGAAAAATAATTCTGACAGTTAAATGGTGCTGCAGTTTTAAACCCATGCTTGGTTTTTTACCTTCCAGCTATGGGAACCCACGTTGAACAGCACCCGTGCTGGTGATAGACAATCCTGTGTTGATTCTGAAGCGGTAATATGCCTTCCTTACAACGTTTTCTGGTGAAAGTGATAGTTTTCTTTGAAAATATTCTCACATAATTCATTTATCCTAGAGAACATTTACTGTGACACGCTGACCTAGAGATCCATGTAGTCATAGTAGTGCACTACCTTCTAAATGGGACATCTGATAGCATAATTTATCATTGCACCTCACCTCTCTAATCCATTATTGTTTGTGTAACAGATCTTACTTTCTGACTCGGAAGAGAGCCCACAAACATCAACATGTGCAGTGGAAACTGTGTGCTATAGGTATTATTCATCTCCAGATTTACAGTCTAATAATTGATATGGAAATACCAATAATATTTATTTATTTATTTCACAGCAAATACACCGAACTATATGCTCCTGCTGTCGTGGAGGAGGATCTGGAGGACTTGTACAGTCATGAGGACAGCTGCGATGTGGAAAAAGACAGAGTAAGAGAATGGTTATCCTTATCAGTACTGTTGTTTTTCTGGTTCATTATATTTGTTGTCATACATTTGAACTACATTAAGTAACATGCTTATAATATAACTCAATGTAGGGTGGAAGAGCAATCTGTGTCGGAAATCATCGCAAACCTGGCACTCCAGATTAATCGCCATGCCATGAGCAGATTTAACATTTGCCGGTCTGACATCTGGGAAGGGGCCATCAGAGGATTGAAGAGGGAACATTCTCTGAGGAAAAGGACCTCCTGGTAAAGTTTTCTGATGATGAAGGCAGATTTGAGAAAGGTCTTGACACAGGGGACCAAAAAGAGAATTCCTCACTCTTCTGATGAGGAAACTGAACAGACCACCCATATTTGATGGACCTGTGGAGAGCCGCTACCTTGTCTACAATGCAACAGGTACTATTATGGAGAATGTTTTAAATGCAAACTACACACAACTGTTGGGGCCACTCAACCTCATGGAAGGGGGGAGGGGTGGACCACGTTTTGAGAACAAAGAGACCACATGGTCAGGACTTTTTTTTCACATTGAGAATGCATCTTCATTGGAACACTTGCAAGACCTGGTTGCACAGAACAGCAGCATGTTGCAGACTGCTGGGTGCTTCAAACATGTCAAATCCCTGGATGAAAAGCAGTTGATTGTAAAGGAGTACCTTAGGTGGTATATCATCGACAGGAACCACAGTGCAATTGAAAAGTAATTTATTTTTGTGTTGCTTTCACAACAAACCGCAACTGTTGAGTGTAAAATGTATCATTGTCACATTTACCCATAATTTAAAACATCAACCTGTCGTTATGTTATAGATTGAAGAATGGCCTTGTGAGCTTGCAGTTTCTGACCACTCTGAGGAGCATCCTACAGTGCTGGCCCCCACTCTCTGCCTCGTGGATGACAAGTTATCTGCTGCCGACATAGAAGACCTATTCCAGCCACAACTTAGTCCAGAAGGAAGCAACAGGAGGTTCCAGGAGAATCTAGCAAAGAGTTTCTGGGCTGATTATCTTCTTGACTGTGAAGGTTAGTCAGTGTTTGTCCTTTTAAATGCTACATCAACAGAAATGTGTAATTCTATGTTCGTTGTGGAAACAATTTTCAGTTAATCCGTTTCTATGTTTTGACAGAAAATGATAGCTCAGTGACACTGAAGGAGGTCTTCATGTTCACCACAGGTGTACCATGTATACCTCCTGCAGGCATGGACCCCAGGCCATGCCTTCAATTCCTCACCTCTTCACAATTCCCAATGGCAAATACCTGTGCCAACACTCTAAAGCTCCCTCTGCTGGACAATTATAGCGTCTTCAAGGCCAACATGACCTTTGGAATAAAGAATTCCCCAGGATTTTGGTGCTTTTAAGTAGCCCTTTCTCCTCTGAACCATAGAACCGGATTAGGGCCAACATGGAAAAGTTAAACGTTTTCAAACTGTTATGTGTTCCAGTTCATGTTTGGAAAAAAATGGTTTATGTTAATAGTAATGGTAAAAAAAATGTGGACCAGCTTTGTTAGTATCTTTTGTTTTTGTAATGAGGTCTTTATTATGCAGTTTTGTTTACAAGATAACACTGCAACTTGTTTCTCTGGAAAAAAAAATAAAATACAAGCACAATTCTTTGACTGCAGCCTCTTTTCTTAGGTCTCTGAAAGCTTTGCTGTGTGTACTTTAGAGGATTAACAGACAGAGTGATATACTAAATATCAGCCATATTCTTCAGAGTGATTAGGCCTCGACAGCAGATTCCCACTGAAGAGGTGGTGTCAAACCACATTGTCTTTGTGATTCTTCATAGCAGGTTCGCTGGTCATCGCCTCCCTCAGGAGTTGCTGGTGCTGGAATGAGGCTTTCAAGCTGGCTGAGAACATGGGTGGAGGATGGAAATCCACAATTCCTCCCATTAAATCTGTAAGCAAAAACAAATGGATCCACACTCACTGAGCATCATGTCAACAAAGATTGGTTTTCTTTGATGTTCTATGTTGGTTTTTTGCTAGCATTAGAACCATCTCCAGATTGATCACAGTACAAGGATGCACGTCACAACATATTTAAAGTCAAAATGCATTATGTAAAATCACAGCAAAGTGATATTGTTTAAAGTAACAAGATGTTCCAAAGGGGATTTTAGAGTCCACATGTATTCCAAATGAGGTCTTGCACTTATCTATTTTATCATGATTTACAATACAAACCTGTTGGGCAAAAAGTACATTGCCTCTGGTCTTCCAGATGGGCATCTGGATTGCTGAACTGGACGAATAGTGAGTGTTCCAGTGTTGCTTGTATTCATTCAGTTCTTTCTGCAGGACTTCTGCAAAGCAGTATCGCAGCAAACTTGTGTCCTCGTAACTGCCATTGAACGGATGTCGCTCCCTCAAGTCACTGAATAGATCCATCCAAAATTGACTCCGAGAAAGACAACACACGTTTTAGTAATATGTAAGATAATACCTTGTCCCTGAAACCGACTTAATAGTTGGCTTCATTTATATGATCACATGTGGATGGGGATATGGCGTTAGTGATGGTTGGAGTTCAAATTCACAGTAAAGTTGCATCTGAAGTATCATTGTATTTGATCTTTCAGTCAGTCAGTCAAACACACACTTCATCACTCACAGACAATGACGTTTAAAAGACTGACCAAGTCAAAACAAAAATATGACATCACATAGAACACAGATCAACGAACACTTAAATTCTATGGGGGGGAAATACCTTTGTCTGCCGAAGTAGGACCACCAGCCTTCAATGCGTTGGTTTGATGTTGAAGTCCCATACATGTGGCTTTTGGCTTCTGCAAACTCATCCGTGTGCTCAGAGCTCAAAGAGCAATGAAGTGCTGCCATCAGTCCATTTTCAGTGCCACAGTCGGTGCGGAGCCGCATTGGAAAAACTCCAGACTCAGCTACACACTGAATGTAACATTGAGCAATAACACCAGGATCATTGTTGGACTTTCCACGTTTGAGGCACATAACTTTTCTTGAGAAGCCGTCAATGCAGCCACTTATGGCAATTCCAAAAGGTTTCAATTTATCATATCCATCAACATGCCAGACATCATTGGGTCCACTTGCTGTCCGGACAAACTTGTGTCTAGAACGATTCTCTTTCCCCGATGGGTCCAGTGCTGCCATCACATCACATCTTCTTACTGTGAAGGAGTACTTCTGTTTCAGAGTCTGCCACATTGCTCGGGAGCCAAAGAGTTTGCCTGATCCCAGAAGCTCCTCTGAAATAGCTGCCTGCACAGTAGCAACTGGAGTGTAGCTAGTTCTCCTGGTTAGGTCTGCATCTTGCAGTCTTCTTTTTAAAGTCTGAAGACTCATTGAAATGTTGTGCTTGGTTTCCAGTAAGTCCAGAATTATTTCACAAGTATGGCCCTCTGTGAAATACTTATGGATAAGTTCATCCACCATTGGAGTTTCAGGACCTGAGGAAAGGATGTGTTATAACAGTAGATTAGACACATGAACATGCATTGCCATACTTAAGTAAGAAATTAGCATTGCTTATGTAGGCTCTGATTCTGTTGAATTCACTCCTTAATAATGGCCTGCCAGCTGAAAAAAAATCAAGCTTTAAACATTATTCGCAAAATTTTAAGATACACCACTGAGGAGTGAAGTGGTATGGCTTTACAATTTTCGTTTTAAGGGTGCCTGTGCTTTGTTTGACTGAATGTTGTGATTTTCAACAAAAGTTGATAGTAATTTCACCGATATTTGACAGTAAATTAATCTAGCAATCAATAATCCCGAAGAACATGCTTTTTTGGGGCATACCTTCGTCTTCAAGGTTCCTTAAAAACTGAACATTTCTGTCACATGACCCACAATATGACAGGATGGGCTGAAGGTTTATTCCACAAAACGGACAAAACATGACCTGAAGACAGACAAAGTGAAGCAAAGTTCAGTCTAAAACACCACTTTATGGCACAGGAGTAAAATAGTTGTTTACCATTGCAGAAAATGCTGACTTGTTGGTGATGAAGGTCAAGTTAGTTATATGTCTCATTGAGGAAACTGATGAACCTGCTATGTTACATTTATCACCAAAATTACACCTACAGCAACGTTGCTACTTTGAGAGCCAGTGTTCTACAGGCTACATCTTCAGACAATGCATGAAACATTAATATTGTGCTACATTTCTTGAACCGATTAAAAATACATGACTTTCAAAGTTTGTGAGAAAATTATGTTTTTTTTTCCATCCATCCATCCATTTTCTGCCACTTATCCAGGCCGGGTCGTGGAGGCAGCAGTCTGAGCAGGGTTGTCCAGACTTCCCTCACCCCAGACTCTTCCTCCAGCTCTTCCGGTGGCACCCCAAGGTGTTCCCAGGCCATAGAGAGACATAGTCCCTCCAGCGTGTCCTGGGTCTGCCCCGAGGCCTCCTAGTGGAGGGACATGCCCGGAACACCTCCCTAGGGAGGTGTCCGGGGGGCATCTGAAACAGGTGCCGAAGCCACCTCAGCTGCTCCTCTGGATGTGGAGGAGCAGCGGCTCTACTCCGCTCCTCACCCTATCTCTAAGGGTGACTGAGCTCCTCACCCTACCTCTAAGGGTGACTGAGCTCCTCACCCTATCTCTATGGGTGGCGCCCAGCCACCCTATGAAGGAAGCTCATTTCAGCTGCTTGTATCTGGGATCTCGTTCTTTCGGTCATGTCCCATGGTTCATGACCATAGGTGAGGGTAGGAATGAAGATCGACCAGTAAATCGAGAGCTTCCTTTTTGGCTCAGCTCCTTCTTCACCACAACATCTGTATAACTGCAGACGCTGCACCGATCCGCCTGTCAATCTCACGCTCCATCTTCCCCCCACTCGTGAACAAGACCCCAAGATACTTGAACTCCTCCACTTAGGACAAGGGCACTCCACCGACCTGGAGGGGGCAAGCCACCTTTTTCCCGTCGAGAACCATGGCCTTGGATTTAGAGGTGCTGATCTTCATCCCAGCTGCTTCACACTCGGCTGCGAACCGCGTCAGTGCACACTGAATGTCCAGGCTTGATGGAGCCAACAGAACCACATCATCCGCAAATAGTAGAGATGAGATCCTGTGGTCCCCAAACCGGACCCCCTCCGGCCCCCGGCTGTGCCTAGAAATTCTGTCCATATATATGATGAACAGAATCGGTGATAAAGGACAGCCCTGCTGGAGGTCAACGTGCACCAGGTCCGACTTACTGCCGGCAATGTGAACCAAACTCCTATTCCGGGAATACAAGGACCGAACAGCCCTTAACAAAGGGCCCCGGACTCCATACTCCCGGAGCACCCCGCACAGGATGTCTCGAGTGACGTGGTCGAACGCCTTCTCCAGATCCACAAAACACATGTGGACTGGTTGGGCGAACTCCCATGAACCCTCAAGCACCTGGTGGAGGGTATAGAGCTGGTCCAGTGTTCCACCATCAGGAGAACCTGGTGGAGGGTATAGAGCTGGTCCAGTGTTCCACCATCAGGAGAACCTGGTGGAGGGCATAGAGCTGGTCCAGTGTTCCACGACCAGGACGAAAACCACATTTGACTAACGGCCGGACCCTCCGCTCCAGTAGCCTGGAATAGACTTTCCCGGGGAGGCTGAGGAGTGTGATCCCTCTGTAGTTGGAACACACCCTCTGATCCCCCTTCTTGAAGAGAGGGACCACCACCCCAGTCTGCCAGTCCAGAGGTACTGTCCCCGGCCGCCACGCGATGTTGCAGAGACGAGTCAGCCACGACAGTCCCTGCACATCCAGAGACTTAAGGAACTCTGGGTGAATCTCATCACTCCCGGTGCCTTACCACCGAGGAGATTAGCAACAACCTCTGTGACTTCAGCTTGGGCAATGGACGAGTCCACCTCTGAGAACCCAGCCTCTGCTTCGTCAATGGAAGATGTGGTGGTGGGATTGAGGAGGTCCTTGAAGTATTCCTTCCACCGCCCAGCGACATCCCCAGTTGAGGTCAACAGCTCCCCACATCCACTGTAAACAGTGTTGGTGGAGAACTGCTTCCCCCGCCTAAGGCGCCGGACGGTTTGCCAGAATTTCCTCGGGGCCGACCGAAAGTCCTCCTCCATGGCCTCGCCGAACTCCTCCCAGACCCGAGTTTTTGCCTCCACCACAGCCCGGGCTGCGGCTCACTTGGCCTGCCGGTACCTGTCGATTGCCTCGGGAGTCCTATGAGCTAACAGTGCCCGATAGGACTCCTTCTTCAGCTTGACGGCATCCCTTACTTCCAGTTTCCACCACCGGGTTCGGGGATTGCCGCCACGACAGGCGTCAGAGACCCTGCGGCCACAGCTCCGAGCAGCAGCTTCGACAATGGAAGTGGAGAACATGGTCCACTCGGACTCAATGTCTCCAGCCTCCCTCGGGATCTGTGAGAAGCTCTCTCGGAGGTGGGAGTTGAAGACTGCGCGGATGGAGGGCTCGGCCAGGTGTTCCTAGCAGACCCTCATAACACGTTTGGGCCTGCCGAGTCTATCTGGCCTCCTCCCGGTCCAGCGCATCCAACTCACCACCAGGTGGTGATCAGTTGACAGCTCTGCCCCTCTCTTTACCCGAGTGTCCAAGACACGCGGCCGGAGATCAGATGACACGACCACAAAGTCTATCATTGACCTCCGGCCTAGGGTGTCCTGGTGCCACGTGCACTAATGGATACCCCTGTGCTCGAACATGGTGTTCGTTATGGACAAACTGTGACAAGCACAGAAGTCCAATAACAGAACACCGCTCGGGTTCAGATCGGGGAGGCCGTTCCTCCCAATCACCCCCTTCCAGGTCTCGCTGTCATTGCCCACGTGGGCGTTGAAGTCCCCCAGGAGAACAATGGAGTCCCCAGTTGGAGCACTATCCAGCACCCCTCCCAGGGACTCCAAGAAGGTTGGGTACTCTGAACTGCTGTTCGGTCCATAGGCCGAGACAACAGTCAGAGACCTGTCCCCTACTCGAAGGCGTAGGGACGCAACCCTCTCGTTCACCGGGTTAAACTCCAACACGTGGCGGCTGAGCTGTGGGGCAATAAGCAGGCCCACGCCAGCCCGCCTCCTTACACCGCGGGCAACTCCAGAGAAGTGGAGTGTCCAGACTCTGTCGAGGAGCTAGGTTCCAGAGTCCAAGCTGTGAGTGGAGGTGAGCCCGACTATATCTAGATGGTATCTCTCAGCCTCCCTCACAAGCTCGGGCTCCTTCCCCCCCCGCGAGGTCATGTTCCATGTCCCAAAAGCCAGATTCTGTGTCCTGGGATCGGGTCGTCGAGGCCCCTGCCGTCGACTGCCACCCAATCCACACTGCACCCGACCCCTACGGCAGCCTCTGTGGGTGGTGGGCCCACAGGAGGATGAGGAGGAGGGGCCCGCGTCGTCCCTTCGGGCTGAGCCTGGCCGGGTCCTGCGGGCAAGAACCCTCCACCAGGCGCTCGTGTGCGAGCCTCCACCCTGGGCCTGGCTCCAGGGTGAGGCCCCGGCTGCGCCAAACTGGGCGACGTCACTGCTCTCCTCTTATGTGTGTTCATAGGGGTCTTTTGAACTGCTTTTAGTCTGACCTGTCGCCTCGGACCTGTTTGCCTTGCCTCGACAACATAGCTCCGAGGGTCATTCGGGTTCTCAAACTCCCCGACCACGATAAGGTTGCAGTTCAAGGGGGAGGGTTTTTTTTTTCTTCCAAAAAAGATAGTGTATCATCTAATATGGTTATGTTCATCTGATTTACAAACATTACCAAAGAAGCATTGTAGTTAATGCTAATTACTATAGATGGCAGAACAAATATATAACAATATCAACACAGTGATCAGCATTGCTGATATCTGAAAACACATAACGATATTAATCATGCAACAGTACTATTACAGTAATGTAGTTGAATTATTTGGTTATAATGTAAAGTGAGAGAGCATTGCTCCTGAATAATTATTTAAATCATTATGTTGGAATCAATGGCTTAAAACAAACCAAAGATGTACCCACCTCTCAGTCTATAAATAATGTATAGTGTGTGTGCGTGTGTGCGTAGAGACCACTGTTGTAAATATGTGTTTTAGGGTTGTGTATTTTATTCATTCTGTATAATTTGATGTACCACAGGGAAAAACTCAACCAGGGACAGGAGTTGAAAATTAGCATTCTCTGCTACACACTCTGTATGTGTCGCATCAGCTGCATCTTTCATGTTGTAACTATGTATGACCACATTGTCCCTGTCAAATAAATAAATAAATAAAATAAAGACTTTTAATATGGACTGTTTTTCCAACAGTGACAAATAAAATATTTCAATTCAAATCAATTTACTTATGCTTCATTAAATTCTCCCAATTCTCCGTCTCTGACGACCAGGCTTTGTTTCCGGGGACCTTATTTTCTGACAGAACCAAAGCGGAACCAAATGATAGAGGAAAGAGCACACACACAACGTTATGACAATTTCAACACCGTGATCAACATTGCTGATATCTGAAAACACATAACGACATTAATTATGCAACAGTACTTTACTTACGTCTCATTAGTAAGTAAGTAGGTAAGTAAGTAAAATTTATTTATAAAGTGCTTTTCACAGATAAAATCACAAAGTGCTGTACAGGCGAAAAGGTCAAAACAACAATATTAAAATGTATATACATGTGTAAAATTAAAGTGTCACTAGTGAAAAACCCATCAACCAAAAGCTCTCCGAAATAAATATGTTTTCAGATCCTTTTTGAAAGAGATAACAGAGTCTGCCAGGTGCAGAGACGGTGGCAGAGCGTTCCACAGTCGAGGGACCACAGACTGAAAAGACGGGTCCCCTCGGGTCTTATTATGGGTCTTAGGGACTACAAACAGGTTCTGGCCAGACGACTGAAGAGTACGGCCAGAGGAGTGCGGTTTCAAGAGGTCCAGGATGTACTGAGGGGCCTGACCGTTTAAGGCTCTATCAGCACTAGGACCTTAAAATCAATCCTGAATTTTCCAGGGAGCCAATGGAGAGCCAATAAGACTGGAGTGATATGAAACCTTCGGGGTGCAGCTGTTAGAAGTCTAGCAGCAGAATTCTGAACGATTTGCAGTTTGTTCAGAGCGGACTTATTCAGACAGGTAAAAACAGAGTTGCAATAATCAAGTCTTGTAGATATGAAAGCATGAATAATCAATTCCAGGTCTTTTTTTGACAACATTTTGCGAATTTTAGAGATGGCACAAGCTGTTTTGAGTGTGTCTCCAAAGACATGGCCTGGTCAAACACAACCCCTAGGTTTCTGAGGCTGGATTTGACAGAGGAGCCCAGAGAGCCAAGGTGCTGTTTGATCAGCAGGATCTTGTGGTCTGGAGCAAAGATCAGCGTTTCAGTCTTGCTTGAATTTATCTGTAAATAATTTGTGGCCAGCCAGTCTTTGATGGAGGAAACACACTCTAAGAACATTTGCAGATGATGGAACTCAGCATCATTAAAAGAACAATACAGCTGGACATCGTCAGCATAGAAATGATAAGATATATCCTTGAAACAACCAATAATTTGACCAAGTGGCAAAATGTACAGTAAAAACAAAATAGGGCCCAAAACTGACCCTTGTGCCACTCCGCAGGACAAGTTTGTCACATCAGACTGTACATTGTTAACAGCGACGTTAAAAGTTCTGTCTTGAATATACGAGGAGAACCACTGGAGGACAGAACTAGAAAGTCCCATCTCATTTTGAAGCCGGTTGATCAGTAAACTGTGATCTACAGTGTCAAAAGCAGAGGTCAGATCGAGAAGTACTAGAACTGTGTAGTGGCCAGAGTCAAATCGAGAAGTACTAGAACTGTGTAGTGGCCAGAGTCAAATCGAGAAGTACTAGAACTGTGTAGTGGCCAGAGTCAAATCGAGAAGTACTAGAACTGTGTAGTGGCCAGAGTCAAATCGAGAAGTACTAGAACTGTGTAGTGGCCAGAGTCTGCTGCCATCAACACGTCACTAGACACTTTTATAAGAGCAGTTGCAGTGGAGTGTAGTTTAAGAAAACCCGACTGAAAAGTGTCGAACAAGTTGTGCTGCTCCATAAAGGAGGTCAGCTGGCATGCCACTACTATGTCCAGAATTTTGGAAATA
Source organism: Blennius ocellaris (assembly GCF_963422515.1). Lineage (NCBI taxonomy): Eukaryota > Metazoa > Chordata > Actinopteri > Blenniiformes > Blenniidae > Blennius > Blennius ocellaris. Next base: position 248,896 of record NW_027662182.1, read on the forward strand.
AATGGCAGTTTAGATATGGGCCTGTAGTTTTTAGGTTCTGAAGGGTCAAGATTAGGCTTTTTAAGAATGGGCTTTACCACAGCGTGTTTAAAATAGCTGGGGACGAAGCCAGATGCAAGCGACAGGTTCATTATTTTGACCACACAGGGGCCGATGGTGTCAAGCATTTTCAACAACAGGGGTGTCGGGACAATGTCAGCGGGGCTTGAAGACGGTTTCATATTTCCTGTCAAGGTCTTCACATCCTGAAGGCTAACAGGAGTGAAGGACGACCAAGACGACACCGGGGACAACTCAGTAGAACAAGCACTGATTGGGGGAACTTTAACACTGGCCCTCATGTCTTGAACTTTGTTCACAAAAAATGACAAAACGTTGTTCCAGTCCTCGTGTGTGTAGACAGGCACAGGAGGAGCAGAAGGTGCAGTTAGATTTTCAATGGTGTCAAACAAGACTTTTGGATTTTTCTTATTTCCTGACACAAGATTGGACAAACAACCTGAGCGAGGCTGCTTTATCAATTCATTCAGATCCAGCAGCAACTCTTTTAAATGGAGTCTGTGTACCTCTAATTTGGTGGCTTTCCAGAGATGCTCTATCTTCCGACATTTTCGTCTAAAACAACAAATACTACCATTCGTCCATGGGAGGGCCTTTTTCTGTGACCCTGAAGACTTTTTAACAGGCGCTACCATGTCCAAAACAGATAAACAGTGGGTGTTGAAACTTTGGACAAATGAATCAACATCATCACAATCAATGAAGGAGCAAGAGTCAAAGGAGGCAGAGAATCATCAAGTGTAGTGTCACTAATGATGCGTTTGTGTGTTACAGCATTATTGACAGTAGGCATCATGATAAGTGACGAATTAAAAGAGATGCAACAATGATCACTAACACTTCAACACTCAGATTTTTAATGTTAATGCCACAAGAGAAAACCAAACCTCCTCCATGATGGGGGATGTTCTGGTTAACGTCCTCCTCTGTCCCACCTCCTCCATGATGGGGGATGTTCTGGTTAACATCCTCCTCTGTCCCACCTCCTCCATGATGGGGGACGTTCTGGTTAACATCCTCCTCTGTCCCACCTCCTCCATGATGGGGGACATTCTGGTTAACGTCCTCCTCTGTCCCACCTCCTCCATGATGGAGGACGTTCTGGTTAACGTCCTCCTCTGTCCCACCTCCTCCATGATGGAAGACATTCTGGTTAACATCCTCCTCTGTCCCACCTCCTCCATGATGGAGGACGTTCTGGTTAACATCCTCCTCTGTCCCACCTCCTCCATGATGGGGGACGTTCTGGTTAACATCCTCCTCTGTCCCACCTCCTCCATGATGGGGGACGTTCTGGTTAACATCCTCCTCTGTCCCACCTCCTCCATGATGGGGGACGTTCTGGTTAACCTCCTCCTCTGTCCCACCTCCTTCATGATGGAAGACATTCTGGTTAACCTCCTCCTCTGTCCCACCTCCTCCATGATGGGGGACATTCTGGTTAACGTCCTCCTCTGTCCCACCTCCTCCATGATGGAGGACGTTCTGGTTAACGTCCTCCTCTGTCCCACCTCCTCCATGATGGGGGACATTCTGGTTAACGTCCTCCTCTGTCCCACCTCCTCCATGATGGAGGACGTTCTGGTTAACGTCCTCCTCTGTCCCACCTCCTCCATGATGGAGGACGTTCTGGTTAACGTCCTCCTCTGTCCCACCTCCTCCATGATGGAGGACGTTCTGGTTAACGTCCTCCTCTGTCCCACCCCCTCCACCGAGTCCAGCGAGCAGCCCAGGACAGAGCCGGCCCCCGCCGGTCGGATGATGTTGAAAGCACTGGAGAAGTCAAAGAACATGACTCTCACAGTGCTCCCAGCGGACTCCAGGGGCCTCATTTATAAACGTTGCGTACGCACAAAAGAATGCGTATGCCACTCTCTACGCAAACCGTGGGATTTATAAAAAGAGAACTTGACGGGAAAATGTGCGGTCCTCCACGTCAACTCTGACCCAGGCGTACGCACAGAACTGGGGGAAGGAGAAACTGCGCCACCGATGGCAGAAGAAAGAAACGGGAGAAACTGTGTGAAACCGATCGTGTAAAATAAATAGTTATATGACCTCTCATATATGGACAGTTTATTTGCAAGAAATGGATAGTAAAAAATACAATTTCTACAATGAATAAACAAACATACTCCCTGGAGTGCACACGGGAAACATATGATTAAGACAGTAGTAAGACAACAGTAGGGCAAATTATGTTTACACTGATATGAATGCAGTGTAATATCCTATATCATATAGCTCATATAGCAGTGTTGGGCGCAGACTGGAGCCGGCGCTGTATGTGATGGGTGGCTTCTTGGTACGGAGAATTAATGTGGAAATCCTGAGACTTGCAATTTTGTACTAGTGTTTAACCCGTTCACGACCTTGCAGGCGACAGTGGAGACCCCCTCAAGCGGTGGCTGCTCACCCCTTTTCCTAACCCACAAGGCGCAGAAGAGAGGACCTAGAATCTGCGCCACAGCCAGGCGCGCAGTATTGTGGAGCGCACCATCGGCTCCTGGAGGGCAGGTGGCGGTGTCCCCCTCCACCTCCGTCACCACTCCACTCAGGAGGGATTCCCCGATGACCCCCGCCAGTGTTTCCTCCAGCGGGGTGAGCTCCGGAGGGCCCGTTCCCCCGCCCGGGGCACAGACGCTCTGCCAGTGTGACGCCAGGCGCTTTTTTGCGTCTACTTTGATGTCTGACCACTTTTTTTTCACCTCAGCCACACTCCGACCTTCTGAGGCAACAGCATTGACACCATCCGCCACATGCTGCCACTCTACAGCCTTTTTGGCATTGGTGACCCCAACACTGTGTCCACCAAATAGTACCGCCTTCCTCTTCTCCACCTCCCCGACGAGAACTTCCACCTCACACTGGGTGAAATTGCGTTGCTTGGCTTTTCTTTCTGCTTTCGGCATTCTTTCAGTCATGAATCAATATTCATGAGAGGCGTTTCTCTGAATATTTATAGGCAAATATGGGCGTGGTCTGACCCGCACACAGGTGCGCCACATTTAGAGTGGATTGTGATTTATAAAGGGAAATCGGCGTAGGACGTACGTGCGCACTGTTTTATAAATCAGGATATTTTTGTGCGTACGCACTTTCTGTGTTTCGTGCGTACGCCAATTTTGACGTCAATCCTACGCAGTTTTATAAATGAGGCCCCAGGTGAGTCAGCGCCCGGTGCTGCAGGTAGATGACGGCGTCCTCCACCCCCATCTTTGGCCTGTAGGCGAACTGCAGGGTCCATCGCAGAGCTCACCGCCGTGCGAAGGTGTCGGAGGACCAGCCTCTCCATGGTCTTCAACAGGTGAGAGGTCAGGGCCACGGGTCTGAAGTGGCTCGGCTCCTTAGCGTGTGCCGTGTTGGGAACCGGAACCACACAGGAGGTCTTCCACAGGACCGGGACCTTCTCCAGTCTGAGGCTCAGCTTGATGATGTCCATTACCACCTCACAGAGTTAGTCGGCACAGTCCCTGGGCAGTCTGGGGCTGATCCCATCTGGGGCTGAAATCCAAGTTTTTCTGCCTGCAATGTGTTTAATGGGCTGTAAGCAGGAAAACCAATTTCAGTGAAGGAGTCAGAAACACACGAGATGTGTGAAACCATTAACAATTGATTTTGTGGATGAGCCGACAGTGGCCAGTTGGTATCAATTGTTCAAATTATTCCTGGATTCTTTCTGGAAAGTGCACAACCAATCAGAAATTACAGGCATTGTCTCTCACTCAAAACATTTGATCACAAGTTCACGTGTCAAAGATTATGATCATTAAATTGATAGTTGTTAAAATCTCCGGACAGCCCATTCTAAACTATCTCACTGTATTCAGCTGACACAATAGCCTGCAGTTCTCGCGGTGTCCAGCAGGAGTCACTAGAAAGCTAAACGTTGTTTGGGATCCTCCAGGACAGCGAGAGAAGAAGCATCTCTGGAGGCAGCTGGACTTCCGCTCGCCTCTCCGCGATGTCTCGAGTCTCAGAGGAAACATTGAAACTCCTGCAGCAACAATGACTTCTCTGCAGAATTTGAGCGACTTTATCAACGAGCGACTAGCGACTGCTGCGGGAGAAATATTCTCCATGTTTCAACAAACTATCGTCCGGTACGAGGAGGAAGTTCGTCGGAACAAATTGTTGGAAACCGACAGGAAAACTCCAATCACGTTCCTCAAACCAGGTATGTAAAAGTCAGAATGGACTCGTGTTTGATGTTTTTCTCTTGAAGCCAGCAGACATAAGAGGCTGCAGTTCTTGTTTAGAGTAAAATAACACGAGAGATTCTAAAGTACAAACCTTCTGCAGCGGCGCTCAGAAAGTCTCTGAATGGCGGCGGAGGAAAAAACACATCGTTTGTTTTGTAAAGCTTGTAGAAATAAATACATGAATTAAAACACAAGAAATAATGTTAAAATACGACTCGAAAGCCTGTTGTGTTGCGTTTAATGTTGTCCCCTATAAGTAGTTCCGCTGCCCTTTGAACGTCACGTTATTTATTAATACTAATAAAAAAATTGTTTTTAATTTGTAAGAACAAAACCAGAATTTTGGAGGAACAAATTAAACTTTTAAATCATATTTGTCTCTCTCTCTCTGTATGTATGTATGTATGTATGCATGTGTCATTCTGGATACCAGATTTACTTTGTTTAATGGTTTAATTTAGTTCCTGGTTCAAAAAAACAACACAAATAATGTGGAAATGGTGTGCATACACAACTGACTCAAATGACTACTGATTCAGACACCCGGTTCACTTTGAATGACTCAAAAACTCTTGAGTCAGTTTAAGGAGTCGGGTTTGTAAAGGCGCCCTTTATCCTTCTCTTGTGGGCCCCTCTGGCCTGGGGGGGCTCTTCTCTGCGCGCTCCGTCTGGTGCCTTCCGGGTTGGGGCGTGGCTCTCCGGGGGGGGGGTTTGTCGGGGCCCCCCCGGATCCGGTGGGTCGCTGGGTGCCGGAGTGGCGGGGTCCAGCCCTGGTGGCCTCAGCCCCCGGGGTGGTGCTGCGGGCCCCCCACAACAGTTCCATTCACATCCAGAGGACAAACCCCACACACACACACACACACACACACACACACACACACACACACACACACACACACACTTCCACTCCTCAATGACGAGATTGTTCTGTTAATTATCAAAATCAAGTTGTCTGCTTTTGTTGTTGTTGTGTTTGTTTGTTTGTTTGTTTTTATTTATTTATTGTTTTATGTTCTTTTGTTTTTGCTTTTGTTATAATTGTTGTGATTATTTTGGTTTTTGCTCTGTTGTTGCTCAGGCTGGTTTAATCTTATGGCAGCTGGAAAATATTTAGATCACTGTGATTACTGTATTATTAAAAAGAAAAAAAAATGTGTGTAGCAAGGGTATTGTATGTTTCTCCCCACTCAGTCTTTCCTCTCCACTCCTCTCCTCTCTCCTCTCCTCTCCTCTCCACCTCTGACTCTGGTTTCTACAAAGTTTCTCCCTGTTGTAGAGTTTTTCTTTCCACAGTCGCAAACACACCTGCTGCTCATGTGGATATGTTGGGCTTTTCTATTTTCTCTATATAAGCACATTGGAATGACTGTAATGTATTTAAAAATGTCTTTCTTTTAATAAAAAAAAAAAGGAGTCGGGTTTGTCATCAATATTAAACAAGAGTGTCAGTTACTGCACATGCTCACGACCGCTGCGCTAAATAGTTGTGCTCATAAGTGAGTAACAAACCTGGTGGCCTCAGAAGTGTCACAACGTATTCTAGTTTTAGAGTCCATATTGGTAGTTTTATAGTTGAGATTCACCCCTGATCGCATCTAATTCATGAACTGTCTCGATCTTGTTGACGTTTGTCTTGTCTTCTGCACATTTGCGTGTTTTCATTACAAAAACGAGGAACAGCGCCCACAAGTGACCCAGCACACTAGCTACATCCTTGTCGGTGTGTAAAGGAGTCATCGCCTGGAAATCACTTGATTCCTTGTTAAAACATGTTTATAGGTGTTGAAACTTGCCTGAAAACCTGGAGTTTGATAGCAGCTGAGTGTTTTTTGTTTGGGCTCTTTGTTAAACCCCAGATGAGAGAATCTGATTGTCCTCTTGTCTTGTCGTAAACACAGGAGAACATTATCATAAACCCACATAACATGTCCATCTAACATGCTAACATGATTCGTCTGTTTACCTTTTACTGTCCATGTTTATGACAGAGACATTACGCTAAATATGAATAATAATAATGATGGTGATACGTTCAAATGTTCTGGAAAAAACATGTCTGAACCAGGTCAAACTACTAACGTTTCAGAACTCCGAGAAGTTGATGATGCATCCAGACATTTTTCTCTTCTGTCACACTCTGGGTTTCTGAATGTTCATATTTTAAATGCAGCCTGTCCCGTCTCATCCATCATCACTGTAAAATATTCACATCATCACATCAGAGACTTTTGTCTGGTTTCCCTCCAGAGAGTCCACAGCGACACGTTGGACACCAGAAGACCAGGTCCAGTCTGGAGCAGGAGGAACATGAAGCTCCACACATTAAAGAGGAGGAGGGTGGTGTTGAGGAGACTGTTACTGGTGGTGAACGTGACGATTCCCACCACTCTGTGAGAGACTGGACCACCCAGCGACTAACTGCTGCTGCCGGAGAAATCTTCAGTGTGTTTCAACAAACTGTGGTCCAGTACCAGGAGGAGATTGACCGTCAGCGCAGACTGCCGGAAACCACCTGGAACCCTCCAATCAACTTACATAGAACAGGTACGGAAAAGTCTAAAACAAACAAGATACCTCACAAAAGAAAGTCCTATTCTGCAGATCACAAACTTCAGGTAGTTAAATACGCAGTGGAACACGGTAACAGAGCAGCAGGAAGAGAGTTTGGTGTGAGTGAGAAACAAGTGAGGGAATGGCGAAAAGCAGAGGTTTTTCTCACTGCAATGAAGAAAACCAAGAAAGCCAATCGTGGCCTGAAGGCGAGATGGCCGGAGCTGGAGGAACGAGTCCACCGATGGGTGCTTGAGCACCGTGCTGCCGGGAGAAGATTGTCAACGGTGCAGGTGCGTCTCCACGCCGTGGCGGTAGCCAAGGAGATGGGCATCTGTGGTTTTGCAGGCGGGCCTTTGTGGGGTCACCGCTTCATGCAACGCAACCGCCTGTCTGTCAGAGCGCAGACAACGGAGGGTCGGCAGCCGCCTGCAGACTTACAGGGAAACGCTGACGGTTTCCGTGGGTTTATTGAAAAGCTGAGGACTCAACACCACGTGTCACCGGATCACATTATAAACATGACGCTGGACGTCCCGGTCGGAGGAACTGCTGCAGACAATGGACAGGAAGATTAGTAACGTCCAGTCAACAAGAACAGGAGCAATTCTCAATTTTGCTGCAGAAACTAAACTTGTACTGTAATCGGATTCTGCACTTTCTGTATGCTGCAAAAACAAAAAAATTAAAATCTCTTCTCTCCCTGTATGGGCTTGTTGACCAGGCAGGGAAATCCAAGATGGCGAACATGGAGAAGATGGAACTTGTAGTATTTCTGGTGCTTTTAGTGTCCATTGGACTTGAAATGAAGCCAGGAAAACCTGTCCATTGTCTGCATTTGGCATTTTGTCTGCTCATTCAGCTGCTACCAGTTTAAACCAGTGTGGCTGTCGGTTCATCCGCTCAGAACAGGGAGTCTGCAGGTATCAGATCCAAAATAATCATCAACCACCAGATGTTCAACCCATAAAACTGCACATCAGTCAATCCTGGAACGACTGTGTGCTAGTTTTGATATTTGAAGGTTTTCAATTCTTTCACTGCTTCAGTCTGTTTTTAAAGCTGGAACTGTTGAAGGAACATAACTTACCTTTTCACTTGGACTGTTTTGTTTCTCCAGAGCTCCAACAGCAGCGTGACTGCAGAGAGGAACAGCTCTTTAACCAGGAAACTAACGACTATGGAGAGCAGCAGAGACCAGAACCTCCACAGGTCAAAGACGAAGAACCAGCAGAACCTCCACAGGTCAAAGAGGAGGAACCAGAAGAACCTCCACAGGTCAAAGAGGAGGAACCAGAACAACCTCCACAGGTCAAAGAGGAGGAACCAGAAGAACCTCCACAGGTCAAAGAGGAGGAACCAGAACAACCTCCACAGGTCAAAGAGGAGGAACCAGCAGAACCTCCACAGGTCAAAGAGGAGGAACCAGAACCTCCACAGGTCAAAGAGGAGGAACCAGAACAACCTCCACAGGTCAAAGAGGAGGAACCAGAAGAACCTCCACAGGTCAAAGAGGAGGAACCAGAACAACCTCCACAGGTCAAAGAGGAGGAACCAGAAGAACCTCCACAGGTCAAAGAGGAGGAACCAGCAGAACCTCCACAGGTCAAAGAGGAGGAACCAGAAGAACCTCCACAGGTCAAAGAGGAGGAACCAGCAGAACCTCCACAGGTCAAAGAGGAGGAACCAGAAGAACCTCCACAGGTCAAAGAGGAGGAACCAGAAGAACCTCCACAGGTCAAAGAGGAGGAACCAGAAGAACCTCCACAGGTCAAAGAGGAGGAACCAGAACAACCTCCACAGGTCAAAGAGGAGGAACCAGAAGAACCTCCACAGGTCAAAGAGGAGGAACCAGAAGAACCTCCACAGGTCAAAGAGGAGGAACCAGAACAACCTCCACAGGTCAAAGAGGAACCAGAAGAACTGGACTCTGAGCAGCTCCTCTCTCATGACTCTGAAGTCCACCATGTGACAAAACAGATCCACTCACAATCAAGTAGAACTGTGGAGCTGAAAAACTGCAGCGTAGTTCTTGGTTACCGTGTGGACGAGGTTCCTGAGTCAGAGCAGCAGGCTGAAGGTGAAAAGCTTCTTGGTGACGGAACATCTGGTGGAAATGTCCGTAAAAAACCTAGAACAAGTCCCAACTTAGGAACCGTCACTGAGGAGAAGAAAATAGTTTATGAAATCTGTGGGAAACGTTTCATTGTACAGAGCCGTTTGCTGGCCCACAAGAAAACTCACACAGGTGAGAAGCTTTATTCTTGTGAAACATGTGGAAAATGTTTCAGTCAACGCAGTAATTTGTCACGACACAAGAGAACTCACACAGGTGAGAAATCATATCCTTGTGAAACGTGTGGAAAAGACTTCAACCGATTGAGTAATTTGTTGGTTCACAAGAGAACTCACACAGGTGAGAAGCCATATTCTTGTGAAACATGTGGAAAAAGTTTCTGTGTAGCGAGTGTCTTGTTACGCCACAAGAGAACTCACACAGGTGAGAAGCCATATTCTTGTGAAACATGTGAGAAAAGTTTCACTCGAATGAGTCATTTGTTACGCCACAAGGTAACTCACACAGGTGAGAAACCATATTCTTGCGAAACATGTGGAAAAGTATTCAGTCGACTGAGTATTTTGGTGGTCCACAAGAGAACTCACACAGGTGAGAAGCCGTATTCTTGTGAAACATGTGGAAAAAGCTTCAGTCAACCATGTAGTTTGCTGGTCCATAAGAAAACTCACACAGGAGAGAAACCTTATTCTTGTGAAACATGTGGAAAAAGTTTCAGCTTTCAGAGTAATTTTTTACGCCACAAGAGAAGTCACACAGGTGAGAAACCTTATTCTTGTGAAACCTGTGGAAAAAGCTTCAGTCAACAGATGAGTGTGTTGGCCCACAAGAGAAGTCACAGGGGGCTTTTCCACTGGGAAGAACCAGGTACTGGTTCTGGTCCAGGGCCAGATTTAGCACCAGCTCTGTGTCTTTCCACCACCAAAGTCCCGGCCAAACGGGAGGTAAAGTGGTGCTTCGCTGGCCCCACATCGTTGCTGGGCCAGAGCGAGGCCACACCAGGCCCAGAGACGCCATCACTAGTGATGGCCAAATGAAGCTTCACGAACCATTTTCTTTATTTTCTGACTCCACTAGATGGCGCTCTTAGTTTGAAGATAGAATCTGAAAGACTGGTGATGAAGTGTGCTTTCAATCATTTGTTGAACAGACAGCGCCATCTGGTGGCTTCAGAGAATACAGACAGTGTTTCATGAAGCTTCATTTGGCCGTCACTAGTCATCAGCTGTGGGCGGAGTTCCCAGTACCGACAAGTCAGAAGAGACACTGAGCCGGCTTTTTGAAACTGACAGCTAACACGGAGCCCTGGAGTGGTGATGGAGAAAATAATCAAAATGACATGTGGGTTCGAGAAAGTCTTCAAGTAATGATGGAGCGTTGTTTCTCCTGAGCTGATTGGTTGTTGCCAGCGTATCAATCTTAACACAAATGGTGCGTCAGCAGTGCAGCAACCTGACTTGAGGACAACACAACTGATGGTCCAACCTCATTAAGAAGGACATCAATTCCACACATGATTCCTGACGAGGCTCAGCAGTGAGGTGAAAACCATTCTAGGTGATGAAGGCCGAGGGTTTGGAGGTGTCGACCAAGCAAAGGGTGGCTGTTTTGAGGAATGTAAAATACAAACGTTATTTCAGGTTTTTGTTTCCTCCATAATTCTGTATGCGTTGGTTCATGGTTTTGAGGTTTTCAATGAGAATCTACAATGTAAATGGAGGTTGGAGTTACTGTCAATTGACTTGTTTCCTTTGCAGTTCTAAATAAATGTACATCTCCTGTACATGTTGAAACCCTGACTTTGACACTGACCCATCTTTGTCTCACAAAAAACTCCTGTTTAAATACTGATTTTAATTAAAGAACTAGGAAATTGATCCCTTCTTGGATCAAACAACTGCTGTGAATTTTGTTAAGATCCTTGTGAGTTGTGCAAGGTGCGTAAGAAAGTAAGGGGGGGGGGGGGGGGGGGGGGTTACACAATGAATTTACAAAAATGTTACTCTATATCCATAAATTCATAAAAAATGAATACTGTACATCCATCAATTCATAAAAAATCTAACTGTTTTCAGCAACCTCCACCATATTCTTATTCTGCAGGCTCCCAGGTACCTTTCCCCCCCAGGGCTGTGTTCTCAGCCCCCTTCTCTACAACCTCTACACACATGACTGCACCTCCACACACCCCAGCAACAGCATCATAAAGTTTGCTGATGACACCACCGTGGTGGGGCTCATCTCCAGAGGGGACGAGGTGGAGAGGCTGTCTGAGTGGTGCACAGAGAACCACCTGCTCCTGAACGTCAACAAAACAAAAGGGATCATCATTGACTTCAGAAGGAAAAAGACCGATGCTCCAGGGTCTCCAGCTGCCGAGTCCCGGGCGAGCACATTGAGGATGACCTGACCTGGAGTGCCAACACCACAGCCATCATCAAGAAGACACAGCAGAGACTTTACTTTCTGAATATACTAAAAACCAAGGACCTCAGACAGGAACTGTTAGTGTCCTTTTACAAACGCTCCATACAAAGCATTCTTGCATACTGTGTTGGTGTGTGGTTCTCCAGCTGCACAGCAGCAGACAGGAAGCAGCTCCAGAGAGTCACCACAGCCCAGAAGATCACCAGCTGCCCCCTTCCATCCCTGGAAGCTCTCGACAGTCCCACTGCTTCAGGAAAGCCCAGCAGATCCTCAAGAACCCAACCCATCCTGGTTCTGCACTTTTTACACAGTTACTGTCTGGCAGACGCTGCAGGACATTAAAGGCAAAAACCAACAGACTAAGGAACACTTTCTCTGCAAGGGGCATTATTGTACTCAATAATGTTTGACTGGTGTTGTTTTTCCCATTTTATGAACTTTTTTATGCAGAATATGATTAGATTTTCTATTAGTTTATACATGTACAGTACCATGTATTTATTGGGTGTGCCTGTAGAACAAGAATGTGGTGCAGTTTTCTTAAAACAATTTGATTTTAGATGAATTTTTGTTACAATACGTGTGTACAGTCTTGTTGAGATCTATGTTTGTAACTGAGGTGTACTTGAATGCATCATGAAGCTCGTCGGCTTCTGCTTTACCATGATATGTGATGTAAACAGGCATTCTAGTTTAAACCGCGGATGGCGTTACCCCACTCGTGTCCGGCGGGTCAGTCTGGTAGGTCAATAATCACACAAACTAAATGTGCTGGCCTGTATCGAGAAAACAAGGTTTACATTAACATCTTCTCTAATTCTTAGTTACAACAGCTGCAGGGAATGCAAAACTTGTGACGCAAAATATATCAATTATGTAAGATACACAACATCCTAAGCCTATAAATGCAGTAAAATGTATTATTTTCTTAGTGGTCCAGAGCATTTAGATTACTGTTCAGACCCTCCCAGCCCCAGTAAAAAGATTGATCATATACCTTTTTTTTCTGGATTTATTTCATCAGTGAAAAGGCCAAATAAAATATGTTAATTTATATGAAGGATCAATTTCGGTGTTTCCTCTGCATTGCTGCAAAATGAACAAAGAATGTCAATATTTTTTATTATATTTAACCAGATATGCCTTTACCAGATAATGCGGTGGCCCTGAAGTGCAAACCACAACAACAAATCACTAAACACAACAACAAATTGAAAAACACAACACAAATGAAAAAACACAGCTGCAAATTGAAAAACACAACAACAAATTGAAAAACACAACTGCAAATCAAAAAACACAACACAAATGAAAAAACACAACACAAATGAAAAAACACAACTGCAAATTAAAAAACACAACACAAATGAAAAAACAACTGCAAATGAAAAAACACAACACAAATGAAAAAACACAACTGCAAATGAAAAAACACAACACAAATGGAAAAACACAACTACATTAACTTGGAAGAGCAGCAGGAGAGCTCTCTGATTGGACGGTGCAGTTCAGCCTTTGAACCGGAAGTTATTCTGCCTGGAGCACGAATTTCAAAACATGGACTTTACCCGCGACCCAAACATAGCTGCCGCTATCCAAGCATATTTTGATTCAGGGCACGCATACGAGGTAATACTGGATATGCTCAGGTCTCATCACGAAATATTCATTAGTCTGCGTACACTGAAGAAACATTTGAAAGAAGCTGGACTGTATAGACGAGGCAACTACTCTCCACTTCCCGAGGTCAGGCGTGCCATTTTGACCGAGCTGCGAGGACCAGAGGTCCGTTTCACGAAGCAGGTTTAAGAAGCCATGGGCTTAACACCGAGCTCTGAATTGAGTTACACTGAGACAGAAAACGCAGAGTTTTCGGTTTCACGACGCCGGATTTTGATCAGTTTGATGAACTCGGAGTAGTTTCACCTGGAGTCAAGCGCGTGCACCACGACTCTAAAAAGACCGCATCAATGGAGCCCCGATTCAACGAGTCACCATGACAACTGAGACGCGGAGGGCGGAGTTTTTGACGCCAGTGGAGCAGGAAGTATTGATCCCATCATATGGCGAATATGAACATATTAAAAAAAAAAAATGCAATGCAGCGGCTGCTAAAGAGAGGGAGGCGGCGTGGAAGAAGATTGCTGCTCAAGTGAATGCGTAAGTTCAAACGTCTTTGTCATCACAACATTATAGCAAGGGAATACTGCTTGATGGTAGCTTATTAATTTATTTCTTTTAGGTGCAATTCCGCGGGGGAGAAGCCTCTTGGCAGCAGCTGAAAATGAAATATAAAAACATTGTCCAATCGGGTAAGACCGCTGCTAATTTAATTGTTAATCAATACATTTCTTAACGTAATTTCGATCATGTGTGACATTGTACAGTAAATATCAAGTGGCCATTGGACTGTGAGGTGTTTTATTCCAACATAATGCTGTTTTCAAACACATAAATGTCTTCTCACCCATATCATGTGCTGTCAAATAATTAAGGCTAAACTAAGACAGACTTTACTCAGCCAACAGAAAGAAGGCAGATGTAAAACGGGTGGAGGCCCAGCACCTCCACCTTTAACAGAGGCAGAGGAGCCCTAAGCCAGAATGTTGGGAGGCCAGTGGCTGAGGGAATCCCTGGAGGAGCTCCTCTTCAGAGCTCACCCCTCAAGATGCCACTTCCTTCATAATATATAATATGCCGAGGCCTATATATCTCTTTAAGCCTCCTTTTGTTCATCTTTATTTCCCCATCATGTCTTTTTTTGTCACCCAACAGATTGTGATGGTGCTCTCTGCCTGCTGGACCCCCTCATGCCACAACAGACCTTGTAAGTAGGCAACACTCCAAAGATCTTGCAAAATGGTAGATTAAATATACTGAAACATATTCATCTAGGATGAAGAGTACAGGAAACCCTGTCTGCTGCCTTTACAGAGGAGGATCCACAAAGGCCTATAGAGGTATGATAGTTCTCATCCCGATTACATTTCTGAAACATTGTGGTGGAATAAAGAGTGATATTTTGTCTACACTGAAGTATTGACACATTATTTTTAACAGGGCCTGGCTGGGCAGCAGCAGGAGGGTCCCTCAACATCCACTGCAGGGACTGACAGTGAGACAGATGTTCAGTAAACACCAGAGGTTCATTCTGGGGAATTCATGTCCAACTGTAATAATTGAATGTCCTCCTTATGTCCTCCCAGTTATCTGTAAAACAGATCTATAGACTCCACCTGCTCCAGAAGATGGAAAACACTGGAGCACAAGTTAAGGGTGGGTGTACAGTCCCAGGTGAATTATGCTAACTACTAACTACATTAACTAAACTAGCTCTTGTATTTGTAGGAAATAAAAAAGACCAAATGAATTGTGCATCATGTCTTTATTTGGTGGTGGTGGTGGTGGTCAGACCCCGAAGTGATGATGGCATATGGTGTCTCTGACAGCTCTGCCATTTACGAGGAAACGCAGCACAACACACAATATCTGCTATGACGTCAGGGCAAGGCTCAGCTGGTGATGTTGCTAATGTACAGAGCGATTAAACTGTGGGTGTACATAATGGTCTCGGCAGTAAAACGTACCGCTCAAAAAGGAAGGTGTCTGCAAATGCCAGTACATCTATGCGAGGTCTGATGATGCGAATATTATCTGCGAATATGAAATTCTCGGCGAAGTAATGCTGCACCTTCATCAATCGGATCATTATCAAAAGCACATTCCATATTGAGGGAATAAAGTTGACGTCTAATTTGCCTCGGGAATAAGGCACTGCAGAACTGTTTCACCAAAACTCCCCCGCTGAATGAGGAAATGAAATCCTGTGTCCGTCTGAAAGGGGGCGGAGCCAGAGCAAAACTCCGTGTTCACTGACAAAAACCTGCTCCCGACCAGGTTAGTTCTAGAGCGTTTGTTGCCCCGGTAACTGACCGGGAGTTGACGTTACACCGCTTCGTGAAACAGGCTTGAGTTACCCCGCTTCCTCTGGTTTGAGTTACCTCCCTTTGTGAAATGGAAAATCCCGCATTTCCCTCAACT
This sequence comes from Blennius ocellaris, assembly GCF_963422515.1. NCBI lineage: Eukaryota > Metazoa > Chordata > Actinopteri > Blenniiformes > Blenniidae > Blennius > Blennius ocellaris. The sequence goes on from NW_027662182.1 coordinate 264,253, forward strand.
CGATGTTCATAAACCTGGGGTAATCCTTAAACCTGCTTCGTGAAACGGACCTCTGGGCAATTGTTCGGTTATCGGACCATGTGGCAAGTTCTTCTACAAAAACACAAGCTGCGTGTTAAACGTGATGTAGTTATGAGGCTGCTGAGGGAATTGAATCCTCAAGGAATTGCATCAAGGTCTCGCAGGAGGTTCACAAGACGCACTTATCACTCCATGGGACCTAACTACATATGGCACGTAGATGGCTATGACAAACTGAAACCCTTTGGCTTCGCCCTCTCAGGATGTATAGATGGCTTTTCGAGAAGAATGATGTGGCTTGTTTGTGGAACAACAAACAACAATCCATCTGTCATTGCTCACAATTATGTAAACTGTGTTAAAGATCTTGGTGTGATACCAATGAGACTACGAACAGACCTCGGGACAGAGAATGGGACTATGGCAGCAAAACAGTGTACCCTCCGCCATGCACATACGGACTATTATGCCGGCTCATCAAGCCATAGTTATGGATCATCCACAGGGAATCAGCGCATTGAGTCATGGTGGTCTTTTCTCAGAAGAGGGAGGTGAGTACATCTGTGTCTAGTGTAGAGATGTACAGTGGCTGCTGGGCCGTGCTGAGTTTTAAAACATTTTCTCATTTTGGCAAATGTCATTTTATATATGTTAATACCAAAATTAACTACTTGCCATCAGTGATTGTGTCGTTTTTATTGTCCAGTTACATGGAGTACACCAGCAGTTTTTAGAATATATCTACGGAAAAGTAATAAGCATTGTTGTTTATAGGGATCATATGAAGCATGCTTTAAAGTTGACCAAACATGTAATGGGGGGGAAGAGACCATAGAATCACTAACTGAACAAGAATCAATCCACTTTATCTAATGTATCCCCAGGTCTCAGTTTTGGATGGACTTGTTTGGAGACCTGAGAGACTCTGGAAACTTCAATGGAAGCCATGAACATCAATGCTTGCTGAGATTCTGCTTCATCAGTGTTCTGCAGAAAGACTTGGATGAATGCAAAGACCTTTGGAACAAACACAGGATCCGGCCAAGCAGACTTGCATCATGCCCTGGAGGGATTCCAAATGAACTCTATCTGTTGCCTCACAGGTCAGGATATTCACAGAAAGAAATCGCTTTTTGTATTTTTTTAAAATGCAAAATGCTACATTATAGGATAATGAAATATATTTTGATTATTGTACACATAGGTAAAGTACAGCTGTTTATATATAAGCTGTCACTGCTAGTGTTCACTTGTGCATGGTACAACAAATCTAACATTTCAATCAATTTGTAATAAATGTAAAACAAAATTAATAAATAAAATCCCTCAATTCTATCTTTGTCTCTTTTTGCAGATATGGTTCAAGGGACTGTGGATTTGCTGTTGACGAGGGGGACCTGGATGTTTTCCCTGAGGCAAGGCAAATGCTTAAACTATGCGGTGATCCAGACATTAAGGAATACCTACAAGAGGCTGTACAACAAAACGGACTACAGCGGCCACTTGACTGGGAATCAGCCTCAGAACTGTATTTTACTCTGAAGGATATGGCTGGGTTGTAAAGGCAAACTACTTGAACCCATTTTTGATCTTTATCGATTCCTCTTGCTCACTGTGCAATGCCACACTTGTCACCACTGAGCTGAACCCTGCATATATGGACATTGTACTTTGTTACCAATTTCACAAAACTTTCATTCTGTGTGGAACTATATGAAAAGATTCTCCCCGGGTCTTAAAAGTACTTCTGATTGCTACATCGAAAACTAATTGTGACAATGAAGTATCACAGGTATAAATGAAAACATTTATTAACAATGAACTTTATAAATAGTGCAAAACATTAAACAATCAAACTTTTGACAAAGTGTTTAACATTTGTTTTTTAAACACACTATATACATCCAAGAACTGCTAATTATAACTTGCTTTCAAAACCAACAGTAGCTGAACTGAACTGGATCTTCAGGTTTAAAAACATCCAAATCCTGGAGCATTTTGGATCCCAAAGTCCATGTTTGCCTTGAATACACTGTATGATTCCAGTAGTGGTAGCTTCAGTGTATTAGCACATGTATTCACAACAGGAAAAGGTGAATCCTTGAGAAAGCAGATGCGTGGAGATGGCATCATGCCTGCTGGTGGGAGTGCTGTCAGACCTGTGGCAAACATCAACAGCTCTTCCAGGGACACAGCTGTCACTTTCTCTGAGAAAAAAAACCCAAAGCATTTTAGTGCATAGTTTGACTGTATTGATGAAAATCCATTACTTTGTTTCTGCCTTCCTTTCACTGAAACTAAAAACCAAGATTTATCCACAAAAATAGCCATGCCCGTATACAAACCTTCAGAATCAAGGAGGTAATCTGCCCAAAAGCCAAGTGTCTTGACCTCCTTCTGCCGCCCGTTGCTTCCTGCTGGGCTGAGATCTGGTTTGAACATATTTTCCAGTTCTGCAGCAGTCAGGGTCTTGGGTGAGAAGCACAGTATTGGGGCCAGAACACTGGAATGTTGCTGTAGTGCAGCAAGAAAACCAAGACTTGCCAGTCCTTCTTTGAATCTGTTAAGGGTTAGACATGTTGGGATCTGCAGGACCACAGAAAGTTTGTTCATTTCTGGGGAGAGACAATATTCATTTGTCATGAGACGCAGTCATGACATGAATTCTGACCCAGGAATGTGATGGCCTTTCACACCTAGAGTGGGTAAGGGGGGACATTCTCCAGGACCTTCCTCCCCCCTTTCTGCTCACAAGACTCCTCCCCCATGCAATCAGCCAGTCACTGATTGGTTGAAGCTCTCAGGCTTTGACACCTCTGAATCCACACGTGGAACAAAGAGCCTGCGAAGCCAGGCTTCTTTCTCAAGAGACTCTTGCAAAGCAAACTCCAAGGAGGTGGGTTGCTGGAGAGCAGCGTTAGCACACAGCTAACATGAGAAGCCGGCAACCAGAGGCCTCCACTCCTCAACTCATCTGCTGACCCGACCACGAGGGTCAGACCTTCCCCTGATCCAGAGACCAGCACCCAGAGTCTGCTCTCCAGGGAAACCAACCGGTTCCTCCAGGACGGGACCAGGGAAACGACATCTCACAGAACTTCTTTGTGTTTTTCCTGAACAAGCAGGGAAACCATCACGGACCTGAGCGACCAGCTCCTCAGTCTGGACAAAGGGACAACCAGGAGCTGCAAAGAAGGACTCCTGAATCATCAACTTCATCTTCTTTCCTCAGCCTTCAGAACCAGCAACCACAGTTAGCAGGAGGTGCTAACTACAGGAGAAGGCACCAGCTTCCCTCCAGCAGGACAACAACTGAACTCTTCCAAGGAAGTGGTAACAACTGGGCATTACTTGAGATTAGTTAAACCTGATGCTATGCATAGAACTGTTTAACTTTCATGAAGATGTGTTGATTCTGTTACAGTGATCGCGTTCTGTTGATAATGATATTAGGCACCGTTATCAACTTGTAAACCAACGTTAGCTCTGCCACAGACACAGGGTCTGCATGCTAATCTGCTTTACTAACTTGTTAACTCGCAACCCTACACATATCACATCAAAGACAACATCACACCGTAACTGAACACCATCTGACGACTCCTGACGTTTTACAAGACAAATCGCAGTCACATCAACTCATTCTAGAAATGGTCCTTTAGCAGAGACACAAGAAGCAGATGCTGTGGCTAGCTTCTATTGTTCTTTTGCTATCAGCACATGGCCGAGCTGTAAAGGACAGACCTCCTGTTCTCTGACAACCTCCATTTGGAATGTAGTTTCTTGTGATCCGCCATCTTGTTTTGTAGTTCCATCACACGTCACACACACACACTCCCTCCAACTCTCTCTCTCTCTTTCTCTCTCCACACACACACACACATGCACCTACACACACCCAGCTGTATATAGGTAGTTAGAATCTGTGTTTTATTTGTTTTCATTGTTAATAAATATATTTTTGGAATCATACTTGCTGTTTTATTAATGAGCACAAAGGTGAATGAAGTGTCGACCTCTTCTGTGTTAAGAACTCCAAAATCCTTCAAGCTTTACTGTTAATTCTGGTAATTGTAATTAATTTAACTATTAATTCAAATTCCTGATGAACTGTTTAGTATATCTTATGAGACTGATAGAACTGAATTGTCTATCATTTCCTGTTACGACAGGTGGCGCTCCGAGGTTCTGATACAGATCAGATTTAATTTCAACAACATTATTAATAACTATCTTTGATAATTATTAATCATTATCGATAGCCAACCAAAACATAAATAGTGATCCATATGAGGACATAATGGTCCCAACAGACACATAACTGAAATAAGTGGTTAATAGCATAAAAATGAGCAGTACACATCTTACATCATGGGTAAACAACATTATAACAATCATTTTCAGTTGAATATAATTTGGCAAAATTTAAATGCAGTGTCATATTCATAGTGCTATGAAAGCAAAAAAGCAATCATTAGGATAAAAGCCTTTTTTTTAATTAGTGCTTTCACTGCAATAAACCAAAGTGTGTCAAACAAGGGATGGCATCATTTTATAAACAGCTTAAAGTATTCACGTAGCATGACTGATTTCTCGTGGTCATTGTTTTCAATGGATATAAACAACTATTATACTTATCTTGTCAAGATGTTAATGGGACAAAAGCACTTATTCATATATTTTCTTCTAGGATGATGAAGCTGGTTGATCAATTTGGTAAGTATTGTACAAAATATCCCAAAATTATTTCCAGGTTATACGAGAAGGGGACATAAAAACGGAATATTATAAAAAATATTTATGGGAAAAACGGCTAAATCAAAATTGATATCCGACCAGGTACTTTGTTGTTGCTGCTCATCAGGTCACATGGATGCTACTCAATCAGCTATTTCAAAAATATGTGAAGGTCTCACAATGTCAGTGACTACTGCAATGGGTAACTGGCAATACTGAATTCATATTGAGTAATGAACTTTGAATTTTCGAGGTTTTAAACAGTAAATTGTATTTGAAAATTAGAGGAAGACAGCTTATTCATTAATGTCAGTCTCGTATTTATCTGTGAGAGACTGATAACCTGTCCAGAGTGAATCCTGCCCTCGCCCATAGTGCGCTGGGATGGGCTTCAGTGACACACAACCCCCAACAGGATAAGTGGGGAAGATGGATGGATGGCTGGAGGTTATTAATTACCGTTGAATTGCGCAGTGGTTTTTGGTAATAATGTACCATCTGAGGAAGTCCTCCACGAAATCTTGCTTCTCACAGACCTTCACAGCACGGAGACATCCGGCAGTATGGAACATGGTTCCATTTTCCAAAATAACATTTTGCAATGATTGCTCCGATTCTTCAGGACCTATAAAAAAGGATTTTCACTTCAAGAAAAACTCTGAAAAAAACATGAATTATACAACTTTCCTAAGATATTAATTTGTTATTTTTCTTCTGATGTTTAGTGAAAATCTGTTTTTTCAAAACAAATGCACTCATTTGTAATCTTGATCTTAATCTGAAGTAAACTCCAGGTATCCTCAAAGTAAATCCATTCCAAGCCAAAGGCATTCCCCTACCTGATGAAGAACTTTCCCTATCTCTCCATCTGTCACATCCTCTACAGTGGCGCTGAAAGTCGAACTCCCTATCATGTGGTTCACCAGATTCTTTGACAGGAAATGCGGTGCTAGTCCTCCATGTACGATGGACACAGCAATCATCTTTCCTGCTAGAAAGTACTCATCGTCCCTGGAAGCTGTTTTACAGAGCACTTGATTGTTATGGTTGTTACAAATATCCTTTTCCCATCATTCGTGGCACATTTCTAACATTCGTAATGTGACATTACATATCTGAATTTCACATTAAGAATGTTAGGAATGTGCCACGAATGATGGGAAAATGATTAGGTCGAACACATCTTGTCCATGTGTAAATCCAGCATTAGATCCAATGATAGAAAAAAAAATGCAGATGTTCATTAAAATGTTGATTTTAGTGGTACAATCACTTCTTTAAGGGGAAAAAAGACCCACCTCTTGAATTGTACACAAGATATCGGCTTTCCGGAGGTCCATTGAAGATGGGGCGATTCCTCAGATGGCCCATAAGAAGGGTTAAGAATTCCCGCCTTGGGCCACCTGTATCCAACCCTTCTTCAAAGCATCGGTAAACTTGACATACAAGTCATTGTTGTCCGAGTACGTGCTGCGTCGGAATCCCCATACAGCTCCGTCCCATATATCTGACCGTGTAATATTAAACTTGCTGACCTTCTTGTGGTCAACTTCCAGGGCCAAATGTGCAATAACTTCTTGCACCTGCACATTTGTCTCTCTAGAAAAAACCCAAATAAAACTTATTTTAGATTAAGCAGGTACATACTTCTTGCATAATTGCTCACATTTTGCATGACTTAAACATGTACAGACACAGATGCTGGTTAGTTGTGCCTAAATTACTAACACAGGTTCTTCTGCGGTCAGATCTTTGTTTTTGTCATGAGTGAGGTCTTCCATGCCTTCTTCATCACTGATCACAATCGGTTGAAACAAGTTGGTGTAGTTTCTGAAGATTGAAAACATAATGTACACAGATTATAGATGCAAACAAACAAAAGCATAAACATGCAGATTGAGCTTTCTAGAACTAAGCATCTAATTTGATTCAAGACTCAAATGCAAAATAGTCCAAATAAATGCATTTATAGCAATTGTGTGTATTTTGTCCAACACCCTAGAATAATATATGAATAAAATATGAGACAGAACACACCTGTAACAGGAACCCTCAACAGTTGGACATTCACTGGTGCCTGGATTGTTTGTGATTGTATCCAAATCTATAACCTGAAAATACAGAAATAAGGATGAATGAAAATTATTTGACCTATTGATAATTATGTTAATATCCCAACAAAATACTTAATGTTTTGAGATGATAATCTATGGATTGCGATGTAAGGACACGAATTCAAAGAAAGACTTTCACATTCAGCATTTTCCCTTGTTCACATAAAAAAACCAACTTGTAAATGTAACAAATCCAACAAAATTACCAAAGATTATATAAGGCACATATACACATCATTGCTGAGGGCAGATCATTATTGATCAAAAAATAACTTTTATTTTTACAACCTCAAAATATTTTATATTTGCCTGCTTGTGAACAATGCATTGGATGAAAGTCATAGATGATAGAAAGGAAATAGAGGATGTAATAACACTGAATGGAATTGGTAGATAGTAAAGTTGTAATCTAATAGCAAACTGAGGGCAGTGAAGATGCTGTAATAAAACAGTTTACCTGTTGTACTTCATTTGGACCCAGAAGATCCCCAAAACCATTCCTTAGTGGGCAAAAAAGCATATATTGTTACGAACTATGAAAAAATGACACTTCAAAACCAAGGGTAGGAAGTAGCCCATCCCTGTTCTTACCAACACAAGTATTATGCGGCGCGCACAGACAGGCATGCACACACACAACTTACTCTGTTTCTGCCACTTGTTGTGAAGGAGTACTTCGATGCTGAGGTTCCCATGGCTGAAGTAAAGGGATATATGGGATTTCAAATAGAAATATTTACATAGTTCTACCGAGCCACCAAAAAAGAAAAAAGGATCAACAGTGTTGTTTTAGGTTGCACTTACCAGAGTATCAGCAAGCTCACACTCAGAGGAGCCTTTGACAATGACCTCTGTGTCAGAGTCCGTTGAGTCTGATAAATTTTGAACTGCAAAACATGAAAAACAAATCAACCTAAAACATTTGCATCAAATTCTAATAATATATTTGGTCAATGATAGTTGATTAAATCCAAAGGCATATAGGACCACATAGATGACAATTCATTAAATCCCAAAAAATCTGTATTTCAAGTTCCCAAGGGGTAACTTGACATTCACAAACAAATTTAAGTATGCGCTCGACTTTGGTGATTTATGCCAGTGATGCTTATATTCCACAATTTAGAAATGTAAATTTGAAACTAAGGCAATGTGTATCGAACTCCTTGCACAAACATCACAGCATACCTTCTTCAAAGTCTTTTTTGAGGCATATGAAAATAGTTATCCGTTGATATGCCTTGCCAACTTCAGCTTTATAAGCTTCAAGAGTAAATTGTTTTTGTGTCCCAGGGATTTTTATGACCTCTGTGCCATCCGGATACAGAAGTAAGAAAGATCCATCTTTTAGATCTTTGTTGAAGTCCTTCATTTTCTTAACAGCCTGATTGAGCAGACTTGTGGCAGTGATGTCAGGATCTGTTCTGAGAGAAATAGTTTTCCCACGTTGTGGCCTAAGACCCTCCTTCTGAATGGCCATGAAGCCAATATTTATCTGTAAAGAAAAAGATGTAGACATCTGAGCAATATTTAAAAACAATGACATCTCTCTCTCTCTCTCTCTCTCTCTCCCTCTCTCTCTGAGTGTGAGGAGTGCAGTGAGGAGCTCTGAGTGGAGTTGGTGAGAAAGTATCTTTTTTGGGATATTTGAGTGTGTTCAGAAGTGTTACCATAGTTTTATGGTGTGATACTTTGTGGAGTGAGTGTGTGTGAAGAGTGAAAGCGTGTGATTGTCCGGTTTGGTGAAGCTGTGGTGCGGCTAGCATCGCGCTAGCGGTGTAGCGCCATGGCTTCCACCAAGCTGAGCAGGAAGCACGGGTTCAAACTGAGCCCCGGGTTCTCCTGCTCGATGGAGTGTGTGACGGCTGTGGTGAAAGTGGTGGGGGCGGCAAACATTGTGTCTGCTGCCAGAATGAATGGTGCGGTGGTGATGTTTGTGAGGGAGGTGGAGAAGGCTAATGCTGTGGTCTCGGCTGGTGTGGTGATGAGGGACACGCTGGTGGAGGTGATGCCTCTGAGCACACCAGCCAAGAGAGTCCTGGTGGGGAACGTTCCACCACTAGTGGAGGATGGAACCCTGGTGGAGCTGCTATCCAGGTATGGAAAGGTGGTGTCTCCTGTGAGGAAGCTGTCCTCAGGCTGTAAGGAGCCAGAGGACAGACACATCTTCTCCCACAGGAGGAGCTCCTCATGGTGATGGAGGACAGCAAGCAGGAGTTGAACCTGTCCTTCAAGGTGAACGTAGACGGGTTTGACTACGTCCTGTTTGCCGCCACTGACACTATGAAGTGCTTTGGGTGTGGACAGGAGGGGCACCAGAGGAGGTCCTGTCCTGAGGAGGGGGCCAGTGGGACAGGACGAGGTGCAGGAGGTGGAGGTAGAGGTGACAGTGCAGGAGGGAGTAGAAGTGAAGCGGGTGGAGGAAGTCTGTGGGGGGGTGTAGGCGGACAACGGCCAGAGACGAGGAGTGAGGGACAGAATAGCAGGGAGAAGATAGTTGGGGGGGAGCCTGAGGTGGAGAAGAGTGGTGGAGGGGAGGGTGGGGAGGAGGAGGCTGGTGTAAGTAATGGAGGTGGTGAAGCAACTGATGAAAGTGGTGAAGCGACTGATGCAGGTGGAGAAGGTGAAGTAGAGGCTGGTGTTGTTGTTGAAGGGGGGGAGGCAGGAGGTGGAGGAGAGGATAGACGTGATGGGGAAGGGGAGTTTTCTCAGTCTCGAGAGGAGGGTGTGGGTGGTGCAGCTGAGCTGGGCCCTCAGGGGGAGTTAGCGGGTGGAGCAGATGGGCTGGTCTCTCAGAGAGGCAGCAGTCTCCCTGAAGGTCAGGACGAGGCAGGGGAACCAATGGAGGCTGGCGTGAGGGAGGAGGTGGAGGCAGAGATGGAGGTTGAGGTGGAGGAGGGCAACAAGAGGGTTCTGAGGGATAAACGGAAGCAGGTGGAGGAGAGAGGCCCAAAGGCAAAAAAGGTGACCCAGGATTAAGGGGGGCTCTCTGTTTCTCAGGGGGCTGCAGCTGATCTCAGCTCATCTGAGGAGGGTGGAGGAGGCAGCAGTACACCCCTTGAGGAGGAGACAGTAAATGACGGGTATGGCATAATGGACATGAAGAAGTTTTTACTGAGAACGAAGAATAAAAAGGGTGTGGTGGTGGAGGAGTTCTTCCCGGACAGGGAACGGTTCATCCGAAGAGCCCAAACAAACATGAATGTCAGAGGAGAGGAGGGGTTCTCTGACCAGGAGGTGTTCAGGATTAAAAAGTTCGTGGTGAAAGTGAGGCAACTCCTTCAAAGAGATGATGACGAAACTATATAGTCGCTTTATCCTATTTGTGTTGTGGGTGGTGTTCACCTTTATAATGAGCTCCAGTTTCCGAGTCGCCACTCTCAATTTAAATGGTGCAAACAACATCAAGAAAAGAATGCTGCTGTATGAGCTGGTAAAGCTGAAGAAAATAGATGTGATGTTGGTGCAGGAGACGCACAGTGATGCAGCTAGTGAGATAGAATGGAGGTCGGAGTGGGGGGGACAGGTCTGCTTGAGCTCCCTCACTTCAGTCAGTGGGGGGGTTGCAATCCTCTTTTCCAAGAACTTCACTCCCATCACTTTCACAATGGAGGAAAAAATTAAAGGGAGGTTCATGGTCGTCACGGCGACGTTTGAGCAGCAGCAGTTTGTATTTATTAATATTTATGCTCCCGTTGATGGATCTGACAGAGTTGTACTTTTAAATGAACTGAACAGTTTTTTAATGCACTGTGATTCCACTGATTTCTTGTTTTTAAGGGATTTTAACTGTACGCAGGATGACCTTTTAGACAGGAACCACAGGGAACCTCACAAACAGTCCCAGAGAGTTTTTAGCAGCCTGGCCCAGACACATGACCTGGTAGACGTCTGGAGGAGGAAGAATGGAAGAACCAGACAGTACTCCTGGAGTTCTTTTAGAGACGGCTATATCTCACTGGCCAGACTGGACAGGTTTTATTGTTTTAGCACCACTTTGGGGCAGTTAGGGAGTGTTTTATGTCACCTGTAGGTTTTAGTGATCACTCATTGGTTTTTAGCAGTGTTTTTATCACTAATATTAGGCCACGCAGCGCATATTGGGTTTTTAACACTTCTTTGCTCGCTGACTCTAATTTTACAGACACTGTGCGGTTTTTTTGGCGAAGTTTTAGGGGTGAGAAGGATGAGTTTAACTCTCTGAGGCAGTGGTGGGACCGTGGCAAGGTCAAAATCAAACAACTCTGTCAGCAGTACACTCAATATGTCACGAGGGACATCACACGATCGCTGAGGAATCTAGAGATTGACTTAGTGAACCTTCACACTGGTTCTACTGGAAATCCAGAGCATTTTGAAGCTCTGAAGACTAAAAGTACTATGATGGAGCGCCTGCTGGGCATACAGGCCCAGGGGGCGCTGGTTCGCTCCAGGTACCAGGGGGTCAGTCTGATGGATGTGCCGTCTAGCTACTTCTTTGGTCTGGAGAAAAGAAACGGGCAGAGTCGCTTCATTTACTCATTGAAGTCGGCTAATGGAGAGGATCTAACAGAGTCTTGGGAGATCCGAAGGGCAGCAGCCGAGTTCTACACCGAGCTCTACGAGAGCCAGTACCAGGAAGACCAGGCCCTGTTTGACACCCTCTGTGGTGGACTCCAGAGAACTTGCACTGAGGAGACCCCTGACCTCGGAGACCCCCTGACACAGGACGAACTGCTTGCTGCTCTGCAGAGCATGCAGGGGGGCAAATCTCCGGGGATCGATGGGCTCCCAGTGGAGTTTTACAGGGCTTTCTGGAAGGAGCTCGGGGGGGACCTCCTGGAGGTCCTGACAGAGAGCCTCAGGGACGAGACGCTGCCCCCGAGCTGCAGGAGGGCGGTGATCACGCTGCTGCCCAAGAAAGGAGACCTGAGAGACATGAAAAACTGGAGGCCGGTCTCCCTCCTATGTTATTATAAGATCCTCTCCAAGGCCCTGGCCAACAGGCTCAGAGGGGTGCTGGATGACGTCCTCCATCTAGACCAGACCTACTGTGTGCCCGGCAGGTCCATCAGAGACAATGTGTCTCTAATTCGTGATGTTTTGGACGTCTCTAGTTTTTTGGGAGCAGATGTTGGTCTCATTTCGTTGGACCAAGAAAAAGCTTTTGACCGGGTTGAGCACCTCTATCTGTGGAAGGTGATGGCCCAGTTTGGTCTCAACCCAGGTCTGATAGCAATGATCAAAGTGTTGTACCAGGACATTGAGAGTGTACTGAAGATCAACGGGGGGCTGAGTGCTCCTTTTAAGGTCAGGAGGGGGGTCCGGCAGGGCTGTGCTCTCTCAGGTATGCTCTACGCCCTGTCCATTGAACCTCTGCTCCACAACATCCGGTCCACTGTCAGCGGCTTCAGTCCTCCAGGTTTTAAAAAGGTTTTATCTGCGTATGCTGATGACATCATTGTTTTAATATCCACTCAAGAAGACGTTGACCTTTTAGATAAGTGTGTGTGTTCTTTTAATTTACTGACTTTGGGGCAAAGGTCAACTGGGGGAAGAGCGAAGCCCTGGCAGTGGGGGGGTGGACCGGAGGTCTGCCAATATTACCAGCCGGATTGTTGTGGAGGAGAGGAGGGATTCGATATTTGGGGGTATACCTGGGAGAGGACGCTTTTATGGAGAAGAACTGGGAGGGGTTATTGGACAAGGTGCGGGGCAAATTAAACAAGTGGAGGTGGGTGCTGCCCAAGATGTCTTTCAGGGGGAGAGCCTTGGTGATCAATAACCTGGTGGCCTCCACTTTGTGGCACCGGGTGGCCTGCATGGCGCCCCCCCCTGGACTGATAAAGGAGACACAAAGGGTTTTATTAGACTTTTTTTGGGATAAACTGCACTGGGTCCCCCAATCTGTTCTCTTCCTCCCTAAAGAGGAGGGGGGTCACGGCCTGGTGCACATCGAGAGCCGAGTGGCAGCATTCCGGCTGCAACACATCCAACAATATTTATTAACTGCGAGTAGTTTTTTAGTTTGGAAGGATGTGATGAGCACGGTTTTACAGAGAGTCAATGGTCTTAATCTTGATGCCACTTTGTTTTTAATGGATTTAAATTTTTTAAACCTTCGCAATATGTCATTGTTTTATAAAAGTGTTTTTAGAGTCTGGAACTATTTTCGATGCACTGTGGTGCCCCCTGCTGTGTCTCTACACTGGCTGCTGTCAGAGCCTCTGGTGGGGGGGTCCAGGCTGGACATCCAGGACCAGTCCACACCAGGCCTCACCAGCGCACTATGCACCAGGGGGGTGGTCACCCTCAAGACTCTGATCAACAAAGTCGGGTGGAGGCTGGTGGATGGAGGTGCTGCTGCTCAGCTTCTTGGCCTGCAGTCGTGTCGCCATGCGGGCCAGCTTCTGAGGAAGTGGGCAGAGCGGCTCTCTGAGCAGGAGACAAGCCTCCTGAAGATGTACGTGGTGGGGGAGGAGGTGCCGGATCCGGAGGACCCCTTCCCGGATCTGAAGATCTACCCCAACCTCAGGAACTGCTCTGGACCACTACTAAAGGGGGGTGACCACCAACCCATTGATTTTTACTCCCAAACTGGGAAAACTTTGTACCACTGGTGTGTAAAGGTGATGAACTGCAAAGACCTGGACGGGAGGATGGACTGTGTGTGGAGGGGGGAATGGACCCTGGGCTCCGGTTGTGGACCTTCATGGAGGGTCCTCTACAAACTCCCCTCCAAAAAAAGAACTGGTGATCTGCAGTGGAGGATCCTCCATGGTGCGGTGGCTGTCAACAGCTTGGTGAACAAAATGAATCCCACTGTGTCCGCGGCCTGTCCTTTCTGCGGCGAGGAAGAGACTCTTGTTCACTGTTTTTTGAAATGTCACAGACTCACAGCTCTGTTCACTGTTTTACAAATGTTATTCTCTGTTTTTGATGAAACCTGCTCTGATGGGGTTTTTATTTTTGGGGCGGGGTACAGGAAGAGGGAGGCCCAGAAGTACCTCCTGCTGAATTTTATACTGGGTGAGGCAAAATATGCACTGTATCTGAGCAGGAAGCACAAGGCTCAGCAGGGGGTGGACCAGGATCTGCTCAGTATGTTTTTATCTTTGGTCAGGGCCCGGGTCTGGGTTGATTTTAATTTTTTTAAAGAAATGAAGGACCTGCTCAGTTTTAACGAGAGGTGGTGTTATAAGAACACCATCTGCTCTGTGGTGGAGGAACGACTGGAGTTTAGCTATTTATTTGGACGGAAATAGATGTGTTGTTCTATACTGTGAACTGGATTTGTGAACTGTTTTTATACTGTTGGAAAAAAAAAAAAAAAGGACAACCGTCTTTGAACTGCTAAATAAAGGTTGTTTTAAAAATCAAAATCTCTCTCTCTCTCTCTCTCTCTCTCTCCGTCTCATTAATTGCTTCATCTCAGCTGGAGCCATAGATCATTTACCTGAACTTTGTTTTTTCCCTTGTGCTTCAACTCCATTCTCCCTCTTGAAAACTTTTGCCTCTCCTCATTTTTCTTTTTTCGGTACTCCTGAAAGGTGCTGAACATTGGAGACGGGTATGGTGGGGCTGTCTGCGGTGCTAAAGGGAGGCAAAGGATAAATATATTAGCAGCATACCCAAAATCCAAGATGGCGCCGGTGTGTCTGGTACGCCGCTTGGCTCTGCTCAGTTTTATTTGTTTTATGCTGATTTTAACTTCTGTCACAAGGACCATCGACTCACTGCTGGTGTATAATCGTCAAGAACTACTAAAAATAAAACAAACGGTACAATCGTGTACAATTCGTGACGCAAACAAGTCGAATTCATTCTACCTGGCCGACCTGCCTGAGCACCTCCGCCGGGTGAATGCACCACTTCCCAGGAAACGCAAACGCCGGGGAGTGCGATCCGGTCAGCTCGTGAAGCTGAAAGCCTGGCTGGCTCTTTCTCTCGGCGCGGTGTGGTCCTCGGATCTTCCACTGGACTACAGAGACTGCTTTCGTCGTTATGTCTCGTGACGGACACTAGCTACTGTTGGCACTTGGTTGGTGCCCGTTCTCGGACACCGGGACGATCTCTGCGCGCTGCGCCCTCACCGCTCTTCCTTCCGGGGCTCTGGCGGTGTGCCCCCGGCTAACCTCAGGCCGCTGAGCCGGGCAGCTCACGCGGCCACCACAGCTTCCACGAGGTGCGCACTCGTGAATGCGAGGTCTGTGGTAAATAAGACTTTCATCCTGCAGGACTTCTTCACATCGCGCACTTTGGATGTAATGTTTTTAACAGAGACTTGGATTTGGGGCACCATTGGCTCTTCTGTTAGGGAGATCATCAACAGCAGCCTGGCTTCTGGCATAGTGCCCTCCTTTTGTAAGAAAGCTGTTGTAGAGCCTTTGATTAAAAAACCTGGCCTTGACCCTGCAGTTTTAGCACACTACCGTCCAATCTCCAAATTACCTTTAGTGTCTAAAATTTTTGAGAAATGCGTTTTTGCTCAGTTGCAACCTTTTTTAGATGCAAATGGCACCTTAGACCCGTTTCAGTCAGGTTACAAAGCTTTGCACAGTACTGAATCTGCACTTTTAAAGGTTTTTAATGACCTGTTTTTAATGACTGATTCTGGAGGCTCTGCCATTTTAGTGCTTTTAGACCTCACGGCTGCTTTTGACACAGTCGACCACACGACTCTTTTAAACCGCCTAAGAGATTGCGTGGGTGTACCAGGGGGACCGCATTGGAGTGGTTTAAGTCCTACCTGTCGAGGACGTCCTTCTTCGTCAGGCTCGGGGACTCCACCTCTTCTTCTGCCCCGCTTCACTGTGGAGTCCCCCAGGGATCTATCCTGGGACCCATTCTTTTTGCTTTGTATCTCCTCCCACTTGGAGAGATTTTTAAGAAGCATGGCATACCTTACCACTTTTATGCAGATGACTTCCAAATTTATATGCCCATTGCCAAGAATGAGCACAGCCCCCTGACACCCCTGCTCCACTGTCTAGGTGACATTAAGGCTTGGTTAGCCCAGAATTTTTTTAAACTGAATGAGTGAAAAACTGAAATGATGGTATTTGGATCAGCCCTCACGGACTTGGGATCACTCAAATTATTAGCATCCCAAAGTCACCAGCCTTGGCGTCACCATAGACAGTGATTTTAGATTTGATAAACAGATCAATGGCGTTTTAAAATCGGGCTTTTATCATCTTTGACTTTTATCCAAGGTTAAGCCGTTTTTATCTTTTAATCTTTTTGAGCAAGTCATGCACGCTTTTTTTTCTTCTCGTCTGGACTACTGCAATGCACTTTATTCTGGCGTTAGCCACAAAGCACTTTCCTGCTTGCAGTTAGTCCAGAACGCTGCGGCACGACTTTTAACAGGGGCCAAAAAACGAGAACATATTACCCCAATCCTTGCATCTTTGCACTGGCTCCCTGTTAATTTTAGAATTGACTTTAAAATGTTGTTTGTTTTTAAAGCTTTGAATGGACTGGCCCCTCAGTACATTACAGAGCTCATCAAAATGTATCAACCCCCGCGCACTCTGAGGTCTGAGGGCCAGCTCCAGCTCGTGGGTCCAAAGACGAAGTGTAAAACTAGAGGGGACAGAGCGTTCTCTGTTGTTGGCCCTAAGCTGTGGAACGCTCTGCCCCTCCACGTCCGAACAGCCCCCATTGTGGACTGTTTTAAATCACGTCTTAAAACCTACTTTTATTCTCAGGCTTTTAACACCACGTGAGTCGTGTGGTCCCCTGTGTTATTTTATTGTTCTTATTTATTTTTATTGCCTTTTAAGCGTTTTTATATTTCTATTTATTCTTTTCAATTGTTGTATTCTTATTTGTAGTTTTTTAATGTGTTTGTAGTTTTTAATCTGTTTTTATTCTTATTTAATGATTTTTTAGTGTTGGACTGTTTAGTTTATGTATTTATTTATTTATTTTTATTTTATTTATTTATTTTTTTGTTTTTGTTTTTTTATGTGCAGTCACATGTGCAGCACTTTGGGAACACGTTAAAATGTGCTATATAAATAAAAGTGGATTGGATATTACAAGGACACATCACAGATACATACAGGAGACATGCCTTACTTCATACATGCAAATCAGGACAACAAATAATGTCCTCATTAAATAGCTCTCAACTAACAATTATTTTAATTTATTAAAAAAAATTATGCTATACACCTGCAAGTGTGTGAGCAAATTTTGTTTGATAAAGTGCAGAGTTATTTTTGTTGTTTGTCCGTCTTGTTTTAGAGACCCTGTCTCTGGGAAGGGACAAGTCAGCTCCCCGTGTAAGGAGAGAGGACTGAACAGTGAGTTAAAGACCTACAAACCTTGAGAATGGATTAACACAGGAGTTTATTACAAAAGATAGAAAAAATGCAGGCCTTACAAGAATATTCCTGGGTTTTGAAGCATGGCACCATGAGTGGATTTTGCTCCAGAACCACGTCAGCAGAGAGAGTGCAGAGTCAGAAGGAGAGAGAGAGCCAAAGCTCCAGACACGCTGTTATATTCTCTCTCTGTCACGGCTGGGGGCCGGCGTGTGGAGTGTCCTGAACCCAAAAGCAGACCTCAAGCAGGAAGTTGTTTGCAAACTGTAAATGTTTATTGAGGGAACAGGGAAAAGGGGAGCTGGAACGGTGACGGGACCCAGGGGAACTCTGGGGGGCCTCTTGGAACCGGGACGGGACCCGGGGGAATCTCAGGGGGGGCCTCTTGGAACCGGGACGGGACCCGGACGGGGAACTTCTGGGAACGGAACCGGGACGGGACCCGGGGGAATCTCAGGGGGGGGCCTCTTGGAACCGGGACGGGACCCGGGGGAATCTCAGGGGGGGGCCTCTTGGAACCGGGACGGGACCCGGGGGAATCTCAGGGGGGGGCCTCTCGGGGATCTCGGGCATTGGGGGCCTGGGGAACTCGCGGGCTCCTTGGAAACGGGGAAACGGGGCCCGGGGGAATCTCAGGGGGGGCCTCTTGGAACCGGGACGGGACCCGGACGGGGAACTTCTGGGGACGGAACCGGGACGGGACCCGGACGGGGAACGGAACCGGGACGGGACCCGGACGGGGAACTTCTTGGAGCCGGGACGGGACCCGGACGGGGAACTTCTTGGAACCGGGACGGGACCCGGACGGGGAACTTCTTGGAGCCGGGACGGGACCCGGACGGGGAACGGAACCGGGACGGGACCCGGACGGGGAACTTCTTGGAGCCGGGACGGGACCCGGACGGGGAACTTCTTGGAGCCGGGACGGGACCCGGACGGGGAACTTCTTGGAGCCGGGACGGGACCCGGACGGGGAACTTCTTGGAGCCGGGACGGGACCCGGACGGGGAACTTCTTGGAGCCGGGACGGGACCCGGACGGGGAACTTCTTGGAGCCGGGACGGGACCCGGACGGGGAACTTCTTGGAGCCGGGACGGGACCCGGACGGGGAACTTCTTGGAGCCGGGACGGGACCCGGACGGGGAACTTCTTGGAGCCGGGACGGGACCCGGACGGGGAACTTCTTGGAGCCGGGACGGGACCCGGACGGGGAACTTCTTGGAGCCGGGACGGGACCCGGACGGGGAACTCTTGGAACCGGGACGGGACCCGGACGGGGAACTTCTTGGAGCCGGCGTCGGAACAGGAACAGGAACGGGAACGGGAACCGGAACCACCCCGGGGAGGACACTCACCCCCCAGGGAGGACAACACCGACGCACCTCCACACGGAGTGAAGACTAGCAATCCTCTGGCACCGGACCCTCCTCCCTGCAGGGCTTAAGACTGCTTGACAATCAATTAGCTGATTGCCTGCAGGAGTGCCAGAGAGGATCCGGTGCTGGAGCGAGGTGTGTGAATCCTGACACTCTCCCCCATGTCCCCTCCTTCTAGTGGACTCAGAAGGGGGGCTGTTTTCTTACTGGTGAGCTTCATCACCAAATAAGGAATTGTGTTAGAATTTTTTTGCATACAATAAAATTAGGAATGTATGGTGAGCCAGTCTCAACCAGCCACTTTTAACAGTTTTTGTAGGTAATTGCAGCAAATGTCACAGTTCGGAGGTCTTGTAAACATCACAACACTTTGAAATTCAAATGAGTAAAAACAATCAATATTTGCAGAGTACATGTACAGTGGAAATCTCTTAGGTAGTGCAATCTTTTAATCAAAACCTCATATCTTTGGCACTAAGTTGTTTTTGTATGTCCCTCTCTTGATGTGACTCAATCACATCACAAACAACCTTTATTTGTCTCAAACAGGATCTAATTTTTATACCACTGGGTCGGTCTTGTACCGTGTCCAGGGAAAAGAGGGAATTTTAACAGTCCCTCTCTTGATGTGAGCCATCTCACATCACATATGATCATTAAAAAGGAACAGATCAGTTTCATCTTCTGGGTCAAAATTATCTCTTGGATAACAACTGCTGCTGGAGTTAATTTAGCCAAATAACAAGTTTCCACACCAAAACAAAGAAAACGTCACAACAATTGCTACAACAATGCCAAATGTAACACAGTTTGTAGTTGCATCCTGGAGTGACTCCCAGGGGGAGTCAACCTTTCTTCTTTGTTGATGTCATCTCTGGTGGAGTCATCTTTGGCTGAGTCATCACCTATCTCGGAGGGATAGGTTCCATCATGTGTGTGTGTGTGTGTGTGTGTGGAGAGAAAAGAGAGAGCGTTGGAGGGAGTGTGTGTGACATGTGATGGAACTACAAAACAAGATGGCGGATCACAAGAAACTACATTCCAAATGGAGATTGTCAGAGAACAGGAGGTCTGTCCTGGGTCTCGGCCATGTGCTGATAGCAAAAGAACAACAGAAACTAGCCACAGCATCTGCTTCTGTGTGTCTCTGCTAAAGGACCATTTCTAGAATGAGTTGATGTGAATGCTTTGTCTTGTAAAACGTCAGGAGTCGTCAGATGGTGTTCGGTTATGGTGTGATGTTGTCTTTGATGTGATGTGTGTAGGATTGCGAGTTAACAAGTTAGTAAAGCAGATTAGCATGCAGACCCTGTGTCTGTGGCAGAGCTAGCATTGGTTTACAAGTTGATAACGGTGCCTAATATCATTATCATCAGAACGCGATCACTGTAACAGAATCAACACATCTTCATGAAAGTTAAACAGTTCTATCATAGCATCAGGTTTAACTAATCTCAGGTAATGCCCAGTTGTTACCACTTCCTTGGAAGAGTTCGGTTGTTGTCCTGCTGGAGGGAAGCTGGTGTCTTCTCCTGTAGTTAGCACCTCCTGCTAACTGTGGTTGCTGGTTCTGCAGGCCGAGGAGAAGAAGATGGAGTTGATGTTTCAGGAGTCCTTCTTTGCAGCTCCTGGTTGCCCCATTGTTCAGACTGAGGAGCTGGTCACTCAGGTCCGTGATGGTTTCCCTGCTTGTTCAGGAAAAACACAAAGAAGTTCTGTGAGGGTCCCTGGTCCCGTCCTGGAGGAACCGGGTGGTTCCCTGGAGAGCAGACTCTGGGTGCTGGTCTCTGGATCAGGGGAAGGTCTGACCCTCATGGTCGGGTCAGCAGATGAGTTGAGGAGTGGAGGCCTCTGGTTGCCGGCCTCTCGTGTTAGCTGTGTGCTAGCGCTGGGTGAGTTGCTCCTCTAGCTACTCACCTTCTTGGAGTTTGCTTTGCAAGAGAGAATGAAGGAGGCTGGCTGAAGCCTTTTGTTGAACGTGTGAATTCAGAGGTGTCAAAGCCTGAGAGCTTCAACCAATCAGTGACTGGCTGATTGCATGGGGGAGGAGTCTTGTGAGCAGAAAGGGGGGGGGGAGAAGGTCCTGCGGAAGCCCTCCACCCCCACTGGGTGTGATGGTCAATCACATTCCTGGGTCAGAATTCATGTCATGACTGTGTCTCATGACAAATTAATATTGTCTCTCCCCAGAAATGAACAAACTTTCTGTGGTCTTGTGAAATCCCAACATCCCCCCTGTGTCCTCAGAAGCAGACTCGATGTGTGACTCTGAGGGCACACACGTTCAGTCCACAGATAAGAAAGTTCATTCATCATTTCATTAGTTCATTCATGTGGTAACATCTGGACATTTGGTAACCAACTGGGCATTGTTGGTACTATCTATCTCTGCTATGCAAGAGTAGTACAAAACAATCCTTCAGGTTATGGAACAAAATTCAGATAAACCACAATGACACTGTCATGATGTAAAATAACTAACTTGTTTCCAACTAGGTGTTAGTGAGACACAGGGTTGTTCGTTAGAACGGGTTAAGGGGAGAAGGAGGAGAGGTGTCACCTTGATGAGAGCTTCATGGAAATGCATGTATATGACTATGTGTAAGTCATAATGAGCCCTAACTAGTGTTTCAAACTAGCTATGTGTCTGACAAGGTTGTGCACAAAATATAATCCAGTGTACTTGTTAAGTGGACAGTGGTGTTTTGAGTCCAATCAGAAGTTAGGCTCACCAAGTTAATAGCAGGGTGTCTTGCTATTACTGTTTAGGGACGGAGTTTCTGCTGCTGCTGACAACTCAAGTCTGCCTAACTGCAGGAAGCAAGGTGGCTACATTGGATTAGCATTTGTGTTAATGTCGGTGCAGGGATGGACTATGAGCGAGCCCTGGAGCGTCTGTGGTTTGCTGGGGGCTCCGGGCGGTAACGCTCCTGGTTGTGGGAGACAGAGAGACGGTCGGAGGCGTTGCCCCTGTCTGATCATGCTTGTCACTGACCCTTTCTTCCCTTATTCCTACATTCTCATGTCCAATCTTTCCACAGTTCCAACACTCATTTCTCTCATTTGCTGACCTAACTTCTCTACCTGCCTTGTTCCTGTCTTAACTTCTTCCTTATCCTCTCCCTTGTCTTCTGCCTCTTCTTTTTCTTTCCATCATGGCCATCAAAGTAACGTACTTTTCCTTCAAAACACACTTCCTCTTCTCCTTCAAAATAAATCACCTTTCTATTTATTGTCCTTCTTCTTAAACCACTGTTTACATAAGGACGGGGGTGTTGGCTCAACTACCCCCCCCCCACACCCCCCCCCCCTTTTACTTCATCCTCCTCTGATCTTGTTCATTATTTCTAAGTCCCTGCCTGTTTCTGTCCTGTGATGTTGTTTTAAAACCCTTTGTTACTAAGCCATGAACTGTCTCTGTCCCTCCCCCACTCCAAGGGCTCGGCCAGATGTTCCCAGCAGACCCTCATAACACGTTTGGGCCTGTCGAGTCTATCCGGCCTCCTCCCGGTCCAGCGCATCCAACTCACCACCAGGTGGTGATCAGTGGACAGCTCTGCCCTTCTCTTCTCTCCTGTGTAGACAGGCATAGAAGACCGGCGACAACAGTCTTCAACTGGGTCATGTGGCTCCTGAGGCATCTTTGCTCCGAGCACGCAGTGTCTCTGACGACTCATGTCATGCAAAAGCTGTGTTTCGAAAAGTGCGAAAATGTTGTTAATGCACAGGTGATGGTTACACCTGTGGCTTTCACTTCTGTAGTCTATACAAATTGTAACCTCGCAACTGCAACACAGTATTTTTAGCACCTTGGGTGAGCAATAGTTGTGTTAGTGTACATTTATCTGGGTAGATACTTGAATAGTGAAAGTACGAGTTTGTCCTAATGAAATTAAAACTTTATTCTAAAAACATACTCAGTATCTCGTCTGAAGCATCTTTTCGGCCACAACTGATGAAAAGACCATAGCAGTCAAATCCAGCATAATAAAAGAGGTTGAAACTGCTTTAACCTAATAAACACTTCATGTTTAAACTTGAATAGTGAAAGTACGAGTTTGTTCTAATAAAATAAAAACTTTTTGCCAAAATCACTCTATATCTCGTGTGGAGCATCATTTCGACCACTCCTGATGAAATGAAAATAGCAGTCAAATCTTTCAGTCGACCCCGAGGAAATTCTGGCAAACCGACTCCATGCTCCGGGAGCATGGAGTCCGGGGCCCTTCATCCCTGCAACATCGCGTGACGCGGGGACGGTACCTCTGGACAGGCAGAATGGGGTGGTGGTCCCTCTCTTCAAGGAGGGGGATCGGAGGGTGTGTTCCAACTACAGAGGGATCACACTCCTCAGCCTCCCCAGGAAAGTCTATTCCAGTGTACTGGAGTGGAGGGTCCGGCCGTTAGTCAAACCTTGGATCCAAGAGGAATAATGCGGTTTTCATTCTGGTCGTAGAACACTGGACCAGCTCTATACCCTCCACCAGCTGCTCGAGGGTTCATGGGAGTTTGCCCAACCAGTCCACATGTGTTTTGGGGATCTGGAGAAGGCGTTCGACCGCGTCCCCCGAGACATCCTGTGGGGGGTGCCCTTTGTTCGGTCTTTGTATTCCCGGAACAGGAGTTTGGTTTGCATTGCCGGCAATAAGTCAGACCTGTTCGCAATGGTTTCACCTGATCCGCCAGTGGCAGACAGAAAAAAGCATTAGCCAAATCTATACAAGAGAAAAATCTATGTTCAGGTGAGAGATGTGACAACGCAGTTTTGAGATGTCTGGAATCTCGTTTCTCTGCACAGGTTGCCGGGACCGGCAGCCAGGGGGGACTCGGCTGAGATCCTCAACACCAGCCCCTGGGTACTTCTCAGGGTGAAAAAGAGGAAGTGGTCCGAGCCCAGGTGGACCGCAGGTACTTGCCCGGAACACCTCCCTTGGTTTGCGTCTGGGGGGCATCCAAAATAGATGCCCGAGCCACTTCAGCTGGCTCCTCTCGATGTGGAGGAGCAGCGGCTCTACTCCGAGCCTGGTGGCTGAGCTCCTCACGCTATCTCTAAGGGTGTGCCCAGCCACCCTACGAAGGAAGCTCATTTCAGCCGCTTGTATCCGGGATCTTGAACGATATCCTCAGTTGAGGTCAACAGCTCCCCACATCCACTGTAAACAGTGTTGGTGGAGAACTGCTTCCCCCGCCTAAGGCGCCGGACGGTTTGCCAGAATTTCCTCAGGGCTGATCGAAAGTCCTCCTCCATGGCCTCTCCGAACTCCTCCCAGACCCGAGTTTTTGCCTCCACCACAGCCCGGGCTGCGGCTCACTTGGCCTGCCGGTACCTGTCGATTGCCTCAGGAGTCCTATGAGCTAACAGTGCCCGATAGGACTCCTTCTTCAGCTTGACGGCATCCCTTACTTTTGGTTTCCACCACCGGGTTCGGGGATTGCCACCACGACAGGCGCCAGAGACCCTGCGTCCATTGCTCCGAGCAGCAGCTTCGACAATGGAAGTGGAGAACATGGTCCACTCGGACTCAATGTCTCCAGCCTCCCTCGGGATCTGTGAGAAGCTCTCCCGGAGGTGGGAGTTGAAAACTGCGCGGACGGAGGGCTCGGCCAGATGTTCCCAGCAGACCCTCATAACACGTTTGGGCCTGTCGAGTCTATCCAGCCTCCTCCCGGTCCAGCGCATCCAACTCACCACCAGGTGGTGATCAGTTGACAGCTCTGCCCTTCTCTTTACCCGAGTGTCCAAGACACACGGCCAGAGATCAGATGACACGACCACAAAGTCTATCATTGACCTCCGGCCTAGGGTGTCCTGGTGCCATGTGCACTTATGGACACCCCTGTGCTCGAACATGGTGTTCGTTATGGACAAACTGTGACTGGCACAGAAGTCCAATAACAGAACACCTCTCAGGTTCAGATCGGGGAGGCCGTTCCTCCCAATCACCCCCTTCCAGGTCTCACTGTGATTGGCCACGTGGGCGTTGAAGCCAGGAGAACAATGGAGTCCGCAGTTGGGGCACTATCCAGCACCCCTCCCAGGGACTCCAAGAAGGTTGGGTACTCTGAACTGCTGTTCGGTGCATAGGCCGAGACAACAGTCAGAGACCTGTCCCCTACTTGTAGGCGTAGGGACGCAACCCTCTCGTTCACCGGGGTGAACTCCAACACATGGCGGCTGAGCAGCGGGGCAATCAGCAAGCCCACTCCAGCCCGCCGCCTTACACAGCGGGCAACTCCAGAGCAGTGGAGTATCCAGCCCCTGTCGAGGAGCTGGGTTCCAGAGTCCAAGATTTGAGTGGATGGGAGCCCGACTATATCTAGCCGGTATCTCTCAGCCTCCCTCACAAGCTCGGGCTCCTTCCCCCCCAGCGAGGTCACATTCCATGTCCCAATAGCCAGATTCTGTGGCCGGGGATCGGGTCGTCGAGGCCCCTGCCGTCGACTGCCCCCCAACCCACAATGCACCCGACCCCTACGACAGCCTCTGTGGGTGGTGGGCCCACAGGAGGATGAGGAGCAGGGGCCCGCTTCGTCCCTTCGGGCTGAGCCCGGCCGAGTCCCGCGGGCAAGAACCCGGCCACCAGGCGCTCGTTTGCGAGCCATCACCCCAGGCCTGGCTCCAGGGTGTGGCCCCGGCTGCGCCAAACTGGGCGACGTCTCTGTGCTCCTCTTATGTGTGTTCATAGGGGTCTTTTGAACTGCTTTTAGTCTGATCCGTCGCCTCAGACCTGTTTGCCTTGGGAGACCCTACTGGGGGGGAAAGTCCCCCGACAACATAGCTCCGAGGGTCATTCGGGTGCTCAAACTCCCCCACCACGACAAGGTTGCAGTTCAAGGGGGAGTCACCACCGTTTAAAAGTTTTGTATTGTCTGTATTGACATTAATTATTGACCTCTGGGGTCAGAGGTCAAAAGGGGAATTGAAGGAATATAGTGGTTAAACATTTGTTTTCTGTGTGACAACTGGACATATTGTATTCAGTTGTGTTTCTACACTAGTGGGGTTTCTCCCAGTGCCCAAGTTGGAAAACACAGCTATAAATCCATGTTCAGGGACATTCCAAGTTGGTTGGCGATGTCTCCTCAGTGCTCTACTTGCAAAAACATGGTCAAGGTAAGATTGGATCAACAGATAAGAGGTCACTTTGTCCCACAGAACGTCAAGCTCTGAGAAGAACCAGTTTGAAGCAGTTTTGGGAACAAAGGAATAGCAAATTCACTATAGCAACGCATACATCACGAGGAACCGACCAATGTGAGGTTGAGGTGGTGTATGCAAATGTATAAATATGAACCACGTGTTGCAGTTGTGCCCTTCTTCATTGTAAACCTGGCCTGCATACTTGGGTCTGCAAGGAAGAACGGTCTGAGCTCCTATTATGTAATCTGATATATGTGTTTTAATAATCTCTTGTTTGTGTGATTATTAAATTCACTATTGAAGAAATTAACTCTGTTCCTGCCTCTCCCGGATCAAACGAACAAGCAGGAATTCAGGGGAACACAGGAACAAATTCCAACACTAAGCATATCTACCTAAAGTCAGTAACACGATTTCTCTAGATTAAACCAGTTATAACTAAAGACAGTAATGGGATTTTTCTCGATTAAAACAGCCTGAACAGCTCAACATACAGGCAGGTGACATGATTTTTCAAGTTTAAACCAGCCTAAGCATCTCGATCTAATGGCAGTAACACGGTTTTTCGACATTAAACCAGCCTGAGATGCTATCTCTAAAGACAGTAACGGGATTGATTTTTTTTTTTTTTTTTTTATTAAACCAGCCTGATCAGCTCTATCTAAAGGCAGTAACACGATTTTTCAAGATTAAACCGGCCGGGCCTGGCTGGGCCTTCGCTCTTCCTGGTCTGGGGGGGGCTGGTCTGGGGCTCGGCGGCTGGGGCCTTCTCTGTCCCGCCGGGGGTTGGGGGGGTGGTGGGGGGATGGCCCCCGGGGGTGCGGCGGGCTCCGCTGTCGGGGTCGGGGGGGCTCCCTGCCCGCGTGGCCTGGGGGCGCTGCACTGGCCGGTCCCGGCTTGGCGGCTCGGTCGGGGCCCGGGGCTCTGCGCCCTTTATCCTTCTCCTGTGGGCCCCTCTGGCCTGGGGGGGGGTCCTCTCTGCGCGCTCCGTCTGGTGCCTTCTGGGTTGGGGCGTGGCTCTCCGGGGGGGTTTGTCGGGGCCTCCCTGGATCCGGTGGGTCGCTGGGTGCCGGAGTGGCGGCGTCCGGCCCTGGTGGCCTTGGGCCCCGGGGTGGTGCTGCGGGCCCCCCCACAACAGTTCCATTCACATCCAGAGGACAAACCACACACACACACACACACACACACACACACACACACACACACACACACACACACACACACACACACACACACACACACACACACACACACACACACTTCCACTCCTCATTGACGAGATTGTTCTGTTAATTATCAAAACCAAGTTGTTGTTTGCTTTTGTTGTTGTTGTGTTTGTTTGTTTGTTTTATTTATTTATTTATTTATTTTTGTTCTATGTCCTTTTGCTTTTTGCTTTTGTTATAATTGTTGTCATTATTTAGGTCTTTTGCTCTGTTGTTGCTCAGGCTGGTCTTAATCTCATGGCAGTTGGAAAATATTTAGATCACTGTGGTTAATGTATTATCAAAAAAAAAAAAAAAAAAAAAACAATTGTATGTAGCACTAACAAGGGTATTGTAGGTATTTTGTATTTTGTGTATTTATTTTGTTTCACCAAGCCTTTCTCTGTCTCTCCTCTCCTCTCTCCTCTCACCCCAACCGGTCCGCAGAATGCCGCCACCTCTGACTCTGGTTTCTGCAAAGGTTTCTCCTTGTTGAGGGAGTTTTTCCTTTCCACAGTCACAAACACACCTGCTTGCTCATGTGGATATGTTGGGCTTTTCTATTTTCTCTATAACAGCAAATTGGAATGACTGTAATGTATTTAAAAAAAAAAGAAAAAAAAGAAAATGAATTTCACAAAGGTGAAATATCATTTTCAACTAGTTTGACACTTCAGAGAGTCTCAGTAGTCTAAGCTCAAACTTAGGCTAGTCTAAAAGTCTCAAACTTGTTGAAAATGAATTTCACAAAGTTGAGATTGATTTTTCGACTAGTTTGACACTTCAGAGACTTTCAGTAGTCTAAGCTCAAACTTAGACGAGTCTTAAAGTCTCAAACTTGTTGAAAATGAATTTTAAAAAGTTGAAATGTCATTTTCAACTAGTTTGACACTTCAGAGAGTCTCAGTAGTCTACGATCAAACTTAGACGAGTCTAAAAGTCTCAAACTTGTTGAAAATGAACTTCACAAAGTTCATTTTTCACAAAGTTCACAAAGTTCAGAGTCTCAGTAGTCTAAGCTAGTTTGACTAGTTTGACACTTCAGAGACTCTCAGTAGTCTAATCTCCAACTTAGACGAGTCTAAAAGTCTCAAGCTTGTTGAAAATGAATTTCACAAAGGTGAAATGTCATTTTCAACTAGTTTGACACTTCAGAGAGTCTCAGTAGTCTAAGCTCAAACTTAGGCTAGTCTAAAAGTCTGAAACTTGTTGAAAATGAATTTCACAAAGGTGAAATGTCATTTTCGACTAGTTTGACACTTCAGAGAGTCTCAGTAGTCTAAGCTCAAACTTAGACAAGTCTAAAAGTCTCAAGCTTGTTGAAAATGAATTTCACAAAGTTGAGATTTATTTTTCGACTAGTTTGACACTTCAGAGACTTTCAGTAGTCTAAGCTCAAACTTAGACGAGTCTTAAAGTCTCAAACTTGTTGAAAATGAATTTTAAAAAGTTGAAATGTCATTTTCAACTAGTTTGACACTTCAGAGAGTCTCAGTAGTCTACGATCAAACTTAGACGAGTCTAAAAGTCTCAAACTTGTTGAAAATGAACTTCACAAAGTTCATTTTTCACAAAGTTCACAAAGTTCAGAGTCTCAGTAGTCTAAGCTCAAACTTAGACGTGTCTAAAAGTCTCAAGCTTGTTGAAAATGAATTTCACAAAGTTGAGATTGATTTTTCGACTAGTTTGACACTTCAGAGAGTCTCAGTAGTCTAAGCTCAAACTTAGACGAGTCTAAAAGTCTCAAACTTGTTGAAAATGAATTTCACAAAGTTGAGATTTATTTTTCGACTAGTTTAACACTTCAGAGACTTTCAGTAGTCTAAGCTCAAACTTAGACGAGTCTAAAAGTCTCAAACTTGTTGAAAATGAATTTCACAAAGTTGAGATTTATTTTTCGACTAGTTTAACACTTCAGAGACTTTCAGTAGTCTAAGCTCAAACTTAGACGAGTCTTAAAGTCTCAAACTTGTTGAAAATGAATTTCAAAAAGTTGAGATTTATTTTTTGACTAGTTTGACACTTCAGAGAGTCTCAGTAGTCTAAGCTCAAACTTAGACGAGTCTTAAAGTCTCAAACTTGTTGAAAATGAATTTCACAAAGTTGAAATGTCATTTTCAACTAGTTTGACACTTCAGAGTCTCAGTAGTCTAAGCTCAAACTTAGACGAGTCTTAAAGTCTCAAGCTCAAAAGTCAGCTCAAAAGTGGTACGGTAAATCGAGAGCTTCGCTTTTTGGCTCAGCTCCTTCTTCACCACGACGGACCGGTACAACGTCCGCATAACTGCAGACGCTGCACCGATCCGCCTGTCGATCTCACGCTCCATCTTTCCCCCACTCGTGAACAAGACCCCAAGATACTTAAACTCCTCCACTTGGGACAAGGGCACTCCACCGACCTGGAGGGGGCAAGCCACCTTTTTCCGGTCGAGAACCATGGCCTCGGATTTAGAGGTGCTGATCTTCATCCCAGCTGCTTCACACTCGGCTGCGAACCGTGTCAGTGCACGCTGAAGGTCCAGGCTTGATGGGGCCAACAGAACCACATCATCCGCAAATAGCAGTGTCAAACTAGTCGAAAAATAAATCTCAACTTTGTGAAATTCATTTTCAACAAGCTTGAGACTTTAGGACTCGTCTAAGTTTGAGCTTAGACTACTGAGAGTCTCTGAAGTGTCAAACTAGTTGAAAAATAAATCTCAACTTTGTGAAGTTCATTTTCAACATGTTTGAGACTTTAAGACTCGTCTAAGTTTGAGCTTAGACTACTGAGACTCTCTGAAGTGTCAAACTAGTCGAAAATGACATTTCAACTTTGTGAAATTCATTTTCAACAAGTTTGAGACTTTAGGACTCGTCTAAGTTTGAGCTTAGACTACTGAGAGTCTCTGAAGTGTCAAACTAGTTGAAAAATAAATCTCAACTTTGTGAAGTTCATTTTCAACATGTTTGAGACTTTAAGACTCGTCTAAGTTTGAGCTTAGACTACTGAGACTCTCTGAAGTGTCAAACTAGTCGAAAATGACATTTCAACTTTGTGAAATTCATTTTCAACAAGTTTGAGACTTTAGGACTCGTCTAAGTTTGAGCTTAGACTACTGAGAGTCTCTGAAGTGTCAAAGTAGTGGAAAATGACATTGCAACTTTGTGAAATTCATTTTCAACAAGTTTGAGACTTTAAGACTCGTCTAAGTTTGAGCTTTGACTACTGAGACTCTCTGAAGTGTCAAACTCGTCGAAAAATAAATCTCAACTTTGTGAAATTCATTTTCAACAAGTTTGAGACTTTAAGACTCGTCTAAGTTTGAGCTTTGACTACTGAGACTCTCTGAAGTGTCAAACTAGTCGAAAAATAAATCTCAACTTTGTGAAATTCATTTTCAACAAGTTTGAGACTTTAAGACTTGTCTAAGTTTGAGCTTAGACTACTGAGAGTCTCTGAAGTGTCAAACTAGTCGAAAAAATAAATCTCAACTTTGTGAAATTCATTTTCAACAAGTTTGAGACTTTAAGACTCGTCTAAGTTTGAGCTTAGACTACTGAGACTCTCTGAAGTGTCAAACGAGTTGAAAATGACATTTCAACTTTTTGAAATTCATTTTCAACAAGTTTGAGACTTTAAGACTCGTCTAAGATTGAGCTTAGACTACTGAGACTCTCTGAAGTGTCAAACTAGTCGAAAAATAAATCTCAACTTTGTGAAGTTCATTTTCAACAAGTTTGAGACTTTAAGACTCGTCTAAGTTTGAGCTTAGACTACTGAGACTCTCTGAAGTGTCAAACTAGTCGAAAATGACATTTCAACTTTGTGAAATTCATTTTCAACAAGTTTGAGACTTTAGGACTCGTCTAAGTTTGAGCTTAGACTACTGAGAGTCTCTGAAGTGTCAAAGTAGTGGAAAATGACATTGCAACTTTGTGAAATTCATTTTCAACAAGTTTGAGACTTTAAGACTCGTCTAAGTTTGAGCTTTGACTACTGAGACTCTCTGAAGTGTCAAACTCGTCGAAAAATAAATCTCAACTTTGTGAAATTCCTTTTCAACAAGCTTGAGACTTTAAGACTCGTCTAAGTTTGAGCTTAGACTACTGAGACTCTGAAGTGTCAAACTAGTCGAAAATGACATTTCAACTTTGTGAAATTCATTTTCAACAAGTTTGAGACTTTAAGACTCGTCTAAGTTTGAGCTTAGACTACTGAGACTCTCTGAAGTGTCAAACTAGTCGAAAATGACATTTCAACTTTGTGAAATTCATTTTCAACAAGCTTGAGACTTTACGACTCATCTAAGTTTGAGCTTAGACTACTGAGACTCTCTGAAGTGTCAAACTAGTTTAAAATGATATTTCACCTTTGTGAAATTCATTTTCAACAAGTTTGAGACTTTAAGACTCGTCTAAGTTTGAGCTTAGACTACTGAGAGTCTCTGAAGTGTCAAACTAGTCGAAAAATAAATCTCAACTTTGTGAAATTCATTTTCAACAAGTTTGAGACTTTAAGACTTGTCTAAGTTTGAGCTTAAACTACTGAGACTCTCTGAAGTGTCAAACTAGTCGAAAATGACATTTCAACTTTGTGAAATTCATTTTCAACAAGTTTGAGTCTTTTGGACTCGTCTAAGTTTGAGCTTAGACTACTGAGAGTCTCTGAAGTGTCAAACTAGTTGAAAATGACATTTCAACTTTGTGAAATTCATTTTCAACAAGTTTGAGCCTTTAAGACTCGTCTAAGTTTTAGCTTAGACTACTGAGACTCTCTGAAGTGTCAAACTAGTCGAAAAATAAATCTCAACTTTGTGAAATTCATTTTCAACAAGTTTGAGACTTTAAGACTTGTCTAAGTTTGAGCTTAGACTACTGAGACTCTCTGAAGTGTCAAACTAGTCGAAAAAATAAATCTCAACTTTGTGAAATTCATTTTCAACAAGCTTGAGACTTTTAGACTCGTCTAAGTTTGAGCTTAGACTACTGAGAGTCTCTGAAGTGTCAAACTAGTCGAAAAAATAAATCTCAACTTTGTGAAATTCATTTTCAACAAGTTTGAGACTTTAAGACTCGTCTAAGTTTGAGCTTAGACTACTGAGACTCTCTGAAGTGTCAAACGAGTTGAAAATGACATTTCAACTTTTTGAAATTCATTTTCAACAAGTTTGAGACTTTAAGACTCGTCTAAGTTTGAGCTTAGACTACTGAGACTCTCTGAAGTGTCAAACTAGTCGAAAAATAAATCTCAACTTTGTGAAGTTCATTTTCAACAAGTTTGAGACTTTAAGACTCGTCTAAGTTTGAGCTTAGACTACTGAGACTCTCTGAAGTGTCAAACTAGTCGAAAATGACATTTCAACTTTGTGAAATTCATTTTCAACAAGTTTGAGACTTTAGGAGTCGTCTAAGTTTGAGCTTAGACTACTGAGAGTCTCTGAAGTGTCAAAGTAGTGGAAAATGACATTGCAACTTTGTGAAATTCATTTTCAACAAGTTTGAGACTTTAAGACTCGTCTAAGTTTGAGCTTTGACTACTGAGACTCTCTGAAGTGTCAAACTCGTCGAAAAATAAATCTCAACTTTGTGAAATTCCTTTTCAACAAGCTTGAGACTTTAAGACTCGTCTAAGTTTGAGCTTAGACTACTGAGACTCTCTGAAGTGTCAAACTAGTCGAAAATGACATTTCAACTTTGTGAAATTCATTTTCAACAAGCTTGAGACTTTACGACTCATCTAAGTTTGAGCTTAGACTACTGAGACTCTCTGAAGTGTCAAACTAGTTTAAAATGATATTTCACCTTTGTGAAATTCATTTTCAACAAGTTTGAGACTTTGAGACTCGTCTAAGTTTGAGCTTAGACTACTGAGAGTCTCTGAAGTGTCAAACTAGTCGAAAAATAAATCTCAACTTTGTGAAATTCATTTTCAACAAGTTTGAGACTTTAAGACTTGTCTAAGTTTGAGCTTAGACTACTGAGACTCTCTGAAGTGTCAAACTAGTCGAAAATGACATTTCAACTTTGTGAAATTCATTTTCAACAAGTTTGAGACTTTTGGACTCGTCTAAGTTTGAGCTTAGACTACTGAGACTCTCTGAAGTGTCAAACTAGTCGAAAATGACATTTCAACTTTGTGAAATTCATTTTCAACAAGTTTGAGACTTTAGGACTCGTCTAAGTTTGAGCTTAGACTACTGAGAGTCTCTGAAGTGTCAAACTAGTTGAAAATGACATTTCAACTTTGTGAAATTCATTTTCAACAAGTTTGAGCCTTTAAGACTCGTCTAAGTTTTAGCTTAGACTACTGAGACTCTCTGAAGTGTCAAACTAGTCGAAAAATAAATCTCAACTTTGTGAAGTTCATTTTCAACAAGTTTGAGACTTTAAGACTTGTCTAAGTTTGAGCTTAGACTACTGAGAGTCTCTGAAGTGTCAAACTAGTCGAAAAAATAAATCTCAACTTTGTGAAATTCATTTTCAACAAGCTTGAGACTTTTAGACTCGTCTAAGTTTGAGCTTAGACTACTGAGAGTCTCTGAAGTGTCAAACTAGTCGAAAAAATAAATCTCAACTCTGTGAAATTCATTTTCAACAAGTTTGAGACTTTAAGACTCGTCTAAGTTTGAGCTTAGACTACTGAGACTCTCTGAAGTGTCAAACTAGTTGAAAATGACATTTCAACTTTTTGAAATTCATTTTTAACAAGTTTGAGACTTTAAGACTCGTCTAAGTTTGAGCTTAGACTACTGAGAGTCTCTGAAGTGTCAAACTAGTCGAAAAAATAAATCTCAACTCTGTGAAATTCATTTTCAACAAGTTTGAGACTTTAAGACTCGTCTAAGTTTGAGCTTAGACTACTGAGACTCTCTGAAGTGTCAAACTAGTTGAAAATGACATTTCAACTTTTTGAAATTCATTTTCAACAAGTTTGAGACTTTAAGACTCGTCTAAGTTTGAGCTTAGACTACTGAGACTCTCTGAAGTGTCAAACTAGTTGAAAATGACATTTCAACTTTTTGAAATTCATTTTTAACAAGTTTGAGACTTTAAGACTTGTCTAAGTTTGAGCTTAGACTACTGAGACTCTCTGAAGTGTCAAACTAGTCGAAAAATAAATCTCAACTTTGTGAAATTAATTTTCAACAAGCTTGAGACTTTAAGACTCGTCTAAGTTTGAGCTTAGACTACTGAGAGTCTCTGAAGTGTCAAACTAGTCGAAAAAATAAATCTCAACTTTGTGAAATTCATTTTCAACAAGCTTGAGACTTTTAGACTCGTCTAAGTTTGAGCTTAGACTACTGAGAGTCTCTGAAGTGTCAAACTAGTCGAAAAAATAAATCTCAACTCTGTGAAATTCATTTTCAACAAGTTTGAGACTTTAAGACTCGTCTAAGTTTGAGCTTAGACTACTGAGACTCTCTGAAGTGTCAAACTAGTTGAAAATGACATTTCAACTTTTTGAAATTCATTTTTAACAAGTTTGAGACTTTAAGACTCGTCTAAGTTTGAGCTTCGACTACTGAGACTCTCTGAAGTGTCAAACTAGTCGAAAAATAAATCTCAACTTTGTGAAATTCATTTTCAACAAGTTTGAGACTTTAAGACTCGTCTAAGTTTGAGCTTAGACTACTGAGACTCTCTGAAGTGTCAAACTAGTCGAAAATGACATTTCAACTTTGTGAAATTCATTTTCAACAAGTTTGAGACTTTAGGACTCGTCTAAGTTTGAGCTTAGACTACTGAGAGTCTCTGAAGTGTCAAACTCGTCGAAAAATAAATCTCAACTTTGTGAAATTCCTTTTCAACAAGCTTGAGACTTTAAGACTCGTCTAAGTTTGAGCTTAGACTACTGAGACTCTGAAGTGTCAAACTAGTCGAAAATGACATTTCAACTTTGTGAAATTCATTTTCAACAAGTTTGAGACTTTAAGACTCGTCTAAGTTTGAGCTTAGACTACTGAGACTCTCTGAAGTGTCAAACTAGTCGAAAATGACATTTCAACTTTGTGAAATTCATTTACAACAAGTTTGAGACTTTAGGACTCGTCTAAGTTTGAGCTTAGACTACTGAGACTCTCTGAAGTGTCAAACTAGTCGAAAATGACATTTCAACTTTGTGAAATTCATTTACAACAAGTTTGAGACTTTAGGACTCGTCTAAGTTTGAGCTTAGACTACTGAGAGTCTCTGAAGTGTCAAACTAGTTGAAAATGTCATTTCACCTTTGTGAAATTCATTTTCAACAAGTTTGAGACTTTTGGACTGGTCTAAGTTTGAGCTTAGACTACTGAGAGTCTCTGAAGTGTCAAAGTAGTGGAAAATGACATTTCAACTTTGTGAAATTCATTTTCAACAAGTTTGAGACTTTAAGACTCGTCTAAGTTTGAGCTTAGACTACTGAGACTCTGAAGTGTCAAACTAGTTGAAAATGACATTTCACCTTAGTGAAATTCATTTTCAACAAGCTTGAGACTTTACGACTCATCTAAGTTTGAGCTTAGACTACTGAGACTCTCTGAAGTGTCAAACTAGTTTAAAATGATATTTCACCTTTGTGAAATTCATTTTCAACAAGTTTGAGACTTTAAGACTCGTCTAAGTTTGAGCTTAGACTACTGAGAGTCTCTGAAGTGTCAAACTAGTCGAAAAATAAATCTCAACTTTGTGAAATTCATTTTCAACAAGTTTGAGACTTTAAGACTTGTCTAAGTTTGAGCTTAGACTACTGAGACTCTCTGAAGTGTCAAACTAGTTGAAAATGACATTTCACCTTTGTGAAATTCATTTTCAACAAGCTTGAGACTTTACGACTCATCTAAGTTTGAGATTAGACTACTGAGACTCTCTGAAGTGTCAAACTAGTTTAAAATGATATTTCACCTTTGTGAAATTCATTTTCAACAAGTTTGAGACTTTAAGACTCGTCTAAGTTTGAGCTTAGACTACTGAGAGTCTCTGAAGTGTCAAACTAGTCGAAAAATAAATCTCAACTTTGTGAAATTCATTTTCAACAAGTTTGAGACTTTAAGACTTGTCTAAGTTTGAGCTTAGACTACTGAGACTCTCTGAAGTGTCAAACTAGTCGAAAATGACATTTCAACTTTGTGAAATTCATTTTCAACAATTTTGAGACTTTTAGACTCGTCTAAGTTTGAGCTTAGACTACTGAGACTCTCTGAAGTGTCAAACTAGTCGAAAAATAAATCTCAACTTTGTGAAATTCATTTTCAACAAGTTTGAGACTTTAAGACTTGTCTAAGTTTGAGCTTAGACTACTGAGAGTCTCTGAAGTGTCAAACTAGTCGAAAAAATAAATCTCAACTTTGTGAAATTCATTTTCAACAAGCTTGAGACTTTTAGACTCGTCTAAGTTTGAGCTTAGACTACTGAGAGTCTCTGAAGTGTCAAACTAGTCGAAAAAATAAATCTCAACTTTGTGAAATTCATTTTCAACAAGTTTGAGACTTTAAGACTCGTCTAAGTTTGAGCTTAGACTACTGAGACTCTCTGAAGTGTCAAACGAGTTGAAAATGACATTTCAACTTTTTGAAATTCATTTTTAACAAGTTTGAGACTTTAAGACTCGTCTAAGTTTGAGCTTAGACTACTGAGACTCTCTGAAGTGTCAAACTAGTCGAAAAATAAATCTCAACTTTGTGAAGTTCATTTTCAACAAGTTTGAGACTTTAAGACTTGTCTAAGTTTGAGCTTCGACTACTGAGACTCTCTGAAGTGTCAAACTAGTCGAAAAATAAATCTCAACTTTGTGAAATTCATTTTCAACAAGCTTGAGACTTTAAGACTCGTCTAAGTTTGAGCTCAGACTACTGAGACTCTGAAGTGTCAAACTAGTTGAAAATGACATTTCACCTTTGTGAAATTCATTTTCAACAAGCTTGAGACTTTAAGACTCGTCTAAGTTTGAGCTTAGACTACTGAGAGTCTCTGAAGTGTCAAACTAGTCGAAAAATAAATCTCAACTTTGTGAAATTCATTTTCAACAAGTTTGAGACTTTAAGACTTGTCTAAGTTTGAGCTTAGACTACTGAGACTCTCTGAAGTGTCAAACTAGTCGAAAATGACATTTCAACTTTGTGAAATTCATTTACAACAAGTTTGAGACTTTAGGACTCGTCTAAGTTTGAGCTTAGACTACTGAGACTCTCTGAAGTGTCAAACTAGTCGAAAATGACATTTCAACTTTGTGAAATTCATTTACAACAAGTTTGAGACTTTAGGACTCGTCTAAGTTTGAGCTTAGACTACTGAGAGTCTCTGAAGTGTCAAACTAGTTGAAAATGTCATTTCACCTTTGTGAAATTCATTTTCAACAAGTTTGAGACTTTTGGACTGGTCTAAGTTTGAGCTTAGACTACTGAGAGTCTCTGAAGTGTCAAAGTAGTGGAAAATGACATTTCAACTTTGTGAAATTCATTTTCAACAAGTTTGAGACTTTAAGACTCGTCTAAGTTTGAGCTTAGACTACTGAGACTCTGAAGTGTCAAACTAGTTGAAAATGACATTTCACCTTAGTGAAATTCATTTTCAACAAGCTTGAGACTTTACGACTCATCTAAGTTTGAGCTTAGACTACTGAGACTCTCTGAAGTGTCAAACTAGTTTAAAATGATATTTCACCTTTGTGAAATTCATTTTCAACAAGTTTGAGACTTTAAGACTCGTCTAAGTTTGAGCTTAGACTACTGAGAGTCTCTGAAGTGTCAAACTAGTCGAAAAATAAATCTCAACTTTGTGAAATTCATTTTCAACAAGTTTGAGACTTTAAGACTTGTCTAAGTTTGAGCTTAGACTACTGAGACTCTCTGAAGTGTCAAACTAGTTGAAAATGACATTTCACCTTTGTGAAATTCATTTTCAACAAGCTTGAGACTTTACGACTCATCTAAGTTTGAGATTAGACTACTGAGACTCTCTGAAGTGTCAAACTAGTTTAAAATGATATTTCACCTTTGTGAAATTCATTTTCAACAAGTTTGAGACTTTAAGACTCGTCTAAGTTTGAGCTTAGACTACTGAGAGTCTCTGAAGTGTCAAACTAGTCGAAAAATAAATCTCAACTTTGTGAAATTCATTTTCAACAAGTTTGAGACTTTAAGACTTGTCTAAGTTTGAGCTTAGACTACTGAGACTCTCTGAAGTGTCAAACTAGTCGAAAATGACATTTCAACTTTGTGAAATTCATTTTCAACAATTTTGAGACTTTTAGACTCGTCTAAGTTTGAGCTTAGACTACTGAGACTCTCTGAAGTGTCAAACTAGTCGAAAAATAAATCTCAACTTTGTGAAATTTATTTTCAACAAGTTTGAGACTTTAAGACTCGTCTAAGTTTGAGCTTTGACTACTGAGACTCTCTGAAGTGTCAAACTAGTCGAAAAATAAATCTCAACTTTGTGAAATTCATTTTCAACAAGTTTGAGACTTTAAGACTTGTCTAAGTTTGAGCTTAGACTACTGAGAGTCTCTGAAGTGTCAAACTAGTCGAAAAAATAAATCTCAACTTTGTGAAATTCATTTTCAACAAGCTTGAGACTTTTAGACTCGTCTAAGTTTGAGCTTAGACTACTGAGAGTCTCTGAAGTGTCAAACTAGTCGAAAAAATAAATCTCAACTTTGTGAAATTCATTTTCAACAAGTTTGAGACTTTAAGACTCGTCTAAGTTTGAGCTTAGACTACTGAGACTCTCTGAAGTGTCAAACGAGTTGAAAATGACATTTCAACTTTTTGAAATTCATTTTTAACAAGTTTGAGACTTTAAGACTCGTCTAAGTTTGAGCTTAGACTACTGAGACTCTCTGAAGTGTCAAACTAGTCGAAAAATAAATCTCAACTTTGTGAAGTTCATTTTCAACAAGTTTGAGACTTTAAGACTTGTCTAAGTTTGAGCTTCGACTACTGAGACTCTCTGAAGTGTCAAACTAGTCGAAAAATAAATCTCAACTTTGTGAAATTCATTTTCAACAAGCTTGAGACTTTAAGACTCGTCTAAGTTTGAGCTCAGACTACTGAGACTCTGAAGTGTCAAACTAGTTGAAAATGACATTTCACCTTTGTGAAATTCATTTTCAACAAGCTTGAGACTTTAAGACTCGTCTAAGTTTGAGCTTAGACTACTGAGAGTCTCTGAAGTGTCAAACTAGTCGAAAAATAAATCTCAACTTTGTGAAATTCATTTTCAACAAGTTTGAGACTTTAAGACTTGTCTAAGTTTGAGCTTAGACTACTGAGAGTCTCTGAAGTGTCAAACTAGTCGAAAAAATAAATCTCAACTTTGTGAAATTCATTTTCAACAAGCTTGAGACTTTTAGACTCGTCTAAGTTTGAGCTTAGACTACTGAGAGTCTCTGAAGTGTCAAACTAGTCGAAAAAATAAATCTCAACTTTGTGAAATTCATTTTCAACAAGTTTGAGACTTTAAGACTCGTCTAAGTTTGAGCTTAGACTACTGAGACTCTCTGAAGTGTCAAACTAGTTGAAAATGACATTTCAACTTTTTGAAATTCATTTTCAACAAGTTTGAGACTTTAAGACTCGTCTAAGTTTGAGCTTCGACTACTGAGACTCTCTGAAGTGTCAAACTAGTCGAAAAATAAATCTCAACTTTGTGAAATTCATTTTCAACAAGTTTGAGACTTTAGGACTCGTCTAAGTTTGATCGTAGACTACTGAGAGTCTCTGAAGTGTCAAACTAGTCGAAAAAATAAATCTCAACTTTGTGAAATTCATTTTCAACAAGTTTGAGACTTTAGGACTCGTCTAAGTTTGATCGTAGACTACTGAGAGTCTCTGAAGTGTCAAAGTAGTGGAAAATGACATTGCAACTTTGTGAAATTCATTTTCAACAAGTTTGAGACTTTAAGACTCGTCTAAGTTTGAGCTTTGACTACTGAAACTCTCTGAAGTGTCAAACTAGTCGAAAAATAAATCTCAACTTTGTGAAATTCCTTTTCAACAAGCTTGAGACTTTAAGACTCGTCTAAGTTTGAGCTTAGACTACTGAGACTCTGAAGTGTCAAACTAGTCGAAAATGACATTTCAACTTTGTGAAATTCATTTTCAACAAGTTTGAGACTTTAGGACTCGTCTAAGTTTGAGCTTAGACTACTGAGAGTCTCTGAAGTGTCAAACTAGTCAAACTAGCTTAGACTACTGAGACTCTCTGAACTTTGCGAACTTTGTGAAAAATGAACTTTGTGAAGTTCATTTTCAACAAGCTTGAGACTTTTAGACTCGTCTATGTTTGAGCTTAGACTACTGAGAGTCTCTGAAGTGTCAAACTAGTTGAAAATGACATTTCACCTTTGTGAAATTCATTTTCAACAAGTTTGAGACTTTAAGACTCGTCTAAGTTTGAGCTTAGACTACTGAGACTCTCTGAAGTGTCAAACTAGTCGAAAAATAAATCTCAGCTTTGTGAAATTCATTTTCAACAAGTTTGAGACTTTAAGACTCGTCTAAGTTTGAGCTTAGACTACTGAGACTCTCTGAAGTGTCAAACTAGTTGAAAATGACATTTCAACTTTGTGAAATTCATTTTCAACAAGTTTGAGACTTTAAGACTCGTCTAAGTTTGAGCTTAGACTACTGAGACTCTCTGAAGTGTCAAACTAGTCGAAAAATAAATCTCAGCTTTGTGAAATTCATTTTCAACAAGTTTGAGACTTTAAGACTCGTCTAAGTTTGAGCTTAGACTACTGAGAGTCTCTGAAGTGTCAAACTAGTCGAAAAATAAATCTCAGCTTTGTGAAATTCATTTTCAACAAGTTTGAGACTTTAAGACTCGTCTAAGTTTGAGCTTAGACTACTGAGAGTCTCTGAAGTGTCAAACTAGTTGAAAATGACATTTCACCTTTGTGAACACCACCGGAGGGTTAATATGTCTAATGCTTGTACTTTATTTTGTACTGATGAGTAGAGAAATCCATTACAAATCACAGGGAATAGAAGAATATAAATGACTTGGGCAACCGTAATAATACCAAACTGAATCTATGAACAAATTGTACAAACTTTTACAACTCATTCTTTCAGCCTTTTACAAAATCAAAGCAGTTCAACTTCAACTTCAAATAAATCATTGACTCACTTAATGACGTATTAAAATTATTACAATATCAGGGGGGAACAATTTTGCCTGCCTCATAATGTAATATTAAAAACGTTTTATGTTTTGGAGCCAGTGTCTTGTTACATTATGAACCAGTTATTACATTTTGGGTTTTATGACATTATATGTGAGAACGATTCAGGTGGTTGTTACATATGGAGCTCAAACAAGGCCTGTTAAAACCCTGTTGGCTCTATTTATTGCACAAGCACATATTGATATGAAATCAATCAAGTTGTTCAGAAGCTGAGAGCAGGTGACTTCACATGACTTGTGAGAGTCCGTGTAGTGAAGTAATATATCCAGCACTTGTTTGCAGTAAAGCTCCCCCCCTCCTCTGACAGGTGGATGCCGTACACAGCAGGGGGGCAGCAGCCATGTGTGGTGTGAACATCATCTGCTTCCAGGAGACCTGGAGTCAGTGTGTCCATCAGCCACGTCCACAAACGTGGCGAGTCTACCAGTAAAACACACGCTTCTTCCTCTGTGGTCCCTCTCAGCGATGCCGTTTGCTTTCTGCACCGTGAGAAAGACCCGTGGACGGAGTTTGCAGAGTCAGCCGATGAAGGAAACACCAGGATTCTGCCAGGAGGTGAGGTCTTCTGCTGGTTCCGCTCACCTCACGGGATTCTCTGTGTGGAACTGCAGCTCTGTGGTTTGTGTCGACAGCTGGCCAAGAAGTACGACATGGCGGTGATTTGTCCAGTCTTGGACAGGGAGGAGCTGCACGGCACTCTGTGGAACACAGCGGGGGTCATTTCCAACTCTGGGCCTGTGTTGGGGAAGAGCAGGAAGAAGCACATTCCCAGAGTGGGAGACTTCAACCAGGTCAGTGGGGAAAACAGTGATGATGAAGTCATTTCAGGAAAGAGGTGGAGTTTCAATGGTCACAGTCTACATATTCCATGGAGGGCCACACCATGGTCCAGACGGCGTTTGGGAAGGTGGCTGTGAACATCTGCTACGGCCGCCATCATCCTCTCAACTGGTTCATATTCAGCCTGAACGGAGCCCAGATCCACCGTGGGAAACCTCAGGTGAGAAGCAGAGGATTCGCTGAAGCCTGCCTGCTGGTTCCAAGTGGTGAAGATCTCATCAGTGAACATTCTTCCTGACAGAACCTGAGCCTTTAAAGGTCAGGGCTCACAATGTATGTCCCTCAACATTATGGAGGCAGCATGACAGCGATACATGGAGAGAGAGGAAGTCCCCCAAACTATTCTAAAAAGAATTTTACAGAGTTGAGATTTCATTTTCCACAAGTTTGAGACTTCATTTCAGATTTCTTTGAGACTTTTAGACTCGTCTAAGTTTTACTCTTTGACTACTGAGAGTCTCTGAAGTGTCAAACTCGTCGAAAATGAAATCTCAAGTTTGTGAAATTCATTTTCCAGATAGTTTTGGTCTAATGGACCGACAGTAAACCCAAACAACACGCACATAGACACACAGAGTCAATAACGTTGTAATGGAACAAAATACTAATATCGTAGGTCAAAAATAGAAGAAGAGAAAAAAGAAGAAGAAGATGAGGAGGCAGGAGGAGACAGATACTTCTGATCTAATGTGGTGTGTCTTTTTTTAGCACAAGACACATAAATGAATGCAATGTGAAATTGTTCTTTGGAACTGGTGTTGGCAGCACCACGTGGCTCCATCACAACCTTTGCTCTCTACATATTCAGAGGTTTTGCTCTCCTCTGGTCACTGCAGATCTCTGCTGTGAAGAATGGTAGAGCTCTCATGAAATATCAACCTTGTATAATGCAGTGATTGAATGATTGAGGGTTTGTCAGCACAGTCAAACTGCTGTAGATTAACACCCTTATTCACTATAGAATTTACACGTGATCAAATATCTTGAAAATGATCCTTTGAGCCAACATTTCACACGTTTCATCATTTCCAGCTTTAAAACACTTGGAAATTTGGCTCATTTCTCAGGATATTTATATAAAAGTTTAGTGATATACTAGTGAGAACTACACTGTTGTATGATGATGACCTGCTGCACTGGGCATCCTCTCATCCTCTCATCTCCTGGTCCCCTTTGTTCTTTTGGAAGTGGGTAATAAGCAGGCGTACAGTCGAGGTGCTCACCTCCTCCTCCTCACACTCCTCCTCAGTCTGCAGCCTTCATCACTTTCCCTCGGCGAAGCAAATCTTCTTCACAATACAAACTCTCCTTTACGCCTCTAAATTGAGCTGAAGGGCAAATGATGGCTTTGGATTACACTTGAATGACATTAAATGATATTTCTCTCTCATATCAGGAGGCAAGAGTTAAATGTAAAAGTGTCAAATTATATTGCTTCTAATTATTAGGTTTCATCTGATAATTCCTCATTTTGATCTGTTTTTAAATGGTCAAATTGTGACTCTGCAAACTAAAACCCTGGGAACAATATGAAAAATGTTGAATTGAAATACAAAACAGCAGAAATGGATCCTAAATGAGGATCAAATGATGGTCAAGTGCTACAATACGTAGTGGA
Source organism: Blennius ocellaris (assembly GCF_963422515.1). Lineage (NCBI taxonomy): Eukaryota > Metazoa > Chordata > Actinopteri > Blenniiformes > Blenniidae > Blennius > Blennius ocellaris. The sequence goes on from NW_027662182.1 coordinate 307,768, forward strand.
GTGCTGCGGCCAACAATTACACTCAAGTGTGTCTCACATGGTCAGTGAGATTCACTTCAGAGAGTCACTCACACAATCATGACAAGACATGGTTGGGCTCACAACATCAAACTGAATCAAGTCATAGATCATTGCTTTACATCAGGGGTGTCAAACATGCGGCCCGGGGGCCAGAAGCGGTCCGCAGATTACAACCTTTAGTTGTATTGCTTCAAACAAGGGAAAAAGATTCCTGGAGTGGAGAGCAGCTCTTTGTTTTGGGTCAACACAGTTACACTGGTTTGTTTATGTTCACCAGGTTGGAAATCCTCATGCAGGAAAGAGTTCCACCATCAACACTGTTTTCAGGAACAAGAAGGTGTCTGTTTCAGAGACTCCTGGACACACCAAGCACTTCCAGGTGTTCAAATGCTGCTCACATATATTCAGCACATGGAGGACATCAGCCAAGAGCCTGAGTAATGTTTGGCTTTTCTCTGGGTGAATGTTCCACACTCTCTTGGTGGACCCAGGCTTGTGTCTCTGTGACGGCCCAGGTTTGGTCATGACCTCCTTTGTTTCCACCAAAGCGGAGATGATTCTGCCCATTGATCAGATGAGAGATCACGTTCCTTCAGTCTCTCTCATCTCCTTTAAATCAACCATGAACACAAGTGCTCCATGTATGTAGTTCCTATATTGCTTCATCCACTTCAGGATGGCAGCACTGGAGTGGATCCCAGCTGACGAAGGCTGAAGGCAGACGACACCAATGAACTCTAGAGTTGTCTTGATTTAGTGGTTTTTGTTTGTTGGTTTTCCAGAGGAACTTGGAGTACCTAGAGAAAAGCTCTTTCCCAGGAGCAACATGTAAACTCCACACACTAAGGTCCAGTTCTGGTTCAAGTCAACCACCTTTTGTTGCTGTGAGGCGAGAGCAGCGACCACGACACCACCGTACTAATGACTGTTGAATGTTGAACCCAAAGCTTTGCAGCCTTAACGTGAAGTCACATGTGTCAGAACGTCCCTCGTCACGTGTTAGAAGGCACGTATGGTATCAACATCGTCAGACCCCGGGAAGATGAAGACCCTGACAGGCCCCCAACCTCTGAGGAGCTGCTGACGGCTTATGGATGGAAGAATCCTCTAAAAATAGGCCTCAACTGTTTCCCTAGTGTTCAAGAGTTGATCAAATTGATCCAACTCACGTTTTATCATCACAAATTGAAGTGGATTGTTTTTATTTTAGAAAATAGTCGGGGGTTTTTAAATATTGGACTTACTTTTTCAACATAGCTTCTCCGTTACCTTTCTTTTTGTCATTGTAAAGTTTTTTCCTGTTTTATGAACTCTTTCAGACATGAGAGGTTTGATGACATCACACGGCCAGCCGGATCAACCGGATCAGCCCGATACATCCTGAAGGATTACGTCAATGTAAGTTTCCCATCGTAAACGGTTGTACTTGACAAAAATGCTGCTGTCTTGTCTGTATTGCAGTGTAATGTTCAGGTTTCATGCTGAGTTTCTTGTTTGGATCGGATAAGATCAAAGCTAAATAGTGTAATAATAGTGATTAAAACGTGACATTTTAAATTGAAGATGTGTGTTTATATAATATATATATAGGCCCCGCCCCAAGCCGCCAAGCTGAGTCCAGATGAGGAATCCTGCTGCGCCCTCTGGGGCTTTCCCCCTTTCACACCCCAAACCACCCACCTCCAAACCCCTAGATCAGAGAAGACCCCAGCTGCTGTGCCCTGGACTAGCGCCCCCCCCAGGCCAGAAAGAACAAAGGCCTGGCCGGGTCCGGTTGGAAGACAGCCAAGTCCCCGCCCCCCCACAAGCTACTCCCTCCTGACCCCCTCTGAAGAACCCCCACCACCGACACCCCATGCACACATAGCAAGCACACAGAACAAGAAAGTGTTGTTTGGCTCTTTATGACAAACACTGTCCAGTTGTTTAAAGTGAGGGTAAAAGTCCTTAGAACCCTGGAGAACAAGGATTTTACACAATCATGTAAAGAGAAACACAACCTTTATCAAGACCTCTTCACTTCTAGAACCACGACTGCTGAAAAAACACATGACTAATATACTGAAAGGCCCAAAAGGAATATTATAATACAACTCTAAACGGAAATCAAAACAACAATAAGCGTAGATTAAGTCACATCGAGCAGGCAGTGCAAATAAATAAATAAATAGATAAATAGTGCAACAACAGACTACAACTACATCTCGGGGTAAATAAATACCAGAAACAGTAAAAATGTGATCATAAAACCAGGAGTCAGCTATAAATACAACAAAGAATGGAGGTCAAAGGTTAAATATGTAACCCTAACCCTAACCCTAACCCATTTTGTTTTCAGGAGGCTTTACTCTCCATCCAAACACTTCATGACAAACGTGAGCAATAAGGCAGAAGAACTCATGTGAACATGAGATGTACCTCATAGAGTTATGCTCTCCTCCACACATGAAAAAATACGGCGCAATCTACTTCAGGCTTTTTAGCGTGAGCATCCAGTTGACCATGTTTCCTGTAGATCAGCGTTGCTGACGCCGTTACAAGTCTCTCTTCTCTTTCACATCCCGACAACCACTTCCACACTCTTTGGCTTTTGTTCATTTCCATCTTTTCAAGCAGCTGGAACATGAATTCACTCTCATCCTCAGAGGCTCCAGCATCACAGAAAACACTTCAGCGCCTCCACAATGTCTTTCAACAAGAAAACACGTTTCAGGATGAACTTCCTCACTGCTCTTCTTTTAGTCACATTTCACATCCAGTTGTTTTGAGGCTGAGTTTCCTCCGTGTGAGTGTGTTTCATGTTGGAATATGAGTTCATCGCCGTGACGACAGGAGGAGTTCTGCTTCCATCACTTCCTGTTTCTGCATCATTATTAAGCTTAATGTTCCAGATCAACCCCCGTGGAGCGAAACAGACTTGGAACAAGTCCAGAACCAGAACGTCCATAGTTCAGTGACCAGGATTTATTTGATTATGTCAAAAAGATTGTTCTAGATACTTTCTCCTCTCCTCTCCACTGCAGCTCAGCCCTGAACCCGACCACCAATCACCATCATTTAAGAACGGGCAGGTCATTGCACAAATTAAAAAGTTCTATTTCAAATGTCATGTGTGGGGCTTTGGACAAATCGGCTGTTGTAAAAGTTTATTTTCCCACAAGTTTTGTCTTTGAAAAGCCAGTCAATGTCCCAAGTTGTAAAAGTTTTCTAAATATCTTGTGGAGAAACATGTAACAGGCGGTTTATACTTTTAAAACTATCATGCCTCCACAGAATATATGTACCCATTGTATTACTTTGTGCTTCTGTTCCACCTGCACACCTTCTATTTAACAGTGTTATGCTGACCTCTAGTGGGAACATGTGGAAACACATTCCAGTGAAGCCACACGGAAATGAGAGGAATTTCCTCAGGCGTTTTCTTTACTTTGAATCAAAACCTCCTTCATGCGTATCAAACTGTGTTTATTGTTTCATTACTGTTTTTATGCTTCTTTGTGATGCTTTTGGGAAATTATGCACCTTAAAGTTTGGCTCAATGCTTTTGATTAATCAAAAATTCAATGTTTCAATCCTTTACCCTACAAAACAAAATGTCTATGATGCATTCTTTTAAACACGGGTCCATGTTACACATTCAAACTATTTATTTTTCACTTTTATTCATCTCAAACGGGGCCTTTGAATCTTTGAATTGTTGGTTTTTGCGGCAGAATAACCATTTTTACTTGTTTTCAGATTGTAAATATGTGCAGTTTGCATGTTCTCCCTGTCCATGTGTTTTATTTTCTCCTTTATTCCTCCCAGTGTAAAATCATGCAAACAGGGTTGATCAGTGATTCTGAACTTGCTGAAATTCATCTTTTCTGCTCATCTTCAGTTGTAGAGGAATATTATTTACATTAAAACCTTATATGTTGGACCCCAACATGACAAGCTCTAAGCTTCATGGGATTCAATTTTTCTTACAGTTTTGCAAGTTCTTTGCACACATCAAAAACATGTGTTGTATATGTGACATGGCGGGAAGTAAATGAAATGAAATAAATGAAATGTAAAGTATTCAGTGTGATTTATGTGACATAAATAAAAACACACAAAGAGTTTCAGTTCAGAAAAACCAAAAGTGTTTAAAGTGTGCAGATAGACACTCAGGAATACAACCAGGTTCAGACCAAGTCTCGTTTAAAGGCTCATCTAAATGTTGTTAACAGGAATTACAACACAAGGACGAGTAAACAACTTGAGGTCATGTTCAAACAAAAAGCACGTAAAAACTAAGCAGGTCGTCATGTTTGCTCCTTTTGATACGACGGGTGAAAAGTAAGTCTGATCAGTCACAACAACAATAAATATCATTTTTTTTAAAGTCTCCCATTGAAGAAAAAATAGGAGTTTAGGATGTCCATCACTCTTTGGTTGTATTGATCCCAAACGAGACGTTAGGAAGGTAAAGAAGGTCCAGAATCCAAAGAAGTGATGCTGAAGGGGAAGAAATAAAAATGAAACCTGGATGATCGGATAATGAGGAAGTGGGATTCTCCAGAAAATCAATGTAAAAGCACAAACGAGTCCACCTCACAAAACCACATCACTTCTAATGGATTGAGGGAAGAGCTTCGGCAGAAATATCCAATTAAAGCATAAATATGCTTATTCTAAGTTCAGACGCTAAATGTCTGAACTTAGCGTTCAGACATTTAGCTGTACATACAGTAATCTACACTGTAGATTACTGTATGTAATCTACAGTGTAATCTTTTGTATGTTTCTGAATAGACAGCCTCAATTGACAGGAAACAGTTTGGTTTGTAAACATCATGTTAGCGTTCAACAAGCAGAAAAGGCTTCAGGTGACTCCAAACTGAACCACAGAGAAAAACAACCTGAGAGCTTTTTGTCAAATCCCATCATTTCCCATCAAGGTCATGTCAGTTTGAAGTGTTGAACTACTGGAATGGAGAGACATTCAGCAGTGTGACTCTACGCCAGATGTCTCCACGTCTCCTGGCATCTGGTGTTTTGTTGGAAGCTGCTCTCCCAGACCTGGAGCCTCGGGCCCAGACGTCTCAATCACAGGAATAGGTCTGCAGGAAGATGTGGTCTGGGCCCCGGGAGACGGAAATGAGGGCCTGGAGAAGCTGGCTCTTCATGGTGCAGGAGGGAAATGGTGAGATGGAGCTTCAATGTTCCTTTGACCAGCGTTAAGAGTCCAACGTGCCAAAAACAACATGGACACCATGGAGAATTTAAGAGAGGGCCATGAAACATGACACCTTTGGGCCAAAGCGGCCTGAAAGAGGCTCCAATACAGACTAAATGCAAGAAAACTGATTGGATTTTTTAACCCTATCAGGTCGGCCGTCATTGTGCGAACACCTTGTTGTTCATTGTGTAGCAACAAGAATCCTCCTCGCTGAAACATCATTCCCCCAACGCCTGGAAGGTCGCAGTTTAAGCTTTTTAACAGTTTTAATTGGCCAAGTAAAACCAGAGTTATGATCAAAAGATCAAGGTCATATATTGGGCCGGGTTTGGTTGGAGCTGTTGGGTCAGTGTTTTATTTTTCATTGTAAAATGGCTTTCTATGCATCTTGATTCTATGCAGGTAGATCTATGGCCCTGCGAGCTCGACTCAATAGTTCTAAATAGTTACAGAAAAAACATCATCATCTAAAAAAATGTATATTCTAAATATTCCTTAAAACTCATAGAAACACTAAAGATACCAACTGAAACTCTTAAAATGTAACGTGGGAGTGAAAAAAAAGTGAAATACATTTGCATGACTTTTAAAGTCACAAAAATCATCATTACTAAAGACTTTGATATGAGGCATTTGCATCATTTTGGTTGTTTTGAACACAAAATGTGTTTGAAAACAACCAATAAAAAACACATGGATGTATTTAGTTTGAAATGTGTATATTTGGAAGCTTGGCGGCCGAATTGGAGCCTCTTGCGGCTCAGCTCTGGCCCACGGGCTTTATGTTTGAAACCTCTACTTTAAGCCAACACCCACATTAAATCATTGACATGAGTCCAGATACTCATTTCACTTGGCAAGAGAACTAAAAACAAATGGAATATATTTCCATTAGCAGTTCTTATTGCCTTTAAATCAAGTTCACAGAAGCACATTTTGGACACAAACACGTATTAGTAAAAGGTGAAAAGGCCTCCAGACGTCCGTCTTCACCTTCAGAGAAGAAGAAGGTGTAGAACGACGCCCTCACAGCCCAGGTGGAATGGACCATTCCAGACTTTTCCATCCACTGGAAGGGGCTTTTCTCCGGATGCCACTGCACCGCGGAGAACGGGTAGTGTTTGGCTGGACACAACAAAAACACTCCTTTTTCTCTTTATAATCCATAGAATTGTAAAAGTCACAATTGGAGGACGATCACGTGTCAAAGTTTGAGTAAAACCAGCAAAGCTTCAATACAGCAGATGGGATGAGGAGGGTCAATCTAATAACTCTTAAGAGGTGGAGGTTATAAGGTGGTGCTGCCATCTGGTGGACTCTGGTGTAAATGCAGTTCATGGCTTTCTTCTTTGTTGGTTTCTTTCTATGGCTTCATGGTTTTCTACAGCGAGCCGTCCAGCCGCCATCTGGACGCTCAATGTTCAGAAAAGACGGCTGAACAAATAGCGAGGTGTTGCTAAAAGCCTCTTGCCTCAACTCATATGTTTTTGACCAAACTCTAGCAAATGATTGTCTGGAGTATACAACTCATAGGTATACAACACTAGAGGCCTGTGACATGTCTCCAGCGCCGCCATCTTGTGCAAAACATAAAGATCCCAGGCGAGAAAATTCACAAACACATTCGTAGCTCGCTTGCTAGTCCACATAGCAACACAAGTCATACCTTCATTTAAAGCTGAGGAAAAGCTCTATCCCGTAGAAACCTCGTGGGGAAACTATTGGCATTTGCATTCAAATGCTGAAGCAGAGAGGAGGAATTTTGGAAAGATTATACATTTAATAATTCGAAATGCTGATGAATTCTATCTGCAGAATATCTATAGACCTGTGATCGAGCTGATTTTTCATTTACAAAATGTTGACACGTCTAAATAACTGCACATCATATATTCTTTTCAATGAAGAATAAAACATTCTTTGCTGTGAAAATGTGGATTTTGATTTCAGTCTTGACAATCATGTTTGTTCCATCAGCAGTTTGTGTGTGACTGTGACATTGTAAAGTGTTGGGCGGAGCTGCAGGAGGCCTGCAGAGAAACAACAACCTCTAATGTTCAGTTCAAACCTCAGAAGAGGAGAAGAGAAACTAGACTACAATAATAGAAGTTTACAGCTGCTCAGTTTAGGGTGCAGATAGAAGCGACGTGAAACTAGGGCATGTAGTGAAGTTTGGAGTGACGGTAGTCAGGCACAGGTACAGGTACAGGCACAGGTACAGGTACAGGTACAGGTACAGGTACAGGCACAGGCACAGGTACAGGTACAGGCACAGGCACAGGTACAGTTACAGGCACAGGTACAGGTACAGGTACAGGTACAGGTACAGGCACAGGCACAGGTACAGGTACAGGCACAGGTACAGGTACAGGTACAGGTACAGGTACAGATACAGGCACAGGTACAGATACAGGCACAGGTACAGGTACAGGTACAGGCACAGGTACAGGTACAGGTACAGGTACAGATACAGGCACAGGTACAGATACAGGCACAGGTACAGGTACAGGTACAGGCACAGGTACAGGTAAAATGAAAACCATCACCAATGAAAAGGAGCCATCACCTTAAAAGAAAAAAAAGACATTTTAACAAAGAAGAAAGGATACTAGATGCATCAGCAAAAATATGAGGGAAAAACATATCTAGTTGTTAAGACGCCAAATCTCCACGTCACAATGTGGTATTTAATAGTCCAGAACGCAGTAGAATGTCCTATTTATGGTCTGTCTCTATCATCTCTTTCTGTACATACAGTACGTATGTACAACATCGTATAAAGATTCAGACTATGATCCAGAATCATTTAGCAGCTTGAATAAGTGTTGATCCACCTTGGACGTTTGACCTAAAAGTTTATTTTATGTGACAGAGCAACACGAGGTGACGTGGAAGGAGAAGGATGCCTGGTTTTCTAATGTTTTCACAAATTAAAACAAACTAACCTGGAAATCCTTTGTGACGTGTGAAAATAAAGAAGAGAAGTTGAGTCAGACTGGATGGAGAGAATGTGAAGGTCTGTTCCAGCTGGATGAAGGTCTGAACTTTGACTCACCGACAAGCTTGCGTCTAAACGTTTCTGCTCGTCGCCCACTTTCCATTTTGACAAGACGTTTTCATTTTCATTTCAGTCTCGCTCAGTCAAAGACCGGATTCACTTGAAGTCCCACTATAGTCTTTTAGTTTTCCTTCAATTGGACTCATTTGAGTCTTTTCCAGTATTCTGACAGTTTGGCTGTTCCAACATAGATTTGATAAAAAGACGCTTGTCATGGCGGTAAAATCACTCCATTGTCACCAGACCTTTAACTAACTATGTGTTCAATCATCTAAACTTAGAATACACCATATTACTCTTGTATAGTAAAAAACGTCTCAGACATGTTGGAAAAGAATAGAACAAAAGTGCAATACATCTACTCTGCATTCTAGTGAAGTCATTCATAGAAACCAATTCAAAGACAAAAAGGTGTTTTTCCTATCAGACCAAGTATTTTGATGAGCAGGAGACGAGTGACGCTGCAGTGATTTCCACGTTCCTCCACTAAGAGGAAGCAGAAGTGAGTAAAGAAGGAACGCGACCTTCCATGTGGAGACCAACTCCTCCTTTCCGTCACTGTTGGTCCACAGGATTGTGTTAAAGCTCTTCAGCTTGGCGTTCCGCCTGGAGTTCTGCAGGGCAGCACACATTGTTTTCATGAAAATAAGAACAGCCTCGGCTCCTTTTATCATCCTTTTCCATAGCGAGCACTCCTGCGTCATCTAGGATATCCAAAAAGTTTAAATAAGCTTCCAGTAACTTCAGCATCAAAACAAGAATTTTTTTAATTCAAATAAAAAAAAAAAGCAAAATCAAGGAACGGTCGGTCACATATTGAGATTTCAATTCACTCATTGGACATTTTTGGAAAATTCTCCGGCTATAAAACCAGAAAAGATCCACTTTAAAAATAAAAAAAAAATCAAAATATAGTTAAGAGACCAACAGTGAAGCGAAAACTATTTGCAGAAGTTTTGAATTCAATGTTGCTGGACTGAGATTCTTTCTCATAAAAAAAAAAAAATCAAGATATGAAGTGTTGGCTGATAAATAAATAGGCAATATTTACTTATCAGCCAACACTTCATATCTTGATTTTTTTTTAAAGAAAGAATTAATATTTCTATGCTATTTTTTATTGCATTCACACAGCACAGAAGATCTAATCTACTGGCTGAAAAGTCAAAGGTAAAGCACATAAAATGGATAAAATGATGACATAAACTTAAAGTTGGATACGAGATAAAATTGCTTGAAAACAGCTGAAAAGGAGAAAAACTAAACTAAAATGTGTAAAAGAGCCCAACTGATTCAGAGGCAACAAATTTGAATTCCTTCAGTATCTGGAGAGCCACTGCTTTCCTCTCAAGGCCACGTCCTTCCTTGAAGTCCCAAAGCTGATGACAGAACATCTGGACACGTCTTCTTCACTTCTCTTGACATACAAACATACAAACATATTCAAACCACTGCATGAGCCCCAGTGCAGCAGTTGTAAAATGTTACTACACTGACTAAAATAACTTCATCATTTATTGACTAATGTACTTGCAAATTATATTATACATTAAAATAGATGAATACAATACATTGATTTTTTTTTAATGAAGATGAATTCAATTACAGAAGATATCCATAAATGACATGATCAGAGCATTTTTATATAATGTATAAAAACTAATTACCATGGTTACGATGACACCACACCCTTACATTGTACGTCAAGCCACTGTTTGCCATGGCACGACCTCCTCGCTTTCAGCTGATCACTGTATGTTATGTAAAACATTTAAATGTGAAAGTAAGCAAAGTCAAGAAGAGGCAAATCAGCATAACTGTAAATGGATATTAAATGATCACATCTTACATGTATTATTTTATCCATAAGGAGTGTGTGGGCACTTTTGGTGTTTTTGAATGTACGAGTGTACAAAATCTAACATCATAGCAGGTAAATGTTGCTTCTGTGTATCTATGTACACAAACATAACATGAGACTAGTCTGGATGACCATTAGAACAGACTCATTTTCAAATTAATGATCCTAGCAATTAGGAAATGCATTAATCAGAAAAAGACTTGCTGCTTCCCGAGTGTACGACTGTCCTTTTGCAAAAGAACAAAAATGGCATATCATAATTTTGTTTCAGCAAAACGATTATTTAACCTTTCGTGGAGGCTTACTTAATCAATTAAGTCTTGATGACATCATATGTATTATCCAGGCATAAATAACGCATAAGGTCGAAAAGTAGTGTGCTGAATGGCAGGAGCGAACTACTGCGGCTTTTATTTTGACATGAACATGGCCAACAGGGACATTATATCCGGACTCCACTCAACATGTCTCTCAGTCATGGTTGCACACAAGTAGCCAACAATCAGAACTAAACAAGACGAAATAATGAACAAAGCCTACACTGGCCTACTTCTCCTCCATGATGTCGGACCACAGCGATGTAGTCTTGCTGACTTGTGACTGTGCTTTAAATTGCAAACAATTAAACAGCCTGGTATTGCACACCAAATCAGCCGGAGCTAAACCGGAAGTGTGTATGCGTGCATGGCACAGGTCACGCAAACTTCCGGAATAAGGTCAAAAAGTAGTGTGCTGAATGGCAGGACCAAACTACATCGGCTCTTATTTTGAAGGCCAACAAGGACATTATAACAGGACTCCACTCACACATCAGTCATGGTTGCACACAAGTATCCAACAATCAGAACTCAACAAGACGAAATAATAACTATCTGAACCGAGGAAGAAAAACACAACACTAACACAAATCAACAACACAACAAGCCCAGCAAAAACCCTCAATAACCTCCGACAAAACCTAAGCTGAACTCCCATCATGCACTTGCTGCGACCAAGTCGGTAAACGCTACAATACTCTTTGCCACTAGATGGCAGTACAGAAGGTTGACAGTGAAATAGAAACTTAACGAAAACAACAAAACCACTTTTTTTTCACATACCCGAAAAATTCACTTTTTAGCTCAGTTGGTTAGCGCGTGGTGCTCGTAAGTTGAAGGTCACGGGCTCGATCCCCGCTACGGGCCACACAGTTTTTTTTTTTTAAACTTAACTAAAACTACACAAAGACTAGATAAAGGTTACCACCATACAACGCTACCTTCTGTAAATTAATTTTTCATTCAAAAAATCCAGCGGCCTCCGTTCAACACGTGACATTTGGTGACACCAATCACAGTGAACTAAACACATAAAAGCAACGTTTTTCAACCACTGTGCCGCTGAACACCAAGATATACTCAGGTGTGCCGTGTGAACTATCCAATTTCACGTTTTTTCTAAAACAACATTTACTCTCAACCGATTTCATAGCAGTGTGCAGAGTAATCGTGTGTAAGTACTGTGGGGAACGGCCGGAGCGAACTGCTTTGGCTTTTATTTTGACATGAACAAACCCAACCGGGACGGGACCGGGAAGACTTACATCTAAAATATCATATAAGGTAGGTTATTTTGCGTCAGAGATCGAGAGTAAGATCGAGAGAGCATGCGCAGTGAGTGATTCCAGTGTGACGTAATCGAGTGCAATCCAACATGGCGCCACCCAGCTTGTAAAGCAAACTTTTTCGACAACAGAGGGGAAAAAAAACGAAAAAACAACAACAAACTAAACAAAGGGTAAAATTAAGCTAAAATATAACGCTGGAAGAGGAAACGATAGAAAAACTCCAAGAATACTTGGACAAGTGCTACGACCGGCTCGTCGTGATGTCGAAGACGCCACAGACCGCATCCAAGAGGAGCCGCGCTGAAAGCTCCCCAACAGCGGCTCCTTCGCCATCCAAACAGTTTGAGGACATCCTGGACAGCATCAACACCAAGCTGTCCAGCTTCGACGCCCGTCTCGCCCTGGTGGAGGAGCTCCACCGTGAATTCCAAGCTCTTCGTGAGTCGCTGGAATTCAGCCAACTCAGTGGTGGATCTCACAGCAGAGAACATGGGGCTAAGAAGCGAGATGAACCTGCTGAACCAGGGACTGAGCGGCCTGACTCGGGAGAATAAGAACATGAAGGAGTCGATCCTGGACCTCCAAAGCAGGAGTATGCGGGACAACCTCGTCTTCGCCGGACTTCCAGAATGGGAGGAGGAAAACGGAAACATCGCTGCGAGGATTCATCCAGGAGCTCCTGAAGCTTCCCGAGGACACCGTGAACAAGATCACCTTCGCCCGAGTCCACCGCCTGGGTGGAAGACGACAGGACAATCAGCGCCCCGTCCACCGCCTGGGAGGGAGACGACAGGACAACCAGCCCCCCCGTCCACCGCCTGGGAGGGAGACGACAGGACAATCAGCGCCCCGTCCACCGCCTGGGAGGGAGACGACAGGACAACCAGCCACCCGTCCACCGCCTGGGAGGGAGACGACAGGACAATCAGCGCCCCGTCCACCGCCTGGGAGGGAGACGACAGGACAACCAGCCCCCCGTCCACCGCCTGGGAGGGAGACGACAGGACAATCAGCGCCCCGTCCACCGCCTGGGAGGGAGACGACAGGACAACCAGCGCCCCGTCCACCGCCTGGGAGGGAGACGACAGGACAACCAGCGCCCCGTCCACCGCCTGGGAGGGAGACGACAGGACAATCAGCGCCCCGTCCACCGCCTGGGAGGGAGACGACAGGACAACCAGCGCCCCGTCCACCGCCTGGGAGGGAGACGACAGGACAATCAGCGCCCCGTCCACCGCCTGGGAGGGAGACGACAGGACAACCAGCCACCCGTCCACCGCCTGGGAGGGAGACGACAGGACAACCAGCCACCCGTCCACCGCCTGGGAGGGAGACGACAGGACAATCAGCGCCCCGTCCACCGCCTGGGAGGGAGACGACAGGACAACCAGCCACCCGTCCACCGCCTGGGAGGGAGACGACAGGACAATCAGCGCCCCGTCCACCGCCTGGGAGGGAGACGACAGGACAACCAGCCACCCGTCCACCGCCTGGGAGGGAGACGACAGGACAATCAGCGCCCCGTCCACCGCCTGGGAGGGAGACGACAGGACAACCAGCCACCCGTCCACCGCCTGGGAGGGAGACGACAGGACAATCAGCGCCCCGTCCACCGCCTGGGAGGGAGACGACAGGACAATCAGCGCCCCGTCCACCACCTGGGAGGGAGACGACAGGACAACCAGCCACCCGTCCACCGCCTGGGAGGGAGACGACAGGACAACCAGCCACCCGTCCACCGCCTGGGAGGGAGACGACAGGACAACCAGCCACCCGTCCACCGCCTGGGAGGGAGACGACAGGACAACCAGCCACCCGTCCACCGCCTGGGAGGGAGACGACAGGACAATCAGCGCCCCGTCCACCGCCTGGGAGGGAGACGACAGGACAACCAGCCACCCGTCCACCGCCTGGGAGGGAGACGACAGGACAATCAGCGCCCCGTCCACCGCCTGGGAGGGAGACGACAGGACAATCAGCGCCCCGTCCACCACCTGGGAGGGAGACGACAGGACAACCAGCCACCCGTCCACCGCCTGGGAGGGAGACGACAGGACAACCAGCCACCCGTCCACCGCCTGGGAGGGAGACGACAGGACAACCAGCCACCCGTCCACCGCCTGGGAGGGAGACGACAGGACAATCAGCGCCCCGTCCACCGCCTGGGAGGGAGACGACAGGACAACCAGCCACCCGTCCACCGCCTGGGAGGGAGACGACAGGACAATCAGCGCCCCGTCCACCGCCTGGGAGGGAGACGACAGGACAACCAGCGTCCCCGTCCACCGCCTGGGAGGGAGACGACAGGACAACCAGCCACCCGTCCACCGCCTGGGAGGGAGACGACAGGACAATCAGCGCCCCGTCCACCGCCTGGGAGGGAGACGACAGGACAACCAGCCACCCGTCCACCGCCTGGGAGGGAGACGACAGGACAATCAGCGCCCCGTCCACCGCCTGGGAGGGAGACGACAGGACAACCAGCCCCCCGTCCACCTCCTGGGAGGGAGACGACAGGACAACCAGCCCCCCCGTCCACCACCTGGGAGGGAGACAACAGGACAACCAGCCCCCCCGTCCACCTCCTGGGAGGGAGACGACAGGACAACCAGCCCCCCCGTCCACCACCTGGGAGGGAGACAACAGGACAACCAGCCCCCCCGTCCACCTCCTGGGAGGGAGACGACAGGACAACCAGCCCCCCCGTCCACCACCTGGGAGGGAGACGACAGGACAACCAGCGCCCGCGGCCCATCGTCGCCAAGTTTGAACATTTCAAGCAGAAAGAACTGGTGAAGAGCCGCGGCCGGGAACTACGAGGAACGCACTTCAGCGTTAACGACCAGTTCCCGAAGGAGATCTTACACCGTCGCCGCTTGTTGTTTCCTGTGAGGAAGAAGCTCATCCTGAAGGATCCCGAGCCGTCATCACAGTGGACAGGCTTTACGTCAACGGCCAGCTGTACCGGGACCCCGCTGTCACCCCCTGGCTCTACTGATGGTCCTCATAAAGAAGTAACATCCCCTCTAACACACACACACAGCCGCACACACACACACAGCCGCACACATCACAGGTTTACTGAGGTCCAATGTTATTATAGTATTAATCATCTTGAACTACCACTACAAACGCTGGGATATTTGTATGTGTATCCCAACAATGATCAATGATCCCAACAAAACCACCAAAAACATGGTTTAATAAATTGGATTCCCATATCTCAAAATACTTATGGAAAAATAAACCATCACGTATAAGTTTAAAAACACTGCAGAACACCAAGGACCAAGGAGGCTTAGAACTTCCAAACTTCTATAATTATTATCTTGCCAATAAATTACTTTACGTTATAAAATGGATTAATCAGAAACCCTTAGATGAAGGCTGGCTGGACATTGAAAAAACCTTCTGTGAAGATCTCCACATCAGAGACCTTCCTTTCTTCAGTCCTGTCATCAAAAAACACAACTGCTTTAAAAGCATCAATATAAACACATCGCTCACAGCTTGGTGGGAATTTCTTCAAATGAATGGATCATCACTCATTCCCTGCAAACTCACACCTTCTGGAACAATCCTGACATCCTGCAAAAAAAGAAACCAATAAACTTCACAAAATGGAAAAACAAGGGAATAAGAAACTTGGAACACCTTCTCTCTAATAACTCTTTTATTCCATTTAAAGATCTAATAGAAACGTATGGCATCAGTCAAAATAACTATCTGGAATACCTCCAGCTTAAGTCAATAATACAAACAAAGTTCAAACTAGAAGAGATGAACCTAAACTTACCTCAGACAGTGACAAACCTCCTGAAGATCTCAGCACCAAAACCACTTTCTAAAATCGTTTCAGTCCTGTCATGTTCCAATACCACAATATCCCTTCCCACCTCCAAATGGGAAGAAGATTGTAAGGAAGAAGACTGGCTTCCTTGATTTGACTGTGTTGGATCGTTATGTAGAGCCCACAGCGGGTGATCGGTCAGAATCACGCTAGAGTCCCTCGGTGGATGGATGATGGTTTATTGTCATTCAACTGTAGGATGGGGTGTTCTCATTACAGTAGTTACGGGAGGATGACGTTGTTGCGTGAGTGGATACGCGTGTGTACGTGTGTGTGTGTGTGTGGTTTTGTAAGACGCACACAAAACACCGAACAGTAAGAATGCCGTATCACGTCTGTCTCACGTCTGTACACCACGGGTAAAACAGTCTCGGACTGAATGCTATCCGGTACGGCAAGCCCGAGCCAACTTGTGATTGGCTGAGAGTCCAGGTGAAGCGAGGCGTATTCCAAAGGGGAGAGAGAGTGTCACAGAAAGTGTCTTACGGTTAGCGGCCACAAGGGGGCCTTTTTTATAAAGATCTAAACATTAACATAGAACCAACGCTTTGGTCACAAATCTGTAGAAATACATTCAAAATGAGCAAAAACACCAATATACAGCTTATACAATACAAGGTCCTACACAGAGTTCATTACAGGACAAAGGATGTTCAAGATGGGTCTCACTTCCTCTAACATATGTTCAAACTGCACAGCTAATGTCCCTGATACCTACCTACATGCACTCTGGCAGTGTACACCAGTCCAAACATTCTGGCAAAAGACCTGTGAAGATTTATCATTATGCCTGGACCCCCCCATTCCAGTTTCACCTGCACTTTGCCTGTTAGGTGATCTTACAGAAATTAAAAGAGAGAAAAATGAATCCTTCACACTCCTGGTCTCCCTAAGCGTCGCAAAGAAGGCAATCCTCATGAACTGGAAATCAAAACATAATCTTAATATAAAGTTATTTAAAAACTTACTCCTAGACCACATCACATTAGAGAGAATGTCTGCTTGTAGGAAAAATCAGTCGGCTCAATTTGAGTTGACATGGTCCCCAATAATTGAATACACCATGTAGCCCTGTGGGGGGGTGGTAGTTCCGCCTCGGGGCTCTTGGGGCCATCTGTGGCTGGGGCGTTGTGGCTTGGGTGGTTGGTGGCCCTGTGATCTGGGGGGGTGCTGGCATCTATCCTGGGGGGTGGCGGCCTGGGCTGGGGGGTTCCGGGGGGTGGGTGTGGGGGAGGTCGGCTCTGGGCGGGGGGTGGTTCTGCTGGGGTGGGGTGGGGGTGCTGGGCGTCGGGCCCCGGCCGGGTTGCCTGGCCGGGGCGGGCGGGTGTGGGGCCTCGGGGCCTTGGGGGCTGGGTGCCCTCCCGGTCCTGGTGGGGGTGCCCGCTGCGGCGCCGGGGGTGGGTCCTCCCTCCACCTCCCTCCCCTCGCTGGGGCGGGGGTGGCCCCTGCTGCCGAGCTCCGGGTCTGGCTCACCCCTGGATCGGGGGGAGATGGAGGGCAGTAGGGGCTCCGGGTTTGGATGGACAGCTGACTGGAGATGACCCCTGGGGGGGTTTTTTATGGGACAGGGGCCAGGTGTGTGTGTGTGTGTGTGTGTGTGTGTGTGTGTGTGGGGGGGGGGGGGGGGGGGGGGGGGGGGGGATACGAGTGTGGATTGGTCTGTATGGATAGGTGTGTGTAAGTGTCTACGTGTGTTTGTGTGTGTGTGGGGACGGTGAATGTGAGCGTAGGTGTATGTGCGTGTGGGGGTGTGTAATATATATATAAGTGTGGGTGTGTGTATGTGTATGAGAGTATGTGAGTGTGGGGGGGGGGGGTCTACGCTCCCTAGCCGCTGGGCTCCAGCCGGGCTCGTGCTGGGCCATGCGGGTCATAGACTCTGCTCTTCGGCCGTCGGGTGGGGTGGGGGGGGGCTTCCTGTCTGAGTCCTCTTGTGGTGCCTTGTCGGAGTGGGTGTTGGTCCCCGTGTTCCAGGCCGGCCACTTCGGGGTGGGGCGGGGTGGCGCGGTGGGTCCAGCTGGGCCAAGTCCTAGCGACGGGGGGACCTTCCCCCTCTCAGCCCCTCCTACCTTACCTCACCTTACCTCATTCAACAATAGGGGCCAGTGGACGGGGCCTAGGGTGGGGGGTCCAGGCCACTTAACTGTGGTCTGCCCCTCCCCCGACTTTGCGCCGCCCACAATTTTAACTACACTTAGTCACGCAGGGTCTTGAGGGGATCAGCTGGCTTTCGGGGTTCTGCCGCTGGGCAGCGGTAGAGCGCCCGGGCCCCCGCTACCCCTCAATTTTAAACCGCACCCTCGACACACACATTGCACCACCTCTTCAAAACACAAATACACACATCCACATGCACCCAACACCCCACAGGGTGGAGGGGGGAGTGGGGGCTCCCCCCAGAACCTCCCGCTGTGGTCCCGCCGTGTTCCGGGGTGAGTGCGGCTGGAGTGCGGGGGGCACGCTAGCTCGGGCGTGGCACCTCCGGGGGGGCTCGGGGGGTTCTCCCTCCCTATTCACAGTTGGACTGGTGGAGGACGAGATCCCGTAGTGGCCTGGTGGGGGCCTGGCTGGCGGCCTGGGGAGTGGGGGGCACCCCCCTCCCAACCAAATAAATGTATGTACGTATGTCTGTATATATGTAGATATGTATGTCTGTGTGTGTATGTGTATGCTTGGGTGTGAGTGTGTGGGTGGGCTGGGATTAGGTGATGGGCCGGGGGGGGTGGCTGTCCTCCGGCCGGGCCTGGCTGGGCCTTCGCTCTTCCTGGTCTGGGGGGGGCTGGTCTGGGGCTCGGCGGCTGGGGCCTTCTCTGTCCCGCCGGGGTTGGGGGGTGGTGGGGGGATGGCCCCCGGGGGTGCGGCGGGCTCCGCTGCACTGGCCGGTCCCGGCTTGGCGGCTCGGTCGGGGCCCGGGGCTCTGCGCCCTTTATCCTTCTCCTGTGGGCCCCTCTGCCCTGGGGGGGGGTCCTCTCTGCGCGCTCCGTCTGGTGCCTTCCGGGTTGGGGCGTGGCTCTCCGGGGGGGTTTGTCGGGGCCTCCCTGGATCCGGTGGGTCGCTGGGTGCCAGAGTGGCGGCGTCCGGCCCTGGTGGCCTTGGGCCCCGGGGTGGTGCTGCGGCCCCCCACAACAGTTCCATTCACATCCAGAGGACAAACCACACACACACACACACACACACACACACACACACTTCCACTCCTCATTGACGAGATTGTTCTGTTAATTATCAAAACCAAGTTGTTGTTGTTGTGTTTGTTTGTTTGTTTTATTTATTTATTTATTTATTTATTTTTGTTCTATGTCCTTTTGTTTTTGCTTTTGTTATAATTGTTGTCATTATTTAGGTCTTTTGTTCTGTTGTTGCTCAGGCTGGTCTTAATCTCATGGCAGTTGGAAAATATTTAAATCACTGTGGTTAATGTATAAATAAATCCCCCCCAAAAAATGTATGTAGCACTAACAAGGGTATTGCATGTATTTTTTATTTTTTATTTTTTGTATTTATTTTGTTTCACCAAGCCTTTCTCTGTCTCTCCTCTCCTCTCTCCTCTCACCCCAACCGGTCCGCAGAATGCCGCCACCTCTGAGTCTGGTTTCTGCAAAGGTTTCTCCTTGTTGAGGGAGTTTTTCCTTTCCACAGTCACAAACACACCTGCTTGCTCATGTGGATATGTTGGGCTTTTCTATTTTCTCTATAACAGCAAATTGGAATGACTGTAAAGTATTTAAAAATAATAAAAAAAAAAAAGGTTATTTTGCGTCAAATGAAAACGACTTTGAGGTGTTTATATAGCCCGTTTGCCTTCTGTGTGCTCAGTACGGAGCTCCTCTTCACTGAGGAGAGCAAAGAGCAACGATCTGGAGGATTCTTAATATTCCATATAGAGCTGACTTTATTACAGACTACAGTCTAAATCAGAGTGTGTCCAGTGCTACATGCTGTCATTATCGTGCCGCAGCGCGGAGTTGGCAGTGTTGACAAGACGACAGGCTAACGTTGCTAACTAGTTAGCTTCCAGCCGGTTTCACGATTCTTAAGCCGCGTCTTGCTTAGGAAATTAAGGCATCTATTAAACAAACCCAGCGACTAAAAACGACCCAAAACATGCTTTGTAAAGATATGCAGCATGTCCATGTCGGGAAACATTTAGCTGCTGCAGGAACAGAAATAACCATAAAGTTATTTGCTAGTAGCAGACACAACAAAATCAATATGAAATAGCAGATTTGTTACGGCCGAGAGCCGGTGCGTGGGGCTTGAACCCAGAAGCAGACCAGGAAGCAGAGCAGGTGCAATTAGCAGTGGATTTATTGTAAACCAGGACCGGGGAGAAGAGGAAGTGGAGACTCCAGGATGCAGAGTACGCAGGCGGAAGGACGGCAGCAGGGAGGTGCTGCACGGCGAGGAGGCTGGCCGAGGACGCTTGGAGAGGGAGTTGTGGAATGTCTTCACTCCTGTTACTCCTCCAAGAGACATAATCTTCTGGCACCGGACCCGCCTCCCTGCAGGGTTTAAGAGGTGGGAGCAATCAATCAGTTGATTACCTGCAGGAGCGTCAATGAAGGTGGATCCGGTGCTGGAGCGAGGTGTGGATCCTCACAGTACCCCCCCTCAACGGTCGCCACCTGGCGGCCTACCCGGCTTGTCCGGGTGCTCAGTGTAAAAGTCAGCGATGAGCGTCTCGTCCAGGATGAGCCGACGGGAAAGCCAGGACCGCTCCTCCGGACCATACCCCTCCCAGTCCACCAGATACTGGAAACCCCTACCCCGGGGCCGCACATCCAGGATCTTGGACACGGTGAAGGCCGGATGGTCGTCGATGATCCTCAGGGGTCCAGACGGGTCCGGCCCAGCTGCATCGGCTCGTCTGCCGACTCAACATCTGTGGACTCGTTGGACACTCCGTGACCCGGTGGGGATGTCGAAGACCTGGGAGTCGGCTGGGAGGAGAAAGGTCCTGCGGGGAAGGATCGGCGAGCACCATGCTCCCGCTGCCTCTCCCTCAGCCGGTTGTCTAGACGGATGGAGAGCGCAATGAGTTCATCGAGGGAGGCGGGTTCGTCCCGGGTCGCCAGCTGGTCTTTGAGCGCCCCCGAGAGGCCCTGAGCGTAGATCCCCTGGAGAGCCTCGTCGTGCCACCCACACTCCTGCGCCAGGATCCGAAACTCGATTGAATAGTCCGCTGCTGACCTGGTGCCCTGGGAGAGGGAGAGGAGCCGCCGTGCCGCCTCCCCCTTCTTTACCGGCTGATCGAATGTCTTTTCCAGCTCCTCGGTAAAGCGGACCCAGGTCTGGATAACCGGTGAGTTGTGGCTCCAGAGTGCCGTCACCCACCGTGCAGCCTTTCCCCGCAGGAGGTTGGTGGTGTAGGCGATCTTGGCCCGGTCGGAGGGATATTTGGAGGGCTGGAGGTCGAAGACGAGGCGGCACTTCAGCAGGAACTGGTCACAGGAGCCCGGTTCCCCGGCGTATGGTTCTGGTGGGGGAACGAAGGGCTCCTTGGTGGGAGAGGAGTCTGCCAGGGTCTGTGGGGAGGAGGTGGCGCCGGGATCGGTCACAGGAGCGTCTGTAGGAGTCGGCTGGACCAGCCGCCGATGAATATCTTGAACGGACGCAGCGAGCTCCTGCAGCAAACGTTCATGGCGACCAAGTAGCCCCCCCTGGGCGGAGAGGGCTTCTTCCACCGCGTTGAGGTCCGCTGGGTTCATCTTTGTGGCCAGAAGATTCTGTTACGGCCGAGAGCCGGTGCGTGGGGCTTGAACCCAGAAGCAGACCAGGAAGCAGAGCAGGTGCAATTAGCAGTGGATTTATTGTAAACCAGGACCGGGGAGAAGAGGAAGTGGAGACTCCAGGATGCAGAGTACGCAGGCGGAAGGACGGCAGCAGGGAGGTGCTGCACGGCGAGGAGGCTGGCCGAGGACGCTTGGAGAGGGAGTTGTGGAATGTCTTCACTCCTGTTACTCCTCCAAGAGACATAATCTTCTGGCACCGGACCCGCCTCCCTGCAGGGTTTAAGAGGTGGGAGCAATCAATCAGTTGAGCAGGAGCAGGAGCGTCAATGAAGGCGGATCCGGTGCTGGAGCGAGGTGTGGATCCTCACAAGATTAATACAAAAAGGCCAATCGAGTAGCAGGGTTAGGGTTAGATTTTAATTAATGCTCACTACCATCACCTCAGGCTCATACATTTGATGATGATAATGTAGTCTAGTCTATTCTAAAGCTGAGAACAGTAAAGCATGAATGTAAAAACTAAAGTACAGCTACTTTATCTCTTATTATACTTTCTGTTGCACCAATAGTCTGTTATATTGTATTTCCATTTGTAAAACTTTGTTTTTCTGACTCTGCTAAGTGTAGTGGATAATTTCTGCTCTTCAGTGACGGCCGGAGGTTTGGAAAGATGAAGTGAGACACAGGGTGAGATGCTTAGAGTGGAATTTATTCAGACATCAAGCCGGAGCGCTCCCACACCTGACAGACAAAGACACATTCCATAAAACATCCTCACACACACACAGACATGCACATTCTGACCAACCCCCCCGACAAACTCTTCCCCCTTGTATATAAAGTTGTTTCCCTGTAATCTCATCCTCTGAGGCCAGTTTCTGGCGCCACCAGTAAAACAACGTTGATTAAGGGGCTCAAATCTAACAACAACGTAACCGGCCTGGGTGGCAGTGACCTGGCAGATGGCGCAATTTATCAGTGAATACGTAGGCCCGAAATCAAACAGATCTTAGATATTCTACAACAAATCCCTCCTTTTTGATCGTGAGATCAACACTACTACCAACACACATACAAGATGGAGACTTTAGCATATAAGATGGAATAATGCATTCACCTTCACACTTACAACATTCATGATGACATCACATTTTGCTCCGGCAAAACACACTCTTTGTTGCATCTCATTTTTCTTTCTTTGCTTTGAATTTTAATGGTCACACAAACTCCCCCTTGACTCGCAGCCCCTCCGAGATACATAAACCAGCCCTTCCAACACAACTATACACATAAGAATGTGCAGATGTTTACCAAATCAGTTGGAAAGTCACAGAGAATGCACCCCAGAGACTTTGAGCCGAGGATCCAGCCCAAACCTCACCTCACCTTCCCCTCAGCCAATTCGGGAAAGGAGTAAAAGAGCTGGTCCCCTCTGCACCTATGTGTGACCCAGAGAAATGGAGTACAAAGTTACAAAGTTACAATGCAATGCATGAGTCCATTGAAATCATCAAAATGACAATACAGTTGTAACACCTACATAACAATGCCATCATCTGAAACATGTCAATCCGTAATCTGGACAGGAGTAATACTGATTAAGGTATCAAACATACAAAGTAATAAACTCTTTTTAACAATGCTGGAGCAGCAATGGGTTTCCTTTTTTTTTTTTTTTTTTTTGTATAAGGAAATATAATGAATCTTTATTGAAAATCACAGCATCAAAGAAAACAGTAGATATTTAAGGTACATTCCCGTTGAGGTCCCTCCTTTTCGGTTGTATTTTGCACCAAACCCCAATATACAGTGATATTGATTACCTGAGATCTTGAGCATGGAGCATTTATTGATTAGTGTCATTGATTATCAAAAGAAGGTGAGAATCATCTTTATTCTTCACCCACAATCATCATTGTCAAATTAAAATGTACCTACATCTACTTGAGTATTGTATTGATTAAACCCGATTGAGACGAATTAAGAGTACCAACAGTACCTTCATCTATTCACTACTGATTAATAACTAAAACCTTCTCACTCCTTGTCGTTCGCGATCCACTTCAGCCTGTAATCTTCTTCTTTTTCAACCATAGGGGATGCCACGATCTGAAATGCCTGAAATGTGGTTTTCATCACTCTCCTGCTCATGCATCTTACAATTGCAGCTCCGCAGATGATTATCATCGCTAAAGCAATCACACCTGTCATCACAGTTACCAGAAATCCGACCAGTCCAGTTCCCCAAGATCCAAACAAGCCTCAAAAATTCCCAAAATCAAAACCATGTGAATCGTGAAGTTCCGCTATTCCATTAGCCGTATCATGAACTAAATCAATCACCTCCCTCGTTGCATCAGAAATGTAAACACAGCACTCAGTCCCAATCACCATACACACACCTCCCTGAGCTGCCAGCACCATACCTAATGCCATTCTATTCTCCAACGCCACTGATTTGACCTCCTGCAACTCCTTGTTCCCCGCTGCAATCGCTCTGGTGGACCATTCATATGACTCTCCAACACTCCACTCAATGCCTTGATCTCCTGTTGATTAGCATACACACCATAAAATGGAAGCATCACTCCAAACACCTGTTGACCGGTAGACAAGCTCCGAACCTGTCGATGTGAAGGGTGATACAATGCCAAAGCTTCTGCCGTATCGACTTTCCTGATCATTGGGATCAGATAAGCCAGATAGCAAACTCCACTAAAACCCAGTTGGAACGCACCTGTATGCTTTCTCACCACAGATCATGTAAACTTCTTCCGGCAACTTCACTTTCGTCGTCTGCACCTCAATCACCTCCAGACACGAGCTCACTCCTAAATGCTCTCCTTCTCCTGGCACCTGTCCTTGTACCTTGAAACACCGAGACACATTAGTCATAGCGTGAACAGTAATCGGGGGATGATATTTGGAACAGTCTCTCAACGAAGTGGAACTTTCAAACACCGGAGAGGCACAATGCTTAATGTTAACTGTTACTGAAAACACCGACTTGATTCCTGCATGTGATTTTATTAATGCATCTACTAACAGTGTGGACATCTGTTCCTGTGGAAGACACACTTGTCCCTCTCTGTACTGCCAACAGTTTGTTTGAGCTAAGGTTAGCTGAACCCTGAATGCAAACTCTCCTCGCACGTACCTCTGGATGTGTGTGACCCGTAACAGAACCGTAACATTAAATCTTGACTCTCATGCATGTGATATGTTGGTGTGTAACAATCCTCTTGACCTTCATTAAGGGCAGCTCCCACTCCAGACCAGTCAAACAACCTTCCAGGCGGTGCGGTTGGGATCTCCCTCCAACTGCTCTCTTGTGAAGCACCAGAACCCGTATGGGCTCGGATGCTGAAGATTCCCCAGATTCAGAGTCACTTCAACTCTTGACCTTGTTGTCTGCACCACTGTGAAGTGTTCAGGCGCCAGCGAACCCCACCACAGCTTTTCCTGTGAACATACTTGGGGGACGCTATAAAACAGTCATTAACAGCACCTGTTATTGCTGCAGTGAAACGAAGCCTGCTTCACTGATCTTGGCTTTTGCTTCAGTCCTTCTGAGCCGGAGAACTGATCGTCGTCATCGTCGTCTGGACCGCTGCTCAGTGCCGAGGCACTCGCCGCTCCAGTATCAAAGTTCATGTGTCTTGGATCTTCATCCATTTTGGTAAACAGGTCAGCCGACCTGTCTGAATCTGTGAATGAACACGTCCTGCATCCGCAGCGAGGGAAAGGATACCATGGATCCTGAACGCCAGCAGTAGGATGATGGGCATCCATCCTTTTTTTTTTTTTTTTTTAAATACTTTACAGTCATTCCAATTTGCTGTTATAGAGAAAATAGAAAAACCCAACATATCCACATGAGCAAGCAGGTGTATGAGCCTGAGGTGATGGTAGAGAGCATTAATTAAAATCTAACCCTAACCCTGCTACTCGATTGGCCTTTTTGTATTAATCTGCTATTTCATATTGATTTTGTTGTGTCTGCTACTAGCAAATAACTTTATGGTTATTTCTGTTCCTGCAGCAGCTAAATGTTTCCCGACATGGACATGCTGCATATCTTTACAAAGCATGTTTTGGGTCGTTTTTAGTCGCTGGGTTTGTTTAATAGATGCCTTAGTTTCCTAAGCAAGACGCGGCTTAAGAATCGCGAAACCGGCTGGAAGCTAACTAGTTAGCAACGTTAGCCTGTCGTCTTGTCAACACTGCCAACTCCGCGCTGCAGCACGATAATGACAGCATGTAGCACTGGACACACTCTGATTTAGACTGTAGTCTGTAATAAAGTCAGCTCTATATGGAATATTAAGAATCCTCCAGATCGTTGCTCTTTGCTCTCCTCAGTGAAGAGGAGCTCCGTACTGAGCACACAGAAGGCAAACGGGCTATATAAACACATCAAAGTCGTTTTCATTCGTGTTTGCGACTGTGGAAAGGAAAAACTCCCTCAACAAGGAGAAACCTTTGCAGAAACCAGACTCAGAGGTGGCGGCATTCTGCGGACCGGTTGGGGTGAGAGGAGAGAGGAGAGGAGAGACAGAGAAAGGCTTGGTGAAACAAAATAAATACAAAAAAAAAAAAAATAAAAAATACATACAATACCCTTGTTAGTGCTACATAAATTTTGTATTTATTTTTTTTATTTATACATTAACCACAGTGATCTAAATATTTTCCAACTGCCATGAGATTAAACCAGCCTGAGCAACAACAGAACAAAAGACCTAAATAATGACAACAATTATAACAAAAGCAAAAACAAAAGGACATAGAACAAAAATCAATAAATAAATAAATACATAAAACAAACAAACAAACACAACAACAACAAAAGCAAACAACAACTTGGTTTTGATCATTAACAGAACAATCTCGTCAATGAGGAGTGGAAGTGTGTGTGTGTGTGTGTGTGTGTGTGTGTGTGTGTGTGTGTGTGTGTGTGTGTATGTGTATGTGTGTGTGTGTGTGTGTGTGTGTGTGTGTGTGTGTGTGTGTGTGTGTGTGTGTGTGTGTGTGTGTGTGTGTGGTTTGTCCTCTGGATGTGAATGGAACTGATGTGGGGGGGCCCGCAGCACCACCCCGGGGCCCAAGGCCACCAGGGCCGGACGCCGCCACTCCGGCACCCAGCGACCCACCGGCCAGTGCAGCGCCCCCAGGCCATGCGGGCAGGGAGCCCCCCCGGCCCCGAAAGCGGAGCCCGCCGCACCCCCGGGGGCCATCCCCCCACCACCCCCCCAACCCCGGCGGGACAGAGAAGGTCCCAGCCGCCGAGCCCCAGACCAGCCCCCCCCCCCAGACCAGGAAGAGCGAAGGCCCAGCCAGGCCCGGCCGGAGGACAGCCACCCCCCCCACCCCATCACCTAATCCCAGCCCACCCACACACTCACACCCAAGCATACGCGTACACACACACAGACATACATACACACCCACACAGATACACACACCAAGCATACACATACACACACAGACATACATATCTACATATATACAGACATACGTACATACATTTATTTGGTTGGGAGGGGGGTGCCCCCCACTCCCCAGGCCGCCAGCCAGGCCCCCACCAGGCCACTACGGGATCTCGTCCTCCACCAGTCCAACTGTGAATAGGGAGGGAGAACCCCCCGAGCCCCCCCGGAGGTGCCACGCCCGAGCTAGCGTGCCCCCCGCACTCCAGCCGCACTCACCCCGGAACACGGCGGGACCACAGCGGGAGGTTCTGGGGGGAGCCCCCACTCCCCCCTCCACCCTGTGGGGTGTTGGGTGCATGTGGATGTGTGTATTTGTGTTTTGAAGAGGTGGTGCAATGTGTGTCTAGGGTGCGGTTTAAAATTGAGGGGTAGCGGGGGCCCGGGCGCTCTACCGCTGCCCAGCGGCAGAACCCCGAAAGCCAGCTGATCCCCTCAAGACCCTGCGTGACTAAGTGTAGTTAAAATTGTGGGCGGCGCAAAGTCGGGGGAGGGGCAGACCACAGTTAAGTGGCCTGGACCCCCCACCCTAGGCCCCGTCCACTGGCCCCTATTGTTGAATGAGGCAAGGTGAGGTAAGGTAGGAGGGGCTGAGAGGGAGAAGGTCTCCCCGTCGCTAGGACTTGGCCCAGCTGGACCCCCCGCGCCACCCCGCCCCACCCCGAAGTGGCCGGCCTGGAACACGGGGACCAACACCCACTCCGACAAGGCACCACAAGGAAGGACAGGAAGCCCCCCCCACCCCACCCGACGGCCGAAGAGCAGAGTCTATGACCCGCATGGCCCAGCACGAGCCCGGCTGGAGGCCAGCGGCTAGGGAGCGTAGACCCCCCCCCGCACCCTCACATACTCACATACACATACACACGCCCATACTTATATATATATTACACATCCTAAAGGTAGCATCAGTGTTTCCTAGGCTAAAGGAGGTTCTAAAGGAAGCATCAGTGTTTCCTAGGCTAAAGGAGGTTCTAAAGGAAGCATCAGTGTTTCCTAGGCTAAAGGAAGCCATCAGTGTTTCCTAGGCTAAAGGAGGCTCTAAAGAAAGCATCAGTGTTTCCTAGGCTAAAGGAGGCTCTAAAGCAAGCATCAGTGTTTCCTAGGCTAAAGGAGGCTCTAAAGGAAGCATCAGTGTTTCCTAGGCTAAAGGAGGCTCTAAAGGAAGCATCAGTGTTTCCTAGGCTAAAGGAGGCTCTAAAGGAAGCATCAGTGTTTCCTAGGCTAAAGGAGGCTCTAAAGGAAGCATCAGTGTTTCCTCGGCTAATGGGAGCATCAGTGTTTCCTAGGCTAAAGGAAGCATCAGTGTTTCCTAGGCTAAAGGAGGCTCTAAAGGAAGCATCAGTGTTTCCTAGGCTAAAGGAGGCTCTAAAGGAAGCATCAGTGTTTCCTAGGCTAAAGGAGGCTCTAAAGGAAGCATCAGTGTTTCCTAGGCTGAAGGAGGCTTTAAAGGAAGCATCAGTGTTTGGTAGGCTAAAGGAAGCATCAGTGTTTCCTAGGCTAAAGGAGGTTCTAAAAGAAGAATCAGTGTTTCCTAGGCTAAAGGAGGTTCTAAAAGAAGCATCAGTGTTTCCTAGGCTAAAGGAGGCTCTAAAGGAAGCATCAGTGTTTCCTAGGCTAAAGGAAGCATCAGTCTTTCCTCGGATAAAGGACGCTCTAAAGGAAGCATCAGTGTTTCCTCTGCTAAAGGAAGCATCAGTGTTTCCTAGGCTAAAGGAGGCTCTAAAGGAAGCATAAGTGTTTCCTAGGCTAAAGGAGGCTCTAAAGGAAGCATCAGTGTTTTCTAGGCTAAAGGAGGCTCTAAAGGAAGCATCAGTGTTTCCTAGGCTAAAGGAGGCTCTAAAGGAAGCATCAGTGTTTCCTAGGCTAAAGGAGGCTCTAAAGGAAGCATCAGTGTTTCCTAGGCTAAAGGAGGCTCTAAAGGAAGCATCAGTGTTTCCTAGGCTAAAGGAAGCATCAGTGTTTCCAAGGCTAAAGGACGCTCTAAAGGAAGCATCAGTGTTTCCTAGGCTAAAGGAAGCATCAGTGTTTCCTAGGCTAAAGCAGGCTCTAAAGGAAGCATCAGTGTTTCCTAGGCTTAAGGAAGCATCAGTGTTTCCCAGGCTAAAGGAGGATCTAAAGGAAGCATCAGTGTTTCCTTTGCTTAAAGGAAGCATCAGTGTTTCCTAGGCTAAAGGAGGCTCTAAAGGAAGCATCAGTGTTTCCTAGGCTATAGGAAGCATCAGTGTTTCCTAGGCTAAAGGCGGCTCTAAAGGAAGCATCAGTGTTTCCCAGGCTAAAGGAGGCTCTAAAGGAAGCATCAGTGTTTCCTAGGCTAAAGGAGGCTCTAAATGAAGCATCAGTGTTTCCCAGGCTAAAGGAGGCTCTAAAGGAAGCATCAGTGTTTCCTAGGCTAAAGGAGGCTCTAAATGAAGCATCAGTGTTTCCAAGGCTAAAGGAAGCATCAGTGTTTCGTAGGCTAAAGGAGGCTCTAAAGGAAGCATCAGTGTTTCCTCAGCTAAAGGAAGCATCAGTGTTTCCTTGGCTAAAGGAGGCTCTAAAGGAAGCATCAGTGTTTCCTAGGCTAAAGGAGGCTCTAAAGGAAGCATCAGTGTTTCCTAGGCTAAAGGAGGCTCTAAAGGAAGCATCAGTGTTTCCTAGGCTAAAGGAGGCTCTAAAGGAAGCATCAGTGTTTCCTAGGCTAAAGGAGGCTCTAAAGGAAGCATCAGTGTTTGGTAGGCTAAAGGAGGCTCTAAAGGAAGCATCAGTGTTTCCTAGGCTAAAGGAGGCTCTAAAGGAAGCATCAGTGTTTTCTAGGCTAAAGGAGGCTCTAAAGGAAGCATCAGTGTTTCCTAGGCTAAAGGAGGCTCTAAAGGAAGCATCAGTGTTTCCTAGGCTAAAGGAAGCATCAGTGTTTCCTAGGCTAAAGCAGGCTCTAAAGGAAGCATCAGTGTTTCCTAGGCTTAAGGAAGCATCAGTGTTTCCCAGGCTAAAGGAGGCTCTAAAGGAAGCATCAGTGTTTCCTAGGCTAAAGGAGGCTCTAAAGGAGTCATCAGTGTTTCCTATGCTATAGGAAGCATCAGTGTTTCCGAGGCTAAAGGAGGCTGTAAAGGAAGCATCAGTGTTTCCTAGGCTAAAGGAGGCTCTAAAGGAAGCATCAGTGTTTCCTAGGCTAAAGACGGCTCTAAAGGAAGCATCAGTGTTTCCCAGGCTAAAGGAGGCTCTAAAGGAAGCATCGGTGTTTCCTAGGCTAAAGGAAGCATCAGTGTTTCCTAGGCTAAAAGAGGCTCTAAAGGAAGCATCAGTGTTTTCTACGCTATAGGAAGCATCAGTGTTTCCTAGGCTAAAGGAGGCTCTAAAGGAAGCATCAGTGTTTCCAAGGCTATAGGAAGCATCAGTGTTTCCTAGGCTAAAGGAGGCTCTAAAGGAAGCATCAGTGTTACCTAGGCTATAGGAAGCATCAGTGTTTCCTAGGCTAAAGGAGGCTCTAAAGGAAGCATCAGTGTTTCATCAGCTAAAGGAGGCTCTAAAGGAAGCATCAGTGTTTCCTATGCTAAAGGAGGCTCTAAATGAAGCATCAGTGTTTCCAAGGCTAAAGGAAGCATCAGTGTTTCCTAGGCTAAAGGAGGCTCTAAAGGAAGCATCAGTGTTTCCTCAGCTAAAGGAAGCATCAGTGTTTCCTTGGCTAAAGGAGGCTCTAAAGGAAGCATCAGTGTTTCCTAGGCTAAAGGAGGCTCTAAAGGAAGCATCAGTGTTTCCTAGGCTAAAGGAGGCTCTAAAGGAAGCATCAGTGTTTCCTAGGCTAAAGGAGGCGCTAAAGGAAGCATCAGTGTTTCCTAGGCTAAAGGAGGCTCTAAAGGAAGCATCAGTGTTTGGTAGGCTAAAGGAGGCTCTAAAGGAAGCATCAGTGTTTCCTAGGCTAAAGGAGGCTCTAAAGGAAGCATCAGTGTTTTCTAGGCTAAAGGAGGCTCTAAAGGAAGCATCAGTGTTTCCTAGGCTAAAGGAGGCTCTAAAGGAAGCATCAGTGTTTCCTGGGCTAAAGGAGGCTCTAGAGAAAGCATCAGTGTTTCCTAGGCTGAAGGAGGCTCTAAAGGAAGCATCAGTGTTTCCTAGGCTAAAGGAGGCTCTAAAGGAAGCATCAGTGTTTCCTAGGCTAAAGGAAGCATCAGTGTTTCCTAGGCTAAAGCAGGCTCTAAAGGAAGCATCAGTGTTTCCTAGGCTTAAGGAAGCATCAGTGTTTCCCAGGATAAAGGAGGCTCTAAAGGAAGCATCAGTGTTTCCTAGGCTAAAGGAGGCTCTAAAGGAAGCATCAGTGTTTCCTATGCTATAGGAAGCATCAGTGTTTCCGAGGCTAAAGGAGGCTGTAAAGGAAGCATCAGTGTTTCCTAGGCTATAGGAAGCATCAGTGTTTCCTAGGCTAAAGACGGCTCTAAAGGAAGCATCAGTGTTTCCCAGGCTAAAGGAGGCTCTAAAGGAAGCATCAGTGTTTCCTAGGCTAAAGGAAGCATCAGTGTTTCCTAGGCTAAAAGAGGCTCTAAAGGAAGCAAGAGTGTTTCCTACGCTATAGGAAGCATCAGTGTTTCCTAGGCTAAAGGAGGCTCTAAAGGAAGCATCAGTGTTTCCAAGGCTATAGGAAGCATCAGTGTTTCCTAGGCTAAAGGAGGCTCTAAAGGAAGCATCAGTGTTACCTAGGCTATAGGAAGCATCAGTGTTTCCTAGGCTAAAGGAGGCTCTAAAGGAAGCATCAGTGTTTCATCAGCTAAAGGAGGCTCTAAAGGAAGCATCAGTGTTTCCTATGCTAAAGGAGGCTCTAAATGAAGCATCAGTGTTTCCAAGGCTAAAGTAAGCATCAGTGTTTCCTAGGCTAAAGGAGGCTCTAAAGGAAGCATCAGTGTTTCTTCGGCTAAAGGAAGCATCAGTGTTTCCTAGGCTAAAGGAAGCATCAGTGTTTCCTAGGCTAAAGGAGGCTCTAAAGGAAGCATCAGTGTTTCCTACGCTATAGGAAGCATCAGTGTTTCCTAGGCTAAAGGAGGCTCTAAAGGAAGCATCAGTGTTTCCAAGGCTATAGGAAGCATCAGTGTTTCCTAGGCTAAAGGAGGCTCTAAAGGAAGCATCAGTGTTACCTAGGCTATAGGAAGCATCAGTGTTTCCTAGTCTAAAGGAGGCTCTAAAGGAAGCATCAGTGTTTCCTCAGCTAAAGGAGGCTCTAAAGGAAGCATCAGTGTTTCCTATGCTAAAGGAGGCTCTAAATGAAGCATCAGTGTTTCCTAGGCTAAAGGAGGCTCTAAAGGAAGCATCAGTGTTTCCTAGGCTAAAGGAGGCTCTAAAGGAAGCATCAGTGTTTCCTAGGCTGAAGGAGGCTTTAAAGGAAGCATCAGTGTTTGGTAGGCTAAAGGAAGCATCAGTGTTTCCTAGGCTAAAGGAAGCATCAGTGTTTCCTAGGCTAAAGGAGGCTCTAAAGGAAGCATCAGTGTTTCCTAGGCTAAAGGAGGCTCTAAAGGAAGCATCAGTGTTTCCTAGGCTAAAGGAGGCTCTAAAGGAAGCATCAGTGTTTCCTAGGCTGAAGGAGGCTTTAAAGGAAGCATCAGTGTTTGGTAGGCTAAAGGAAGCATCAGTGTTTCCTAGGCTAAAGGAGGTTCTAAAAGAAGAATCAGTGTTTCCTAGGCTAAAGTAGGTTCTAAAGGAAGCATCAGTGTTTCCTAGGCTAAAGGAGGCTCTAAAGGAAGCATCAGTGTTTCCTAGGCTAAAGGAAGCATCAGTCTTTCCTCGGATAAAGGACGCTCTAAAGGAAGCATCAGTGTTTCCTCTGCTAAAGGAAGCATCAGTGTTTCCTAGGCTAAAGGAGGCTCTAAAGGAAGCATCAGTGTTTCCTAGGCTAAAGGAGGCTCTAAAGGAAGCATCAGTGTTTTCTAGGCTAAAGGAGGCTCTAAAGGAAGCATCAGTGTTTCCTAGGCTAAAGGAGGTTCTAAAGGAAGCATCAGTGTTTCCTAGGCTAAAGGAGGTTCTAAAGGAAGCATCAGTGTTTCCTAGGCTAAAGGAAGCATCAGTCTTTCCTCGGATAAAGGAGGCTCTACAGGAAGCATCAGTGTTTCGTAGACTAAAGGAGGCTCTAAAGGTAGTATCAGTGTTTCGTAGGCTAAAGGAGGTTCTAAAGGAAGCATCAGTGTTTCCTAGGGTAAAGGAGGCTCTAAAGGAAGCATCAGTGTTTCCTAGGCTAAAGGAGGCTCTATAGGAAGCATCAGTGTTTCCTAGGCTAAATGAGGCTCTAAAGGAAGCATCAGTGTTTCCTAGGCTAAAGGAGGCTCTAAAGTAAGCATCAGTGTTTCCTAGGCTAAAGTAGGCTCTAAAGGAAGCATCAGTGTTTCCTAGGCTAAAGGAAGCATCAGTGTTTCCTAGGCTAAAGTAGGCTCTAAAGGAAGCATCAGTGTTTCCTCTGCTAAAGGAAGCATCAGTGTTTCCTAGGCTAAAGGAAGCATCAGTGTTTCCTAGGCTAAAGGAGGCTCTAAAGGAAGCATCAGTGTTTCCTAGGCTAGAGGAGCTTCTAATGGAAGCATCAGTGTTTCCTAGGCTAAACGAGGCTCTAAAGGTAGCATCATTGTTTCCTAGGCTAAAGGAGTCTCTAAGGGAAGCATCAGTGTTTCCTAGGCTAAATGAGGGTCTAAAGGAAGCATCAGTGTTTCCTAGGCTAAAGGAGGCTCTAAAGGAAGCATCAGTGTTTCCAAGGCTAAAGGAAGCATCAGTGTTTCCTAGGCTAAAGGGGGCTCTAAAGGAAGCATCAGTGTTTCCTCGGCTAAAGGAAGCATCAGTGTTTCCTAGGCTAAAGGAAGCATCAGTGTTTCCTAGGCTAAAGGAGGCTCTAAAGGAAGCATCAGTGTTTCCTAGGCTTAAGGAAGCATCAGTGTTTCCTAGGCTACAGGAGGCTCTATAGTAAGCATCAGTGTTTCCTAGTATAAAGGAAGCATCAGTGTTTCCTAGGCTAAAGGAGTCTCTAAAGGAAGCATCAGTGTTCCCTAGGCTAAAGGAGGCTCTAAAGGAAGCATCAGTGTTTCCTCGGCTAAAGGAGGCTCTAAAGGAAGCATCAGTGTTTCCTAGGCTAAAGGAGGCTCTAAAGGTAGCATCATTGTTTCCTAGGCTAAAGGAGGCTCTAAAGGAAGTATCAGTGTTTTCTAGGCTAAAGGGGGCTCTAAAGCAAGCATCAGTGTTTCCTAGGCTAAAGGAGGCTCTAAAGGAGGCATCAGTGTTTCCTAGGCTAAAGGAAGCATCAGTGTTTCCTAGGCTAAAGGGGGCTCTAAAGGAAGCATCAGTGTTTCCTCGGCTAAAGGAAGCATCAGTGTTTCCTAGGCTAAAGGAAGCATCAGTGTTTCCTAGGCTAAAGGAGGCTCTAAAGGAAGCATCAGTGTTTCCTAGACTAAAGGAAGCATCAGTGTTTCCTAGGCTACAGGAGGCTCTAAAGTAAGCATCAGTGTTTCCTAGTATAAAGGAAGCATCAGTGTTTCCTAGGCTAAAGGAGGCTCTAAAGGAAGCATAAGTGTTCCCTATGCTAAAGGAGGCTCTAAAGGAAGCATCAGTGTTTCCTCGGCTAAAGGAGGCTCTAAAGGAAGCATCAGTGTTTCCTAGGCTAAAGGAGCTTCTAATGGAAGCATCAGTGTTTCCTAGGCTAAAGGAAGCATCAGTGTTTCCTAGGCTAAAGGAGGCTCTAAAGGAAGTGTCAGTGTTTTCTAGGCTAAAGGAGGCTCTAAAGGAAGTATCAGTGTTTTCTAGGCTAAAGGGGGCTCTAAAGGAAGTATCAATGTTTCCTAGGGTAAAGGAGGCTCAAAAGGAAGCATCAGTGTTTCCAAGGTTAAATGAAGCATCAGTGTTTCCTAGGCTAAAGGGGGCTCTAAAGGAAACATCAGTGTTTCCTAGGCTAAAGGAAGCATCAGTGTTTCCTAGGCTAAAGGAAGCATCAGTGTTTCCTAGGCTAAAGGAGGCTCTAAAGGAAGCATCAGTGTTTCCTAGGCTAAAGGAAGCATCAGTGTTTCCTAGGCTAAAGGAGGCTCTAAATGAAGCATCAGTGTTTCCTAGGCTAAAGGAGGCTCTAAAGGAAGCATCAGTGTTTCCTAGGCTAAAGGAGGCTCTAAAGGAAGCATCAGTGTTTCCTAGGCTGAAGGAGGCTTTAAAGGAAGCATCAGTGTTTGGTAGGCTAAAGGAAGCATCAGTGTTTCCTAGGCTAAAGGAAGCATCAGTGTTTCCTAGGCTAAAGGAGGCTCTAAAGGAAGCATCAGTGTTTCCTAGGCTAAAGGAGGCTCTAAAGGAAGCATCAGTGTTTCCTCGGCTAATGGGAGCATCAGTGTTTCCTAGGCTAAAGGAAGCATCAGTGTTTCCTAGGCTAAAGGAGGCTCTAAAGGAAGCATCAGTGTTTCCTAGGCTAAAGGAGGCTCTAAAGGAAGCATCAGTGTTTCCTAGGCTGAAGGAGGCTTTAAAGGAAGCATCAGTGTTTGGTAGGCTAAAGGAAGCATCAGTGTTTCCTAGGCTAAAGGAGGTTCTAAAAGAAGAATCAGTGTTTCCTAGGCTAAAGTAGGTTCTAAAGGAAGCATCAGTGTTTCCTAGGCTAAAGGAGGCTCTAAAGGAAGCATCAGTGTTTCCTAGGCTAAAGGAAGCATCAGTCTTTCCTCAGATAAAGGACGCTCTAAAGGAAGCATCAGTGTTTCCTCTGCTAAAGGAAGCATCAGTGTTTCCTAGGCTAAAGGAGGCTCTAAAGGAAGCATCAGTGTTTCCTAGGCTAAAGGAGGTTCTAAAGGAAGCATCAGTGTTTTCTAGGCTAAAGGAGGCTCTAAAGGAAGCATCAGTGTTTCCTAGGCTAAAGGAGGTTCTAAAGGAAGCATCAGTGTTTCCTAGGCTAAAGGAAGCATCAGTCTTTCCTCGGATAAAGGAGGCTCTACAGGAAGCATCAGTGTTTCGTAGACTAAAGGAGGCTCTAAAGGTAGTATCAGTGTTTCGTAGGCTAAAGGAGGTTCTAAAGGAAGCATCAGTGTTTCCTAGGGTAAAGGAGGCTCTAAAGGAAGCATCAGTGTTTCCTAGGCTAAAGGAGGCTCTATAGGAAGCATCAGTGTTTCCTAGGCTAAAGGAGGCTCTAAAGGAAGCATCAGTGTTTCCTAGGCTAAAGGAGGCTCTAAAGTAAGCATCAGTGTTTCCTAGGCTAAAGTAGGCTCTAAAGGAAGCATCAGTGTTTCCTAGGCTAAAGGAAGCATCAGTGTTTCCTAGGCTAAAGGAGGCTCTAAAGGAAGCATCAGTGTTTCCTCTGCTAAAGGAAGCATCAGTGTTTCCTAGGCTAAAGGAAGCATCAGTGTTTCCTAGGCTAAAGGAGGCTCTAAAGGAAGCATCAGTGTTTCCTAGGCTAGAGGAGCTTCTAATGGAAGCATCAGTGTTTCCTAGGCTAAACGAGGCTCTAAAGGTAGCATCATTGTTTCCTAGGCTAAAGGAGTCTCTAAGGGAAGCATCAGTGTTTCCTAGGCTAAATGAGGGTCTAAAGGAAGCATCAGTGTTTCCTAGGCTAAAGGAGGCTCTAAAGGAAGCATCAGTGTTTCCAAGGCTAAAGGAAGCATCAGTGTTTCCTAGGCTAAAGGGGGCTCTAAAGGAAGCATCAGTGTTTCCTCGGCTAAAGGAAGCATCAGTGTTTCCTAGGCTAAAGGAAGCATCAGTGTTTCCTAGGCTAAAGGAGGCTCTAAAGGAAGCATCAGTGTTTCCTAGGCTTAAGGAAGCATCAGTGTTTCCTAGGCTACAGGAGGCTCTATAGTAAGCATCAGTGTTTCCTAGTATAAAGGAAGCATCAGTGTTTCCTAGGCTAAAGGAGTCTCTAAAGGAAGCATCAGTGTTCCCTAGGCTAAAGGAGGCTCTAAAGGAAGCATCAGTGTTTCCTCGGCTAAAGGAGGCTCTAAAGGAAGCATCAGTGTTTCCTAGGCTAAAGGAGGCTCTAAAGGTAGCATCATTGTTTCCTAGGCTAAAGGAGGCTCTAAAGGAAGTATCAGTGTTTTCTAGGCTAAAGGGGGCTCTAAAGCAAGCATCAGTGTTTCCTAGGCTAAAGGAGGCTCTAGAGGAGGCATCAGTTTTTCCTAGGCTAAAGGAAGCATCAGTGTTTCCTAGGCTAAAGGGGGCTCTAAAGGAAGCATCAGTGTTTCCTCGGCTAAAGGAAGCATCAGTGTTTCCTAGGCTAAAGGAAGCATCAGTGTTTCCTAGGCTAAAGGAGGCTCTAAAGGAAGCATCAGTGTTTCCTAAACTAAAGGAAGCATCAGTGTTTCCTAGGCTACAGGAGGCTCTAAAGGAAGCATCAGTGTTCCCTAGGCTAAAGGAGGCTCTAAAGGAAGCATCAGTGTTCCCTAGGCTAAAGGAGGCTCTAAAGGAAGCATCAGTGTTTCCTCGGCTAAAGGAGGCTCTAAAGGAAGCATCAGTGTTTCCTAGGCTAAAGGAGCTTCTAATGGAAGCATCAGTGTTTCCTAGGCTAAAGGAAGCATCAGTGTTTCCTAGGCTAAAGGAGGCTCTAAAGGAAGTGTCAGTGTTTTCTAGGCTAAAGGAGGCTCTAAAGGAAGTATCAGTGTTTTCTAGGCTAAAGGGGGCTCTAAAGGAAGTATCAATGTTTCCTAGGGTAAAGGAGGCTCAAAAGGAAGCATCAGTGTTTCATAGGCTAAAGGAGGCTCTAAAGGAAGCATCAATGTTTCCTATGCTAAAGGAGGCTCTAAAGGAAGCATCAGTGTTTCTAAGGTTAAAGGAAGCATCAGTGTTTCCTAGGCTAAAGGGGGCTCTAAAGGAAACATCAGTGTTTCCTAGGCTAAAGGAGGCTCTAAAGGAAGCATCAGTGTTTCCAAGGCTAAAGGAAGCATCAGTGTTTCCTAGGCTAAAGGGGGCTCTAAAGGAAGCATCAGTGTTTCCTCGGCTAAAGGAAGCATCAGTGTTTCCTAGGCTAAAGGAAGCATCAGTGTTTCCTAGGCTAAAGGAGGCTCTAAAGGAAGCATCAGTGTTTCCTAGGCTTAAGGAAGCATCAGTGTTTCCTAGGCTACAGGAGGCTCTATAGTAAGCATCAGTGTTTCCTAGTATAAAGGAAGCATCAGTGTTTCCTAGGCTAAAGGAGTCTCTAAAGGAAGCATCAGTGTTCCCTAGGCTAAAGGAGGCTCTAAAGGAAGCATCAGTGTTTCCTCGGCTAAAGGAGGCTCTAAAGGAAGCATCAGTGTTTCCTAGGCTAAAGGAGGCTCTAAAGGTAGCATCATTGTTTCCTAGGCTAAAGGAGGCTCTAAAGGAAGTATCAGTGTTTTCTAGGCTAAAGGGGGCTCTAAAGCAAGCATAAGTGTTTCCTAGGCTAAAGGAGGCTCTAAAGGAGGCATCAGTTTTTCCTAGGCTAAAGGAAGCATCAGTGTTTCCTAGGCTAAAGGGGGCTCTAAAGGAAGCATCAGTGTTTCCTCGGCTAAAGGAAGCATCAGTGTTTCCTAGGCTAAAGGAAGCATCAGTGTTTCCTAGGCTAAAGGAGGCTCTAAAGGAAGCATCAGTGTTTCCTAAACTAAAGGAAGCATCAGTGTTTCCTAGGCTACAGGAGGCTCTAAAGGAAGCATCAGTGTTCCCTAGGCTAAAGGAGGCTCTAAAGGAAGCATCAGTGTTCCCTAGGCTAAAGGAGGCTCTAAAGGAAGCATCAGTGTTTCCTCGGCTAAAGGAGGCTCTAAAGGAAGCCTCAGTGTTTCCTAGGCTAAAGGAGCTTCTAATGGAAGCATCAGTGTTTCCTAGGCTAAAGGAAGCATCAGTGTTTCCTAGGCTAAAGGAGGCTCTAAAGGAAGTGTCAGTGTTTTCTAGGCTAAAGGAGGCTCTAAAGGAAGTATCAGTGTTTTCTAGGCTAAAGGGGGCTCTAAAGGAAGTATCAATGTTTCCTAGGGTAAAGGAGGCTCAAAAGGAAGCATCAGTGTTTCATAGGCTAAAGGAGGCTCTAAAGGAAGCATCAATGTTTCCTATGCTAAAGGAGGCTCTAAAGGAAGCATCAGTGTTTCTAAGGTTAAAGGAAGCATCAGTGTTTCCTAGGCTAAAGGGGGCTCTAAAGGAAACATCAGTGTTTCCTAGGCTAAAGGAAGCATCAGTGTTTCCTAGGCTAAAGGAAGCATCAGTGTTTCCTAGGCTAAAGGAGGCTCTAAAGGAAGCATCAGTGTTTCCTCTGCTAAAGGAAGCATCAGTGTTTCCTAGGCTAAAGGAGGCTCTAAAGGAAGCATCAGTGTTTTCTAGGCTAAAGGAGGCTCTAAAGGAAGCATCAGTGTTTCCTAGGCTAAAGGAGGTTCTAAAGGAAGCATCAGTGTTTCCTAGGCTAAAGGAGGTTCTAAAGGAAGCATCAGTGTTTCCTAGGCTAAAGGAAGCATCAGTCTTTCCTCGGATAAAGGAGGCTCTACAGGAAGGATCAGTGTTTCGTAGACTAAAGGAGGATCTAAAGGTAGTATCAGTGTTTCGTAGGCTAAAGGAGGTTCTAAAGGAAGCATCAGTGTTTCCTAGGGTCAAGGAGGCTCTAGAGGAAGCATCAGTGTTTCCTAGGCTAAAGGAGGCTCTATAGGAAGCATCAGTGTTTCCTAGGCTAAATGAGGCTCTAAAGGAAGCATCAGTGTTTCCTAGGCTAAAGGAGGCTCTAAAGTAAGCATCAGTGTTTCCTAGGCTAAAGTAGGCTCTAAAGGAAGCATCAGTGTTTCCTAGGCTAAAGGAAGCATCAGTGTTTCCAAGGCTAAAGGAAGCATCAGTGTTTCCTAGGCTAAAGGAGGCTCTAAAGGAAGCATCAGTGTTTCCTCAGCTAAAGGAAGCATCAGTGTTTCCTTGGCTAAAGGAGGCTCTAAAGGAAGCATCAGTGTTTCCTAAGCTAAAGGAGGCTCTAAAGGAAGCATCAGTGTTTCCTAGGCTAAAGGAGGCTCTAAAGGAAGCATCAGTGTTTCCTAGGCTAAAGGAGGCGCTAAAGGAAGCATCAGTGTTTCCTAGGCTAAAGGAGGCTCTAAAGGAAGCATCAGTGTTTGGTAGGCTAAAGGAGGCTCTAAAGGAAGCATCAGTGTTTCCTAGGCTAAAGGAGGCTCTAAAGGAAGCATCAGTGTTTTCTAGGCTAAAGGAGGCTCTAAAGGAAGCATCAGTGTTTCCTAGGCTAAAGGAGGCTCTAAAGGAAGCATCAGTGTTTCCTGGGCTAAAGGAGGCTCTAGAGAAAGCATCAGTGTTTCCTAGGCTGAAGGAGGCTCTAAAGGAAGCATCAGTGTTTCCTAGGCTAAAGGAGGCTCTAAAGGAAGCATCAGTGTTTCCTAGGCTAAAGGAAGCATCAGTGTTTCCTAGGCTAAAGCAGGCTCTAAAGGAAGCATCAGTGTTTCCTAGGCTTAAGGAAGCATCAGTGTTTCCCAGGCTAAAGGAGGCTCTAAAGGAAGCATCAGTGTTTCCTAGGCTAAAGGAGGCTCTAAAGGAAGCATCAGTGTTTCCTATGCTATAGGAAGCATCAGTGTTTCCGAGGCTAAAGGAGGCTGTAAAGGAAGCATCAGTGTTTCCTAGGCTATAGGAAGCATCAGTGTTTCCTAGGCTAAAGACGGCTCTAAAGGAAGCATCAGTGTTTCCCAGGCTAAAGGAGGCTCTAAAGGAAGCATCAGTGTTTCCTAGGCTAAAGGAAGCATCAGTGTTTCCTAGGCTAAAAGAGGCTCTAAAGGAAGCAAGAGTGTTTCCTACGCTATAGGAAGCATCAGTGTTTCCTAGGCTAAAGGAGGCTCTAAAGGAAGCATCAGTGTTTCCAAGGCTATAGGAAGCATCAGTGTTTCCTAGGCTAAAGGAGGCTCTAAAGGAAGCATCAGTGTTACCTAGGCTATAGGAAGCATCAGTGTTTCCTAGGCTAAAGGAGGCTCTAAAGGAAGCATCAGTGTTTCATCAGCTAAAGGAGGCTCTAAAGGAAGCATCAGTGTTTCCTATGCTAAAGGAGGCTCTAAATGAAGCATCAGTGTTTCCAAGGCTAAAGGAAGCATCAGTGTTTCCTAGGCTAAAGGAGGCTCTAAAGGAAGCATCAGTGTTTCCTCAGCTAAAGGAAGCATCAGTGTTTCCTTGGCTAAAGGAGGCTCTAAAGGAAGCATCAGTGTTTCCTAGGCTAAAGGAGGCTCTAAAGGAAGCATCAGTGTTTCCTAGGCTAAAGGAGGCTCTAAAGGAAGCATCAGTGTTTCCTAGGCTAAAGGAGGCGCTAAAGGAAGCATCAGTGTTTCCTAGGCTAAAGGAGGCTCTAAAGGAAGCATCAGTGTTTGGTAGGCTAAAGGAGGCTCTAAAGGAAGCATCAGTGTTTCCTAGGCTAAAGGAGGCTCTAAAGGAAGCATCAGTGTTTTCTAGGCTAAAGGAGGCTCTAAAGGAAGCATCAGTGTTTCCTTGGCTAAAGGAGGCTCTAAAGGAAGCATCAGTGTTTCCTGGGCTAAAGGAGGCTCTAGAGAAAGCATCAGTGTTTCCTAGGCTGAAGGAGTCTCTAAAGGAAGCATCAGTGTTTCCTAGGCTAAAGGAGGCTCTAAAGGAAGCATCAGTGTTTCCTAGGCTAAAGGAAGCATCAGTGTTTCCTAGGCTAAAGCAGGCTCTAAAGGAAGCATCAGTGTTTCCTAGGCTTAAGGAAGCATCAGTGTTTCCCAGGCTAAAGGAGGCTCTAAAGGAAGCATCAGTGTTTCCTAGGCTAAAGGAGGCTCTAAAGGAAGCATCAGTGTTTCCTATGCTATAGGAAGCATCAGTGTTTCCGAGGCTAAAGGAGGCTGTAAAGGAAGCATCAGTGTTTCCTAGGCTATAGGAAGCATCAGTGTTTCCTAGGCTAAAGACGGCTCTAAAGGAAGCATCAGTGTTTCCCAGGCTAAAGGAGGCTCTAAAGGAAGCATCAGTGTTTCCTAGGCTAAAGGAAGCATCAGTGTTTCCTAGGCTAAAAGAGGCTCTAAAGGAAGCAAGAGTGTTTCCTACGCTATAGGAAGCATCAGTGTTTCCTAGGCTAAAGGAGGCTCTAAAGGAAGCATCAGTGTTTCCAAGGCTATAGGAAGCATCAGTGTTTCCTAGGCTAAAGGAGGCTCTAAAGGAAGCATCAGTGTTACCTAGGCTATAGGAAGCATCAGTGTTTCCTAGGCTAAAGGAGGCTCTAAAGGAAGCATCAGTGTTTCATCAGCTAAAGGAGGCTCTAAAGGAAGCATCAGTGTTTCCTATGCTAAAGGAGGCTCTAAATGAAGCATCAGTGTTTCCAAGGCTAAAGTAAGCATCAGTGTTTCCTAGGCTAAAGGAGGCTCTAAAGGAAGCATCAGTGTTTCTTCGGCTAAAGGAAGCATCAGTGTTTCCTAGGCTAAAGGAAGCATCAGTGTTTCCTAGGCTAAAGGAGGCTCTAAAGGAAGCATCAGTGTTTCCTACGCTATAGGAAGCATCAGTGTTTCCTAGGCTAAAGGAGGCTCTAAAGGAAGCATCAGTGTTTCCAAGGCTATAGGAAGCATCAGTGTTTCCTAGGCTAAAGGAGGCTCTAAAGGAAGCATCAGTGTTACCTAGGCTATAGGAAGCATCAGTGTTTCCTAGGCTAAAGGAGGCTCTAAAGGAAGCATCAGTGTTTCCTCAGCTAAAGGAGGCTCTAAAGGAAGCATCAGTGTTTCCTATGCTAAAGGAGGCTCTAAATGAAGCATCAGTGTTTCCTAGGCTAAAGGAGGCTCTAAAGGAAGCATCAGTGTTTCCTAGGCTAAAGGAGGCTCTAAAGGAAGCATCAGTGTTTCCTAGGCTGAAGGAGGCTTTAAAGGAAGCATCAGTGTTTGGTAGGCTAAAGGAAGCATCAGTGTTTCCTAGGCTAAAGGAAGCATCAGTGTTTCCTAGGCTAAAGGAGGCTCTAAAGGAAGCATCAGTGTTTCCTAGGCTAAAGGAGGCTCTAAAGGAAGCATCAGTGTTTCCTAGGCTAAAGGAGGCTCTAAAGGAAGCATCAGTGTTTCCTAGGCTGAAGGAGGCTTTAAAGGAAGCATCAGTGTTTGGTAGGCTAAAGGAAGCATCAGTGTTTCCTAGGCTAAAGGAGGTTCTAAAAGAAGAATCAGTGTTTCCTAGGCTAAAGTAGGTTCTAAAGGAAGCATCAGTGTTTCCTAGGCTAAAGGAGGCTCTAAAGGAAGCATCAGTGTTTCCTAGGCTAAAGGAAGCATCAGTCTTTCCTCGGATAAAGGACGCTCTAAAGGAAGCATCAGTGTTTCCTCTGCTAAAGGAAGCATCAGTGTTTCCTAGGCTAAAGGAGGCTCTAAAGGAAGCATCAGTGTTTCCTAGGCTAAAGGAGGCTCTAAAGGAAGCATCAGTGTTTTCTAGGCTAAAGGAGGCTCTAAAGGAAGCATCAGTGTTTCCTAGGCTAAAGGAGGTTCTAAAGGAAGCATCAGTGTTTCCTAGGCTAAAGGAGGTTCTAAAGGAAGCATCAGTGTTTCCTAGGCTAAAGGAAGCATCAGTCTTTCCTCGGATAAAGGAGGCTCTACAGGAAGCATCAGTGTTTCGTAGACTAAAGGAGGCTCTAAAGGTAGTATCAGTGTTTCGTAGGCTAAAGGAGGTTCTAAAGGAAGCATCAGTGTTTCCTAGGGTAAAGGAGGCTCTAAAGGAAGCATCAGTGTTTCCTAGGCTAAAGGAGGCTCTATAGGAAGCATCAGTGTTTCCTAGGCTAAAGTAGGCTCTAAAGGAAGCATCAGTGTTTCCTAGGCTAAAGGAAGCATCAGTGTTTCCTAGGCTAAAGTAGGCTCTAAAGGAAGCATCAGTGTTTCCTCTGCTAAAGGAAGCATCAGTGTTTCCTAGGCTAAAGGAAGCATCAGTGTTTCCTAGGCTAAAGGAGGCTCTAAAGGAAGCATCAGTGTTTCCTAGGCTAGAGGAGCTTCTAATGGAAGCATCAGTGTTTCCTAGGCTAAACGAGGCTCTAAAGGTAGCATCATTGTTTCCTAGGCTAAAGGAGTCTCTAAGGGAAGCATCAGTGTTTCCTAGGCTAAATGAGGGTCTAAAGGAAGCATCAGTGTTTCCTAGGCTAAAGGAGGCTCTAAAGGAAGCATCAGTGTTTCCAAGGCTAAAGGAAGCATCAGTGTTTCCTAGGCTAAAGGGGGCTCTAAAGGAAGCATCAGTGTTTCCTCGGCTAAAGGAAGCATCAGTGTTTCCTAGGCTAAAGGAAGCATCAGTGTTTCCTAGTCTAAAGGAGGCTCTAAAGGAAGCATCAGTGTTTCCTAGGCTTAAGGAAGCATCAGTGTTTCCTAGGCTACAGGAGGCTCTATAGTAAGCATCAGTGTTTCCTAGTATAAAGGAAGCATCAGTGTTTCCTAGGCTAAAGGAGTCTCTAAAGGAAGCATCAGTGTTCCCTAGGCTAAAGGAGGCTCTAAAGGAAGCATCAGTGTTTCCTCGGCTAAAGGAGGCTCTAAAGGAAGCATCAGTGTTTCCTAGGCTAAAGGAGGCTCTAAAGGTAGCATCATTGTTTCCTAGGCTAAAGGAGGCTCTAAAGGAAGTATCAGTGTTTTCTAGGCTAAAGGGGGCTCTAAAGCAAGCATCAGTGTTTCCTAGGCTAAAGGAGGCTCTAAAGGAGGCATCAGTGTTTCCTAGGCTAAAGGAAGCATCAGTGTTTCCTAGGCTAAAGGGGGCTCTAAAGGAAGCATCAGTGTTTCCTCGGCTAAAGGAAGCATCAGTGTTTCCTAGGCTAAAGGAAGCATCAGTGTTTCCTAGGCTAAAGGAGGCTCTAAAGGAAGCATCAGTGTTTCCTAGACTAAAGGAAGCATCAGTGTTTCCTAGGCTACAGGAGGCTCTAAAGTAAGCATCAGTGTTTCCTAGTATAAAGGAAGCATCAGTGTTTCCTAGGCTAAAGGAGGCTCTAAAGGAAGCATAAGTGTTCCCTAGGCTAAAGGAGGCTCTAAAGGAAGCATCAGTGTTTCCTCGGCTAAAGGAGGCTCTAAAGGAAGCATCAGTGTTTCCTAGGCTAAAGGAGCTTCTAATGGAAGCATCAGTGTTTCCTAGGCTAAAGGAAGCATCAGTGTTTCCTAGGCTAAAGGAGGCTCTAAAGGAAGTGTCAGTGTTTTCTAGGCTAAAGGAGGCTCTAAAGGAAGTATCAGTGTTTTCTAGGCTAAAGGGGGCTCTAAAGGAAGTATCAATGTTTCCTAGGGTAAAGGAGGCTCAAAAGGAAGCATCAGTGTTTCCAAGGTTAAATGAAGCATCAGTGTT
This sequence comes from Blennius ocellaris, assembly GCF_963422515.1. Lineage (NCBI taxonomy): Eukaryota > Metazoa > Chordata > Actinopteri > Blenniiformes > Blenniidae > Blennius > Blennius ocellaris. Next base: position 352,723 of record NW_027662182.1, read on the forward strand.
TCCTAGGCTAAAGGGGGCTCTAAAGGAAACATCAGTGTTTCCTAGGCTAAAGGAAGCATCAGTGTTTCCTAGGCTAAAGGAAGCATCAGTGTTTCCTAGGCTAAAGGAGGCTCTAAAGGAAGCATCAGTGTTTCCTAGGCTAAAGGAAGCATCAGTGTTTCCTAGGCTAAAGGAGGCTCTAAATGAAGCATCAGTGTTTCCTAGGCTAAAGGAGGCTCTAAAGGAAGCATCAGTGTTTCCTAGGCTAAAGGAGGCTCTAAAGGAAGCATCAGTGTTTCCTAGGCTGAAGGAGGCTTTAAAGGAAGCATCAGTGTTTGGTAGGCTAAAGGAAGCATCAGTGTTTCCTAGGCTAAAGGAAGCATCAGTGTTTCCTAGGCTAAAGGAGGCTCTAAAGGAAGCATCAGTGTTTCCTAGGCTAAAGGAGGCTCTAAAGGAAGCATCAGTGTTTCCTCGGCTAATGGGAGCATCAGTGTTTCCTAGGCTAAAGGAAGCATCAGTGTTTCCTAGGCTAAAGGAGGCTCTAAAGGAAGCATCAGTGTTTCCTAGGCTAAAGGAGGCTCTAAAGGAAGCATCAGTGTTTCCTAGGCTGAAGGAGGCTTTAAAGGAAGCATCAGTGTTTGGTAGGCTAAAGGAAGCATCAGTGTTTCCTAGGCTAAAGGAGGTTCTAAAAGAAGAATCAGTGTTTCCTAGGCTAAAGTAGGTTCTAAAGGAAGCATCAGTGTTTCCTAGGCTAAAGGAGGCTCTAAAGGAAGCATCAGTGTTTCCTAGGCTAAAGGAAGCATCAGTCTTTCCTCAGATAAAGGACGCTCTAAAGGAAGCATCAGTGTTTCCTCTGCTAAAGGAAGCATCAGTGTTTCCTAGGCTAAAGGAGGCTCTAAAGGAAGCATCAGTGTTTCCTAGGCTAAAGGAGGTTCTAAAGGAAGCATCAGTGTTTTCTAGGCTAAAGGAGGCTCTAAAGGAAGCATCAGTGTTTCCTAGGCTAAAGGAGGTTCTAAAGGAAGCATCAGTGTTTCCTAGGCTAAAGGAGGTTCTAAAGGAAGCATCAGTGTTTCCTAGGCTAAAGGAAGCATCAGTCTTTCCTCGGATAAAGGAGGCTCTACAGGAAGCATCAGTGTTTCGTAGACTAAAGGAGGCTCTAAAGGTAGTATCAGTGTTTCGTAGGCTAAAGGAGGTTCTAAAGGAAGCATCAGTGTTTCCTAGGGTAAAGGAGGCTCTAAAGGAAGCATCAGTGTTTCCTAGGCTAAAGGAGGCTCTATAGGAAGCATCAGTGTTTCCTAGGCTAAATGAGGCTCTAAAGGAAGCATCAGTGTTTCCTAGGCTAAAGGAGGCTCTAAAGTAAGCATCAGTGTTTCCTAGGCTAAAGTAGGCTCTAAAGGAAGCATCAGTGTTTCCTAGGCTAAAGGAAGCATCAGTGTTTCCTAGGCTAAAGGAGGCTCTAAAGGAAGCATCAGTGTTTCCTCTGCTAAAGGAAGCATCAGTGTTTCCTAGGCTAAAGGAAGCATCAGTGTTTCCTAGGCTAAAGGAGGCTCTAAAGGAAGCATCAGTGTTTCCTAGGCTAGAGGAGCTTCTAATGGAAGCATCAGTGTTTCCTAGGCTAAACGAGGCTCTAAAGGTAGCATCATTGTTTCCTAGGCTAAAGGAGTCTCTAAGGGAGGCATCAGTGTTTCCTAGGCTAAATGAGGGTCTAAAGGAAGCATCAGTGTTTCCTAGGCTAAAGGAGGCTCTAAAGGAAGCATCAGTGTTTCCTAGGCTAAAGGAAGCATCAGTGTTTCCTAGGCTAAAGGAGGCTCTAAAGGAAGCATCAGTGTTTCCTAAACTAAAGGAAGCATCAGTGTTTCCTAGGCTACAGGAGGCTCTAAAGGAAGCATCAGTGTTCCCTAGGCTAAAGGAGGCTCTAAAGGAAGCATCAGTGTTCCCTAGGCTAAAGGAGGCTCTAAAGGTAGCATCATTGTTTCCTAGGCTAAAGGAGTCTCTAAGGGAAGCATCAGTGTTTCCTAGGCTAAATGAGGGTCTAAAGGAAGCATCAGTGTTTCCTAGGCTAAAGGAGGCTCTAAAGGAAGCATCAGTGTTTCCTAGGCTAAAGGAAGCATCAGTGTTTCCTAGGCTAAAGGAGGCTCTAAAGGAAGCATCAGTGTTTCCTAAACTAAAGGAAGCATCAGTGTTTCCTAGGCTACAGGAGGCTCTAAAGGAAGCATCAGTGTTCCCTAGGCTAAAGGAGGCTCTAAAGGAAGCATCAGTGTTCCCTAGGCTAAAGGAGGCTCTAAAGGTAGCATCATTGTTTCCTAGGCTAAAGGAGTCTCTAAGGGAAGCATCAGTGTTTCCTAGGCTAAATGAGGGTCTAAAGGAAGCATCAGTGTTTCCTAGGCTAAAGGAGGCTCTAAAGGAAGCATCAATGTTTCCTATGCTAAAGGAGGCTCTAAAGGAAGCATCAGTGTTTCTAAGGTTAAAGGAAGCATCAGTGTTTCCTAGGCTAAAGGGGGCTCTAAAGGAAACATCAGTGTTTCCTAGGCTAAAGGAGGCTCTAAAGGAAGCATCAGTGTTTCCAAGGCTAAAGGAAGCATCAGTGTTTCCTAGGCTAAAGGGGGCTCTAAAGGAAGCATCAGTGTTTCCTCGGCTAAAGGAAGCATCAGTGTTTCCTAGGCTAAAGGAAGCATCAGTGTTTCCTAGGCTAAAGGAGGCTCTAAAGGAAGCATCAGTGTTTCCTAGGCTTAAGGAAGCATCAGTGTTTCCTAGGCTACAGGAGGCTCTATAGTAAGCATCAGTGTTTCCTAGTATAAAGGAAGCATCAGTGTTTCCTAGGCTAAAGGAGTCTCTAAAGGAAGCATCAGTGTTCCCTAGGCTAAAGGAGGCTCTAAAGGAAGCATCAGTGTTTCCTCGGCTAAAGGAGGCTCTAAAGGAAGCATCAGTGTTTCCTAGGCTAAAGGAGGCTCTAAAGGTAGCATCATTGTTTCCTAGGCTAAAGGAGGCTCTAAAGGAAGTATCAGTGTTTTCTAGGCTAAAGGGGGCTCTAAAGCAAGCATAAGTGTTTCCTAGGCTAAAGGAGGCTCTAAAGGAGGCATCAGTTTTTCCTAGGCTAAAGGAAGCATCAATGTTTCCTAGGCTAAAGGGGGCTCTAAAGGAAGCATCAGTGTTTCCTCGGCTAAAGGAAGCATCAGTGTTTCCTAGGCTAAAGGAAGCATCAGTGTTTCCTAGGCTAAAGGAGGCTCTAAAGGAAGCATCAGTGTTTCCTAAACTAAAGGAAGCATCAGTGTTTCCTAGGCTACAGGAGGCTCTAAAGGAAGCATCAGTGTTCCCTAGGCTAAAGGAGGCTCTAAAGGAAGCATCAGTGTTCCCTAGGCTAAAGGAGGCTCTAAAGGAAGCATCAGTGTTTCCTCGGCTAAAGGAGGCTCTAAAGGAAGCATCAGTGTTTCCTAGGCTAAAGGAGCTTCTAATGGAAGCATCAGTGTTTCCTAGGCTAAAGGAAGCATCAGTGTTTCCTAGGCTAAAGGAGGCTCTAAAGGAAGTGTCAGTGTTTTCTAGGCTAAAGGAGGCTCTAAAGGAAGTATCAGTGTTTTCTAGGCTAAAGGGGGCTCTAAAGGAAGTATCAATGTTTCCTAGGGTAAAGGAGGCTCAAAAGGAAGCATCAGTGTTTCATAGGCTAAAGGAGGCTCTAAAGGAAGCATCAATGTTTCCTATGCTAAAGGAGGCTCTAAAGGAAGCATCAGTGTTTCTAAGGTTAAAGGAAGCATCAGTGTTTCCTAGGCTAAAGGGGGCTCTAAAGGAAACATCAGTGTTTCCTAGGCTAAAGGAAGCATCAGTGTTTCCTAGGCTAAAGGAAGCATCAGTGTTTCCTAGGCTAAAGGAGGCTCTAAAGGAAGCATCAGTGTTTCCTAGGCTAAAGGAAGCATCAGTGTTTCCTAGGCTAAAGGAGGCTCTAAAGGAAGCATCAGTGTTTCCTAGGCTAAAGGAAGCATCAGTCTTTCCTCGGATAAAGGACGCTCTAAAGGAAGCATCAGTGTTTCCTCTGCTAAAGGAAGCATCAGTGTTTCCTAGGCTAAAGGAGGCTCTAAAGGAAGCATCAGTGTTTCCTAGGCTAAAGGAGGTTCTAAAGGAAGCATCAGTGTTTTCTAGGCTAAAGGAGGCTCTAAAGGAAGCATCAGTGTTTCCTAGGCTAAAGGAGGTTCTAAAGGAAGCATCAGTGTTTCCTAGGCTAAAGGAGGTTCTAAAGGAAGCATCAGTGTTTCCTAGGCTAAAGGAAGCATCAGTCTTTCCTCGGATAAAGGAGGCTCTACAGGAAGCATCAGTGTTTCGTAGACTAAAGGAGGATCTAAAGGTAGTATCAGTGTTTCGTAGGCTAAAGGAGGTTCTAAAGGAAGCATCAGTGTTTCCTAGGGTCAAGGAGGCTCTAAAGGAAGCATCAGTGTTTCCTAGGCTAAAGGAGGCTCTATAGGAAGCATCAGTGTTTCCTAGGCTAAATGAGGCTCTAAAGGAAGCATCAGTGTTTCCTAGGCTAAAGGAGGCTCTAAAGTAAGCATCAGTGTTTCCTAGGCTAAAGTAGGCTCTAAAGGAAGCATCAGTGTTTCCTAGGCTAAAGGAAGCATCAGTGTTTCCTAGGCTAAAGGAGGCTCTAAAGGAAGCATCAGTGTTTCCTCTGCTAAAGGAAGCATCAGTGTTTCCTAGGCTAAAGGAAGCATCAGTGTTTCCTAGGCTAAAGGAGGCTCTAAAGGAAGCATCAGTGTTTCCTAGGCTAGAGGAGCTTCTAATGGAAGCATCAGTGTTTCCTAGGCTAAACGAGGCTCTAAAGGTAGCATCATTGTTTCCTAGGCTAAAGGAGTCTCTAAGGGAAGCATCAGTGTTTCCTAGGCTAAATGAGGGTCTAAAGGAAGCATCAGTGTTTCCTAGGCTAAAGGAGGCTCTAAAGGAAGCATCAGTGTTTCCAAGGCTAAAGGAAGCATCAGTGTTTCCTAGGCTAAAGGGGGCTCTAAAGGAAGCATCAGTGTTTCCTCGGCTAAAGGAAGCATCAGTGTTTCCTAGGCTAAAGGAAGCATCAGTGTTTCCTAGGCTAAAGGAGGCTCTAAAGGAAGCATCAGTGTTTCCTAGGCTTAAGGAAGCATCAGTGTTTCCTAGGCTACAGGAGGCTCTATAGTAAGCATCAGTGTTTCCTAGTATAAAGGAAGCATCAGTGTTTCCTAGGCTAAAGGAGTCTCTAAAGGAAGCATCAGTGTTCCCTAGGCTAAAGGAGGCTCTAAAGGAAGCATCAGTGTTTCCTCGGCTAAAGGAGGCTCTAAAGGAAGCATCAGTGTTTCCTAGGCTAAAGGAGGCTCTAAAGGTAGCATCATTGTTTCCTAGGCTAAAGGAGGCTCTAAAGGAAGTATCAGTGTTTTCTAGGGTAAAGGGGGCTCTAAAGCAAGCATCAGTGTTTCCTAGGCTAAATGAGGCTCTAAAGGAGGCATCAGTTTTTCCTAGGCTAAAGGAAGCATCAGTGTTTCCTAGGCTAAAGGGGGCTCTAAAGGAAGCATCAGTGTTTCCTCTGCTAAAGGAAGCATCAGTGTTTCCTAGGCTAAAGGAAGCATCAGTGTTTCCTAGGCTAAAGGAGGCTCTAAAGGAAGCATCAGTGTTTCCTAGGGTAAAGGAGGCTCAAAAGGAAGCATCAGTGTTTCATAGGCTATAGGAGGCTCTAAAGGAAGCATCAATGTTTCCTATGCTAAAGGAGGCTCTAAAGGAAGCATCAGTGTTTCTAAGGTTAAAGGAAGCATCAGTGTTTCCTAGGCTAAAGGGGGCTCTAAAGGAAACATCAGTGTTTCCTAGGCTAAAGGAAGCATCAGTGTTTCCTAGGCTAAAGGAAGCATCAGTGTTTCCTAGGCTAAAGGAGGCTCTAAAGGAAGCATCAGTGTTTCCTAGGCTAAAGGAAGCATCAGTGTTTGCTAGGCTAAAGGAGGCTCTAAAGGAAGCATCAGTGTTTCCAAGGCTAAAGGAAGCATCAGTGTTTCCTAGGCTAAAGGAAGCATCAGTGTTTCATAGGCTAAAGGAGGCTCTAAAGGAAGCATCAGTGTTTCCTAGTATAAAGGAAGCATCAGTGTTTCCTAGGCTAAAGGAGTCTCTAAAGGAAGCATCAGTGTTCCCTAGGCTAAAGGAGGCTCTAAAGGAAGCATCAGTGTTTCCTCGGCTAAAGGAGGCTCTAAAGGAAGCATCAGTGTTTCCTAGGCTAAAGGAGGCTCTAAAGGTAGCATCATTGTTTCCTAGGCTAAAGGAGGCTCTAAAGGAAGTATCAGTGTTTTCTAGGGTAAAGGGGGCTCTAAAGCAAGCATCAGTGTTTCCTAGGCTAAAGGAGGCTCTAAAGGAGGCATCAGTTTTTCCTAGGCTAAAGGAAGCATCAGTGTTTCCTAGGCTAAAGGGGGCTCTAAAGGAAGCATCAGTGTTTCCTCGGCTAAAGGAAGCATCAGTGTTTCCTAGGCTAAAGGAAGCATCAGTGTTTCCTAGGCTAAAGGAGGCTCTAAAGGAAGCATCAGTGTTTCCTAGACTAAAGGAAGCATCAGTGTTTCCTAGGCTACAGGAGGCTCTAAAGGAAGCATCAGTGTTCCCTAGGCTAAAGGAGGCTCTAAAGGAAGCATCAGTGTTCCCTAGGCTAAAGGAGGCTCTAAAGGAAGCATCAGTGTTTCCTCGGCTAAAGGAGGCTCTAAAGGAAGCATCAGTGTTTCCTAGGCTAAAGGAGCTTCTAATGGAAGCATCAGTGTTTCCTAGGCTAAAGGAAGCATCAGTGTTTCCTAGGCTAAAGGATGCTCTAAAGGAAGCATCAGTGTTTCCAAGGCTATAGGAAGCATCAGTGTTTCCTAGGCTAAAGGAGGCTCTAAAGGAAGCATCAGTGTTACCTAGGCTATAGGAAGCATCAGTGTTTCCTAGGCTAAAGGAGGCTCTAAAGGAAGCATCAGTGTTTCATCAGCTAAAGGAGGCTCTAAAGGAAGCATCAGTGTTTCCTATGCTAAAGGAGGCTCTAAATGAAGCATCAGTGTTTCCAAGGCTAAAGTAAGCATCAGTGTTTCCTAGGCTAAAGGAGGCTCTAAAGGAAGCATCAGTGTTTCTTCGGCTAAAGGAAGCATCAGTGTTTCCTAGGCTAAAGGAAGCATCAGTGTTTCCTAGGCTAAAGGAGGCTCTAAAGGAAGCATCAGTGTTTCCTACGCTATAGGAAGCATCAGTGTTTCCTAGGCTAAAGGAGGCTCTAAAGGAAGCATCAGTGTTTCCAAGGCTATAGGAAGCATCAGTGTTTCCTAGGCTAAAGGAGGCTCTAAAGGAAGCATCAGTGTTACCTAGGCTATAGGAAGCATCAGTGTTTCCTAGGCTAAAGGAGGCTCTAAAGGAAGCATCAGTGTTTCCTCAGCTAAAGGAGGCTCTAAAGGAAGCATCAGTGTTTCCTATGCTAAAGGAGGCTCTAAATGAAGCATCAGTGTTTCCTAGGCTAAAGGAGGCTCTAAAGGAAGCATCAGTGTTTCCTAGGCTAAAGGAGGCTCTAAAGGAAGCATCAGTGTTTCCTAGGCTGAAGGAGGCTTTAAAGGAAGCATCAGTGTTTGGTAGGCTAAAGGAAGCATCAGTGTTTCCTAGGCTAAAGGAAGCATCAGTGTTTCCTAGGCTAAAGGAGGCTCTAAAGGAAGCATCAGTGTTTCCTAGGCTAAAGGAGGCTCTAAAGGAAGCATCAGTGTTTCCTAGGCTAAAGGAGGCTCTAAAGGAAGCATCAGTGTTTCCTAGGCTGAAGGAGGCTTTAAAGGAAGCATCAGTGTTTGGTAGGCTAAAGGAAGCATCAGTGTTTCCTAGGCTAAAGGAGGTTCTAAAAGAAGAATCAGTGTTTCCTAGGCTAAAGTAGGTTCTAAAGGAAGCATCAGTGTTTCCTAGGCTAAAGGAGGCTCTAAAGGAAGCATCAGTGTTTCCTAGGCTAAAGGAAGCATCAGTCTTTCCTCGGATAAAGGACGCTCTAAAGGAAGCATCAGTGTTTCCTCTGCTAAAGGAAGCATCAGTGTTTCCTAGGCTAAAGGAGGCTCTAAAGGAAGCATCAGTGTTTCCTAGGCTAAAGGAGGCTCTAAAGGAAGCATCAGTGTTTTCTAGGCTAAAGGAGGCTCTAAAGGAAGCATCAGTGTTTCCTAGGCTAAAGGAGGTTCTAAAGGAAGCATCAGTGTTTCCTAGGCTAAAGGAGGTTCTAAAGGAAGCATCAGTGTTTCCTAGGCTAAAGGAAGCATCAGTCTTTCCTCGGATAAAGGAGGCTCTACAGGAAGCATCAGTGTTTCGTAGACTAAAGGAGGCTCTAAAGGTAGTATCAGTGTTTCGTAGGCTAAAGGAGGTTCTAAAGGAAGCATCAGTGTTTCCTAGGGTAAAGGAGGCTCTAAAGGAAGCATCAGTGTTTCCTAGGCTAAAGGAGGCTCTATAGGAAGCATCAGTGTTTCCTAGGCTAAAGTAGGCTCTAAAGGAAGCATCAGTGTTTCCTAGGCTAAAGGAAGCATCAGTGTTTCCTAGGCTAAAGTAGGCTCTAAAGGAAGCATCAGTGTTTCCTCTGCTAAAGGAAGCATCAGTGTTTCCTAGGCTAAAGGAAGCATCAGTGTTTCCTAGGCTAAAGGAGGCTCTAAAGGAAGCATCAGTGTTTCCTAGGCTAGAGGAGCTTCTAATGGAAGCATCAGTGTTTCCTAGGCTAAACGAGGCTCTAAAGGTAGCATCATTGTTTCCTAGGCTAAAGGAGTCTCTAAGGGAAGCATCAGTGTTTCCTAGGCTAAATGAGGGTCTAAAGGAAGCATCAGTGTTTCCTAGGCTAAAGGAGGCTCTAAAGGAAGCATCAGTGTTTCCAAGGCTAAAGGAAGCATCAGTGTTTCCTAGGCTAAAGGGGGCTCTAAAGGAAGCATCAGTGTTTCCTCGGCTAAAGGAAGCATCAGTGTTTCCTAGGCTAAAGGAAGCATCAGTGTTTCCTAGTCTAAAGGAGGCTCTAAAGGAAGCATCAGTGTTTCCTAGGCTTAAGGAAGCATCAGTGTTTCCTAGGCTACAGGAGGCTCTATAGTAAGCATCAGTGTTTCCTAGTATAAAGGAAGCATCAGTGTTTCCTAGGCTAAAGGAGTCTCTAAAGGAAGCATCAGTGTTCCCTAGGCTAAAGGAGGCTCTAAAGGAAGCATCAGTGTTTCCTCGGCTAAAGGAGGCTCTAAAGGAAGCATCAGTGTTTCCTAGGCTAAAGGAGGCTCTAAAGGTAGCATCATTGTTTCCTAGGCTAAAGGAGGCTCTAAAGGAAGTATCAGTGTTTTCTAGGCTAAAGGGGGCTCTAAAGCAAGCATCAGTGTTTCCTAGGCTAAAGGAGGCTCTAAAGGAGGCATCAGTGTTTCCTAGGCTAAAGGAAGCATCAGTGTTTCCTAGGCAAAAGGGGGCTCTAAAGGAAGCATCAGTGTTTCCTCGGCTAAAGGAAGCATCAGTGTTTCCTAGGCTAAAGGAAGCATCAGTGTTTCCTAGGCTAAAGGAGGCTCTAAAGGAAGCATCAGTGTTTCCTAGACTAAAGGAAGCATCAGTGTTTCCTAGGCTACAGGAGGCTCTAAAGTAAGCATCAGTGTTTCCTAGTATAAAGGAAGCATCAGTGTTTCCTAGGCTAAAGGAGGCTCTAAAGGAAGCATAAGTGTTCCCTAGGCTAAAGGAGGCTCTAAAGGAAGCATCAGTGTTTCCTCGGCTAAAGGAGGCTCTAAAGGAAGCATCAGTGTTTCCTAGGCTAAAGGAGCTTCTAATGGAAGCATCAGTGTTTCCTAGGCTAAAGGAAGCATCAGTGTTTCCTAGGCTAAAGGAGGCTCTAAAGGAAGTGTCAGTGTTTTCTAGGCTAAAGGAGGCTCTAAAGGAAGTATCAGTGTTTTCTAGGCTAAAGGGGGCTCTAAAGGAAGTATCAATGTTTCCTAGGGTAAAGGAGGCTCAAAAGGAAGCATCAGTGTTTCCAAGGTTAAATGAAGCATCAGTGTTTCCTAGGCTAAAGGGGGCTCTAAAGGAAACATCAGTGTTTCCTAGGCTAAAGGAAGCATCAGTGTTTCCTAGGCTAAAGGAAGCATCAGTGTTTCCTAGGCTAAAGGAGGCTCTAAAGGAAGCATCAGTGTTTCCTAGGCTAAAGGAAGCATCAGTGTTTCCTAGGCTAAAGGAGGCTCTAAATGAAGCATCAGTGTTTCCTAGGCTAAAGGAGGCTCTAAAGGAAGCATCAGTGTTTCCTAGGCTAAAGGAGGCTCTAAAGGAAGCATCAGTGTTTCCTAGGCTGAAGGAGGCTTTAAAGGAAGCATCAGTGTTTGGTAGGCTAAAGGAAGCATCAGTGTTTCCTAGGCTAAAGGAAGCATCAGTGTTTCCTAGGCTAAAGGAGGCTCTAAAGGAAGCATCAGTGTTTCCTAGGCTAAAGGAGGCTCTAAAGGAAGCATCAGTGTTTCCTCGGCTAATGGGAGCATCAGTGTTTCCTAGGCTAAAGGAAGCATCAGTGTTTCCTAGGCTAAAGGAGGCTCTAAAGGAAGCATCAGTGTTTCCTAGGCTAAAGGAGGCTCTAAAGGAAGCATCAGTGTTTCCTAGGCTGAAGGAGGCTTTAAAGGAAGCATCAGTGTTTGGTAGGCTAAAGGAAGCATCAGTGTTTCCTAGGCTAAAGGAGGTTCTAAAAGAAGAATCAGTGTTTCCTAGGCTAAAGTAGGTTCTAAAGGAAGCATCAGTGTTTCCTAGGCTAAAGGAGGCTCTAAAGGAAGCATCAGTGTTTCCTAGGCTAAAGGAAGCATCAGTCTTTCCTCAGATAAAGGACGCTCTAAAGGAAGCATCAGTGTTTCCTCTGCTAAAGGAAGCATCAGTGTTTCCTAGGCTAAAGGAGGCTCTAAAGGAAGCATCAGTGTTTCCTAGGCTAAAGGAGGTTCTAAAGGAAGCATCAGTGTTTTCTAGGCTAAAGGAGGCTCTAAAGGAAGCATCAGTGTTTCCTAGGCTAAAGGAGGTTCTAAAGGAAGCATCAGTGTTTCCTAGGCTAAAGGAGGTTCTAAAGGAAGCATCAGTGTTTCCTAGGCTAAAGGAAGCATCAGTCTTTCCTCGGATAAAGGAGGCTCTACAGGAAGCATCAGTGTTTCGTAGACTAAAGGAGGCTCTAAAGGTAGTATCAGTGTTTCGTAGGCTAAAGGAGGTTCTAAAGGAAGCATCAGTGTTTCCTAGGGTAAAGGAGGCTCTAAAGGAAGCATCAGTGTTTCCTAGGCTAAAGGAGGCTCTATAGGAAGCATCAGTGTTTCCTAGGCTAAATGAGGCTCTAAAGGAAGCATCAGTGTTTCCTAGGCTAAAGGAGGCTCTAAAGTAAGCATCAGTGTTTCCTAGGCTAAAGTAGGCTCTAAAGGAAGCATCAGTGTTTCCTAGGCTAAAGGAAGCATCAGTGTTTCCTAGGCTAAAGGAGGCTCTAAAGGAAGCATCAGTGTTTCCTCTGCTAAAGGAAGCATCAGTGTTTCCTAGGCTAAAGGAAGCATCAGTGTTTCCTAGGCTAAAGGAGGCTCTAAAGGAAGCATCAGTGTTTCCTAGGCTAGAGGAGCTTCTAATGGAAGCATCAGTGTTTCCTAGGCTAAAGGAAGCATCAGTGTTTCCTAGGCTAAAGGAGGCTCTAAAGGAAGTGTCAGTGTTTTCTAGGCTAAAGGAGGCTCTAAAGGAAGTATCAGTGTTTTCTAGGCTAAAGGGGGCTCTAAAGGAAGTATCAATGTTTCCTAGGGTAAAGGAGGCTCAAAAGGAAGCATCAGTGTTTCATAGGCTAAAGGAGGCTCTAAAGGAAGCATCAATGTTTCCTATGCTAAAGGAGGCTCTAAAGGAAGCATCAGTGTTTCTAAGGTTAAAGGAAGCATCAGTGTTTCCTAGGCTAAAGGGGGCTCTAAAGGAAACATCAGTGTTTCCTAGGCTAAAGGAAGCATCAGTGTTTCCTAGGCTAAAGGAAGCATCAGTGTTTCCTAGGCTAAAGGAGGCTCTAAAGGAAGCATCAGTGTTTCCTAGGCTAAAGGAAGCATCAGTGTTTCCTAGGCTAAAGGAGGCTCTAAAGGAAGCATCAGTGTTTCCTAGGCTAAAGGAAGCATCAGTCTTTCCTCGGATAAAGGACGCTCTAAAGGAAGCATCAGTGTTTCCTCTGCTAAAGGAAGCATCAGTGTTTCCTAGGCTAAAGGAGGCTCTAAAGGAAGCATCAGTGTTTCCTAGGCTAAAGGAGGTTCTAAAGGAAGCATCAGTGTTTTCTAGGCTAAAGGAGGCTCTAAAGGAAGCATCAGTGTTTCCTAGGCTAAAGGAGGTTCTAAAGGAAGCATCAGTGTTTCCTAGGCTAAAGGAGGTTCTAAAGGAAGCATCAGTGTTTCCTAGGCTAAAGGAAGCATCAGTCTTTCCTCGGATAAAGGAGGCTCTACAGGAAGCATCAGTGTTTCGTAGACTAAAGGAGGATCTAAAGGTAGTATCAGTGTTTCGTAGGCTAAAGGAGGTTCTAAAGGAAGCATCAGTGTTTCCTAGGGTCAAGGAGGCTCTAAAGGAAGCATCAGTGTTTCCTAGGCTAAAGGAGGCTCTATAGGAAGCATCAGTGTTTCCTAGGCTAAATGAGGCTCTAAAGGAAGCATCAGTGTTTCCTAGGCTAAAGGAGGCTCTAAAGTAAGCATCAGTGTTTCCTAGGCTAAAGTAGGCTCTAAAGGAAGCATCAGTGTTTCCTAGGCTAAAGGAAGCATCAGTGTTTCCTAGGCTAAAGGAGGCTCTAAAGGAAGCATCAGTGTTTCCTCTGCTAAAGGAAGCATCAGTGTTTCCTAGGCTAAAGGAAGCATCAGTGTTTCCTAGGCTAAAGGAGGCTCTAAAGGAAGCATCAGTGTTTCCTAGGCTAGAGGAGCTTCTAATGGAAGCATCAGTGTTTCCTAGGCTAAACGAGGCTCTAAAGGTAGCATCATTGTTTCCTAGGCTAAAGGAGTCTCTAAGGGAAGCATCAGTGTTTCCTAGGCTAAATGAGGGTCTAAAGGAAGCATCAGTGTTTCCTAGGCTAAAGGAGGCTCTAAAGGAAGCATCAGTGTTTCCAAGGCTAAAGGAAGCATCAGTGTTTCCTAGGCTAAAGGGGGCTCTAAAGGAAGCATCAGTGTTTCCTCGGCTAAAGGAAGCATCAGTGTTTCCTAGGCTAAAGGAAGCATCAGTGTTTCCTAGGCTAAAGGAGGCTCTAAAGGAAGCATCAGTGTTTCCTAGGCTTAAGGAAGCATCAGTGTTTCCTAGGCTACAGGAGGCTCTATAGTAAGCATCAGTGTTTCCTAGTATAAAGGAAGCATCAGTGTTTCCTAGGCTAAAGGAGTCTCTAAAGGAAGCATCAGTGTTCCCTAGGCTAAAGGAGGCTCTAAAGGAAGCATCAGTGTTTCCTCGGCTAAAGGAGGCTCTAAAGGAAGCATCAGTGTTTCCTAGGCTAAAGGAGGCTCTAAAGGTAGCATCATTGTTTCCTAGGCTAAAGGAGGCTCTAAAGGAAGTATCAGTGTTTTCTAGGGTAAAGGGGGCTCTAAAGCAAGCATCAGTGTTTCCTAGGCTAAATGAGGCTCTAAAGGAGGCATCAGTTTTTCCTAGGCTAAAGGAAGCATCAGTGTTTCCTAGGCTAAAGGGGGCTCTAAAGGAAGCATCAGTGTTTCCTCTGCTAAAGGAAGCATCAGTGTTTCCTAGGCTAAAGGAAGCATCAGTGTTTCCTAGGCTAAAGGAGGCTCTAAAGGAAGCATCAGTGTTTCCTAGGGTAAAGGAGGCTCAAAAGGAAGCATCAGTGTTTCATAGGCTATAGGAGGCTCTAAAGGAAGCATCAATGTTTCCTATGCTAAAGGAGGCTCTAAAGGAAGCATCAGTGTTTCTAAGGTTAAAGGAAGCATCAGTGTTTCCTAGGCTAAAGGGGGCTCTAAAGGAAACATCAGTGTTTCCTAGGCTAAAGGAAGCATCAGTGTTTCCTAGGCTAAAGGAAGCATCAGTGTTTCCTAGGCTAAAGGAGGCTCTAAAGGAAGCATCAGTGTTTCCTAGGCTAAAGGAAGCATCAGTGTTTGCTAGGCTAAAGGAGGCTCTAAAGGAAGCATCAGTGTTTCCAAGGCTAAAGGAAGCATCAGTGTTTCATAGGCTAAAGGAGGCTCTAAAGGAAGCATCAGTGTTTCCTAGTATAAAGGAAGCATCAGTGTTTCCTAGGCTAAAGGAGTCTCTAAAGGAAGCATCAGTGTTCCCTAGGCTAAAGGAGGCTCTAAAGGAAGCATCAGTGTTTCCTCGGCTAAAGGAGGCTCTAAAGGAAGCATCAGTGTTTCCTAGGCTAAAGGAGGCTCTAAAGGTAGCATCATTGTTTCCTAGGCTAAAGGAGGCTCTAAAGGAAGTATCAGTGTTTTCTAGGGTAAAGGGGGCTCTAAAGCAAGCATCAGTGTTTCCTAGGCTAAAGGAGGCTCTAAAGGAGGCATCAGTTTTTCCTAGGCTAAAGGAAGCATCAGTGTTTCCTAGGCTAAAGGGGGCTCTAAAGGAAGCATCAGTGTTTCCTCGGCTAAAGGAAGCATCAGTGTTTCCTAGGCTAAAGGAAGCATCAGTGTTTCCTAGGCTAAAGGAGGCTCTAAAGGAAGCATCAGTGTTTCCTAGACTAAAGGAAGCATCAGTGTTTCCTAGGCTACAGGAGGCTCTAAAGGAAGCATCAGTGTTCCCTAGGCTAAAGGAGGCTCTAAAGGAAGCATCAGTGTTCCCTAGGCTAAAGGAGGCTCTAAAGGAAGCATCAGTGTTTCCTCGGCTAAAGGAGGCTCTAAAGGAAGCATCAGTGTTTCCTAGGCTAAAGGAGCTTCTAATGGAAGCATCAGTGTTTCCTAGGCTAAAGGAAGCATCAGTGTTTCCTAGGCTAAAGGATGCTCTAAAGGAAGTGTCAGTGTTTTCTAGGCTAAAGGAGGCTCTAAAGGAAGTATCAGTGTTTTCTAGGCTAAAGGGGGCTCTAAAGGAAGTATCAATGTTTCCTAGGGTAAAGGAGGCTCAAAAGGAAGCATCAGTGTTTCATAGGCTAAAGGAGGCTCTAAAGGAAGCATCAATGTTTCCTATGCTAAAGGAGGCTCTAAAGGAAGCATCAGTGTTTCTAAGGTTAAAGGAAGCATCAGTGTTTCCTAGGCTAAAGGGGGCTCTAAAGGAAACATCAGTGTTTCCTAGGCTAAAGGAAGCATCAGTGTTTCCTAGGCTAAAGGAAGCATCAGTGTTTCCTAGGCTAAAGGAAGCATCAGTGTTTCCTAGGCTAAAGGAGGCTCTAAAGGAAGCATCAGTGTTTCCAAGGCTAAAGGAAGCATCAGTGTTTCCTAGGCTAAAGGAAGCATCAGTGTTTCCTAGGCTAAAGGAGGCTCTAAAGGAAGCATCAGTGTTTCCTAGGCTAAAGGAGAATCTAAAGGAAGCATCAGTGTTTCCTAGGCTAAAGGAGGCTCTAAAGGAAGTATCCGTGTTTCCAAGGCTAAAGGAAGCATCAGTGTTTCCTAGGCTAAAGGAAGCATCATTGTTTCCTAGGCTAAAGGAGGCTCTAAAGGAAGCATCAGTGTTTCCTAGGCTAAAGGAAAGATCAGTGTTTCCTAGGCTACAGGAGGCTCTAAAGTAAGCATCAGTGTTTCCTAGTATAAAGGAAGCATCAGTGTTTCCTAAGCTAAAGGAGGCTCTAAAGGAAGCATCAGTGTTCCCTAGGCTAAAGGAGGCTCAAAAGGAAGCATCAGTGTTTCCTCGGCTACAGGAGGCTCTAAAGGAAGCATCAGTGTTTCCAAGGCTAAAGGAAGCATCAGTGTTTCCTAGGCTAAAGGGGGCTCTAAAGGAAGCATCAGTGTTTCCTCGGCTAAAGGAAGCATCAGTGTTTCCTAGGCTAAAGGAAGCATCAGTGTTTCCTAGGCTAAAGGAGGCTCTAAAGGAAGCATCAGTGTTTCCTAGGCTAAAGGAAGCATCAGTGTTTCCTAGGCTACAGGAGGCTCTAAAGTAAGCATCAGTGTTTCCTAGTATAAAGGAAGCATCAGTGTTTCCTAGGCTAAAGGAGGCTCTAAAGGAAGCATCAGTGTTCCCTAGGCTAAAGGAAGCATCAGTGTTTCCTAGGCTAAAGGAAGCATCAGTGTTTCCTAGGCTAAAGGAGGCTCTAAAGGAAGCATCAGTGTTTCCAAGGCTAAAGGAAGCATCAGTGTTTCCTAGGCTAAAGGAAGCATCAGTGTTTCCTAGGCTAAAGGAGGCTCTAAAGGAAGCATCAGTGTTTCCTAGGCTAAAGGAGAATCTAAAGGAAGCATCAGTGTTTCCTAGGCTAAAGGAGGCTCTAAAGGAAGCATCAGTGTTTGCTAGGCTAAAGGAGGCTCGAAAGGAAGTATCAGTGTTTTCTAGGCTAAAGGAGGCTCTAAAGGAAGCATCAGTGTTTCCTAGGCTGAAGGAGGCTTTAAAGGAAGCATCAGTGTTTGGTAGGCTAAAGGAAGCATCAGTGTTTCCTAGGCTAAAGGAGGTTCTAAAAGAAGAATCAGTGTTTCCTAGGCTAAAGGAGGCTCTAAAGGAAGCATCAGTGTTTCCTAGGCTAAAGGAAGCATCAGTCTTTCCTCGGATAAAGGACGCTCTAAAGGAAGCATCAGTGTTTCCTCTGCTAAAGGAAGCATCAGTGTTTCCTAGGCTAAAGGAGGTTCTAAAATAAGAATCAGTGTTTCCTAGGCTAAAGGAGGCTCTAAAGGAAGCATCAGTGTTTCCTAGGCTAAAGGAGGCTCTAAAGGAAGCATCAGTGTTTCCTAGGCTAAAGGAAGCATCAGTCTTTCCTCGGATAAAGGACGCTCTAAAGGAAGCATCAGTGTTTCCTCTGCTAAAGGAAGCATCAGTGTTTCCTAGGCTAAACGAGGCTCTAAAGGTAGCATCATTGTTTCCTAGGCTAAAGGAGTCTCTAAGGGAAGCATCAGTGTTTCCTAGGCTAAATGAGGGTCTAAAGGAAGCATCAGTGTTTCCTAGGCTAAAGGAGGCTCTAAAGGAAGCATCAGTGTTTCCAAGGCTAAAGGAAGCATCAGTGTTTCCTAGGCTAAAGGGGGCTCTAAAGGAAGCATCAGTGTTTCCTCGGCTAAAGGAAGCATCAGTGTTTCCTAGGCTAAAGGAAGCATCAGTATTTCCTAGGCTAAAGGAGGCTCTAAAGGAAGCATCAGTGTTTCCTAGGCTTAAGGAAGCATCAGTGTTTCCTAGGTTACAGGAGGCTCTATAGTAAGCATCAGTGTTTCCTAGTATAAAGGAAGCATCAGTGTTTCCTAGGCTAAAGGAGTCTCTAAAGGAAGCATCAGTGTTCCCTAGGCTAAAGGAGGCTCTAAAGGAAGCATCAGTGTTTCCTCGGCTAAAGGAGGCTCTAAAGGAAGCATCAGTGTTTCCTAGGCTAAATGAGGGCCTAAAGGAAGCATCAGTGTTTCCTAGGCTAAAGGAGGCTCTAAAGGTAGCATCATTGTTTCCTAGGCTAAAGGAGGCTCTAAGGGAAGCATCAGTGTTTCCTAGGCTAAAGGAGGCTCTAAAGGAAGCATCAGTGTTTCCTAGGCTAAAGGAGGCTCTAAAGGAAGTATCAGTGTTTTCTAGGCTAAAGGGGGCTCTAAAGCAAGCATCAGTGTTTCCTAGGCTAAATGAGGCTCTAAAGGAGGCATCAGTGTTTCCTAGGCTAAAGGAGGCTCTAAAGGAAGCATCAATTTTTCCTATGCTAAAGGAGGCTCTAAAGGAAGCATCAGTGTTTCCAAGGCTAAAGGAAGCATCAGTGTTTCCTAGGCTAAAGGGGGCTCTAAAGGAAGCATCAGTGTTTCCTCGGCTAAAGGAAGCATCAGTGTTTCCTAGGCTAAAAGAAGCATCAGTGTTTCCTAGGCTAAAGGAGGCTCTAAAGGAAGCATCAGTGTTTCCTAGGCTAAAGGAAGCATCAGTGTTTCCTAGGCTAAAGGAGGCTCTAAAGGAAGCATCAGTGTTTCCTCGGCTAAAGGAGGCTCTAAAGGAAGCATCAGTGTTTCCTAGGCTAAAGGAGCTTCTAATGGAAGCATCAGTGTTTCCTAGGCTAAAGGAAGCATCAGTGTTTCCTAGGCTAAAGGAGGCTCTAAAGGAAGTGTCAGTGTTTTCTAGGCTAAAGGAGGCTCTAAAGGAAGTATCAGTGTTTTCTAGGCTAAAGGAGGCTCTAAAGGAAGTATCAATGTTTCCGAGGGTAAAGGAGGCTCAAAAGGAAGCATCAGTGTTTCATAGGCTAAAGGAGGCTCTAAAGGAAGCATCAATGTTTCCTATGCTAAAGGAGGCTCTAAAGGAAGCATCAGTGTTTCCTAGGCTAAAGGGGGCTCTAAAGGAAGCATCAGTGTTTCCTAGGCTAAAGGAAGCATCAGTGTTTCCTAGGCTAAAGGAGGCTCTAAAGGAAGCATCAGTGTTTCCTAGGCTAAAGGAGGTTCTAAAAGAAGAATCAATGATTTCCAGGCTAAAGGAGGTTCTAAAGCAAGCATCAGTGTTTCCTAGGCTAAAGGAGGCTCTAAAGGAAGCATCAGTGTTTCCTAGGCTAAAGGAAGCATCAGTCTTTCCTCGGATAAATGACGCTCTAAAGGAAGCATCAGTGTTTCCTCTGCTAAAGGAAGCATCAGTGTTTCCTAGGCTAAAGGAGGCTCTAAAGGAAGCATCAGTGTTTCCTAGGCTAAAGGAGGCTCTAAAGGAAGCATCAGTGTTTTCTAGGCTAAAGGAGGCTCTAAAGGAAGAATCAGTGTTTCCTAGGCTAAAGGAGGTTCTAAAGGAAGCATCAGTGTTTCCTAGGCTAAAGGAGGTTCTAACGGAAGCATCAGTGTTTCCTAGGCTAAAGGAAGCATCAGTCTTTCCTCGGATAAAGGAGGCTCTACAGGAAGCATCAGTGTTTCGTAGACTAAAGGAGGCTCTAAAGGTAGTATCAGTGTTTCGTAGGCTAAAGGAGGTTCTAAAGGAAGCATCAGTGTTTCCTAGGGTAAAGGAGGCTCTAAAGGAAGCATCAGTGTTTCCTAGGCTAAAGGAGGCTCTAAAGGAAGCATCAGTGTTTCCTCTGCTAAAGGAGGCTCTAAAGGAAGCATCAGTGTTTCCTAGGCTAAACGAGGCTCTAAAGGAAGCATCAGTGTTTCCTAGGCTAAAGGAGCTTCTAATGGAAGCATCAGTGTTTCCTAGGCTAAACGAGGCTCTAAAGGAAGCATCAGTGTTTCCTAGGCTAAAGGAGGCTCTAAAGGAAGTATCAGTGTTTTCTAGGCTAAAGGGGGCTCTAAAGCAAGCATCAGTGTTTCCTAGGCTAAAGGAGGCTCTAAAGGAGGCATCAGTGTTTCCTAGGCTAAAGGAGGTTCTAAAGGAAGCATCAATTTTTCCTAGGCTAAAGGAAGCATCAGTCTTTCCTCGGATAAAGGAGGCTCTACAGGAAGCATCAGTGTTTCGTAGACTAAAGGAGGCTCTAAAGGTAGTATCAGTGTTTCGTAGGCTAAAGGAGGTTCTAAAGGAAGCATCAGTGTTTCCTAGGGTAAAGGAGGCTCTAAAGGAAGCATCAGTGTTTTCTAGGCTAAAGGAGGCTCTAAAGCAAGCATCAGTGTTTCCTAGGCTAAAGTAGGCTCTAAAGGAAGCATCAGTGTTTCTTAGGCTAAAGGAAGCATCAGTGTTTCCTAGGCTAAAGGAGGCTCTAAAGGAAGCATCAGTGTTTCCTCTGCTACAGGAGGCTCTAAAGGAAGCATCAGTGTTTCCTAGGCTAAAGGAGGCTCTAAAGGTAGCATCATTGTTTCCTAGGCTAAAGGAGGCTCTAAGGGAAGCATCAGTGTGTCCTAGGCTAAATGAGGGTCTAAAGGAAGCATCAGTGTTTCCTAGGCTAAAGGAGGCTCTAAAGGAAGCATCAGTGTTTCCTAGGCTAAAGGAGCTTCTAATGGAAGCATCAGTGTTTCCTAGGCTAAACGAGGCTCTAAAGGAAGCATCAGTGTTTCCTAGGCTAAAGGAGGCTCTAAAGCAAGCATCAGTGTTTCCTAGGCTAAAGGAGGCTCTAAAGGAGGCATCAGTGTTTCCTAGTCTAAAGGAGGCTCTAAAGGAAGCATCAATTTTTCCGATGCTAAAGGAGGCTCTAAAGGAAGCATCAGTGTTTCCAAGGCTAAAGGAAGCATCAGTGTTTCCTAGGCTAAAGGAAGCATCAGTGTTTCCTAGGCTAAAGGAGGCTCTAAAGGAAGCATCAGTGTTTCCTAGGCTAAAGGAAGCATCAGTGTTTCCTAGGCTACAGGAGGCTCTAAAGTAAGCATCAGTGTTTCCTAGTATAAAGGAAGCATCAGTGTTTCCTAGGCTAAAGGAGGCTCTAAAGGAAGCATCAGTGTTTCCTAGGCTAAAGGAAGCATCAGTCTTTCCTCGGATAAAGGACGCTCTAAAGGAAGCATCAGTGTTTTCTAGGCTAAAGGAGGCTCTAAAGGAAGAATCAGTGTTTCCTAGGCTAAAGGAGGCTCTAAAGGAAGAATCAGTGTTTCCTAGGCTAAAGGAGGTTCTATAGGAAGCATCAGTGTTTCCTAGGCTAAAGGAGGTTCTAAAGGAAGCATCAGTGTTTCCTAGGCTAAAGGAAGCATCAGTCTTTCCTCGGATAAAGGAGGCTCTAAAGGAAGCATCAGTGTTTTCTAGGCTAAAGGAGGCTCTAAAGGAAGCATCAGTGTTTCCTAGGCTAAAGGAGGCTCTAAAGGAAGCATCAGTGTTTCCTAGGCTAAAGGAGGCTCTAAAGGAAGCATCAGTGTTTCCTCTGCTAAAGGAGGCTCTAAAGGAATCATCAGTGTTTCCTAGGCTAAAGGAGGCTCTAAAGGTAGCATCATTGTTTCTGAGGCTAAAGGAGGCTCTAAGGGAAGCATCAGTGTGTCCTAGGCTAAATGAGGGTCTAAAGGAAGCATCAGTGTTTCCTAGGCTAAAGGAGGCTCTAAAGGAAGCATCAGTGTTTCCTAGGCTAAAGGAGCTTCTAATGGAAGCATCAGTGTTTCCTAGGCTAAACGAGGCTCTAAAGGAAGCATCAGTGTTTCCTAGGCTAAAGGAGGCTCTAAAGGAAGTATCAGTGTTTTCTAGGCTAAAGGGGGCTCTAAAGCAAGCATCAGTGTTTCCTAGGCTAAAGGAGGCTCTAAAGGAGGCATCAGTGTTTCCTAGGCTAAAGGAGGCTCTAAAGGAAGCATCAATTTTTCCTATGTTAAAGGAGGCTCTAAAGGAAGCATCAGTGTTTCCAAGGCTAAAGGAAGCATCAGTGTTTCCTAGGCTAAAGGGGGCTCTAAAGGAAGCATCAGTGTTTCCTCGGCTAAAGGAAGCATCAGTGTTTCCTAGGCTAAAGGAAGCATCAGTGTTTCCTAGGCTAAAGGAGGCTCTAAAGGAAGCATCAGTGTTTCCTAGGCTAAAGGAAGCATCAGTGTTTCCTAGGCTACAGGAGGCTGTAAAGTAAGCATCAGTGTTTCCTAGTATAAAGGAAGCATCAGTGTTTCCTAGGCTAAAGGAGGCTCTAAAGGAAGCATCAGTGTTCCCTAGGCTAAAGGAGGCTCTAAAGGAAGCATCAGTGTTTCCTCGGCTAAAGGAGGCACTAAAGGAAGCATCAGTGTTTCCTAGGCTAAAGGAAGCATCAGTGTTTCCTAGGCTAAAGGAGGCTCTAAAGGAAGTGTCAGTGTTTTCTAGGCTAAAGGAGGCTCTAAAGGAAGTATCAGTGTTTTCTAGGCTAAAGGAGGCTCTAAAGGAAGTATCAATGTTTCCTATGCTAAAGGAGGCTCAAAAGGAAGCATCAGTGTTTCATAGGCTAAAGGAGGCTCTAAAGGAAGCATCAATGTTTCCTATGCTAAATGAGGCTCTAAAGGAAGCATCAGTGTTTCCAAGGTTAAAGGAAGCATCAGTGTTTCCTAGGTAAAGGAGGCTCTAAAGGAAGCATCAGTGTTTCCTAGGTAAAGGAGGCTCTAAAGGAAGCATCAGTGTTTCCTAGGCTAAAGGAGGCTCTAAAGGAAGCATCAGTGTTTCCTAGGCTAAAGGAAGCATCAGTGTTTCCTAGGCTAAAGGAGGCTCTAAAGGAAGCATCAGTGTTTCCTAGGCTAAAGGAAGCATCAGTGTTTCCTAGGCTACAGGAAGCATCAGTCTTTCCTCGGATAAAGGACGCTCTAAAGGAAGCATCAGTGTTTCCTCTGCTAAAGGAAGCATCAGTGTTTCCTAGGCTAAAGGAGGCTCTAAAGGAAGCATCAGTGTTTCCTAGGCTAAAGGAGGCTCTAAAGGAAGCATCAGTGTTTTCTAGGCTAAAGGAGGCTCTAAAGGAAGAATCAGTGTTTCCTAGGCTAAAGGAGGTTCTAAAGGAAGCATCAGTGTTTCCTAGGCTAAAGGAGGTTCTAACGGAAGCATCAGTGTTTCCTAGGCTAAAGGAAGCATCAGTCTTTCCTCGGATAAAGGAGGCTCTACAGGAAGCATCAGTGTTTCGTAGACTAAAGGAGGCTCTAAAGGTAGTATCAGTGTTTCGTAGGCTAAAGGAGGTTCTAAAGGAAGCATCAGTGTTTCCTAGGGTAAAGGAGGCTCTAAAGGAAGCATCAGTGTTTCCTAGGCTAAAGGAGGCTCTAAAGGAAGCATCAGTGTTTCCTCTGCTAAAGGAGGCTCTAAAGGAAGCATCAGTGTTTCCTAGGCTAAACGAGGCTCTAAAGGAAGCATCAGTGTTTCCTAGGCTAAAGGAGCTTCTAATGGAAGTATCAGTGTTTTCTAGGCTAAAGGGGGCTCTAAAGCAAGCATCAGTGTTTCCTAGGCTAAAGGAGGCTCTAAAGGAGGCATCAGTGTTTCCTAGGCTAAAGGAGGTTCTAAAGGAAGCATCAATTTTTCCTAGGCTAAAGGAAGCATCAGTCTTTCCTCGGATAAAGGAGGCTCTACAGGAAGCATCAGTGTTTCGTAGACTAAAGGAGGCTCTAAAGGTAGTATCAGTGTTTCGTAGGCTAAAGGAGGTTCTAAAGGAAGCATCAGTGTTTCCTAGGGTAAAGGAGGCTCTAAAGGAAGCATCAGTGTTTTCTAGGCTAAAGGAGGCTCTAAAGCAAGCATCAGTGTTTCCTAGGCTAAAGTAGGCTCTAAAGGAAGCATCAGTGTTTCTTAGGCTAAAGGAAGCATCAGTGTTTCCTAGGCTAAAGGAGGCTCTAAAGGAAGCATCAGTGTTTCCTCTGCTACAGGAGGCTCTAAAGGAAGCATCAGTGTTTCCTAGGCTAAAGGAGGCTCTAAAGGTAGCATCATTGTTTCCTAGGCTAAAGGAGGCTCTAAGGGAAGCATCAGTGTGTCCTAGGCTAAATGAGGGTCTAAAGGAAGCATCAGTGTTTCCTAGGCTAAAGGAGGCTCTAAAGGAAGCATCAGTGTTTCCTAGGCTAAAGGAGCTTCTAATGGAAGCATCAGTGTTTCCTAGGCTAAACGAGGCTCTAAAGGAAGCATCAGTGTTTCCTAGGCTAAAGGAGGCTCTAAAGCAAGCATCAGTGTTTCCTAGGCTAAAGGAGGCTGTAAAGGAGGCATCAGTGTTTCCTAGTCTAAAGGAGGCTCTAAAGGAAGCATCAATTTTTCCGATGCTAAAGGAGGCTCTAAAGGAAGCATCAGTGTTTCCAAGGCTAAAGGAAGCATCAGTGTTTCCTAGGCTAAAGGAAGCATCAGTGTTTCCTAGGCTAAAGGAGGCTCTAAAGGAAGCATCAGTGTTTCCTAGGCTAAAGGAAGCATCAGTGTTTCCTAGGCTACAGGAGGCTCTAAAGTAAGCATCAGTGTTTCCTAGTATAAAGGAAGCATCAGTGTTTCCTAGGCTAAAGGAGGCTCTAAAGGAAGCATCAGTGTTTCCTAGGCTAAAGGAAGCATCAGTCTTTCCTCGGATAAAGGACGCTCTAAAGGAAGCATCAGTGTTTTCTAGGCTAAAGGAGGCTCTAAAGGAAGAATCAGTGTTTCCTAGGCTAAAGGAGGCTCTAAAGGAAGAATCAGTGTTTCCTAGGCTAAAGGAGGTTCTATAGGAAGCATCAGTGTTTCCTAGGCTAAAGGAGGTTCTAAAGGAAGCATCAGTGTTTCCTAGGCTAAAGGAAGCATCAGTCTTTCCTCGGATAAAGGAGGCTCTAAAGGAAGCATCAGTGTTTTCTAGGCTAAAGGAGGCTCTAAAGGAAGCATCAGTGTTTCCTAGGCTAAAGGAGGCTCTAAAGGAAGCATCAGTGTTTCCTAGGCTAAAGGAGGCTCTAAAGGAAGCATCAGTGTTTCCTCTGCTAAAGGAGGCTCTAAAGGAATCATCAGTGTTTCCTAGGCTAAAGGAGGCTCTAAAGGTAGCATCATTGTTTCTGAGGCTAAAGGAGGCTCTAAGGGAAGCATCAGTGTGTCCTAGGCTAAATGAGGGTCTAAAGGAAGCATCAGTGTTTCCTAGGCTAAAGGAGGCTCTAAAGGAAGCATCAGTGTTTCCTAGGCTAAAGGAGCTTCTAATGGAAGCATCAGTGTTTCCTAGGCTAAACGAGGCTCTAAAGGAAGCATCAGTGTTTCCTAGGCTAAAGGAGGCTCTAAAGGAAGTATCAGTGTTTTCTAGGCTAAAGGGGGCTCTAAAGCAAGCATCAGTGTTTCCTAGGCTAAAGGAGGCTCTAAAGGAGGCATCAGTGTTTCCTAGGCTAAAGGAGGCTCTAAAGGAAGCATCAATTTTTCCTATGTTAAAGGAGGCTCTAAAGGAAGCATCAGTGTTTCCAAGGCTAAAGGAAGCATCAGTGTTTCCTAGGCTAAAGGGGGCTCTAAAGGAAGCATCAGTGTTTCCTCGGCTAAAGGAAGCATCAGTGTTTCCTAGGCTAAAGGAAGCATCAGTGTTTCCTAGGCTAAAGGAGGCTCTAAAGGAAGCATCAGTGTTTCCTAGGCTAAAGGAAGCATCAGTGTTTCCTAGGCTACAGGAGGCTGTAAAGTAAGCATCAATGTTTCCTAGTATAAAGGAAGCATCAGTGTTTCCTAGGCTAAAGGAGGCTCTAAAGGAAGCATCAGTGTTTCCTAGGCTAAAGGAGCTTCTAATGGAAGCATCAGTGTTTCCTAGGCTAAACGAGGCTCTAAAGGAAGCATCAGTGTTTCCTAGGCTAAAGGAGGCTCTAAAGCAAGCATCAGTGTTTCCTAGGCTAAAGGAGGCTGTAAAGGAGGCATCAGTGTTTCCTAGTCTAAAGGAGGCTCTAAAGGAAGCATCAATTTTTCCGATGCTAAAGGAGGCTCTAAAGGAAGCATCAGTGTTTCCAAGGCTAAAGGAAGCATCAGTGTTTCCTAGGCTAAAGGAAGCATCAGTGTTTCCTAGGCTAAAGGAGGCTCTAAAGGAAGCATCAGTGTTTCCTAGGCTAAAGGAAGCATCAGTGTTTCCTAGGCTACAGGAGGCTCTAAAGTAAGCATCAGTGTTTCCTAGTATAAAGGAAGCATCAGTGTTTCCTAGGCTAAAGGAGGCTCTAAAGGAAGCATCAGTGTTTCCTAGGCTAAAGGAAGCATCAGTCTTTCCTCGGATAAAGGACGCTCTAAAGGAAGCATCAGTGTTTTCTAGGCTAAAGGAGGCTCTAAAGGAAGAATCAGTGTTTCCTAGGCTAAAGGAGGCTCTAAAGGAAGAATCAGTGTTTCCTAGGCTAAAGGAGGTTCTATAGGAAGCATCAGTGTTTCCTAGGCTAAAGGAGGTTCTAAAGGAAGCATCAGTGTTTCCTAGGCTAAAGGAAGCATCAGTCTTTCCTCGGATAAAGGAGGCTCTAAAGGAAGCATCAGTGTTTTCTAGGCTAAAGGAGGCTCTAAAGGAAGCATCAGTGTTTCCTAGGCTAAAGGAGGCTCTAAAGGAAGCATCAGTGTTTCCTAGGCTAAAGGAGGCTCTAAAGGAAGCATCAGTGTTTCCTCTGCTAAAGGAGGCTCTAAAGGAATCATCAGTGTTTCCTAGGCTAAAGGAGGCTCTAAAGGTAGCATCATTGTTTCTGAGGCTAAAGGAGGCTCTAAGGGAAGCATCAGTGTGTCCTAGGCTAAATGAGGGTCTAAAGGAAGCATCAGTGTTTCCTAGGCTAAAGGAGGCTCTAAAGGAAGCATCAGTGTTTCCTAGGCTAAAGGAGCTTCTAATGGAAGCATCAGTGTTTCCTAGGCTAAACGAGGCTCTAAAGGAAGCATCAGTGTTTCCTAGGCTAAAGGAGGCTCTAAAGGAAGTATCAGTGTTTTCTAGGCTAAAGGGGGCTCTAAAGCAAGCATCAGTGTTTCCTAGGCTAAAGGAGGCTCTAAAGGAGGCATCAGTGTTTCCTAGGCTAAAGGAGGCTCTAAAGGAAGCATCAATTTTTCCTATGTTAAAGGAGGCTCTAAAGGAAGCATCAGTGTTTCCAAGGCTAAAGGAAGCATCAGTGTTTCCTAGGCTAAAGGGGGCTCTAAAGGAAGCATCAGTGTTTCCTCGGCTAAAGGAAGCATCAGTGTTTCCTAGGCTAAAGGAAGCATCAGTGTTTCCTAGGCTAAAGGAGGCTCTAAAGGAAGCATCAGTGTTTCCTAGGCTAAAGGAAGCATCAGTGTTTCCTAGGCTACAGGAGGCTGTAAAGTAAGCATCAGTGTTTCCTAGTATAAAGGAAGCATCAGTGTTTCCTAGGCTAAAGGAGGCTCTAAAGGAAGCATCAGTGTTCCCTAGGCTAAAGGAGGCTCTAAAGGAAGCATCAGTGTTTCCTCGGCTAAAGGAGGCACTAAAGGAAGCATCAGTGTTTCCTAGGCTAAAGGAGCTTCTAATGGAAGCATCAGTGTTTCCTAGGCTAAAGGAAGCATCAGTGTTTCCTAGGCTAAAGGAGGCTCTAAAGGAAGTGTCAGTGTTTTCTAGGCTAAAGGAGGCTCTAAAGGAAGTATCAGTGTTTTCTAGGCTAAAGGAGGCTCTAAAGGAAGTATCAATGTTTCCTATGCTAAAGGAGGCTCAAAAGGAAGCATCAGTGTTTCATAGGCTAAAGGAGGCTCTAAAGGAAGCATCAATGTTTCCTATGCTAAAGGAGGCTCTAAAGGAAGCATCAGTGTTTCCAAGGTTAAAGGAAGCATCAGTGTTTCCTAGGCTAAAGGGGGCTCTAAAGGAAGCATCAGTGTTTCCTAGGCTAAAGGAAGCATCAGTGTTTCCTAGGCTAAAGGAGGCTCTAAAGGAAGCATCAGTGTTTCCAAGGCTAAAGGAAGCATCAATGTTTCCTAGGCTAAAGGAAGCATCAGTGTTTCCTAGGCTAAAGGAGGCTCTAAAGGAAGCATCAGTGTTTCCTAGGTAAAGGAGGCTCTAAAGGAAGCATCAGTGTTTCCTAGGCTAAAGGAGGCTCTAAAGGAAGCATCAGTGTTTCCTAGGCTAAAGGAAGCATCAGTGTTTCCTAGGCTAAAGGAGGCTCTAAAGGAAGCATCAGTGTTTCCTAGGCTAAAGGAAGCATCAGTGTTTCCTAGGCTACAGGAGGCTCTAAAGTAAGCATCAGTGTTTCCTAGTATAAAGGAAGCATCAGTGTTTCCTAGGCTAAATGAGGCTCTAAAGGAAGCATCAGTGTTTCCTAGGCTAAACAAGGCTCTAAAGGAAGCATCAGTGTTTACTAGGCTAAAGCAGGCTCGAAAGGAAGTATCAGTGTTTTCTAGGCTAAAGGAGGCTCTAAAGGAAGCATCAGTGTTTCCTCATCTAAAGGAGGCTCTAAAGGAAGCATCAGTGTTTCCTATGCTAAAGGAGGCTCTAAATGAAGCATCAGTGTTTCCTAGGCTAAAGGAGGCTCTAAAGGAAGCATCAGTGTTTCCTAGGCTAAAGGAAGCATCAGTGTTTCCTAGGCTAAAGAAGGCTCTAAAGGAAGCATCAGTGTTTCCTATGCTATAGGAAGCATCAGTGTTTCCGAGGCTAAAGGAGGCTCTAAAGGAAGTATCAGTGTTTCCTAGGTTATAGGAAGCATCAGTGTTTCCTATGCTAAAGGAGGCTCTAAAGGAAGCATCAGTGTTTCCTAGGCTAAAGGAGGCTCTAAAGGAAGCATCAGTGTTTCCTAGGCTAAAGGAAGCATCAGTGTTTCCTAGGATAAAAGAGGCTCTAAAGGAAGCATCAGTGTTTCCTACGCTATAGGAAGCATCAGTGTTTCCTAGGCTAAAGGAGGCTCTAAAGGAAGCATCAGTGTTTCCAAGGCTATAGGAAGCATCAGTGTTTCCTAGGCTAAAGGAGGCTCTAAAGGAAGCATCAGTGTTTCCTAGGCTAAAGGAGGCTCTAAAGGAAGCATCAGTGTTTCCTAGGCTAAAGGAAGCATCAGTGTTTCCTAGGCTACAGGAGGCTCTAAAGTAAGCATCAGTGTTTCCTAGTATAAAGGAAGCATCAGTGTTTCCTAGGCTAAAGGAGGCTCTAAAGGAAGCATCAGTGTTCCCTAGGCTAAAGGAGGCTCTAAAGGAAGCATCAGTGTTTCCTCGGCTAAAGGAGGCTCTAAAGGAAGCATCAGTGTTTCCTAGGCTAAAGGAGGCTCTAAAGGAAGCATCAGTGTTTCCTAGGCTAAAGGAAGCATCAGTGTTTCCTAGGCTAAAGGAGGCTCTAAAGGAAGCATCAGTGTTTCCTAGGCTAAAGGAAGCATCAGTGTTTCCTAGGCTACAGGAGGCTCTAAAGTAAGCATCAGTGTTTCCTAGTATAAAGGAAGCATCAGTGTTTCCTAGGCTAAAGGAGGCTCTAAAGGAAGCATCAGTGTTCCCTAGGCTAAAGGAGGCTCTAAAGGAAGCATCAGTGTTTCCTCGGCTAAAGGAGGCTCTAAAGGAAGCATCAGTGTTTCCTAGGCTAAAGGAGCTTCTAATGGAAGCATCAGTGTTTCCTAGGCTAAAGGAAGCATCAGTGTTTCCTAGGCTAAAGGAGGCTCTAAAGGAAGTGTCAGTGTTTTCTAGGCTAAAGGAGGCTCTACAGGAAGTATCAATGTTTCCTAGGCTAAAGGAGGCTCAAAAGGAAGCATCAGTGTTTCATAGGCTAAAGGAGGCTCTAAAGGAAGCATCAATGTTTCCTATGCTAAAGGAGGCTCTAAAGGAAGCATCAGTGTTTCCTAGTCTAAAGGAGTCTCTAAAGGAAGCATCAGTGTTTCCTAGGCTGAAGGAGGCTTTAAAGGAAGCATCAGTGTTTGGTAGGCTAAAGGAAGCATCAGTGTTTCCTAGGCTAAAGGAGGTTCTAAAAGAAGAATCAGTGTTTCCTAGGCTAAAGGAGGTTCTAAAGGAAGCATCAGTGTTGCCTAGGCTAAAGGAGGCTCTAAAGGAAGCATCAGTGTTTCCTAGGCTAAAGGAAGCATCAGTCTTTCCTCGGATAAAGGACGCTCTAAAGGAAGCATCAGTGTTTCCTCTGCTAAAGGAAGCATCAGTGTTTCCTAGGCTAAAGGAGGCTCTAAAGGAAGCATCAGTGTTTCCTAGGCTAAAGGAGGCTCTAAAGGAAGCATCAGTGTTTTCTAGGCTAAAGGAGGCTCTAAAGGAAGCATCAGTGTTTCCTAGGCTAAAGGAGGTTCTAAAGGAAGCATCAGTGTTTCCTCGGCTAAAGGAAGCATCAGTGTTTCCTAGGCTAAAGGAAGCATCAGTGTTTCCTAGGCTACAGGAGGCTCTAAAGTAAGCATAGGTGTTTCCTAGTATAAAGGAAGCATCAGTGTTTCCTAGGCTAAAGGAGGCTCTAAAGGAAGCATCAGTGTTCCCTAGGCTAAAGGAGGCTCTAAAGGAAGCATCAGTGTTTCCTCGGCTAAAGGAGGCTCTAAAGGAAGCATCAGTGTTTCCTAGGCTAAAGGAGCTTCTAATGGAAGCATCAGTGTTTCCTAGGCTAAAGGAAGCATCAGTGTTTCCTAGGCTAAAGGAGGCTCTAAAGGAAGTGTCAGTGTTTTCTAGGCTAAAGGAGGCTCTAAAGGAAGTATCAGTGTTTTCTAGGCTAAAGGAGGCTCTAAAGGAAGTATCAATGTTTTCTAGGCTAAAGGAGGCTCAAAAGGAAGCATCAGTGTTTCATAGGCTAAAGGAGGCTCTA
This sequence comes from Blennius ocellaris, assembly GCF_963422515.1. Classification (NCBI taxonomy): domain Eukaryota; kingdom Metazoa; phylum Chordata; class Actinopteri; order Blenniiformes; family Blenniidae; genus Blennius; species Blennius ocellaris. The sequence goes on from NW_027662182.1 coordinate 382,532, forward strand.
AAGGAAGCATCAATGTTTCCTATGCTAAAGGAGGCTCTAAAGGAAGCATCAGTGTTTCCTAGTCTAAAGGAGGCTCTAAAGGAAGCATCAGTGTTTCCTAGGCTGAAGGAGGCTTTAAAGGAAGCATCAGTGTTTGGTAGGCTAAAGGAAGCATCAGTGTTTCCTCGGATAAAGGACGCTCTAAAGGAAGCATCAGTGTTTCCTCTGCTAAAGGAAGCATCAGTGTTTCCTAGGCTAAAGGAGGCTCTAAAGGAAGCATCAGTGTTTCCTAGGCTAAAGGAGGTTCTAAAGGAAGCATCAGTGTTTCCTAGGCTAAAGGAGGTTCTAAAGGAAGCATCAGTGTTTCCTAGGCTAAAGGAAGCATCAGTCTTTCCTCAGATAAAGGAGGCTCTACAGGAAGCATCAGTGTTTCGTAGACTAAAGGAGGCTCTAAAGGTAGTATCAGTGTTTCGTAGGCTAAAGGAGGTTCTAAAGGAAGCATCAGTGTTTCCTAGGGTAAAGGAGGCTCTAAAGGAAGCATCAGTGTTTCCTAGGCTAAAGGAGGCTCTATAGGAAGCATCAGTGTTTCCTAGGCTAAATGAGGCTCTAAAGGAAGCATCAGTGTTTCCTAGGGTAAAGGAGGCTCTAAAGGAAGCATCAGTGTTTCCTAGGCTAAAGTAGGCTCTAAAGGAAGCATCAGTGTTTCCTAGGCTAAAGGAAGCATCAGTGTTTCCTAGGCTAAAGGAGGCTCTAAAGGAAGCATCAGTGTTTCCTCTGCTAAAGGAGGCTCTAAAGGAAGCATCAGTGTTTCCTAGGCTAAAGGAGGCTCTAAAGGAAGCATCAGTGTTTTCTAGGCTAAAGGAGGCTCTAAAGGAAGCATCAGTGTTTCCTAGGCTAAAGGAGGTTCTAAAGGAAGCATCAGTGTTTCCTCGGCTAAAGGAAGCATCAGTGTTTCCTAGGCTAAAGGAAGCATCAGTGTTTCCTAGGCTACAGGAGGCTCTAAAGTAAGCATCAGTGTTTCCTAGTATAAAGGAAGCATCAGTGTTTCCTAGGCTAAAGGAGGCTCTAAAGGAAGCATCAGTGTTCCCTAGGCTAAAGGAGGCTCTAAAGGAAGCATCAGTGTTTCCTCGGCTAAAGGAGGCTCTAAAGGAAGCATCAGTGTTTCCTAGGCTAAAGGAGCTTCTAATGGAAGCATCAGTGTTTCCTAGGCTAAAGGAAGCATCAGTGTTTCCTAGGCTAAAGGAGGCTCTAAAGGAAGTGTCAGTGTTTTCTAGGCTAAAGGAGGCTCTAAAGGAAGTATCAGTGTTTTCTAGGCTAAAGGAGGCTCTAAAGGAAGTATCAATGTTTTCTAGGCTAAAGGAGGCTCAAAAGGAAGCATCAGTGTTTCATAGGCTAAAGGAGGCTCTAAAGGAAGCATCAATGTTTCCTATGCTAAAGGAGGCTCTAAAGGAAGCATCAGTGTTTCCTAGTCTAAAGGAGGCTCTAAAGGAAGCATCAGTGTTTCCTAGGCTGAAGGAGGCTTTAAAGGAAGCATCAGTGTTTGGTAGGCTAAAGGAAGCATCAGTGTTTCCTCGGATAAAGGACGCTCTAAAGGAAGCATCAGTGTTTCCTCTGCTAAAGGAAGCATCAGTGTTTCCTAGGCTAAAGGAGGCTCTAAAGGAAGCATCAGTGTTTCCTAGGCTAAAGGAGGCTCTAAAGGAAGCATCAGTGTTTCCTAGGCTAAAGGAGGTTCTAAAGGAAGCATCAGTGTTTCCTAGGCTAAAGGAGGTTCTAAAGGAAGCATCAGTGTTTCCTAGGCTAAAGGAAGCATCAGTCTTTCCTCAGATAAAGGAGGCTCTACAGGAAGCATCAGTGTTTCGTAGACTAAAGGAGGCTCTAAAGGTAGTATCAGTGTTTCGTAGGCTAAAGGAGGTTCTAAAGGAAGCATCAGTGTTTCCTAGGGTAAAGGAGGCTCTAAAGGAAGCATCAGTGTTTCCTAGGCTAAAGGAGGCTCTATAGGAAGCATCAGTGTTTCCTAGGCTAAATGAGGCTCTAAAGGAAGCATCAGTGTTTCCTAGGGTAAAGGAGGCTCTAAAGGAAGCATCAGTGTTTCCTAGGCTAAAGTAGGCTCTAAAGGAAGCATCAGTGTTTCCTAGGCTAAAGGAAGCATCAGTGTTTCCTAGGCTAAAGGAGGCTCTAAAGGAAGCATCAGTGTTTCCTCTGCTAAAGGAGGCTCTAAAGGAAGCATCAGTGTTTCCTAGGCTAAAGGAGGCTCTAAAGGAAGTATCAGTGTTTTCTAGGCTAAAGGGGGCTCTAAAGCAAGCATCAGCGTTTCCTAGGCTAAAGGAGGCTCTAAAGGAGGCATCAGTGTTTCCTAGGCTAAAGGAGGCTCTAAAGGAAGCATACATTTTTCCTATGCTAAAGGAGGCTCTAAAGGAAGCATCAGTGTTTCCTAGGCTAAAGGAAGCATCAGTGTTTCCTAGGCTAAAGGAGGCTCTAAAGGAAGCATCAGTGTTTCCTCTGCTAAAGGAGGCTCTAAAGGAAGCATCAGTGTTTCCTAGGCTAAAGGAGGCTCTAAAGGTAGCATCATTGTTTCCTAGGCTAAAGGAGGCTCTAAGGGAAGCATCAGTGTGTCCTAGGCTAAAGGAGGCTCTAAAGGAAGCATCAGTGTTTCCTAGGCTAAAGGAGGCTCTAAAGGTAGCATCATTGTTTCCTAGGCTAAATGAGGGTCTAAAGGAAGCATCAGTGTTTCCTAGGCTAAAGGAGCTTCTAATGGAAGCATCAGTGTTTCCTAGGCTAAACGAGGCTCTAAAGGAAGTATCAGTGTTTCCTAGGCTAAACGAGGCTCTAAAGGAAGCATCAGTGTTTCCTAGGCTAAAGGAGGCTCTAAAGGAAGCATCAGTGTTTCCTAGGCTAAAGGAAGCATCAGTGTTTCCTAGGCTAAAGGAGGCTCTAAAGGAAGCATCAGTGTTTCCTCTGTTAAAGGAGGCTCTAAAGGAAGCATCAGTGTTTCCTAGGCTAAAGGAGGCTCTAAAGGTAGCATCATTGTTTCCTAGGCTAAAGGAGGCTCTAAGGGAAGCATCAGTGTGTCCTAGGCTAAAGGAGGCTCTAAAGGAAGCATCAGTGTTTCCTAGGCTAAAGGAGGCTCTAAAGGTAGCATCATTGTTTCCTAGGCTAAATGAGGGTCTAAAGGAAGCATCAGTGTTTCCTAGGCTAAAGGAGCTTCTAATGGAAGCATCAGTGTTTCCTAGGCTAAACGAGGCTCTAAAGGAAGCATCAGTGTTTCCTAGGCTAAACGAGGCTCTAAAGGAAGCATCAGTGTTTCCTAGGCTAAAGGAGGCTCTAAAGGAAGTATCAGTGTTTTCTAGGCTAAAGGGGGCTCTAAAGCAAGCATCAGTGTTTCCTAGGCTAAAGGAGGCTCTAAAGGAGGCATCAGTGTTTCCTAGGCTAAAGGAGGCCCTAAAGGAAGCATCAATTTTTCCTATGCTAAAGGAGGCTCTAAAGGAAGCATCAGTGTTTCCTCGGCTAAAGGAAGCATCAGTGTTTCCTAGGCTAAAGGAAGCATCAGTGTTTCCTAGGCTAAAGGAGGCTCTAAAGGAAGCATCAGTGTTTCCTAGGCTAAAGGAAGCATCAGTGTTTCCTAGGCTACAGGAGGCTCTAAAGTAAGCATCAGTGTTTCCTAGTATAAAGGAAGCATCAGTGTTTCCTAGGCTAAAGGAGGCTCTAAAGGAAGCATCAGTGTTCCCTAGGCTAAAGGAGGCTCTAAAGGAAGCATCAGTGTTTCCTCGGCTAAAGGAGGCTCTAAAGGAAGCATCAGTGTTTCCTAGGCTAAAGGAGCTTCTAATGGAAGCATCAGTGTTTCCTAGGCTAAAGGAAGCATCAGTGTTTCCTAGGCTAAAGGAGGCTCTAAAGGAAGTGTCAGTGTTTTCTAGGCTAAAGGAGGCTCTAAAGGAAGTATCAGTGTTTTCTAGGCTAAAGGAGGCTCTAAAGGAAGTATCAATGTTTCCTATGCTAAAGGAGGCTCAAAAGGAAGCATCAGTGTTTCATAGGCTAAAGGAGGCTCTAAAGGAAGCATCAATGTTTCCTATGCTAAAGGAGGCTCTAAAGGAAGCATCAGTGTTTCCAAGGTTAAAGGAAGCATCAGTGTTTCCTAGGCTAAAGGGGGCTCTAAAGGAAGCATCAGTGTTTCCTAGGCTAAAGGAAGCATCAGTGTTTCCAAGGCTAAAGGAAGCATCAGTGTTTCCTAGGCTAAAGGAAGCATCAGTGTTTCCTAGGCTAAAGGAGGCTCTAAAGGAAGCATCAGTGTTTCCTAGGCTAAAGGAGGTTCTAAAGGAAGCATCAGTGTTTCCTCGGCTAAAGGAAGCATCAGTGTTTCCTAGGCTAAAGGAAGCATCAGTGTTTCCTAGGCTACAGGAGGCTCTAAAGTAAGCATCAGTGTTTCCTAGTATAAAGGAAGCATCAGTGTTTCCTAGGCTAAAGGAGGCTCTAAAGGAAGCATCAGTGTTCCCTAGGCTAAAGGAGGCTCTAAAGGAAGCATCAGTGTTTCCTCGGCTAAAGGAGGCTCTAAAGGAAGCATCAGTGTTTCCTCGGCTAAAGGAGGCTCTAAAGGAAGCATCAGTGTTTCCTAGGCTAAAGGAGCTTCTAATGGAAGCATCAGTGTTTCCTAGGCTAAAGGAAGCATCAGTGTTTCCTAGGCTAAAGGAGGCTCTAAAGGAAGTATCAGTGTTTTCTAGGCTAAAGGAGGCTCTAAAGGAAGTATCAATGTTTTCTAGGCTAAAGGAGGCTCAAAAGGAAGCATCAGTGTTTCATAGGCTAAAGGAGGCTCTAAAGGAAGCATCAATGTTTCCTATGCTAAAGGAGGCTCTAAAGGAAGCATCAGTGTTTCCTAGTCTAAAGGAGGCTCTAAAGGAAGCATCAGTGTTTCCTAGGCTGAAGGAGGCTTTAAAGGAAGCATCAGTGTTTGGTAGGCTAAAGGAAGCATCAGTGTTTCCTCGGATAAAGGACGCTCTAAAGGAAGCATCAGTGTTTCCTCTGCTAAAGGAAGCATCAGTGTTTCCTAGGCTAAAGGAGGCTCTAAAGGAAGCATCAGTGTTTCCTAGGCTAAAGGAGGCTCTAAAGGAAGCATCAGTGTTTCCTAGGCTAAAGGAGGTTCTAAAGGAAGCATCAGTGTTTCCTAGGCTAAAGGAGGTTCTAAAGGAAGCATCAGTGTTTCCTAGGCTAAAGGAAGCATCAGTCTTTCCTCAGATAAAGGAGGCTCTACAGGAAGCATCAGTGTTTCGTAGACTAAAGGAGGCTCTAAAGGTAGTATAAGTGTTTCGTAGGCTAAAGGAGGTTCTAAAGGAAGCATCAGTGTTTCCTAGGGTAAAGGAGGCTCTAAAGGAAGCATCAGTGTTTCCTAGGCTAAAGGAGGCTCTATAGGAAGCATCAGTGTTTCCTAGGCTAAATGAGGCTCTAAAGGAAGCATCAGTGTTTCCTAGGGTAAAGGAGGCTCTAAAGGAAGCATCAGTGTTTCCTAGGCTAAAGTAGGCTCTAAAGGAAGCATCAGTGTTTCCTAGGCTAAAGGAAGCATCAGTGTTTCCTAGGCTAAAGGAGGCTCTAAAGGAAGCATCAGTGTTTCCTCTGCTAAAGGAGGCTCTAAAGGAAGCATCAGTGTTTCCTAGGCTAAAGGAGGCTCTAAAGGAAGTATCAGTGTTTTCTAGGCTAAAGGGGGCTCTAAAGCAAGCATCAGCGTTTCCTAGGCTAAAGGAGGCTCTAAAGGAGGCATCAGTGTTTCCTAGGCTAAAGGAGGCTCTAAAGGAAGCATACATTTTTCCTATGCTAAAGGAGGCTCTAAAGGAAGCATCAGTGTTTCCTAGGCTAAAGGAAGCATCAGTGTTTCCTAGGCTAAAGGAGGCTCTAAAGGAAGCATCAGTGTTTCCTCTGCTAAAGGAGGCTCTAAAGGAAGCATCAGTGTTTCCTAGGCTAAAGGAGGCTCTAAAGGTAGCATCATTGTTTCCTAGGCTAAAGGAGGCTCTAAGGGAAGCATCAGTGTGTCCTAGGCTAAAGGAGGCTCTAAAGGAAGCATCAGTGTTTCCTAGGCTAAAGGAGGCTCTAAAGGTAGCATCATTGTTTCCTAGGCTAAATGAGGGTCTAAAGGAAGCATCAGTGTTTCCTAGGCTAAAGGAGCTTCTAATGGAAGCATCAGTGTTTCCTAGGCTAAACGAGGCTCTAAAGGAAGTATCAGTGTTTCCTAGGCTAAACGAGGCTCTAAAGGAAGCATCAGTGTTTCCTAGGCTAAAGGAGGCTCTAAAGGAAGCATCAGTGTTTCCTAGGCTAAAGGAAGCATCAGTGTTTCCTAGGCTAAAGGAGGCTCTAAAGGAAGCATCAGTGTTTCCTCTGTTAAAGGAGGCTCTAAAGGAAGCATCAGTGTTTCCTAGGCTAAAGGAGGCTCTAAAGGTAGCATCATTGTTTCCTAGGCTAAAGGAGGCTCTAAGGGAAGCATCAGTGTGTCCTAGGCTAAAGGAGGCTCTAAAGGAAGCATCAGTGTTTCCTAGGCTAAAGGAGGCTCTAAAGGTAGCATCATTGTTTCCTAGGCTAAATGAGGGTCTAAAGGAAGCATCAGTGTTTCCTAGGCTAAAGGAGCTTCTAATGGAAGCATCAGTGTTTCCTAGGCTAAACGAGGCTCTAAAGGAAGCATCAGTGTTTCCTAGGCTAAACGAGGCTCTAAAGGAAGCATCAGTGTTTCCTAGGCTAAAGGAGGCTCTAAAGGAAGTATCAGTGTTTTCTAGGCTAAAGGGGGCTCTAAAGCAAGCATCAGTGTTTCCTAGGCTAAAGGAGGCTCTAAAGGAGGCATCAGTGTTTCCTAGGCTAAAGGAGGCCCTAAAGGAAGCATCAATTTTTCCTATGCTAAAGGAGGCTCTAAAGGAAGCATCAGTGTTTCCTCGGCTAAAGGAAGCATCAGTGTTTCCTAGGCTAAAGGAAGCATCAGTGTTTCCTAGGCTAAAGGAGGCTCTAAAGGAAGCATCAGTGTTTCCTAGGCTAAAGGAAGCATCAGTGTTTCCTAGGCTACAGGAGGCTCTAAAGTAAGCATCAGTGTTTCCTAGTATAAAGGAAGCATCAGTGTTTCCTAGGCTAAAGGAGGCTCTAAAGGAAGCATCAGTGTTCCCTAGGCTAAAGGAGGCTCTAAAGGAAGCATCAGTGTTACCTCGGCTAAAGGAGGCTCTAAAGGAAGCATCAGTGTTTCCTAGGCTAAAGGAGCTTCTAATGGAAGCATCAGTGTTTCCTAGGCTAAAGGAAGCATCAGTGTTTCCTAGGCTAAAGGAGGCTCTAAAGGAAGTGTCAGTGTTTTCTAGGCTAAAGGAGGCTCTAAAGGAAGTATCAGTGTTTTCTAGGCTAAAGGAGGCTCTAAAGGAAGTATCAATGTTTCCTATGCTAAAGGAGGCTCAAAAGGAAGCATCAGTGTTTCATAGGCTAAAGGAGGCTCTAAAGGAAGCATCAATGTTTCCTATGCTAAAGGAGGCTCTAAAGGAAGCATCAGTGTTTCCAAGGTTAAAGGAAGCATCAGTGTTTCCTAGGCTAAAGGGGGCTCTAAAGGAAGCATCAGTGTTTCCTAGGCTAAAGGAAGCATCAGTGTTTCCAAGGCTAAAGGAAGCATCAGTGTTTCCTAGGCTAAAGGAAGCATCAGTGTTTCCTAGGCTAAAGGAGGCTCTAAAGGAAGCATCAGTGTTTCCTAGGCTAAAGGAGGCTCTAAAGGAAGCATCAGTGTTTCCTAGGCTAAAGGAAGCATCAGTGTTTCCTCGGCTAAAGGAGGCTCTAAAGGAAGCATCAGTGTTTCCTAGGCTATAGAAGGTTCTAAAGGAAGCATCAGTGTTTCCTAGGCTAAAGGAAGCATCACTGTTTCCTAGGCTAAAGGAAGCATCAGTGTTTCCTAGGCTTTAGGAAGCATCAGTGTTTCTCAGGCTAAAGGAGGCTCTAAAGGAAGAATCAGTGTTTCCTAGGCTAAAGGAGGCTCTAAAGGAAGCATCTGTGTTTCCTAGGCTAAAGGAGGCTCTAAAGGAAGCATCAGTGTTTCCTCAGCTAAAGGAGGCTCTAAAGGAAGCATCAGTGTTTCCTATGCTAAAGGAGATTCTAAATGAAGCATCAGTGTTTCCTAGGCTAAAGGAGGCTCTAAAGGAAGCATCAGTGTTTCCTAGGCTAAAGGAAGCATCAGTGTTTCCAAGACTAAAGGAAGCATCAGTGTTTCCTAGGCTAAAGGAAGCATCAGTGTTTCCTAGGCTAAAGAAGGCTCTAAAGGAAGCATCAGTGTTTCCTATGCTATAGGAAGCATCAGTGTTTCCGAGGCTAAAGGAGGCTCTAAAGGAAGCATCAGTGTTTCCTAGGCTATAGGAAGCATCAGTGTTTCCTAGGCTAAAGGAGGCTCTAAAGGAAGCATCAGTGTTTCCTCGGCTAAAGGAGGCTCTAAAGGAAGCATCAGTGTTTCCTAGGCTAAAGGAAGCATCAGTGTTTCCTAGGATAAAAGAGGCTCTAAAGGAAGCATCAGTGTTTCCTACGCAATAGGAAGCATCAGTGTTTCCTAGGCTAAAGGAGGCTCTAAAGGAAGCATCAGTGTTTCCAAGGCTATAGGAAGCATCAGTGTTTCCTAGGCTAAAGGAGGCTCTAAAGGAAGCATCAGTGTTTCCTAGGCTAAAGGAAGCATCAGTGTTTCCTAGGCTAAAGGAGGCTCTAAAGGAAGCATCAGTGTTTCCTAGGCTAAAGGAGGCTCTAAAGGTAGCATCATTGTTTCCTAGGCTAAAGGAGGCTCTAAGGGAAGCATCAGTGTGTCCTAGGCTAAAGGAGGCTCTAAAGGAAGCATCAGTGTTTCCTAGGCTAAAGGAGGCTCTAAAGGTAGCATCATTGTTTCCTAGGCTAAATGAGGGTCTAAAGGAAGCATCAGTGTTTCCTAGGCTAAACGAGGCTCTAAAGGAAGCATCAGTGTTTCCTAGGCTAAACGAGGCTCTAAAGGAAGCATCAGTGTTTCCTAGGCTAAAGGAAGCATCAGTGTTTCCTAGGCTAAAGGAGGCTCTAAAGGAAGCATCAGTGTTTCCTAGGCTAAAGGAAGCATCAGTGTTTCCTAGGCTAAAGGAGGCTCTAAAGGAAGCATCAGTGTTTCCTCTGCTAAAGGAGGCTCTAAAGGAAGCATCAGTGTTTCCTAGGCTAAAGGAGGCTCTAAAGGTAGCATCATTGTTTCCTAGGCTAAAGGAGGCTCTAAGGGAAGCATCAGTGTGTCCTAGGCTAAAGGAGGCTCTAAAGGAAGCATCAGTGTTTCCTAGGCTAAAGGAGGCTCTAAAGGTAGCATCATTGTTTCCTAGGCTAAATGAGGGTCTAAAGGAAGCATCAGTGTTTCCTAGGCTATAGGAGCTTCTAATGGAAGCATCAGTGTTTCCTAGGCTAAATGAGGCTCTAAAGGAAGCATCAGTGTTTCCTAGGCTAAACGAGGCTCTAAAGGAAGCATCAGTGTTTCCTAGGCTAAACGAGGCTCTAAAGGAAGCATCAGTGTTTCCTAGGCTAAAGGAAGCATCAGTGTTTCCTAGGCTAAAGGAGGCTCTAAAGGAAGCATCAGTGTTTCCTAGGCTAAAGGAAGCATCAGTGTTTCCTCTGCTAAAGGAGGCTCTAAAGGAAGCATCAGTGTTTCCTAGGCTAAAGGAGGCTCTAAAGGTAGCATCATTGTTTCCTAGGCTAAAGGAGGCTCTAAGGGAAGCATCAGTGTGTCCTAGGCTAAAGGAGGCTCTAAAGGAAGCATCAGTGTTTCCTAGGCTAAAGGAGGCTCTAAAGGTAGCATCATTGTTTCCTAGGCTAAATGAGGGTCTAAAGGAAGCATCAGTGTTTCCTAGGCTATAGGAGCTTCTAATGGAAGCATCAGTGTTTCCTAGGCTAAATGAGGCTCCAAAGGAAGCATCAGTGTTTCCTAGGCTAAACGAGGCTCTAAAGGAAGCATCAGTGTTTCCTAGGCTAAAGGAGGCTCTAAAGGAAGTATCAGTGTTTTCTAGGCTAAAGGGGGCTCTATAGCAAGCATCAGTGTTTCCTAGGCTAAAGGAGGCTCTAAAGGAGGCATCAGTGTTTCCTAGGCTAAAGGAGGCCCTAAAGGAAGCATCAATTTTTCCTATGCTAAAGGAGGCTCTAAAGGAAGCATCAGTGTTTCCTCGGCTAAAGGAAGCATCAGTGTTTCCTAGGCTAAAGGAAGCATCAGTGTTTCCTAGGCTAAAGGAGGCTCTAAAGGAAGCATCAGTGTTTCCTAGGCTAAAGGAAGCATCAGTGTTTCCTAGGCTACAGGAGGCTCTAAAGTAAGCATCAGTGTTTCCTAGTATAAAGGAAGCATCAGTGTTTCCTAGGCTAAAGGAGGCTCTAAAGGAAGCATCAGTGTTCCCTAGGCTAAAGGAGGCTCTAAAGGAAGCATCAGTGTTTCCTTGGCTAAAGGAGGCTCTAAAGGAAGCATCAGTGTTTCCTAGGCTAAAGGAGCTTCTAATGGAAGCATCAGTGTTTCCTAGGCTAAAGGAAGCATCAGTGTTTCCTAGGCTAAAGGAGGCTCTAAAGGAAGTGTCAGTGTTTTCTAGGCTAAAGGAGGCTCTAAAGGAAGTATCAGTGTTTTCTAGGCTAAAGGAGGCTCTAAAGGAAGTATCAATGTTTCCTATGCTAAAGGAGGCTCAAAAGGAAGCATCAGTGTTTCATAGGCTAAAGGAGGCTCTAAAGGAAGCATCAATGTTTCCTATGCTAAAGGAGGCTCTAAAGGAAGCATCAGTGTTTCCAAGGTTAAAGGAAGCATCAGTGTTTCCTAGGCTAAAGGGGGCTCTAAAGGAAGCATCAGTGTTTCCTAGGCTAAAGGAAGCATCAGTGTTTCCAAGGCTAAAGGAAGCATCAGTGTTTCCTAGGCTAAAGGAAGCATCAGTGTTTCCTAGGCTAAAGGAGGCTCTAAAGGAAGCATCAGTGTTTCCTAGGCTAAAGGAGGCTCTAAAGGAAGCATCAGTGTTTCCTAGGCTAAAGGAAGCATCAGTGTTTCCTAGGCTAAAGGAGGCTCTAAAGGAAGCATCAGTGTTTCCTAGGCTATAGAAGGTTCTAAAGGAAGCATCAGTGTTTCCTAGGCTAAAGGAAGCATCACTGTTTCCTAGGCTAAAGGAAGCATCAGTGTTTCCTAGGCTTTAGGAAGCATCAGTGTTTCTCAGGCTAAAGGAGGCTCTAAAGGAAGAATCAGTGTTTCCTAGGCTAAAGGAGGCTCTAAAGGAAGCATCTGTGTTTCCTAGGCTAAAGGAGGCTCTAAAGGAAGCATCAGTGTTTCCTCAGCTAAAGGAGGCTCTAAAGGAAGCATCAGTGTTTCCTATGCTAAAGGAGATTCTAAATGAAGCATCAGTGTTTCCTAGGCTAAAGGAGGCTCTAAAGGAAGCATCAGTGTTTCCTAGGCTAAAGGAAGCATCAGTGTTTCCAAGACTAAAGGAAGCATCAGTGTTTCCTAGGCTAAAGGAAGCATCAGTGTTTCCTAGGCTAAAGAAGGCTCTAAAGGAAGCATCAGTGTTTCCTATGCTATAGGAAGCATCAGTGTTTCCGAGGCTAAAGGAGGCTCTAAAGGAAGCATCAGTGTTTCCTAGGCTATAGGAAGCATCAGTGTTTCCTAGGCTAAAGGAGGCTCTAAAGGAAGCATCAGTGTTTCCTCGGCTAAAGGAGGCTCTAAAGGAAGCATCAGTGTTTCCTAGGCTAAAGGAAGCATCAGTGTTTCCTAGGATAAAAGAGGCTCTAAAGGAAGCATCAGTGTTTCCTACGCAATAGGAAGCATCAGTGTTTCCTAGGCTAAAGGAGGCTCTAAAGGAAGCATCAGTGTTTCCAAGGCTATAGGAAGCATCAGTGTTTCCTAGGCTAAAGGAGGCTCTAAAGGAAGCATCAGTGTTTCCTAGGCTAAAGGAAGCATCAGTGTTTCCTAGGCTAAAGGAGGCTCTAAAGGAAGCATCAGTGTTTCCTCTGCTAAAGGAGGCTCTAAAGGAAGCATCAGTGTTTCCTAGGCTAAAGGAGGCTCTAAAGGTAGCATCATTGTTTCCTAGGCTAAAGGAGGCTCTAAGGGAAGCATCAGTGTGTCCTAGGCTAAAGGAGGCTCTAAAGGAAGCATCAGTGTTTCCTAGGCTAAAGGAGGCTCTAAAGGTAGCATCATTGTTTCCTAGGCTAAATGAGGGTCTAAAGGAAGCATCAGTGTTTCCTAGGCTAAACGAGGCTCTAAAGGAAGCATCAGTGTTTCCTAGGCTAAACGAGGCTCTAAAGGAAGCATCAGTGTTTCCTAGGCTAAAGGAAGCATCAGTGTTTCCTAGGCTAAAGGAGGCTCTAAAGGAAGCATCAGTGTTTCCTAGGCTAAAGGAAGCATCAGTGTTTCCTAGGCTAAAGGAGGCTCTAAAGGAAGCATCAGTGTTTCCTCTGCTAAAGGAGGCTCTAAAGGAAGCATCAGTGTTTCCTAGGCTAAAGGAGGCTCTAAAGGTAGCATCATTGTTTCCTAGGCTAAAGGAGGCTCTAAGGGAAGCATCAGTGTGTCCTAGGCTAAAGGAGGCTCTAAAGGAAGCATCAGTGTTTCCTAGGCTAAAGGAGGCTCTAAAGGTAGCATCATTGTTTCCTAGGCTAAATGAGGGTCTAAAGGAAGCATCAGTGTTTCCTAGGCTATAGGAGCTTCTAATGGAAGCATCAGTGTTTCCTAGGCTAAATGAGGCTCTAAAGGAAGCATCAGTGTTTCCTAGGCTAAACGAGGCTCTAAAGGAAGCATCAGTGTTTCCTAGGCTAAACGAGGCTCTAAAGGAAGCATCAGTGTTTCCTAGGCTAAAGGAAGCATCAGTGTTTCCTAGGCTAAAGGAGGCTCTAAAGGAAGCATCAGTGTTTCCTAGGCTAAAGGAAGCATCAGTGTTCCCTAGGCTAAAGGAGGCTCTAAAGGAAGCATCAGTGTTTCCTCTGCTAAAGGAGGCTCTAAAGGAAGCATCAGTGTTTCCTAGGCTAAAGGAGGCTCTAAAGGTAGCATCATTGTTTCCTAGGCTAAAGGAGGCTCTAAGGGAAGCATCAGTGTGTCCTAGGCTAAAGGAGGCTCTAAAGGAAGCATCAGTGTTTCCTAGGCTAAAGGAGGCTCTAAAGGTAGCATCATTGTTTCCTAGGCTAAATGAGGGTCTGAAGGAAGCATCAGTGTTTCCTAGGCTATAGGAGCTTCTAATGGAAGCATCAGTGTTTCCTAGGCTAAATGAGGCTCTAAAGGAAGCATCAGTGTTTCCTAGGCTAAACGAGGCTCTAAAGGAAGCATCAGTGTTTCCTAGGCTAAAGGAGGCTCTAAAGGAAGTATCAGTGTTTTCTAGGCTAAAGGGGGCTCTAAAGCAAGCATCAGTGTTTCCTAGGCTAAAGGAGGCTCTAAAGGAGGCATCAGTGTTTCCTAGGCTAAAGGAGGCTCTAAAGGAAGCATCAATTTTTCCTATGCTAAAGGAGGCTCTAAAGGAAGCATCAGTGTTTCCAAGGCTAAAGGAAGCATCAGTGTTTCCTAGGCTAAAGGGGGCTCTAAAGGAAGCATCAGTGTTTCCTCGGCTAAAGGAAGCATCAGTGTTTCCTAGGCTAAAGGAAGCATCAGTGTTTCCTAGGCTAAAGGAGGCTCTAAAGGAAGCATCAGTGTTTCCTAGGCTAAAGGAAGCATCAGTGTTTCCTAGGCTACAGGAGGCTCTAAAGTAAGCATCAGTGTTTCCTAGTATAAAGGAAGCATCAGTGTTTCCTAGGCTAAAGGAGGCTCTAAAGGAAGCATCAGTGTTCCCTAGGCTAAAGGAGGCTCTATAGGAAGCATCAGTGTTTCCTCGGCTAAAGGAGGCTATAAAGGAAGCATCAGTGTTTCCTAGGCTAAAGGAGCTTCTAATGGAAGCATCAGTGTTTCCTAGGCTAAAGGAAGCATCAGTGTTTCCTAGGCTAAAGGAGGCTCTAACGGAAGTGTCAGTGTCTTCTAGGCTAAAGGAGGCTCTAAAGGAAGTATCAGTGTTTTCTAGGCTAAAGGAGGCTCTAAAGGAAGTATCAATGTTTCCTATGCTAAAGGATGCTCAAAAGGAAGCATCAGTGTTTCATAGGCTAAAGGAGGCTCTAAAGGAAGCATCAATGTTTCCTATGCTAAAGGAGGCTCTAAAGGAAGCATCAGTGTTTCCAAGGTTAAAGGAAGTATCAGTGTTTCCTAGGCTAAAGGGGGCTCTAAAGGAAGCATCAGTGTTTCCTAGGCTAAAGGAAGCATCAGTGTTTCCTAGGCTAAAGGAGGCTCTAAAGGAAGCATCAGTGTTTCCAAGGCTAAAGGAAGCATCAGTGTTTCCTAGGCTAAAGGAAGCATCAGTGTTTCCTAGGCTAAAGGAGGCTCTAAAGGAAGCATCAGTGTTTCCTAGGCTAAAGGAGGCTCTAAAGGAAGCATCAGTGTTTCCTAGGCTAAAGGAGGCTCTAAAGGAAGCATCATTGTTTCCTAGGCTAAAGGAAGCATCAGTGTTTCCTAGGCTAAAGGAGGCTCTAAAGGAAGCATCAGTGTTTCCTAGGCTAAAGGAGGCTCTAAAGGAAGCATCAGTGTTTCCTCGGCTAAAGGAGGCTCTAAAGGAAGCATCAGTGTTTCCTAGGCTAAAGGAGGCTCTAAAGGAAGCATCAATTTTTCCTATGCTAAAGGAGGCTCTAAAGGAAGCATCAGTGTTTCCAAGGCTAAAGGAAGCATCAGTGTTTCCTAGGCTAAAGGGGGCTCTAAAGGAAGCATCAGTGTTTCCTCGGCTAAAGGAAGCATCAGTGTTTCCTAGGCTAAAGGAAGCATCAGTGTTTCCTAGGCTAAAGGAGGCTCTAAAGGAAGCATCAGTGTTTCCTAGGCTAAAGGAAGCATCAGTGTTTCCTAGGCTACAGGAGGCTCTAAAGTAAGCATCAGTGTTTCCTAGTATAAAGGAAGCATCAGTGTTTCCTAGGCTAAAGGAGGCTCTAAAGGAAGCATCAGTGTTCCCTAGGCTAAAGGAGGATCTAAAGGAAGCATCAGTGTTTCCTCGGCTAAAGGAGGCTATAAAGGAAGCATCAGTGTTTCCTAGGCTAAAGGAGCTTCTAATGGAAGCATCAGTGTTTCCTAGGCTAAAGGAAGCATCAGTGTTTCCTAGGCTAAAGGAGGCTCTAACGGAAGTGTCAGTGTCTTCTAGGCTAAAGGAGGCTCTAAAGGAAGTATCAGTGTTTTCTAGGCTAAAGGAGGCTCTAAAGGAAGTATCAATGTTTCCTATGCTAAAGGATGCTCAAAAGGAAGCATCAGTGTTTCATAGGCTAAAGGAGGCTCTAAAGGAAGCATCAATGTTTCCTATGCTAAAGGAGGCTCTAAAGGAAGCATCAGTGTTTCCAAGGTTAAAGGAAGTATCAGTGTTTCCTAGGCTAAAGGGGGCTCTAAAGGAAGCATCAGTGTTTCCTAGGCTAAAGGAAGCATCAGTGTTTCCTAGGCTAAAGGAGGCTCTAAAGGAAGCATCAGTGTTTCCAAGGCTAAAGGAAGCATCAGTGTTTCCTAGGCTAAAGGAAGCATCAGTGTTTCCTAGGCTAAAGGAGGCTCTAAAGGAAGCATCAGTGTTTCCTAGGCTAAAGGAGGCTCTAAAGGAAGCATCAGTGTTTCCTAGGCTAAAGGAGGCTCTAAAGGAAGCATCATTGTTTCCTAGGCTAAAGGAAGCATCAGTGTTTCCTAGGCTAAAGGAGGCTCTAAAGGAAGCATCAGTGTTTCCTAGGCTAAAGGAGGCTCTAAAGGAAGCATCAGTGTTTCCTCGGCTAAAGGAGGCTCTAAAGGAAGCATCAGTGTTTCCTAGGCTAAAGGAGGCTCTAAAGAAAGCATCATTGTTTCCTAGGCTAAATGAGGCTCTAAAGGAAGCATCAGTGTTTCCTAGGCTAAAGGAGGCTCTAAAGGAAGCATCAGTGTTTCCTCTGCTAAAGGAGGCTCTAAAGGAAGCATCAGTGTTTCCTAGGCTAAAGGAGGCTCTAAAGCTAGCATCATTGTTTCCTAGGCTAAAGGAGGCTCTAAGGGAAGCATCAGTGTGTCCTAGGCTAAAGGAGGCTCTAAAGGAAGCATCAGTGTTTCCTAGGCTAAAGGAGGCTCTAAAGGTAGCATCATTGTTTCCTAGGCTAAATGAGGGTCTAAAGGAAGCATCAGTGTTTCCTAGGCTATAGGAGCTTCTAATGGAAGCATCAGTGTTTCCTAGGCTAAATGAGGCTCTAAAGGAAGCATCAGTGTTTCCTAGGCTAAACGAGGCTCTAAAGGAAGCATCAGTGTTTCCTAGGCTAAACGAGGCTCTAAAGGAAGCATCAGTGTTTCCTAGGCTAAAGGAAGCATCAGTGTTTCCTAGGCTAAAGGAGGCTCTAAAGGAAGCATCAGTGTTTCCTAGGCTAAAGGAAGCATCAGTGTTTCCTAGGCTAAAGGAGGCTCTAAAGGAAGCATCAGTGTTTCCTAGGCTAAAGGAGGCTCTAAAGGAAGCATCAGTGTTTCCTAGGCTAAAGGAGGCTCTAAAGGTAGCATCATTGTTTCCTAGGCTAAATGAGGGTCTAAAGGAAGCATCAGTGTTTCCTAGGCTATAGGAGCTTCTAATGGAAGCATCAGTGTTTCCTAGGCTAAATGAGGCTCTAAAGGAAGCATCAGTGTTTCCTAGGCTAAACGAGGCTCTAAAGGAAGCATCAGTGTTTCCTAGGCTAAAGGAGGCTCTAAAGGAAGTATCAGTGTTTTCTAGGCTAAAGGGGGCTCTAAAGCAAGCATCAGTGTTTCCTAGGCTAAAGGAGGCTCTAAAGGAGGCATCAGTGTTTCCTAGGCTAAAGGAGGCTCTAAAGGAAGCATCAATTTTTCCTATGCTAAAGGAGGCTCTAAAGGAAGCATCAGTGTTTCCAAGGCTAAAGGAAGCATCAGTGTTTCCTAGGCTAAAGGGGGCTCTAAAGGAAGCATCAGTGTTTCCTCGGCTAAAGGAAGCATCAGTGTTTCCTAGGCTAAAGGAAGCATCAGTGTTTCCTAGGCTAAAGGAGGCTCTAAAGGAAGCATCAGTGTTTCCTAGGCTAAAGGAAGCATCAGTGTTTCCTAGGCTACAGGAGGCTCTAAAGTAAGCATCAGTGTTTCCTAGTATAAAGGAAGCATCAGTGTTTCCTAGGGTAAAGGAGGCTCTAAAGGAAGCATCAGTGTTCCCTAGGCTAAAGGAGGCTCTAAAGGAAGCATCAGTGTTTCCTCGGCTAAAGGAGGCTATAAAGGAAGCATCAGTGTTTCCTAGGCTAAAGGAGCTTCTAATGGAAGCATCAGTGTTTCCTAGGCTAAAGGAAGCATCAGTGTTTCCTAGGCTAAAGGAGGCTCTAACGGAAGTGTCAGTGTCTTCTAGGCTAAAGGAGGCTCTAAAGGAAGTATCAGTGTTTTCTAGGCTAAAGGAGGCTCTAAAGGAAGTATCAATGTTTCCTATGCTAAAGGATGCTCAAAAGGAAGCATCAGTGTTTCATAGGCTAAAGGAGGCTCTAAAGGAAGCATCAATGTTTCCTATGCTAAAGGAGGCTCTAAAGGAAGCATCAGTGTTTCCAAGGTTAAAGGAAGTATCAGTGTTTCCTAGGCTAAAGGGGGCTCTAAAGGAAGCATCAGTGTTTCCTAGGCTAAAGGAGGCTCTAAAGGAAGCATCAGTGTTTCCAAGGCTAAAGGAAGCATCAGTGTTTCCTAGGCTAAAGGAAGCATCAGTGTTTCCTAGGCTAAAGGAGGCTCTAAAGGAAGCATCAGTGTTTCCTAGGCTAAAGGAGGCTCTAAAGGAAGCATCAGTGTTTCCTAGGCTAAAGGAGGCTCTAAAGGAAGCATCATTGTTTCCTAGGCTAAAGGAAGCATCAGTGTTTCCTAGGCTAAAGGAGGCTCTAAAGGAAGCATCAGTGTTTCCTAGGCTAAAGGAGGCTCTAAAGGAAGCATCAGTGTTTCCTCGGCTAAAGGAGGCTCTAAAGGAAGCATCAGTGTTTCCTAGGCTAAAGGAGGCTCTAAAGGAAGCATCATTGTTTCCTAGGCTAAATGAGGCTCTAAAGGAAGCATCAGTGTTTCCTAGGCTAAAGGAGGCTCTAAAGGAAGCATCAGTGTTTCCTCGGCTAAAGGAGGCTCTAAAGGAAGCATCAGTGTTTCCTAGGCTAAAGGAGGCTCTAAAGGAAGCATCAGTGTTTCCTAGGCTAAATGAGGCTCTAAAGGAAGCATCAGTGTTTCCTAGGCTAAACAAGGCTCTAAAGGAAGCATCAGTGTTTCCTAGGCTAAAGGAGGCTCTAAGGGAAGCATCAGTGTTTCCTAGGCTAAATGAGGCTCTAAAGGAAGCATCAGTGTTTCCTAGGCTAAAGGAGGCTCTAAAGGAAGCATCAGTGTTTCCTAGGCTAAAGGAGGCTCTAAAGGAAGCATCAGTGTTTCCTAGGCTAAAGGAGGCTCTAAAGGAAGCATCATTGTTTCCTAGGCTAAAGGAGGTTCTAAAGGAAGCATCAGTGTTTCCTAGGCTAAAGGAGGCTCTAAAGGAAGCATCAGTGTTTCCTAGGCTAAAGGAAGCATCAGTCTTTCCTCGGATAAAGGACGCTCTAAAGGAAGCATCAGTGTTTCCTCTGCTAAAGGAAGCATCAGTGTTTCCTAGGCTAAAGGAGGCTCTAAAGGAAGCATCAGTGTTTCCTAGGCTAAAGGAGGCTCTAAAGGAAGCATCAGTGTTTCCTAGGCTAAAGGAGGTTCTAAAGGCAGCATCAGTGTTTCCTAGGCTAAAGGAGGTTCTAAAGGAAGCATCAGTGTTTCCTAGGCTAAAGGAAGCATCAGTCTTTCCTCAGATAAAGGAGGCTCTACAGGAAGCATCAGTGTTTCGTAGACTAAAGGAGGCTCTAAAGGTAGTATCAGTGTTTCGTAGGCTAAAGGAGGTTCTAAAGGAAGCATCAGTGTTTCCTAGGGTAAAGGAGGCTCTAAAGGAAGCATCAGTGTTTCCTAGGCTAAAGGAGGCTCTATAGGAAGCATCAGTGTTTCCTAGGCTAAAGTAGGCTCTAAAGGAAGCATCAGTGTTTCCTAGGCTAAAGGAAGCATCAGTGTTTCCTAGGCTAAAGGAGGCTCTAAAGGAAGCATCAGTGTTTCCTCTGCTAAAGGAGGCTCTAAAGGAAGCATCAGTGTTTCCTAGGCTAAAGGAGGCTCTAAAGGAAGTATCAGTGTTTTCTAGGCTAAAGGGGGCTCTAAAGCAAGCATCAGTGTTTCCTAGGCTAAAGGAGGCTCTAAAGGAGGCATCAGTGTTTCCTAGGCTAAAGGAGGCTCTAAAGGAAGCATCAATTTTTCCTATGCTAAAGGAGGCTCTAAAGGAAGCATCAGTGTTTCCTAGGCTAAAGGAAGCATCAGTGTTTCCTAGGCTAAAGGAGGCTCTAAAGGAAGCATCAGTGTTTCCTCTGCTAAAGGAGGCTCTAAAGGAAGCATCAGTGTTTCCTAGGCTAAAGGAGGCTCTAAAGGTAGCATCATTGTTTCCTAGGCTAAAGGAGGCTCTAAGGGAAGCATCAGTGTGTCATAGGCTAAAGGAGGCTCTAAAGGAAGCATCAGTGTTTCCTAGGCTAAAGGAGGCTCTAAAGGTAGCATCATTGTTTCCTAGGCTAAATGAGGGTCTAAAGGAAGCATCAGTGTTTCCTAGGCTAAAGGAGCTTCTAATGGAAGCATCAGTGTTTCCTAGGCTAAACGAGGCTCTAAAGGAAGCATCAGTGTTTCCTAGGCTAAACGAGGCTCTAAAGGAAGCATCAGTGTTTCCTAGGCTAAAGGAGGCTCTAAAGGTAGCATCATTGTTTCCTAGGCTAAATGAGGGTCTAAAGGAAGCATCAGTGTTTCCTAGGCTATAGGAGCTTCTAATGGAAGCATCAGTGTTTCCTAGGCTAAATGAGGCTCTAAAGGAAGCATCAGTGTTTCCTAGGCTAAACGAGGCTCTAAAGGAAGCATCAGTGTTTCCTAGGCTAAACGAGGCTCTAAAGGAAGCATCAGTGTTTCCTAGGCTAAAGGAAGCATCAGTGTTTCCTAGGCTAAAGGAGGCTCTAAAGGAAGCATCAGTGTTTCCTAGGCTAAAGGAAGCATCAGTGTTTCCTAGGCTAAAGGAGGCTCTAAAGGAAGCATCAGTGTTTCCTCTGCTAAAGGAGGCTCTAAAGGAAGCATCAGTGTTTCCTAGGCTAAAGGAGGCTCTAAAGGTAGCATCATTGTTTCCTAGGCTAAAGGAGGCTCTAAGGGAAGCATCAGTGTGTCCTAGGCTAAAGGAGACTCTAAAGGAAGCATCAGTGTTTCCTAGGCTAAAGGAGGCTCTAAAGGTAGCATCATTGTTTCCTAGGCTAAATGAGGGTCTAAAGGAAGCATCAGTGTTTCCTAGGCTATAGGAGCTTCTAATGGAAGCATCAGTGTTTCCTAGGCTAAATGAGGCTCTAAAGGAAGCATCAGTGTTTCCTAGGCTAAACGAGGCTCTAAAGGAAGCATCAGTGTTTCCTAGGCTAAAGGAGGCTCTAAAGGAAGTATCAGTGTTTTCTAGGCTAAAGGGGGCTCTAAAGCAAGCATCAGTGTTTCCTAGGCTAAAGGAGGCTCTAAAGGAGGCATCAGTGTTTCCTAGGCTAAAGGAGGCTCTAAAGGAAGCATCAATTTTTCCTATGCTAAAGGAGGCTCTAAAGGAAGCATCAGTGTTTCCAAGGCTAAAGGAAGCATCAGTGTTTCCTAGGCTAAAGGGGGCTCTAAAGGAAGCATCAGTGTTTCCTCGGCTAAAGGAAGCATCAGTGTTTCCTAGGCTAAAGGAAGCATCAGTGTTTCCTAGGCTAAAGGAGGCTCTAAAGGAAGCATCAGTGTTTCCTAGGCTAAAGGAAGCATCAGTGTTTCCTAGGCTACAGGAGGCTCTAAAGTAAGCATCAGTGTTTCCTAGTATAAAGGAAGCATCAGTGTTTCCTAGGCTAAAGGAGGCTCTAAAGGAAGCATCAGTGTTCCCTAGGCTAAAGGAGGCTCTAAAGGAAGCATCAGTGTTTCCTCGGCTAAAGGAGGCTATAAAGGAAGCATCAGTGTTTCCTAGGCTAAAGGAGCTTCTAATGGAAGCATCAGTGTTTCCTAGGCTAAAGGAAGCATCAGTGTTTCCTAGGCTAAAGGAGGCTCTAACGGAAGTGTCAGTGTCTTCTAGGCTAAAGGAGGCTCTAAAGGAAGTATCAGTGTTTTCTAGGCTAAAGGAGGCTCTAAAGGAAGTATCAATGTTTCCTATGCTAAAGGATGCTCAAAAGGAAGCATCAGTGTTTCATAGGCTAAAGGAGGCTCTAAAGGAAGCATCAATGTTTCCTATGCTAAAGGAGGCTCTAAAGGAAGCATCAGTGTTTCCAAGGTTAAAGGAAGCATCAGTGTTTCCTAGGCTAAAGGGGGCTCTAAAGGAAGCATCAGTGTTTCCTAGGCTAAAGGAAGCATCAGTGTTTCCTAGGCTAAAGGAGGCTCTAAAGGAAGCATCAGTGTTTCCAAGGCTAAAGGAAGCATCAGTGTTTCCTAGGCTAAAGGAAGCATCAGTGTTTCTTAGGCTAAAGGAGGCTCTAAAGGAAGCATCAGTGTTTCCTAGGCTAAAGGAGGCTCTAAAGGAAGCATCAGTGTTTCCTAGGCTAAAGGAGGCTCTAAAGGAAGCATCATTGTTTCCTAGGCTAAAGGAAGCATCAGTGTTTCCTAGGCTAAAGGAGGCTCTAAAGGAAGCATCAGTGTTTCCTAGGCTAAAGGAAGCATCAGTGTTTCCTAGGCTAAAGGAGGCTCTAAAGGAAGCATCAGTGTTTCCTCGGCTAAAGGAGGCTCTAAAGGAAGCATCAGTGTTTCCTAGGCTAAAGGAGGCTCTAAAGGTAGCATCATTGTTTCCTAGGCTAAAGGAGGCTCTAAGGGAAGCATCAGTGTTTCCTAGGCTAAATGAGGCTCTAAAGGAAGCATCAGTGTTTCCTAGGCTAAACAAGGCTCTAAAGGAAGCATCAGTGTTTCCTAGGCTAAAGGAGGCTCTAAGGGAAGCATCAGTGTTTCCTAGGCTAAATGAGGCTCTAAAGGAAGCATCAGTGTTTCCTAGGCTAAACAAGGCTCTAAAGGAAGCATCAGTGTTTGCTAGGCTAAAGGAGGCTCGAAAGGAAGTATCAGTGTTTTCTAGGCTAAAGGAGGCTCTAAAGGAAGCATCAGTGTTTCCTATGCTAAAGGAGGCTCTAAATGAAGCATCAGTGTTTCCTAGGCTAAAGGAGGCTCTAAAGGAAGCATCAGTGTTTCCTAGGCTAAAGGAGCTTCTAATGGAAGCATCAGTGTTTCCTAGGCTAAAGGAAGCATCAGTGTTTCCTAGGCTAAAGGAGGCTCTAAAGGAAGTGTCAGTGTTTTCTAGGCTAAAGGAGGCTCTAAAGGAAGTATCAGTGTTTTCTAGGCTAAAGGAGGCTCTAAAGGAAGTATCATTGTTTTCTAGGCTAAAGGAGGCTCAAAAGGAAGCATCAGTGTTTCATAGGCTAAAGGAGGCTCTAAAGGAAGCATCAATGTTTCCTATGCTAAAGGAGGCTCTAAAGGAAGCATCAGTGTTTCCTAGTCTAAAGGAGGCTCTAAAGGAAGCATCAATGTTTCCTATGCTAAAGGAGGCTCTAAAGGAAGCATCAGTGTTTCCTAGGCTAAAGGAGGTTCAAAAAGAAGAATCAGTGTTTCCTAGGCTAAAGGAGGTTCTAAAGGAAGCATCAGTGTTTCCTAGGCTAAAGGAGGCTCTAAAGGAAGCATCAGTGTTTCCTAGGCTAAAGGAAGCATCAGTCTTTCCTCGGATAAAGGACGCTCTAAAGGAAGCATCAGTGTTTCCTCTGCTAAAGGAAGCATCAGTGTTTCCTAGGCTAAAGGAGGCTCTAAAGGAAGCATCAGTGTTTCCTAGGCTAAAGGAGGCTCTAAAGGAAGCATCAGTGTTTCCTAGGCTAAAGGAGGTTCTAAAGGAAGCATCAGTGTTTCCTAGGCTAAAGGAGGTTCTAAAGGAAGCATCAGTGTTTCCTAGGCTAAAGGAAGCATCAGTCTTTCCTCAGATAAAGGAGGCTCTACAGGAAGCATCAGTGTTTCGTAGACTAAAGGAGGCTCTAAAGGTAGTATCAGTGTTTCGTAGGCTAAAGGAGGTTCTAAAGGAAGCATCAGTGTTTCCTAGGGTAAAGGAGGCTCTAAAGGAAGCATCAGTGTTTCCTAGGCTAAAGGAGGCTCTAAAGGAAGCATCAGTGTTTCCTAGGCTAAAGGAGGCTCTAAAGGAAGCATCAGTGTTTCCTCTGCTAAAGGAGGCTCTAAAGGAAGCATCAGTGTTTCCTAGGCTAAAGGAGGCTCTAAAGGAAGAATCAGTGTTTTCTAGGCTAAAGGGGGCTCTAAAGCAAGCATCAGTGTTTCCTAGGCTAAAGGAGGCTCTAAAGGAGGCATCAGTGTTTCCTAGGCTAAAGGAGGCTCTAAAGGAAGCATCAATTTTTCCTATGCTAAAGGAGGCTCTAAAGGAAGCATCAGTGTTTCCTAGGCTAAAGGAAGCATCAGTGTTTCCTAGGCTAAAGGAGGCTCTAAAGGAAGCATCAGTGTTTCCTCTGCTAAAGGAGGCTCTAAAGGAAGCATCAGTGTTTCCTAGGCTAAAGGAGGCTCTAAAGGTAGCATCATTGTTTCCTAGGCTAAAGGAGGCTCTAAGGGAAGCATCAGTGTGTCATAGGCTAAAGGAGGCTCTAAAGGAAGCATCAGTGTTTCCTAGGCTAAACGAGGCTCTAAAGGAAGCATCAGTGTTTCCTAGGCTAAAGGAGGCTCTAAAGGAAGCATCAGTGTTTCCTAGGCTAAAGGAAGCATCAGTGTTTCCTAGGCTAAAGGAGGCTCTAAAGGAAGCATCAGTGTTTCCTCTGCTAAAGGAGGCTCTAAAGGAAGCATCAGTGTTTCCTAGGCTAAAGGAGGCTCTAAAGGTAGCATCATTGTTTCCTAGGCTAAAGGAGGCTCTAAGGGAAGCATCAGTGTGTCCTAGGCTAAAGGAGGCTCTAAAGGAAGCATCAGTGTGTCCTAGGCTAAAGGAGGCTCTAAAGGTAGCATCATTGTTTCCTAGGCTAAATGAGGGTCTAAAGGAAGCATCAGTGTTTCCTAGGCTAAAGGAGCTTCTAATGGAAGCATCAGTGTTTCCTAGGCTAAACGAGGCTCTAAAGGAAGCATCAGTGTTTCCTAGGCTAAACGAGGCTCTAAAGGAAGCATCAGTGTTTCCTAGGCTAAAGGAGGCTCTAAAGGAAGTATCAGTGTTTTCTAGGCTAAAGGGGGCTCTAAAGCAAGCATCAGTGTTTCCTAGGCTAAAGGAGGCTCTAAAGGAGGCATCAGTGTTTCCTAGGCTAAAGGAAGCATCAGTGTTTCCTAGGCTAAAGGGGGCTCTAAAGGAAGCATCAGTGTTTCCTCGGCTAAAGGAAGCATCAGTGTTTCCTAGGCTAAAGGAGGCTCTAAAGGAAGCATCAGTGTTTCCTAGGCTAAAGGAAGCATCAGTGTTTCCTAGGCTACAGGAGGCTCTAAAGTAAGCATCAGTGTTTCCTAGTATAAAGGAAGCATCAGTGTTTCCTAGGCTAAAGGAGGCTCTAAAGGAAGCATCAGTGTTCCCTAGGCTAAAGGAGGCTCTAAAGGAAGCATCAGTGTTTCCTCGGCTAAAGGAGGCTCTAAAGGAAGCATCAGTGTTTCCTAGGCTAAAGGAGCTTCTAATGGAAGCATCAGTGTTTCCTAGGCTAAAGGAAGCATCAGTGTTTCCTAGGCTAAAGGAGCTTCTAATGGAAGCATCAGTGTTTTCTAGGCTAAAGGAAGCATCAGTGTTTCCTAGGCTAAAGGGGGCTCTAAAGGAAGAATCAGTGTTTCCTCGGCTAAAGGAAGCATCAGTGTTTCCTAGGCTAAAGGAGGCTCTAAAGGAAGCATCAGTGTTTCCAAGGCTAAAGGAAGCATCAGTGTTTCCTAGGCTAAAGGAAGCATCAGTGTTTCCTAGGCTAAAGGAGGCTCTAAAGGAAGCATCAGTGTTTCCTAGGCTAAAGGAGGCTCTAAAGGAAGCATCAGTGTTTCCTAGGCTAAAGGAAGCATCAGTGTTTCCTAGGCTAAAGGAGGCTCTAAAGGAAGCATCAGTGTTTCCTAGGCTATAGAAGGTTCTAAAGGAAGCATCAGTGTTTCCTAGGCTAAAGGAAGCATCACTGTTCCCTAGGCTAAAGGAAGCATCAGTGTTTCCTAGGCTTTAGGAAGCATCAGTGTTTCTCAGGCTAAAGGAGGCTCTAAAGGAAGAATCAGTATTTCCTAGTCTAAAGGAGGCATCAGTGTTTCCTAGGCTAAAGGAGGCTCTAAAGGAAGCATCTGTGTTTCCTAGGCTAAAGGAGGCTCTAAAGGAAGCATCAGTGTTTCCTCAGCTAAAGGAGGCTCTAAAGGAAGCATCAGTGTTTCCTATGCTAAAGGAGATTCTAAATGAAGCATCAGTGTTTCCTAGGCTAAAGGAGGCTCTAAAGGAAGCATCAGTGTTTCCTAGGCTAAAGGAAGCATCAGTGTTTCCAAGACTAAAGGAAGCATCAGTGTTTCCTAGGCTAAAGGAAGCATCAGTGTTTCCTAGGCTAAAGAAGGCTCTAAAGGAAGCATCAGTGTTTCCTATGCTATAGGAAGCATCAGTGTTTCCGAGGCTAAAGGAGGCTCTAAAGGAAGCATCAGTGTTTCCTCTGCTAAAGGAGGCTCTAAAGGAAGCATCAGTGTTTCCTAGGCTAAAGGAGGCTCTAAAGGTAGCATCATTGTTTCCTAGGCTAAAGGAGGCTCTAAGGGAAGCATCAGTGTGTCCTAGGCTAAAGGAGGCTCTAAAGGAAGCATCAGTGTTTCCTAGGCTAAAGGAGGCTCTAAAGGTAGCATCATTGTTTCCTAGGCTAAATGAGGGTCTAAAGGAAGCATCAGTGTTTCCTAGGCTAAAGGAGCTTCTAATGGAAGCATCAGTGTTTCCTAGGCTAAACGAGGGTCTAAAGGAAGCATCAGTGTTTCCTAGGCTAAACGAGGCTCTAAAGGAAGCATCAGTGTTTCCTAGGCTAAAGGAAGCATCAGTGTTTCCTAGGCTAAAGGAGGCTCTAAAGGAAGCATCAGTGTTTCCTAGGCTAAAGGAAGCATCAGTGTTTCCTAGGCTAAAGGAGGCTCTAAAGGAAGCATCAGTGTTTCCTCTGCTAAAGGAGGCTCTAAAGGAAGCATCAGTGTTTCCTAGGCTAAAGGATGCTCTAAAGGTAGCATCATTGTTTCCTAGGCTAAAGGAGGCTCTAAGGGAAGCATCAGTGTGTCCTAGGCTAAAGGAGGCTCTAAAGGAAGCATCAGTGTTTCCTAGGCTAAAGGAAGCATCAGTGTTTCCTAGGCTACAGGAGGCTCTAAAGTAAGCATCAGTGTTTCCTAGTATAAAGGAAGCATCAGTGTTTCCTAGGCTAAAGGAGGCTCTAAAGGAAGCATCAGTGTTTCCTAGGCTAAAGGAAGCATCAGTGTTTCCTAGGCTAAAGGAGGCTCTAAAGGAAGCATCAGTGTTTCCTCTGCTAAAGGAGGCTCTAAAGGAAGCATCAGTGTTTCCTAGGCTAAAGGAGGCTCTAAAGGAAGAATCAGTGTTTCCTAGGCTAAAGGAGGTTCTAAAGGAAGCATCAGTGTTTCCTAGGCTAAAGGAGGTTCTAAAGGAAGCATCAGTGTTTCCTAGGCTAAAGGAAGCATCAGTCTTTCCTCGGATAAAGGAGGCTCTACAGGAAGCATCAGTGTTTCGTAGACTAAAGGAGGCTCTAAAGGTAGTATCAGTGTTTCCTAGGCTAAAGGAGGCTCTAAAGGAAGCATCAGTGTTTCCTAGGCTAAAGGAGGCTCTAAAGGAAGCATCAGTGTTTCCTAGGCTAAAGGAGGCTCTAAAGGAAGCATCAGTGTTTCCTCTGCTAAAGGAGGCTCTAAAGGAATCATCAGTGTTTCCTAGGCTAAAGGAGGCTCTAAAGGTAGCATCATTGTTTCCGAGGCTAAAGGAGGCTCTAAGGGAAGCATCAGTGTGTCCTAGGCTAAATAAGGGTCTAAAGGAAGCATCAGTGTTTCCTAGGCTAAAGGAGGCTCTAAAGGAAGCATCAGTGTTTCCTAGGCTAAAGGAGCTTCTAATGGAAGCATCAGTGTTTCCTAGGCTAAACGAGGCTCTAAAGGAAGCATCAGTGTTTCCTAGGCTAAAGGAGGCTCTAAAGGAAGTATCAGTGTTTTTTAGGCTAAAGGGGGCTCTAAAGCAAGCATCAGTGTTTCCTAGGCTAAAGGAGGCTCTAAAGGAAGCATCAGTGTTTCCTAGGCTAAAGGAAGCATCAGTGTTTCCTAGGCTACAGGAGGCTCTAAAGTAAGCATCAGTGTTTCCTAGTATAAAGGAAGCATCAGTGTTTCCTAGGCTAAAGGAGGCTCTAAAGGAAGCATCAGTGTTCCCTAGGCTAAAGGAGGCTCTAAAGGAAGCATCAGTGTTTCCTCGGCTAAAGGAGGCTCTAAAGGAAGCATCAGTGTTTCCTAGGCTAAAGGAGCTTCTAATGGAAGCATCAGTGTTTCCTAGGCTAAAGGAAGCATCAGTGTTTCCTAGGCTAAAGGAGGCTCTAAAGGAAGTGTCAGTGTTTTCTAGGCTAAAGGAGGCTCTAAAGGAAGTATCAGTGTTTTCTAGGCTAAAGGAGGCTCTAAAGGAAGTATCAATGTTTCCTATGCTAAAGGAGGCTCAAAAGGAAGCATCAGTGTTTCATAGGCTAAAGGAGGCTCTAAAGGAAGCATCAATGTTTCCTATGCTAAAGGAGGCTCTAAAGGAAGCATCAGTGTTTCCAAGGTTAAAGGAAGCATCAGTGTTTCCTAGGCTAAAGGGGGCTCTAAAGGAAGCATCAGTGTTTCCTCGGCTAAAGGAAGCATCAGTGTTTCCTAGGCTAAAGGAGGCTCTAAAGGAAGCATCAGTGTTTCCAAGGCTAAAGGAAGCATCAGTGTTTCCTAGGCTAAAGGAAGCATCAGTGTTTCCTAGGCTAAAGGAGGCTCTAAAGGAAGCATCAGTGTTTCCTAGGCTAAAGGAGGCTCTAAAGGAAGCATCAGTGTTTCCTAGGCTAAAGGAGGCTCTAAAGGAAGCATCAGTGTTTCCTAGGCTAAAGGAAGCATCAGTGTTTCCTAGGCTAAAGGAGGCTCTAAAGGAAGCATCAGTGTTTCCTAGGCTATAGAAGGTTCTAAAGGAAGCATCAGTGTTTCCTAGGCTAAAGGAAGCATCAGTGTTTCCTAGGCTAAAGGAAGCATCAGTGTTTCCTAGGCTAAAGGAGGCTCTAAAGGAAGCATCAGTGTTTCCTAGGCTAAAGGAGGCTCTAAAGGAAGCATCAATGTTTCCTATGCTAAAGGAGGCTCAAAAGGAAGCATCAGTGTGTCCTAGGCTAAAGGAGGCTCTAAAGGAAGCATCAGTGTGTCCTAGGCTAAAGGAGGCTCTAAAGGTAGCATCATTGTTTCCTAGGCTAAATGAGGGTCTAAAGGAAGCATCAGTGTTTCCTAGGCTAAAGGAGCTTCTAATGGAAGCATCAGTGTTTCCTAGGCTAAACGAGGCTCTAAAGGAAGCATCAGTGTTTCCTAGGCTAAACGAGGCTCTAAAGGAAGCATCAGTGTTTCCTAGGCTAAAGGAGGCTCTAAAGGAAGTATCAGTGTTTTCTAGGCTAAAGGGGGCTCTAAAGCAAGCATCAGTGTTTCCTAGGCTAAAGGAGGCTCTAAAGGAGGCATCAGTGTTTCCTAGGCTAAAGGAAGCATCAGTGTTTCCTAGGCTAAAGGGGGCTCTAAAGGAAGCATCAGTGTTTCCTCGGCTAAAGGAAGCATCAGTGTTTCCTAGGCTAAAGGAGGCTCTAAAGGAAGCATCAGTGTTTCCTAGGCTAAAGGAAGCATCAGTGTTTCCTAGGCTACAGGAGGCTCTAAAGTAAGCATCAGTGTTTCCTAGTATAAAGGAAGCATCAGTGTTTCCTAGGCTAAAGGAGGCTCTAAAGGAAGCATCAGTGTTCCCTAGGCTAAAGGAGGCTCTAAAGGAAGCATCAGTGTTTCCTCGGCTAAAGGAGGCTCTAAAGGAAGCATCAGTGTTTCCTAGGCTAAAGGAGCTTCTAATGGAAGCATCAGTGTTTCCTAGGCTAAAGGAAGCATCAGTGTTTCCTAGGCTAAAGGAGCTTCTAATGGAAGCATCAGTGTTTTCTAGGCTAAAGGAAGCATCAGTGTTTCCTAGGCTAAAGGGGGCTCTAAAGGAAGAATCAGTGTTTCCTCGGCTAAAGGAAGCATCAGTGTTTCCTAGGCTAAAGGAGGCTCTAAAGGAAGCATCAGTGTTTCCAAGGCTAAAGGAAGCATCAGTGTTTCCTAGGCTAAAGGAAGCATCAGTGTTTCCTAGGCTAAAGGAGGCTCTAAAGGAAGCATCAGTGTTTCCTAGGCTAAAGGAGGCTCTAAAGGAAGCATCAGTGTTTCCTAGGCTAAAGGAAGCATCAGTGTTTCCTAGGCTAAAGGAGGCTCTAAAGGAAGCATCAGTGTTTCCTAGGCTATAGAAGGTTCTAAAGGAAGCATCAGTGTTTCCTAGGCTAAAGGAAGCATCACTGTTCCCTAGGCTAAAGGAAGCATCAGTGTTTCCTAGGCTTTAGGAAGCATCAGTGTTTCTCAGGCTAAAGGAGGCTCTAAAGGAAGAATCAGTATTTCCTAGTCTAAAGGAGGCATCAGTGTTTCCTAGGCTAAAGGAGGCTCTAAAGGAAGCATCTGTGTTTCCTAGGCTAAAGGAGGCTCTAAAGGAAGCATCAGTGTTTCCTCAGCTAAAGGAGGCTCTAAAGGAAGCATCAGTGTTTCCTATGCTAAAGGAGATTCTAAATGAAGCATCAGTGTTTCCTAGGCTAAAGGAGGCTCTAAAGG
This sequence comes from Blennius ocellaris, assembly GCF_963422515.1. NCBI lineage: Eukaryota > Metazoa > Chordata > Actinopteri > Blenniiformes > Blenniidae > Blennius > Blennius ocellaris. The sequence continues at coordinate 412,290 of NW_027662182.1, forward strand.
AAGCATCAGTGTTTCCTAGGCTAAAGGAAGCATCAGTGTTTCCAAGACTAAAGGAAGCATCAGTGTTTCCTAGGCTAAAGGAAGCATCAGTGTTTCCTAGGCTAAAGGAGGCTCTAAAGGTAGCATCATTGTTTCCTAGGCTAAATGAGGGTCTAAAGGAAGCATCAGTGTTTCCTAGGCTAAAGGAGCTTCTAATGGAAGCATCAGTGTTTCCTAGGCTAAACGAGGGTCTAAAGGAAGCATCAGTGTTTCCTAGGCTAAACGAGGCTCTAAAGGAAGCATCAGTGTTTCCTAGGCTAAAGGAAGCATCAGTGTTTCCTAGGCTAAAGGAGGCTCTAAAGGAAGCATCAGTGTTTCCTAGGCTAAAGGAAGCATCAGTGTTTCCTAGGCTAAAGGAGGCTCTAAAGGAAGCATCAGTGTTTCCTCTGCTAAAGGAGGCTCTAAAGGAAGCATCAGTGTTTCCTAGGCTAAAGGATGCTCTAAAGGTAGCATCATTGTTTCCTAGGCTAAAGGAGGCTCTAAGGGAAGCATCAGTGTGTCCTAGGCTAAAGGAGGCTCTAAAGGAAGCATCAGTGTTTCCTAGGCTAAAGGAAGCATCAGTGTTTCCTAGGCTACAGGAGGCTCTAAAGTAAGCATCAGTGTTTCCTAGTATAAAGGAAGCATCAGTGTTTCCTAGGCTAAAGGAGGCTCTAAAGGAAGCATCAGTGTTTCCTAGGCTAAAGGAAGCATCAGTGTTTCCTAGGCTAAAGGAGGCTCTAAAGGAAGCATCAGTGTTTCCTCTGCTAAAGGAGGCTCTAAAGGAAGCATCAGTGTTTCCTAGGCTAAAGGAGGCTCTAAAGGAAGAATCAGTGTTTCCTAGGCTAAAGGAGGTTCTAAAGGAAGCATCAGTGTTTCCTAGGCTAAAGGAGGTTCTAAAGGAAGCATCAGTGTTTCCTAGGCTAAAGGAAGCATCAGTCTTTCCTCGGATAAAGGAGGCTCTACAGGAAGCATCAGTGTTTCGTAGACTAAAGGAGGCTCTAAAGGTAGTATCAGTGTTTCCTAGGCTAAAGGAGGCTCTAAAGGAAGCATCAGTGTTTCCTAGGCTAAAGGAGGCTCTAAAGGAAGCATCAGTGTTTCCTAGGCTAAAGGAGGCTCTAAAGGAAGCATCAGTGTTTCCTCTGCTAAAGGAGGCTCTAAAGGAATCATCAGTGTTTCCTAGGCTAAAGGAGGCTCTAAAGGTAGCATCATTGTTTCCGAGGCTAAAGGAGGCTCTAAGGGAAGCATCAGTGTGTCCTAGGCTAAATAAGGGTCTAAAGGAAGCATCAGTGTTTCCTAGGCTAAAGGAGGCTCTAAAGGAAGCATCAGTGTTTCCTAGGCTAAAGGAGCTTCTAATGGAAGCATCAGTGTTTCCTAGGCTAAACGAGGCTCTAAAGGAAGCATCAGTGTTTCCTAGGCTAAAGGAGGCTCTAAAGGAAGTATCAGTGTTTTTTAGGCTAAAGGGGGCTCTAAAGCAAGCATCAGTGTTTCCTAGGCTAAAGGAGGCTCTAAAGGAAGCATCAGTGTTTCCTAGGCTAAAGGAAGCATCAGTGTTTCCTAGGCTACAGGAGGCTCTAAAGTAAGCATCAGTGTTTCCTAGTATAAAGGAAGCATCAGTGTTTCCTAGGCTAAAGGAGGCTCTAAAGGAAGCATCAGTGTTCCCTAGGCTAAAGGAGGCTCTAAAGGAAGCATCAGTGTTTCCTCGGCTAAAGGAGGCTCTAAAGGAAGCATCAGTGTTTCCTAGGCTAAAGGAGCTTCTAATGGAAGCATCAGTGTTTCCTAGGCTAAAGGAAGCATCAGTGTTTCCTAGGCTAAAGGAGGCTCTAAAGGAAGTGTCAGTGTTTTCTAGGCTAAAGGAGGCTCTAAAGGAAGTATCAGTGTTTTCTAGGCTAAAGGAGGCTCTAAAGGAAGTATCAATGTTTCCTATGCTAAAGGAGGCTCAAAAGGAAGCATCAGTGTTTCATAGGCTAAAGGAGGCTCTAAAGGAAGCATCAATGTTTCCTATGCTAAAGGAGGCTCTAAAGGAAGCATCAGTGTTTCCAAGGTTAAAGGAAGCATCAGTGTTTCCTAGGCTAAAGGGGGCTCTAAAGGAAGCATCAGTGTTTCCTCGGCTAAAGGAAGCATCAGTGTTTCCTAGGCTAAAGGAGGCTCTAAAGGAAGCATCAGTGTTTCCAAGGCTAAAGGAAGCATCAGTGTTTCCTAGGCTAAAGGAAGCATCAGTGTTTCCTAGGCTAAAGGAGGCTCTAAAGGAAGCATCAGTGTTTCCTAGGCTAAAGGAGGCTCTAAAGGAAGCATCAGTGTTTCCTAGGCTAAAGGAGGCTCTAAAGGAAGCATCAGTGTTTCCTAGGCTAAAGGAAGCATCAGTGTTTCCTAGGCTAAAGGAGGCTCTAAAGGAAGCATCAGTGTTTCCTAGGCTATAGAAGGTTCTAAAGGAAGCATCAGTGTTTCCTAGGCTAAAGGAAGCATCAGTGTTTCCTAGGCTAAAGGAAGCATCAGTGTTTCCTAGGCTAAAGGAGGCTCTAAAGGAAGCATCAGTGTTTCCTAGGCTAAAGGAGGCTCTAAAGGAAGCATCAGTGTTTCCTAGGCTAAAGGAGGCTCTAAAGGAAGCATCAGTGTTTCCTAGGCTAAAGGAAGCATCAGTGTTTCCTAGGCTAAAGGAGGCTCTAAAGGAAGCATCAGTGTTTCCTAGGCTATAGAAGGTTCTAAAGGAAGCATCAGTGTTTCCTAGGCTAAAGGAAGCATAACTGTTTCCTAGGCTAAAGGAAGCATCAGTGTTTCCTAGGCTTTAGGAAGCATCAGTGTTTCTCAGGCTAAAGGAGGCTCTAAAGGAAGAATCAGTATTTCCTAGTCTAAAGGAGGCATCAGTGTTTCCTAGGCTAAAGGAGGCTCTAAAGGAAGCATCTGTGTTTCCTAGGCTAAAGGAGGCTCTAAAGGAAGCATCAGTGTTTCCTCAGCTAAAGGAGGCTCTAAAGGAAGCATCAGTGTTTCCTATGCTAAAGGAGATTCTAAATGAAGCATCAGTGTTTCCTAGGCTAAAGGAGGCTCTAAAGGAAGCATCAGTGTTTCCTAGGCTAAAGGAAGCATCAGTGTTTCCAAGACTAAAGGAAGCATCAGTGTTTCCTAGGCTAAAGGAAGCATCAGTGTTTCCTAGGCTAAAGAAGGCTCTAAAGGAAGCATCAGTGTTTCCTATGCTATAGGAAGCATCAGTGTTTCCGAGGCTAAAGGAGGCTCTAAAGGAAGCATCAGTGTTTCCTCTGCTAAAGGAGGCTCTAAAGTAAGCATCAGTGTTTCCTAGGCTAAAGGAGGCTCTAAAGGTAGCATCATTGTTTCCTAGGCTAAAGGAGGCTCTAAGGGAAGCATCAGTGTGTCCTAGGCTAAAGGAGGCTCTAAAGGAAGCATCAGTGTTTCCTAGGCTAAAGGAGGCTCTAAAGGTAGCATCATTGTTTCCTAGGCTAAATGAGGGTCTAAAGGAAGCATCAGTGTTTCCTAGGCTAAAGGAGCTTCTAATGGAAGCATCAGTGTTTCCTAGGCTAAACAAGGCTCTAAAGGAAGCATCAGTGTTTCCTAGGCTAAACGAGGCTCTAAAGGAAGCATCAGTGTTTCCTAGGCTAAAGGAAGCATCAGTGTTTCCTAGGCTAAAGGAAGCATCAGTGTTTCCTAGGCTAAAGGAGGCTCTAAAGGAAGCATCAGTGTTTCCTCTGCTAAAGGAGGCTCTAAAGGAAGCATCAGTGTTTCCTAGGCTAAAGGAAGCATCAGTGTTTCCTAGGCTAAAGGAGGCTCTAAAGGAAGCACCAGTGTTTCCTCTGCTAAAGGAGGCTCTAAAGGAAGCATCAGTGTTTCCTAGGCTAAAGGATGCTCTAAAGGTAGCATCATTGTTTCCTAGGCTAAAGGAGGCTCTAAGGGAAGCATCAGTGTGTCCTAGGCTAAAGGAGGCTCTAAAGGAAGCATCAGTGTTTCCTAGGCTAAAGGAGGCTCTAAAGGTAGCATCATTGTTTCCTAGGCTAAATGAGGGTCTAAAGGAAGCATCAGTGTTTCCTAGGCTAAAGGAGCTTCTAATGGAAGCATCAGTGTTTCCTAGGCTAAACGAGGCTCTAAAGGAAGCATCAGTGTTTCCTAGGCTAAAGGAGGCTCTAAAGGAAGCATCAGTGTTTCCTAGGCTAAACGAGGCTCTAAAGGAAGCATCAGTGTTTCCTAGGCTAAAGGAGGCTCTAAAGGAAGCATCAGTGTTTCCTAGGCTAAAGGAAGCATCAGTGTTTCCTAGGCTACAGGAGGCTCTAAAGTAAGCATCAGTGTTCCCTAGGCTAAAGGAGGCTCTAAAGGAAGCATCAGTGTTTCCTAGGCTAAAGAAGCTTCTAATGGAAGCATCAGTGTTTCCTAGGCTAAAGGAAGCATCAGTGTTTCCTAGGCTAAAGGAGGCTCTAAAGGAAGCATCAGTGTTTCCTAGGCTAAAGGAAGCATCAGTGTTTCCTAGGCTAAAGGAGGCTCTAAAGGAAGCATCAGTGTTTCCTCTGCTAAAGGAGGCTCTAAAGGAAGCATCAGTGTTTCCTAGGCTAAAGGAGGCTCTAAAGGTAGCATCATTGTTTCCTAGGCTAAAGGAGGCTCTAAGGGAAGCATCAGTGTGTCCTAGGCTAAAGGAGGCTCTAAAGGAAGCATAAGTGTTTTTCCTAGGCTAAAGGAGGCTCTAAAGGTAGCATCATTGTTTCCTAGGCTAAATGAGGGTCTAAAGGAAGCATCAGTGTTTCCTAGGCTAAAGGAGCTTCTAATGGAAGCATCAGTGTTTCCTAGGCTAAATGAGGCTCTAAAGGAAGCATCAGTGTTTCCTAGGCTAAACGAGGCTCTAAAGGAAGCATCAGTGTTTCCTAGGCTAAAGGAGGCTCTAAAGGAAGTATCAGTGTTTTCTAGGCTAAAGGGGGCTCTAAAGCAAGCATCAGTGTTTCCTAGGCTAAAGGAGGCTCTAAAGGAGGCATCAGTGTTTCCTAGGCTAAAGGAGGCTCTAAAGGAAGCATCAATTTTTCCTATGCTAAAGGAGGCTCTAAAGGAAGCATCAGTGTTTCCAAGGCTAAAGGAAGCATCAGTGTTTCCTAGGCTAAAGGGGGCTCTAAAGGAAGCATCAGTGTTTCCTCGGCTAAAGGAAGCATCAGTGTTTCCTAGGCTAAAGGAAGCATCAGTGTTTCCTAGGCTAAAGGAGGCTCTAAAGGAAGCATCAGTGTTTCCTAGGCTAAAGGAAGCATCAGTGTTTCCTAGGCTACAGGAGGCTCTAAAGTAAGCATCAGTGTTTCCTAGGCTAAAGGAAGCATCAGTGTTTCCTAGGCTAAAGGAGGCTCTAACGGAAGGGTCAGTGTTTTCTAGGCTAAAGGAGGCTCTAAAGGAAGTATCAGTGTTTTCTAGGCTAAAGGAGGCTCTAAAGGAAGTATCAATGTTTCCTATGCTAAAGGAGGCTCAAAAGGAAGCATCAGTGTTTCATAGGCTAAAGGAAGCTCTAAAGGAAGCATCAATGTTTCCTATGCTAAAGGAGGCTCTAAAGGAAGCATCAGTGTTTCCAAGGTTAAAGGAAGCATCAGTGTTTCCTAGGCTAAAGGGGGCTCTAAAGGAAGCATCAGTGTTTCCTAGGCTAAAGGGGGCTCTAAAGGAAGCATCAGTGTTTCCTAGGCTAAAGGAAGCATCAGTGTTTCCTAGGCTAAAGGAGGCTCTAAAGGAAGCATCAGTGTTTCCAAGGCTAAAGGAAGCATCAGTGTTTCCTAGGCTAAAGGAAGCATCAGTGTTTCCTAGGCTAAAGGAGGCTCTAAAGGAAGCATCAGTGTTTCCTAGGCTAAAGGAGGCTCTAAAGGAAGCATCATTGTTTCCTAGGCTAAAGGAAGCATCAGTGTTTCCTAGGCTAAAGGAGGCTCTAAAGGAAGAATCAGTGTTTCCTAGGCTAAAGGAAGCATCAGTGTTTCCTAGGCTACAGGAGGCTCTAAAGTAAGCATCAGTGTTTCCTAGTATAAAGGAAGCATTAGTGTTTCCTAGGCTAAAGGAGGCTCTAAAGGAAGCATCAGTGTTCCCTAGGCTAAAGGAGGCTCTAAAGGAAGCATCAGTGTTTCCTCGGCTAAAGGAGGCTCTAAAGGAAGCATCAGTGTTCCCTAGGCTAAAGGAGGCTCTAAAGGAAGCATCAGTGTTTCCTAGGCTAAAGGAGGCTCTAAAGGTAGCATCATTGTTTCCTAGGCTAAAGGAGGCTCTAAAGGAGGCATCAGTGTTTCCTAGGCTAAAGGAGGCTCTAAAGGAAGCATCAATTTTTCCTATGCTAAAGGAGGCTCTAAAGGAAGCATCAGTGTTTCCAAGGCTAAAGGAAGCATCAGTGTTTCCTAGGCTAAAGGGGGCTCTAAAGGAAGCATCAGTGTTTCCTCGGCTAAAGGAAGCATCAGTGTTTCCTAGGCTAAAGGAAGCATCAGTGTTTCCTAGGCTAAAGGAGGCTCTAAAGGAAGCATCAGTGTTTCCTAGGCTAAAGGAAGCATCAGTGTTTCCTAGGCTACAGGAGGCTCTAAAGTAAGCATCAGTGTTTCCTAGGCTAAAGGAAGCATCAGTGTTTCCTAGGCTAAAGGAGGCTCTAACGGAAGGGTCAGTGTTTTCTAGGCTAAAGGAGGCTCTAAAGGAAGTATCAGTGTTTTCTAGGCTAAAGGAGGCTCTAAAGGAAGTATCAATGTTTCCTATGCTAAAGGAGGCTCAAAAGGAAGCATCAGTGTTTCATAGGCTAAAGGAAGCTCTAAAGGAAGCATCAATGTTTCCTATGCTAAAGGAGGCTCTAAAGGAAGCATCAGTGTTTCCAAGGTTAAAGGAAGCATCAGTGTTTCCTAGGCTAAAGGGGGCTCTAAAGGAAGCATCAGTGTTTCCTAGGCTAAAGGAAGCATCAGTGTTTCCTAGGCTAAAGGAGGCTCTAAAGGAAGCATCAGTGTTTCCAAGGCTAAAGGAAGCATCAGTGTTTCCTAGGCTAAAGGAAGCATCAGTGTTTCCTAGGCTAAAGGAGGCTCTAAAGGAAGCATCAGTGTTTCCTAGGCTAAAGGAGGCTCTAAAGGAAGCATCATTGTTTCCTAGGCTAAAGGAAGCATCAGTGTTTCCTAGGCTAAAGGAGGCTCTAAAGGAAGCATCAGTGTTTCCTAGGCTAAAGGAAGCATCAGTGTTTCCTAGGCTACAGGAGGCTCTAAAGTAAGCATCAGTGTTTCCTAGTATAAAGGAAGCATTAGTGTTTCCTAGGCTAAAGGAGGCTCTAAAGGAAGCATCAGTGTTCCCTAGGCTAAAGGAGGCTCTAAAGGAAGCATCAGTGTTTCCTCGGCTAAAGGAGGCTCTAAAGGAAGCATCAGTGTTTCATAGGCTAAAGGAGGCTCTAAAGGAAGCATCAATGTTTCCTATGCTAAAGGAGGCTCTAAAGGAAGCATCAGTGTTTCCTAGTCTAAAGGAGGCTCTAAAGGAAGCATCAGTGTTTCCTAGGCTGAAGGAGGCTTTAAAGGAAGCATCAGTGTTTGGTAGGCTAAAGGAAGCATCAGTGTTTCCCAGGCTAAAGGAGGTTCTAAAAGAAGAATCATTGTTTCCTAGGCTAAAGGAGGTTCTACAGGAAGCATCAGTGTTTCCTAGGCTAAAGGAGGCTCTAAAGGAAGCATCAGTGTTTCCTAGGCTAAAGGAAGCATCAGTCTTTCCTCGGATAAAGGACGCTCTAAAGGAAGCATCAGTGTTTCCTCTGCTAAAGGAAGCATCAGTGTTTCCTAGGCTAAAGGAGGCTCTAAAGGAAGCATCAGTGTTTCCTAGGCTAAAGGAGGCTCTAAAGGAAGCATCAGTGTTTCCTAGGCTAAAGGAGGTTCTAAAGGAAGCATCAGTGTTTCCTAGGCTAAAGGAGGTTCTAAAGGAAGCATCAGTGTTTCCTAGGCTAAAGGAAGCATCAGTCTTTCCTCAGATAAAGGAGGCTCTACAGGAAGCATCAGTGTTTCGTAGACTAAAGGAGGCTCTAAAGGTAGTATCAGTGTTTCGTAGGCTAAAGGAGGTTCTAAAGGAAGCATCAGTGTTTCCTAGGCTAAATGAGGCTCTAAAGGAAGCATCAGTGTTTCCTAGGCTAAAGGAGGCTCTAAAGTAAGCATCAGTGTTTCCTAGGCTAAAGTAGGCTCTAAAGGAAGCATCAGTGTTTCCTAGGCTAAAGGAAGCATCAGTGTTTCCTAGGCTAAAGGAGGCTCTAAAGGAAGCATCAGTGTTTCCTCTGCTAAAGGAGGCTCTAAAGGAAGCATCAGTGTTTCCTAGGCTAAAGGAGGCTCTAAATGAAGTATCAGTGTTTTCTAGGCTAAAGGGGGCTCTAAAGCAAGCATCAGTGTTTCCTAGGCTAAAGGAGGCTCTAAAAGAAGCATCATTGTTTCCTAGGCTAAATGAGGCTCTAAGGGAAGCATCAGTGTTTCCTAGGCTAAATGAGGCTCTAAAGGAAGCATCAGTGTTTCCTAGGCTAAACAAGGCTCTAAAGGAAGCATCAGTGTTTGCTAGGCTAAAGGAGGCTCGAAAGGAAGTATCAGTGTTTTCTAGGCTAAAGGAGGCTCTAAAGGAAGCATCAGTGTTTCCTCAGCTAAAGGAGGCTCTAAATGAAGCATCAGTGTTTCCTAGGCTAAAGGAGGCTCTAAAGGAAGCATCAGTGTTTCCTAGGCTAAAGGAGCTTCTAATGGAAGCATCAGTGTTTCCTAGGCTAAAGGAAGCATCAGTGTTTCCTAGGCTAAAGGAGGCTCTAAAGGAAGTGTCAGTGTTTTCTAGGCTAAAGGAGGCTCTAAAGGAAGTATCAGTGTTTTCTAGGCTAAAGGAGGCTCTAAAGGAAGTATCAATGTTTTCTAGGCTAAAGGAGGCTCAAAAGGAAGCATCAGTGTTTCATAGGCTAAAGGAGGCTCTAAAGGAAGCATCAATGTTTCCTATGCTAAAGGAGGCTCTAAAGGAAGCATCAGTGTTTCCTAGTCTAAAGGAGGTTCTAAAAGAAGAATCAGTGTTACCTAGGCTAAAGGAGGTTCTAAAGGAAGCATCAGTGTTTCCTAGGCTAAAGGAGGCTCTAAAGGAAGCATCAGTGTTTCCTAGGCTAAAGGAAGCATCAGTCTTTCCTCGGATAAAGGACGCTCTAAAAGAAGAATCAGTGTTTCCTAGGCTAAAGGAGGTTCTAAAGGAAGCATCAGTGTTTCCTAGGCTAAAGGAGGCTCTAAAGGAAGCATCAGTGTTTCCTAGGCTAAAGGAAGCATCAGTCTTTCCTCGGATAAAGGACGCTCTAAAGGAAGCATCAGTGTTTCCTCTGCTAAAGGAAGCATCAGTGTTTCCTAGGCTAAAGGAGGCTCTAAAGGAAGCATCAGTGTTTCCTAGGCTAAAGGAGGTTCTAAAGGAAGCATCAGTGTTTCCTAGGCTAAAGGAGGTTCTAAAGGAAGCATCAGTGTTTCCTAGGCTAAAGGAAGCATCAGTCTTTCCTCAGATAAAGGAGGCTCTACAGGAAGCATCAGTGTTTCGTAGACTAAAGGAGGCTCTAAAGGTAGTATCAGTGTTTCGTAGGCTAAAGGAGGTTCTAAAGGAAGCATCAGTGTTTCCTAGGGTAAAGGAGGCTCTAAAGGAAGCATCAGTGTTTCCTAGGCTAAAGGAGGCTCTATAGGAAGCATCAGTGTTTCCTAGGCTAAATGAGGCTCTAAAGGAAGCATATGTGTTTCCTAGGCTAAAGGAGGCTCTAAAGTAAGCATCAGTGTTTCCTAGGCTAAAGTAGGCTCTAAAGGAAGCATCAGTGTTTCCTAGGCTAAAGGAAGCATCAGTGTTTCCTAGGCTAAAGGAGGCTCTAAAGGAAGCATCAGTGTTTCCTCTGCTAAAGGAGGCTCTAAAGGAAGCATCAGTGTTTCCTAGGCTAAAGGAGGCTCTAAAGGAAGTATCAGTGTTTTCTAGGCTAAAGGGGGCTCTAAAGCAAGCATCAGTGTTTCCTAGGCTAAAGGAGGATCTAAAGGAGGCATCAGTGTTTCCTAGGCTAAAGGAGGCTCTAAAGGAAGCATCAATTTTTCCTATGCTAAAGGAGGCTCTAAAGGAAGCATCAGTGTTTCCTAGGCTAAAGGAGGCTCTAAAGGAAGCATCAGTGTTTCCTCTGCTAAAGGAGGCTCTAAAGGAAGCATCAGTGTTTCCTAGGCTAAAGGAGGCTCTAAAGGTAGCATCATTGTTTCCTAGGCTAAAGGAGGCTCTAAGGGAAGCATCAGTGTGTCCTAGGCTAAAGGAGGCTCTAAAGGAAGCATCAGTGTTTCCTAGGCTAAAGGAGGCTCTAAAGGTAGCATCATTGTTTCCTAGGCTAAATGAGGGTCTAAAGGAAGCATCAGTGTTTCCTAGGCTAAAGGAGCTTCTAATGGAAGCATCAGTGTTTCCTAGGCTAAACGAGGCTCTAAAGGAAGCATCAGTGTTTCCTAGGCTAAAGGAGGCTCTAAAGGAAGCATCAGTGTTTCCTAGGCTAAAGGAAGCATCAGTGTTTCCTAGGCTAAAGGAGGCTCTAAAGGAAGCATCAGTGTTTCCTCTGCTAAAGGAGGCTCAAAAGGAAGTATCAGTGTTTCATAGGCTAAAGGAGGCTCTAAAGGAAGCATCAATGTTTCCTATGCTAAAGGAGGCTCTAAAGGAAGCATCAGTGTTTCCAAGGTTAAAGGAAGCATCAGTGTTTCCTAGGCTAAAGGGGGCTCTAAAGGAAGCATCAGTGTTTCCTCGGCTAAAGGAAGCATCAGTGTTTCCTAGGCTAAAGGAGGCTCTAAAGGAAGCATCAGTGTTTCCAAGGCTAAAGGAAGCATCAGTGTTTCCTAGGCTAAAGGAGGCTCTAAAGGAAGCATCAGTGTTTCCTAGGCTAAAGGAGGCTCTAAAGGAAGCATCAGTGTTTCCTAGGCTAAAGGAAGCATCAGTGTTTCCTAGGCTAAAGGAGGCTCTAAAGGAAGCATCAGTGTTTCCTAGGCTATAGAAGGTTCTAAAGGAAGCATCAGTGTTTCCTAGGCTAAAGGAAGCATCACTGTTTCCTAGGCTAAAGGAAGCATCAGTGTTTCCTAGGCTTTAGGAAGCATCAGTGTTTCTCAGGCTAAAGGAGGCTCTAAAGGAAGAATCAGTATTTCCTAGTCTAAAGGAGGCATCAGTGTTTCCTAGGCTAAAGGAGGCTCAAAAGGAAGCATCTGTGTTTCCTAGGCTAAAGGAGGCTCTAAAGGAAGCATCAGTGTTTCCTCAGCTAAAGGAGGCTCTAAAGGAAGCATCAGTGTTTCCTATGCTAAAGGAGATTCTAAATGAAGCATCAGTGTTTCCTAGGCTAAAGGAGGCTCTAAAGCAAGCATCAGTGTTTCCTAGGCTAAAGGAAGCATCAGTGTTTCCAAGACTAAAGGAAGCATCAGTGTTTCCTAGGCTAAAGGAAGCATCAGTGTTTCCTAGGCTAAAGAAGGCTCTAAAGGAAGCATCAGTGTTTCCTATGCTATAGGAAGCATCAGTGTTTCCGAGGCTAAAGGAGGCTCTAAAGGAAGCATCAGTGTTTCCTAGGCTATAGGAAGCATCAGTGTTTCCTAGGCTAAAGGAGGCTCTAAAGGAAGCATCAGTGTTTCCTCGGCTAAAGGAGGCTCTAAAGGAAGCATCAGTGTTTCCTAGGCTAAAGGAAGCATCAGTGTTTCCTAGGATAAAAGAGGCTCTAAAGGAAGCATCAGTGTTTCCTACGCTATAGGAAGCATCAGTGTTTCCTAGGCTAAAGGAGGCTCTAAAGGAAGCATCAGTGTTTCCAAGGCTATAGGAAGCATCAGTGTTTCCTAGGCTAAAGGAGGCTCTAAAGGAAGCATCAGTGTTTCCTAGGCTAAAGGAAGCATCAGTGTTTCCTAGGCTAAAGGAGGCTCTAAAGGAAGCATCAGTGTTTCCTCTGCTAAAGGAGGCTCTAAAGGAAGCATCAGTGTTTCCTAGGCTAAAGGAGGCTCTAAAGGTAGCATCATTGTTTCCTAGGCTAAAGGAGGCTCTAAGGGAAGCATCAGTGTGTCCTAGGCTAAAGGAGGCTCTAAAGGAAGCATCAGTGTTTCCTAGGCTAAAGGAGGCTCTAAAGGTAGCATCATTGTTTCCTAGGCTAAATGAGGGTCTAAAGGAAGCATCAGTGTTACCTAGGCTAAAGGAGCTTCTAATGGAAGCATCAGTGTTTCCTAGGCTAAACGAGGCTCTAAAGGAAGCATCAGTGTTTCCTAGGCTAAACGAGGCTCTAAAGGAAGCATCAGTGTTTCCTAGGCTAAAGGAAGCATCAGTGTTTCCTAGGCTAAAGGAGGCTCTAAAGGAAGCATCAGTGTTTCCTAGGCTAAAGGAAGCATCAGTGTTTCCTAGGCTAAAGGAGGCTCTAAAGGAAGCATCAGTGTTTCCTCTGCTAAAGGAGGCTCTAAAGGAAGCATCAGTGTTTCCTAGGCTAAAGGATGCTCTAAAGGTAGCATCATTGTTTCCTAGGCTAAAGGAGGCTCTAAGGGAAGCATCAGTGTGTCCTAGGCTAAAGGAGGCTCTAAAGGAAGCATCAGTGTTTCCTAGGCTAAATGAGGGTCTAAAGGAAGCATCAGTGTTTCCTAGGCTAAAGGAGGCTCTAAAGGAAGCATCAGTGTTTCCTCTGCTAAAGGAGGCTCTAAAGGAAGCATCAGTGTTTCCTAGGCTAAAGGAGGCTCTAAAGGTAGCATCATTGTTTCCTAGGCTAAAGGAGGCTCTAAGGGAAGCATCAGTGTGTCCTAGGCTAAAGGAGGCTCTAAAGGAAGCATCAGTGTTTCCTAGGCTAAAGGAGGCTCTAAAGGTAGCATCATTGTTTCCTAGGCTAAATGAGGGTCTAAAGGAAGCATCAGTGTTTCCTAGGCTAAAGGAGCTTCTAATGGAAGCATCAGTGTTTCCTAGGCTAAACGAGGCTCTAAAGGAAGCATCAGTGTTTCCTAGGCTAAAGGAGGCTCTAAAGGAAGCATCAGTGTTTCCTAGGCTAAAGGAAGCATCAGTGTTTCCTAGGCTAAAGGAGGCTCTAAAGGAAGCATCAGTGTTTCCTCTGCTAAAGGAGGCTCAAAAGGAAGTATCAGTGTTTCATAGGCTAAAGGAGGCTCTAAAGGAAGCATCAATGTTTCCTATGCTAAAGGAGGCTCTAAAGGAAGCATCAGTGTTTCCAAGGTTAAAGGAAGCATCAGTGTTTCCTAGGCTAAAGGGGGCTCTAAAGGAAGCATCAGTGTTTCCTCGGCTAAAGGAAGCATCAGTGTTTCCTAGGCTAAAGGAGGCTCTAAAGGAAGCATCAGTGTTTCCAAGGCTAAAGGAAGCATCAGTGTTTCCTAGGCTAAAGGAGGCTCTAAAGGAAGCATCAGTGTTTCCTAGGCTAAAGGAGGCTCTAAAGGAAGCATCAGTGTTTCCTAGGCTAAAGGAAGCATCAGTGTTTCCTAGGCTAAAGGAGGCTCTAAAGGAAGCATCAGTGTTTCCTAGGCTATAGAAGGTTCTAAAGGAAGCATCAGTGTTTCCTAGGCTAAAGGAAGCATCACTGTTTCCTAGGCTAAAGGAAGCATCAGTGTTTCCTAGGCTTTAGGAAGCATCAGTGTTTCTCAGGCTAAAGGAGGCTCTAAAGGAAGAATCAGTATTTCCTAGTCTAAAGGAGGCATCAGTGTTTCCTAGGCTAAAGGAGGCTCTAAAGGAAGCATCTGTGTTTCCTAGGCTAAAGGAGGCTCTAAAGGAAGCATCAGTGTTTCCTCAGCTAAAGGAGGCTCTAAAGGAAGCATCAGTGTTTCCTATGCTAAAGGAGATTCTAAATGAAGCATCAGTGTTTCCTAGGCTAAAGGAGGCTCTAAAGCAAGCATCAGTGTTTCCTAGGCTAAAGGAAGCATCAGTGTTTCCAAGACTAAAGGAAGCATCAGTGTTTCCTAGGCTAAAGGAAGCATCAGTGTTTCCTAGGCTAAAGAAGGCTCTAAAGGAAGCATCAGTGTTTCCTATGCTATAGGAAGCATCAGTGTTTCCGAGGCTAAAGGAGGCTCTAAAGGAAGCATCAGTGTTTCCTAGGCTATAGGAAGCATCAGTGTTTCCTAGGCTAAAGGAGGCTCTAAAGGAAGCATCAGTGTTTCCTCGGCTAAAGGAGGCTCTAAAGGAAGCATCAGTGTTTCCTAGGCTAAAGGAAGCATCAGTGTTTCCTAGGATAAAAGAGGCTCTAAAGGAAGCATCAGTGTTTCCTACGCTATAGGAAGCATCAGTGTTTCCTAGGCTAAAGGAGGCTCTAAAGGAAGCATCAGTGTTTCCAAGGCTATAGGAAGCATCAGTGTTTCCTAGGCTAAAGGAGGCTCTAAAGGAAGCATCAGTGTTTCCTAGGCTAAAGGAAGCATCAGTGTTTCCTAGGCTAAAGGAGGCTCTAAAGGAAGCATCAGTGTTTCCTCTGCTAAAGGAGGCTCTAAAGGAAGCATCAGTGTTTCCTAGGCTAAAGGAGGCTCTAAAGGTAGCATCATTGTTTCCTAGGCTAAAGGAGGCTCTAAGGGAAGCATCAGTGTGTCCTAGGCTAAAGGAGGCTCTAAAGGAAGCATCAGTGTTTCCTAGGCTAAAGGAGGCTCTAAAGGTAGCATCATTGTTTCCTAGGCTAAATGAGGGTCTAAAGGAAGCATCAGTGTTACCTAGGCTAAAGGAGCTTCTAATGGAAGCATCAGTGTTTCCTAGGCTAAACGAGGCTCTAAAGGAAGCATCAGTGTTTCCTAGGCTAAACGAGGCTCTAAAGGAAGCATCAGTGTTTCCTAGGCTAAAGGAAGCATCAGTGTTTCCTAGGCTAAAGGAGGCTCTAAAGGAAGCATCAGTGTTTCCTAGGCTAAAGGAAGCATCAGTGTTTCCTAGGCTAAAGGAGGCTCTAAAGGAAGCATCAGTGTTTCCTCTGCTAAAGGAGGCTCTAAAGGAAGCATCAGTGTTTCCTAGGCTAAAGGATGCTCTAAAGGTAGCATCATTGTTTCCTAGGCTAAAGGAGGCTCTAAGGGAAGCATCAGTGTGTCCTAGGCTAAAGGAGGCTCTAAAGGAAGCATCAGTGTTTCCTAGGCTAAATGAGGGTCTAAAGGAAGCATCAGTGTTTCCTAGGCTAAAGGAGCTTCTAATGGCAGCATCAGTGTTTCCTAGGCTAAACGAGGCTCTAAAGGAAGCATCAGTGTTTCATAGGCTAAACGAGGCTCTAAAGTAAGCATCAGTGTTTCCTAGGCTAAAGGAAGCATCACTGTTTCCTAGGCTAAAGGAGGCTCTAAAGGAAGCATCAGTGTTTCCTAGGCTAAAGGAAGCATCAGTGTTTCCTAGGCTAAAGGAGGCTCTAAAGGAAGCATCAGTGTTTCCTCTGCTAAAGGAGGCTCTAAAGGAAGCATCAGTGTTTCCTAGGCTAAAGGAGGCTCTAAAGGTAGCATCATTGTTTCCTAGGCTAAAGGAGGCTCTAAGGGAAGCATCAGTGTGTCCTAGGCTAAAGGAGGCTCTAAAGGAAGCATCAGTGTTTCCTAGGCTAAAGGAGGCTCTAAAGGTAGCATCATTGTTTCCTAGGCTAAATGAGGGTCTAAAGGAAGCATCAGTGTTTCCTAGGCTAAAGGAGCTTCTAATGGAAGCATCATTGTTTCCTAGGCTAAACGAGGCTCTAAAGGAAGCATCAGTGTTTCCTAGGCTAAACGAGGCTCTAAAGGAAGCATCAGTGTTTCCTAGGCTAAAGGAGGCTCTAAAGGAGGCATCAGTGTTTCCTAGGCTAAAGGAGGCTCTAAAGGAAGCATCAATTTTTCCTATGCTAAAGGGGGCTCTAAAGGAAGCATCAGTGTTTCCTCGGCTAAAGGAAGCATCAGTGTTTCCTAGGCTAAAGGAAGCATCAGTGTTCCCTAGGCTAAAGGAGGCTCTAAAGGAAGCATCAGTGTTTCCTAGGCTAAAGGAAGCATCAGTGTTTCCTAGGCTACAGGAGGCTCTAAAGTAAGCATCAGTGTTTCCTAGTATAAAGGAAGCATCAGTGTTTCCTAGGCTAAAGGAGGCTCTAAAGGAAGCATCAGTGTTCCCTAGGCTAAAGGAGGCTCTAAAGGAAGCATCAGTGTTTCCTCGGCTAAAGGAGGCTCTAAAGGAAGCATCAGTGTTTCCTAGGCTAAAGGAGCTTCTAATGGAAGCATCAGTGTTTCCTAGGCTAAAGGAAGCATCAGTGTTTCCTAGGCTAAAGGAGGCTCTAAAGGAAGTGTCAGTGTTTTCTAGGCTAAAGGAGGCTCTAAAGGAAGTATCAGTGTTTTCTAGGCTAAAGGAGGCTCTAAAGGAAGTATCAATGTTTCCTATGCTAAAGGAGGCTCAAAAGGAAGCATCAGTGTTTCATAGGCTAAAGGAGGCTCTAAAGGAAGCATCAATGTTTCCTATGCTAAAGGAGGCTCTAAAGGAAGCATCAGTGTTTCCAAGGTTAAAGGAAGCATCAGTGTTTCCTAGCCTAAAGGGGGCTCTAAAGGAAGCATCAGTGTTTCCTAGGCTAAAGGAAGCATCAGTGTTTCCTAGGCTAAAGGAGGCTCTAAAGGAAGCATCAGTGTTTCCAAGGCTAAAGGAAGCATCAGTGTTTCCTAGGCTAAAGGAAGCATCAGTGTTTCCTAGGCTAAAGGAGGCTCTAAAGGAAGCATCAGTGTTTCCTAGGCTAAAGGAGGCTCTAAAGGAAGCATCGGTGTTTCCTAGGCTAAAGGAGGCTCTAAAGGAAGCATCATTGTTTCCTAGGCTAAAGGAAGCATCAGTGTTTCCTAGGCTAAAGGAGGCTCTAAAGGAAGCATCAGTGTTTCCTAGGCTAAAGGAAGCATCAGTGTTTCCTAGGCTACAGGAGGCTCTAAAATAAGCATCAGTGTTTCCTAGTATAAAGGAAGCATTAGTGTTTCCTAGGCTAAAGGAGGCTCTAAAGGAAGCATCAGTGTTTCCTAGGCTAAAGGAGGCTCTAAAGGTAGCATCATTGTTTCCTAGGCTAAAGGAGGCTCTAAGGGAAGCATCAGTGTTTCCTAGGCTAAATGAGGCTCTAAAGGAAGCATCAGTGTTTCCTAGGCTAAACAAGGCTCTAAAGGAAGCATCAGTGTTTGCTAGGCTAAAGGAGGCTCGAAAGGAAGTATCAGTGTTTTCTAGGCTAAAGGAGGCTCTAAAGGAAGCATCAGTGTTTCCTCAGCTAAAGGAGGCTCTAAAGGAAGCATCAGTGTTTCCTATGCTAAAGGAGGCTCTAAATGAAGCATCAGTGTTTCCTAGGCTAAAGGAAGCATCAGTGTTTCCAAGACTAAAGGAAGCATCAGTGTTTCCTAGGCTTAAGGAAGCATCAGTGTTTCCTAGGCTAAAGAAGGCTCTAAAGGAAGTATCAGTGTTTCCTATGCTATAGGAAGCATCAGTGTTTCTGAGGCTAAAGGAGGCTCTAAAGGAAGCATCAGTGTTTCCTAGGCTATAGGAAGCATCAGTGTTTCCTAGGCTAAAGGAGGCTCTAAAGGAAGCATCAGTGTTTCCTCGGCTAAAGGAGGCTCTAAAGGAAGCATCAGTGTTTCCTAGGCTAAAGGAAGCATCTGTGTTTCCTAGTATAAAAGAGGCTCTAAAGGAAGCATCAGTGTTTCCTACGCTATAGGAAGCATCAGTGTTTCCTAGGCTAAAGGAGGCTCTAAAGGAAGCATCAGTGTTTCCAAGACTATAGGAAGCATCAGTGTTTCCTAGGCTAAAGGAGGCTCTAAAGGAAGCATCAGTGTTTCCTCGGCTAAAGGAAGCATCAGTGTTTCCTAGGCTAAAGGAAGCATCAGTGTTTCCTAGGCTAAAGGAGGCTCTAAAGGAAGCATCAGTGTTTCCAAGGCTAAAGGAAGCATCAGTGTTTCCTAGGCTAAAGGAAGCATCAGTGTTTCCTAGGCTAAACGAGGCTCTAAAGGAAGCATCAGTGTTTCCTAGGCTAAAGGAGGCTCTAAAGGAGGCATCAGTGTTTCCTAGGCTAAAGGAGGCTCTAAAGGAAGCATCAATTTTTCCTATGCTAAAGGAGGCTCTAAAGGAAGCATCAGTGTTTCCAAGGCTAAAGGAAGCATCAGTGTTTCCTAGGCTAAAGGGGGCTCTAAAGGAAGCATCAGTGTTTCCTCGGCTAAAGGAAGCATCAGTGTTTCCTAGGCTAAAGGAAGCATCAGTGTTCCCTAGGCTAAAGGAGGCTCTAAAGGAAGCATCAGTGTTTCCTAGGCTAAACGAAGCATCAGTGTTTCCTAGGCTACAGGAGGCTCTAAAGTAAGCATCAGTGTTTCCTAGTATAAAGGAAGCATCAGTGTTTCCTAGGCTAAAGGAGGCTCTAAAGGAAGCATCAGTGTTCCCTAGGCTAAAGGAGGCTCTAAAGGAAGCATCAGTGTTTCCTCGGCTAAAGGAGGCTCTAAAGGAAGCATCAGTGTTTCCTAGGCTAAAGGAGCTTCTAATGGAAGCATCAGTGTTTCCTAGGCTAAAGGAAGCATCAGTGTTTCCTAGGCTAAAGGAGGCTCTAAAGGAAGTGTCAGTGTTTTCTAGGCTAAAGGAGGCTCTAAAGGAAGTATCAGTGTTTTCTAGGCTAAAGGAGGCTCTAAAGGAAGTATCAATGTTTCCTATGCTAAAGGAGGCTCAAAAGGAAGCATCAGTGTTTCATAGGCTAAAGGAGGCTCTAAAGGAAGCATCAATGTTTCCTATGCTAAAGGAGGCTCTAAAGGAAGCATCAGTGTTTCCAAGGTTAAAGGAAGCATCAGTGTTTCCTAGCCTAAAGGGGGCTCTAAAGGAAGCATCAGTGTTTCCTAGGCTAAAGGAAGCATCAGTGTTTCCTAGGCTAAAGGAGGCTCTAAAGGAAGCATCAGTGTTTCCAAGGCTAAAGGAAGCATCAGTGTTTCCTAGGCTAAAGGAAGCATCAGTGTTTCCTAGGCTAAAGGAGGCTCTAAAGGAAGCATCAGTGTTTCCTAGGCTAAAGGAGGCTCTAAAGGAAGCATCGGTGTTTCCTAGGCTAAAGGAGGCTCTAAAGGAAGCATCATTGTTTCCTAGGCTAAAGGAAGCATCAGTGTTTCCTAGGCTAAAGGAGGCTCTAAAGGAAGCATCAGTGTTTCCTAGGCTAAAGGAAGCATCAGTGTTTCCTAGGCTACAGGAGGCTCTAAAATAAGCATCAGTGTTTCCTAGTATAAAGGAAGCATTAGTGTTTCCTAGGCTAAAGGAGGCTCTAAAGGAAGCATCAGTGTTTCCTAGGCTAAAGGAGGCTCTAAAGGTAGCATCATTGTTTCCTAGGCTAAAGGAGGCTCTAAGGGAAGCATCAGTGTTTCCTAGGCTAAATGAGGCTCTAAAGGAAGCATCAGTGTTTCCTAGGCTAAACAAGGCTCTAAAGGAAGCATCAGTGTTTGCTAGGCTAAAGGAGGCTCGAAAGGAAGTATCAGTGTTTTCTAGGCTAAAGGAGGCTCTAAAGGAAGCATCAGTGTTTCCTCAGCTAAAGGAGGCTCTAAAGGAAGCATCAGTGTTTCCTATGCTAAAGGAGGCTCTAAATGAAGCATCAGTGTTTCCTAGGCTAAAGGAAGCATCAGTGTTTCCAAGACTAAAGGAAGCATCAGTGTTTCCTAGGCTTAAGGAAGCATCAGTGTTTCCTAGGCTAAAGAAGGCTCTAAAGGAAGTATCAGTGTTTCCTATGCTATAGGAAGCATCAGTGTTTCCGAGGCTAAAGGAGGCTCTAAAGGAAGCATCAGTGTTTCCTAGGCTATAGGAAGCATCAGTGTTTCCTAGGCTAAAGGAGGCTCTAAAGGAAGCATCAGTGTTTCCTCGGCTAAAGGAGGCTCTAAAGGAAGCATCAGTGTTTCCTAGGCTAAAGGAAGCATCAGTGTTTCCTAGTATAAAAGAGGCTCTAAAGGAAGCATCAGTGTTTCCTACGCTATAGGAAGCATCAGTGTTTCCTAGGCTAAAGGAGGCTCTAAAGGAAGCATCAGTGTTTCCAAGACTATAGGAAGCATCAGTGTTTCCTAGGCTAAAGGAGGCTCTAAAGGAAGCATCAGTGTTTCCTCGGCTAAAGGAAGCATCAGTGTTTCCTAGGCTAAAGGAAGCATCAGTGTTTCCTAGGCTAAAGGAGGCTCTAAAGGAAGCATCAGTGTTTCCAAGGCTAAAGGAAGCATCAGTGTTTCCTAGGCTAAAGGAAGCATCAGTGTTTCCTAGGCTAAAGGAGGCTCTAAAGGAAGCATCAGTGTTTCCTAGGCTAAAGGAGGCTCTAAAGGAAGCATCAGTGTTTCCTAGGCTAAAGGAGGCTCTAAAGGAAGCATCAGTGTTTCCTAGGCTAAAGGAAGCATCAGTGTTTCCTAGGCTAAAGGAGGCTTTAAAGGAAGCATCAGTGTTTCCTAGGCTAAAGGAAGCATCAGTGTTTCCTAGGCTACAGGAGGCTCTAAAGTAAGCATCAGTGTTTCCTAGTATAAAGGAAGCATCAGTGTTTCCTAGGCTTAAGGAGGCTCTAAAGGAAGCATCAGTGTTCCCTAGGCTAAAGGAGGCTCTAAAGGAAGCATCAGTGTTTCCTCGGCTAAAGGAGGCTCTAAAGGAAGCATCAGTGTTTCCTAGGCTAAAGGAGGCTCTAAAGGTAGCATCATTGTTTCCTAGGCTAAAGGAGGCTCTAAGGGAAGCATCAGTGTTTCCTAGGCTAAATGAGGCTCTAAAGGAAGCATCAGTGTTTCCTAGGCTAAACAAGGCTCTAAAGGAAGCATCAGTGTTTGCTAGGCTAAAGGAGGCTCGAAAGGAAGTATCAGTGTTTTCTAGGCTAAAGGAGGCTCTAAAGGAAGCATCAGTGTTTCCTCAGCTAAAGGAGGCTCTAAAGGAAGCATCAGTGTTTCCTATGCTAAAGGAGGCTCTAAATGAAGCATCAGTGTTTACTAGGCTAAAGGAGGCTCTAAAGGAAGCATCAGTGTTTCCTAGGCTAAAGGAAGCATCAGTGTTTCCTAGGATAAAAGAGGCTCTAAAGGAAGCATCAGTGTTTCCTACGCTATAGGAAGCATCAGTGTTTCCTAGGCTAAAGGAGGCTCTAAAGGAAGCATCAGTGTTTCCAAGGCTATAGGAAGTATCAGTGTTTCCTAGGCTAAAGGAGGCTCTAAAGGAAGCATCAGTGTTTCCTCGGCTAAAGGAAGCATCAGTGTTTCCTAGGCTAAAGGAAGCATCAGTGTTTCCTAGGCTAAAGGAGGCTCTAAAGGAAGCATCAGTGTTTCCTAGGCTAAAGGAAGCATCAGTGTTTCCTAGGCTAAAGGAGCTTCTAATGGAAGCATCAGTGTTTCCTAGGCTAAAGGAAGCATCAGTGTTTCCTAGGCTAAAGGAGGCTCTAAAGGAAGTGTCAGTGTTTTCTAGGCTAAAGGAGGCTCTAAAGGAAGTATCAGTGTTTTCTAGGCTAAAGGAGGCTCTAAAGGAAGTATCAATGTTTCCTAGGCTAAAGGAAGCATCAGTGTTTCCAAGACTAAAGGAAGCATCAGTGTTTCCTAGGCTAAAGGAAGCATCAGTGTTTCCTAGGCTAAAGAAGGCTCTAAAGGAAGCATCAGTGTTTCCTATGCTATAGGAAGCATCAGTGTTTCCGAGGCTAAAGGAGGCTCTAAAGGAAGCATCAGTGTTTCCTAGGCTATAGGAAGCATCAGTGTTTCCTAGGCTAAAGGAGGCTCTAAAGGAAGCATCAGTGTTTCCTCGGCTAAAGGAGGCTCTAAAGGAAGCATCAGTGTTTCCTAGGCTAAAGGAAGCATCAGTGTTTCCTAGTATAAAGGAGGCTCTAAAGGAAGTGTCAGTGTTTTCTAGGCTAAAGGAGGCTCTAAAGGAAGTATCAGTGTTTTCTAGGCTAAAGGAGGCTCTAAAGGAAGTATCAATGTTTCCTAGGCTAAAGGAAGCATCAGTGTTTCCAAGACTAAAGGAAGCATCAGTGTTTCCTAGGCTAAAGGAAGCATCAGTGTTTCCTAGGCTAAAGGAGGCTCTAAAGGAAGCATCAGTGTTTCCAAGACTATAGGAAGCATCAGTGTTTCCTAGGCTAAAGGAGGCTCTAAAGGAAGCATCAGTGTTTCCTCGGCTAAAGGAAGCATCAGTGTTTCCTAGGCTAAAGGAAGCATCAGTGTTTCCTAGGCTAAAGGAGGCTCTAAAGGAAGCATCAGTGTTTCCAAGGCTAAAGGAAGCATCAGTGTTTCCTAGGCTAAAGGAAGCATCAGTGTTTCCTAGGCTAAAGGAGGCTCTAAAGGAAGCATCAGTGTTCCCTAGGCTAAAGGAGGCTCTAAAGGAAGCATCAGTGTTTCCTCGGCTAAAGGAGGCTCTAAAGGAAGCATCAGTGTTTCCTAGGCTAAAGGAGCTTCTAATGGAAGCATCAGTGTTTCCTAGGCTAAAGGAAGCATCAGTGTTTCCTAGGCTAAAGGAGGCTCTAAAGGAAGTGTCAGTGTTTTCTAGGCTAAAGGAGGCTCTAAAGGAAGTATCAGTGTTTTCTAGGCTAAAGGAGGCTCTAAAGGAAGTATCAATGTTTCCTAGGCTAAAGGAGGCTCAAAAGGAAGCATCAGTGTTTCATAGGCTAAAGGAGGCTCTAAAGGAAGCATCAATGTTTCCTATGCTAAAGGAGGCTCTAAAGGAAGCATCAGTGTTTCCAAGGTTAAAGGAAGCATCAGTGTTTCCTAGGCTAAAGGGGGCTCTAAAGGAAGCATCAGTGTTTCCTAGACTAAAGGAAGCATCAGTGTTTCCTAGGCTAAAGGAGGCTCTAAAGGAAGCATCAGTGTTTCCAAGGCTAAAGGAAGCATCAGTGTTTCCTAGGCTAAAGGAAGCATCAGTGTTTCCTAGGCTAAAGGAGGCTCTAAAGGAAGCATCAGTGTTCCCTAGGCTAAAGGAGGCTCTAAAGGAAGCATCAGTGTTTCCTCGGCTAAAGGAGGCTCTAAATGAAGCATCAGTGTTTCCTAGGCTAAAGGAGCTTCTAATGGAAGCATCAGTGTTTCCTAGGCTAAAGGAAGCATCAGTGTTTCCTAGGCTAAAGGAGGCTCTAAAGGAAGTGTCAGTGTTTTCTAGGCTAAAGGAGGCTCTAAAGGAAGTATCAATGTTTCCTAGGCTAAAGGAGGCTCAAAAGGAAGCATGAGTGTTTCATAGGCTAAAGGAGGCTCTAAAGGAAGCATCAATGTTTCCTATGCTAAAGGAGGCTCTAAAGGAAGCATCAGTGTTTTCAAGGTTAAAGGAAGCATCAGTGTTTCCTAGGCTAAAGGGGGCTCTAAAGGAAGCATCAGTGTTTCCTAGGCTAAAGGAAGCATCAGTGTTTCCTAGGCTAAAGGAGGCTCTAAAGGAAGCATCAGTGTTTCCAAGGCTAAAGGAAGCATCAGTGTTTCCTAGGCTAAAGGAAGCATCAGTGTTTCCTAGGCTAAAGGAGGCTCTAAAGGAAGCATCAGTGTTTCCTAGGCTAAAGGAGGCTCTAAAGGAAGCATCAGTGTTTCCTAGGCTAAAGGAAGCATCAGTGTTTCCTAGGCTAAAGGAGGCTCTAAAGGAAGCATCAGTGTTTCCTAGGCTAAAGGAAGCATCAGTGTTTCCGAGGCTACAGGAGGCTCTAAAGTAAGCATCAGTGTTTCCTAGTATAAAGGAAGCATCAGTGTTTCCTAGGCTAAAGGAGGCTCTAAAGGAAGCATCAGTGTTCCCTAGGCTAAAGGAGGCTCTAAAGGAAGCATCAGTGTTTCCTCGGCTAAAGGAGGCTCTAAGGGAAGCATCAGTGTTTCCTCAGCTAAAGGAGGCTCTAAAGGAAGCATCAGTGTTTCCTCAGCTAAAGGAGGCTCTAAAGGAAGCATCAGTGTTTCCTATGCTAAAGGAGGCTCTAAATGAAGCATCAGTGTTTCCTAGGCTAAAGGAGGTTCTAAAGGAAGCATCAGTGTTTCCTAGGCTAAAGGAGGCTCTAAAGGAAGCATCAGTGTTTCCTAGGCTAAAGGAAGCATCAGTCTTTCCTCGGATAAAGGACGCTCTAAAGGAAGCATCAGTGTTTCCTCTGCTAAAGGAAGCATCAGTGTTTCCTAGGCTAAAGGAAGCATCAGTGTTTCCTAGGCTAAAGGAGGCTCTAAAGGAAGCATCAGTGTTTCCTAGGCTAAAGGAGGCTCTAAAGGAAGCATCAGTGTTTTCTAGGCTAAAGGTGGCTCTAAAGGAAGCATCAGTGTTTCCTAGGCTAAAGGAGGTTCTAAAGGAAGCATCAGTGTTTCCTAGGGTAAAGGAGGCTCTAAAGGAAGCATCAGTGTTTCCTAGGCTAAATGAGGCTCTAAAGGAAGCATCAGTGTTTCCTAGGCTAAAGGAGGCTCTAAAGGAAGCATCAGTGTTTCCTCTGCTAAAGGAAGCATCAGTGTTTCCTAGGCTAAAGGAGGCTCTAAAGGAAGCATCAGTGTTTCCTTGGCTAAAGGAAGCATCAGTGTTTCCTAGGCTAAAGGAAGCATCAGTGTTTCCTAGGCTAAAGGAGGCTCTAAAGGAAGCATCAGTGTTTCCTAGGCTAAAGGAGGCTCTAAAGGAAGCATCAGTGTTTCCTAGGCTAAAGGAGGCTCTAAAGGAAGCATCAGTGTTTCCTCGGCTAATGGAAGCATCAGTGTTCCCTAGGCTAAAGGAAGCATCTGTGTTTCCTAGGCTAAAGGAGGCTCTAAAGGAAGCATCAGTGTTTCCTAGGCTAAAGGAGGCTCTAAAGGAAGCATCAGTGTTTCCTAGGCTAAAGGAGGCTCTAAAGGAAGCATCAGTGTTTCCTAGGCTAAATGAGGCTCTAAAGGAAGCATCAGTGTTTCCTAGGCTGAAGGAGGCTTTAAAGGAAGCATCAGTGTTTGGTAGGCTAAAGGAAGCATCAGTGTTTCCTAGGCTAAAGGAGGTTCTAAAAGAAGAATCAGTGTTTCCTAGGCTAAAGGAGGTTCTAAAGGAAGCATCAGTGTTTCCTAGGCTAAAGGAGGCTCTAAAGGAAGCATCAGTGTTTCCTAGGCTAAAGGAAGCATCAGTCTTTCCTCGGATAAAGGACGCTCTAAAGGAAGCATCAGTGTTTCCTCTGCTAAAGGAAGCATCAGTGTTTCCTAAGCTAAAGGAAGCATCAGTGTTTCCTAGGCTAAAGGAGGCTCTAAAGGAAGCATCAGTGTTTTCTAGGCTAAAGGAGGCTCTAAAGGAAGCATCAGTGTTTCCTAGGCTAAAGGAGGTTCTATAGGAAGCATCAGTGTTTCCTAGGCTAAAGGATGTTCTAAAGGAAGCATCAGTGTTTCCTAGGCTAAATGAGGCTCTATAGGAAGCATCAGTGTTTCCTAGGCTAAAGGAGGCTCTAAAGGTAGTATCAGTGTTTTGTAGGCTAAAGGAGGTTCTAAAGGAAGCATCAGTGTTTCCTAGGGTAAAGGAGGCTCTAAAGGAAGCATCAGTGTTTCCTAGGCTAAAGGAGGCTCTAAAGGCAGCATCAGTGTTTCCTAGGCTAAATGAGGCTCTATAGGAAGCATCAGTGTTTCCTAGGCTAAAGGAGGCTCTAAAGTAAGCATCAGTGTTTCCTATGCTAAAGGAGGCTCTAAAGGAAGCATCAGTGTTTCCTAGGCTAAAGGAAGCATCAGTGTTTCCTAGGCTAAAGGAGGCTCTAAAGGAACCATCAGTGTTTCCTCTGCTAAAGGAAGCATCAGTGTTTCCTAGGCTAAATGAGGCTCTAAAGGAAGCATCAGTGTTTCCTAGGCTGAAGGAGGCTTTAAAGGAAGCATCAGTGTTTGGTAGGCTAAAGGAAGCATCAGTGTTTCCTAGGCTAAAGGAGGTTCTAAAAGAAGAATCAGTGTTTCCTAGGCTAAAGGAGGTTCTAAAGGAAGCATCAGTGTTTCCTAGGCTAAAGGAGGCTCTAAAGGAAGCATCAGTGTTTCATCTGCTAAAGGAAGCATCAGTGTTTCCTAGGCTAAAGGAAGCATCAGTGTTTCCTAGGCTAAAGGAGGCTCTAAAGGAAGCATCAGTGTTTCCTAGGCTAAAGGAGGCTCTAAAGGAAGCATCAGTGTTTCCTAAGCTAAATGAGGCTCTATAGGAAGCATCAGTGTATCCTAGGCTAAAGGAGGCTCTAAAGTAAGCATCAGTGTTTCCTAGGCTAAAGGAGGCTCTAAAGGAAGCATCAGTGTTTCCTAGGCTAAAGGAAGCATCAGTGTTTTCTAGGCTAAAGGAGGCTCTAAAGGAACCATCAGTGTTTCCTCTGCTAAGGGAAGCATCAGTGTTTCCTAGGCTAAAGGAAGCATCAGTGTTTCCTAGGCTAAAGGAGGCTATAAAGGAAGCATCAGTGTTTCCTAGGCTAAAGGAGGCTCTAAAGGAAGCATCAGTGTTTCCAAGGGCTAAAGGAGGCTCTAAAGGAAGCATCAGTGTTTCCTAGGCTAAAGGAGGTTTTAAAGGAAGCATCAGTGTTTCCTAGGCTAAATGAGGCTCTAAAGGAAGCATCAGTGTTTCCTAGGCTGAAGGAGGCTTTAAAGGAAGCATCAGTGTTTGGTAGGCTAAAGGAAGCATCAGTGTTTCCTAGGCTAAAGGAGGTTCTAAAAGAAGAATCAGTGTTTCCTAGGCTAAAGGAGGTTCTAAAGGAAGCATCAGTGTTTCCTAGGCTAAAGGAGGCTCTAAAGGAAGCATCAGTGTTTCCTAGGCTAAATGAGGCTCTATAGGAAGCATCAGTGTATCCTAGGCTAAAGGAGGCTCTAAAGTAAGCATCAGTGTTTCCTAGGCTAAAGGAGGCTCTAAAGGAAGCATCAGTGTTTCCTAGGCTAAAGGAAGCATCAGTGTTTTCTAGGCTAAAGGAGGCTCTAAAGGAACCATCAGTGTTTCCTCTGCTAAGGGAAGCATCAGTGTTTCCTAGGCTAAAGGAAGCATCAGTGTTTCCTAGGCTAAAGGAGGCTATAAAGGAAGCATCAGTGTTTCCTAGGCTAAAGGAGGCTCTAAAGGAAGCATCAGTGTTTCCTAGGCTAAAGGAGGCTCTAAAGGAAGCATCAGTGTTTCCTAGGCTAAAGGAGGCTCTAAAGGAAGCATCAGTGTTTCCTAGGCTAAATGAGGCTCTAAAGGAAGCATCAGTGTTTCCTAGGCTGAAGGAGGCTTTAAAGGAAGCATCAGGGTTTGGTAGGCTAAAGGAAGCATCAGTGTTTCCTAGGCTAAAGGAGGTTCTAAAAGAAGAATCAGTGTTTCCTAGGCTAAAGGAGGTTCTATAGGAAGCATCAGTGTTTCCTAGGCTAAAGGAGGCTCTAAAGGAAGCATCAGTGTTTCCTAGGCTAAAGGAAGCATCAGTCTTTCCTCGGAAAAAGGACGCTCTAAAGGAAGCATCAGTGTTTCCTCTGCTAAAGGAAGCATCAGTGTTTCCTAGGCTAAAGGAAGCATCAGTGTTTCCTAGGCTAAAGGAGGCTCTAAAGGAAGCATCAGTGTTTCCTAGGCTAAAGGAGGCTGTAAAGGAAGCATCAGTGTTTTCTAGGCTAAAGGAGGCTCTAAAGGAAGCATCAGTGTTTCCTAGGCTAAAGGAGGTTCTAAAGGAAGCATCAGTGTTTCCTAGGCTAAAGGATGTTCTAAAGGAAGCATCAGTGTTTCCTAGGCTAAAGGAAGCATCAGTCTTTCCTCGGATAAAGGAGGCTCTACAGGAAGCATCAGTGTTTCGTAGACTAAAGGAGGCTCTAAAGGTTGTATCAGTGTTTCGTAGGCTAAAGGAGATTCTATAGGAAGCATCAGTGTTTCCTAGGGTAAAGGAGGCTCTAAAGGAAGCATCAGTGTTTCCTAGGCTAAAGGAGGCTCTAAAGGAAGCATCAGTGTTTCCTAGGCTAAATGAGGCTCTAAAGGAAGCATCAGTGTTTCCTAGGCTAAAGGAGGCTCTAAAGTAAGCATCAGTGTTTCCTAGGCTAAAAGAGGCTCTAAAGGAAGCATCAGTGTTTCCTAGGCTAAAGGAGGATCTAAAGGAAGCATCAGTGTTTCCTCTGTTAAAGGAAGCATCAGTGTTTCCTAGGCTAAAGGAAGCATCAGTGTTTCCTAGGCTAAAGTAGGCTCTACAGGAAGCATCAGTGTTTCCTAGGCTAAAGGAGCTTCTAATGGAAGCATCAGTGTTTCCTAGGCTAAACGAGGCTCTAAAGGAAGCATCAGTGTTTCCTAGGCTAAAGGAGGCTCTAAAGGAAGCATCAGTGTTTTCTAGGCTAAAGGAGGCTCTAAAGCAAGCATCAGTGTTTCCTAGGCTAAAGGAGGCTCTAAAGGAAGCATCAGTGTTTCCTAGGCTAAAGGAAGCATCAGTGTTTCCTAGGCTACAGGGGGCTCTAAAGTAAGTATCAGTGTTTCCTAGGCTAAAGGAGGCTCTAAAGGAAGCATCAGTGTTTCCTAGGCTAAAGGAGGCTCTAAAGGAAGCATCAGTGTTTCCTAGGCTAAAAGAGGCTCTAAAGGAAGCATCAGTGTTTCCTAGGCTAAAGGAGGCTCTATAAGAAGCATCAGTGTTTCCCAGGCTAAAGGAAGCATCAGTGTTTCCTAGGCTAAAGGGGGCTCTAAAGGAAGCATCAGTGTTTCTTCGGCTAAAGGAAGCATCAGTGTTTCCTATGCTAAAGGAGGCTCTAAAGGAACCTTCAGTGTTTCCTAGGCTAAAGGAAGCATCAGTGTTTCCTAGGCTACAGGGGGCTCTAAAGTAAGCATCAGTGTTTCCTAGTATAAAGGAGGCTCTAAAGGAAGCATCAGTGTTTCCTAGGCTAACGGAGGCTCTAAAGGTAGCATCATTGTTTCGTAGGCTAAAGGAGATTCTAAAGGAAGCATCAGTGTTTCCTAGGGTAAAGGAGGCTCTAAAGGAAGCATCAGTGTTTCCTAGGCTAAAGGAGGCTCTAAAGGAAGCATCAGTGTTTCCTAGGCTAAATGAGGCTCTAAAGGAAGCACCAGTGTTTCCTAGGCTAAAGGAGGCTCTAAAGTAAGCATCAGTGTTTCCTAGGCTAAAAGAGGCTCTAAAGGAAGCATCAGTGTTTCCTAGGCTAAAGGAAGCATCAGTGTTTCCTAGGCTAAAGGAGGATCTAAAGGAAGCATCAGTGTTTCCTCTGTTAAAGGAAGCATCAGTGTTTCCTAGGCTAAAGGAAGCATCAGTGTTTCCTAGGCTAAAGTAGGCTCTAAAGGAAGCATCAGTGTTTCCTAGGCTAAACGAGGCTCTAAAGGAAGCATCAGTGTTTCCTAGGCTAAAGGAGGCTCTAAAGGAAGCATCAGTGTTTCCTAGGCTAAAGGAGGCTCTAAAGGAAGCATCAGTGTTTCCTAGGCTAAAGGAAGCTCTAAAGGAAGCATCAATGTTTCATATGCTAAAGGAGGCTCTAAAGGAAACATCAGTGTTTCCAAGGCTAAAGGAAGCATCAGTGTTTCCTAGGATAAAGGAAGCATCAGTGTTTCCTAGGCTAAAGGAAGCATCAGTGTTTCCTAGGTTAAAGGAGGCTCTAAAGGAAGCATCAGTGTTTCCTAGGCTAAAGGAAGCATCAGTGTTTCCTAGGCTACAGGGGGCTCTAAAGTAAGTATCAGTGTTTCCTAGGCTAAAGGAGGCTGTAAAGGAAGCATCAGTGTTTCCTAGGCTAAAGGAGGCTCTAAAGGAAGCATCAGTGTTTCCTAGGCTAAAAGAGGCTCTAAAGGAAGCATCAGTGTTTCCTAGGCTAAAGGAGGCTCTATAGGAAGCATCAGTGTTTCCCAGGCTAAAGGAAGCATCAGTGTTTCCTAGGCTAAAGGGGGCTCTAAAGGAAGCATCAGTGTTTCCTCGGCTAAAGGAAGCATCAGTGTTTCCTAGGCTAAAGGAGGCTCTAAAGGAAGCTTCAGTGTTTCCTAGGCTAAAGGAAGCATCAGTGTTTCCTAGGCTACAGGGGGCTCTAAAGTAAGCATCAGTGTTTCCTAGTATAAAGGAGGCTCTAAAGGAAGCATCAGTGTTTCCTAGGCTAACGGAGGCTCTAAAGGTAGCATCATTGTTTCCTAGGCTAAAGGAGGCTCTAAGGGAAGCATCAGTGTTTCCTAGGCTAAATGAGGCTCTAAAGGAAGCATCAGTGTTTCCTAGGCTAAAGGAGGTTCTAAAGGTAGCATCAGTGTTTCCTAGGCTAAAGGAGGCTCTAAGGGAATCATCAGTGTTTCCTAGGCTAAATGAGGCTCTAAAGGAAGCATCAGTCTTTCCTAGGCTAAAGGAGGCTTTAAAGGAACCATCAATGTTTCCTATGCTAAAGGAGGCTCTCAATGAAGCATCGGTGTTTCCAAGGCTAAAGGAAGCATCAGTGTTTCCTAGGCTAAAGGAGGCTCGAAAGGAAGCATCAGTGTTTCCAAGGCTAAAGAAAGCATCAGTGTTTCCTAGGCTAAAGGAGGCTCTAAAGGAAGCATCAGTGTTTCCAAGGCTAAAGAAAGCATCAGTGTTTCCTAGGCTAAAGGAGGCTCTAAAGGAAACATCAGTGTTTCCTCGGCTAAAGGAAGCATCAGTGTTTCCTAGGCTAAAGGAAGCATCAGTGTTTCCTAGGCTAAAGGAGGCTCTAAAGGAAGCATCAGTGTTTCCTAGGCTAAAGGAGGCTCTAAAGGAAGCATCAGTGTTTCCTAGGCTAAAAGAGGCTCTAAAGGAAGCATCAGTGTTTCCTAGGCTAAAGGAGGCTCTAAAGGAAGCATCAGTGTTTCCTAGGCTAAAGGAGGCTCTAAAGGAAGCATCAGTGTTTCCTAGGCTAAAGGAAGCATCAGTGTTTCCTAGGCTACAGGGGGCTCTAAAGTAAGCATCAGTGTTTCCTAGGCTAAAGGAGGCTCTAAAGGAAGCATCAGTGTTTCCTAGGCTAAAGGAGGCTCTAAAGGAAGCATCAGTGTTTCCTAGGCTAAAAGAGGCTCTAAAGGAAGCATCAGTGTTTCCTAGGCTAAAGGAGGCTCAAAAGGAAGCATCAGTGTTTCATAGGCTAAAGGAGGCTCTAAAGGAAGCATCAATGTTTCCTATGCTAAAGGAGGCTCTAAAGGAAGCATCAGTGTTTCCAAGGTTAAAGGAAGCATCAGTGTTTCCTAGGCTAAAGGGGGCTCTAAAGGAAGCATCAGTGTTTCCTAGGCTAAAGGAAGCATCAGTGTTTCCTAGGCTAAAGGAGGCTCTAAAGGAAGCATCAGTGTTTCCAAGGCTAAAGGAAGCATCAGTGTTTCCTAGGCTAAATGAGGCTCTAAAGGAAGCATCAGTGTTTCCTAGGCTAAAGGAGGCTCTAAAGGTAGCATCAGTGTTTCCTAGGCTAAAGGAAGCATCAGTGTTTCCTAGGCTAAAGGAAGCATCAGTGTTTCCTAGGCTAAAGGAGGCTCTAAAGGAAGCATCAGTGTTTCCTAGGCTAAAGGAAGCATCAGTGTTTCCTAGGCTACAGGGGGCTCTAAAGTAAGCATCAGTGTTTCTTAGGCTAAAGGAGGCTCTAAAGGAAGCATCAGTGTTTCCTAGGCTAAAGGAGGCTCTAAAGGAAGCATCAGTGTTTCCTAGGCTAAAAGAGGCTCTAAAGGAAGCATCAGTGTTTCCTAGGCTAAAGGAGGCTCTAAAGGAAGCATCAGTGTTTCCCAGGCTAAAGGAGCTTCTAATGGAAGCATCAGTGTTTCCTAGGCTAAAGGAAGCATCAGTGTTTCCTAGGCTAAAGGAGGCTCTAAAGGAAGTATCAGTGTTTTCTAGGCTAAAGGAGGCTCTAAAGGAAGTATCAGTGTTTTCTAGGCTAAAGGAGGCTCTAAAGCAAGCATCAGTGTTTCCTAGGCTAAAGGAGGCTCAAAAGGAAGCATCAGTGTTTCCTATGCTAAAGGAGGCTCTAAAGGAAGCATCAATGTTTCCTAGGCTAAAGGAGGCTCAAAAGGAAGCATCAGTGTTTCATAGGCTAAAGGAGGCTCTAAAGGAAGCATCAATGTTTCCTATGCTAAAGGAGGCTCTAAAGGAAGCATCAGTGTTTCCAAGGTTAAAGGAAGCATCAGTGTTTCCTAGGCTAAAGGGGGCTCTAAAGGAAGCATCAGTGTTACCTAGGCTAAAGGAAGCATCAGTGTTTCCTAGGCTAAAGGAAGCATCAGTGTTTCCTAGGCTAAAGGAGGCTCTAAAGGAAGCATCAGTGTTTCCAAGGCTAAAGGAAGCATCAGTGTTTCCTAGGCTAAATGAAGCATCAGTGTTTCCTAGGCTAAAGGAAGCTCTAAAGGAAGCATCAATGTTTCATATGCTAAAGGAGGCTCTAAAGGAAGCATCAGTGTTTCCAAGGCTAAAGGAAGCATCAGTGTTTCCTAGGCTAAAGGAAGCATCAGTGTTTCCTAGGCTAAAGGAAGCATCAGTGTTTCCTAGGCTAAAGGAGGCTCTAAAGGAAGCATCAGTGTTTCCTAGGCTAAAGGAAGCATCAGTGTTTCCTAGGCTACAGGGGGCTCTAAAGTAAGTATCAGTGTTTCCTAGGCTAAAGGAGGCTCTAAAGGAAGCATCAGTGTTTCCTAGGCTAAAGGAGGCTCTAAAGGAAGCATCAGTGTTTCCTAGGCTAAAATAGGCTCTAAAGGAAGCATCAGTGTTTCCTAGGCTAAAGGAGGCTCTATAGGAAGCATCAGTGTTTCCCAGGCTAAAGTAAGCATCAGTGTTTCCTAGGCTAAAGGAGGCTCTAAAGGAAGCATCAGTGTTTCCTAGGCTAAAGGAGGCTCTAAAGGAAGCATCAGTGTTTCCTAGGCTAAAAGAGGCTCTAAAGGAAGCATCAGTGTTTCCTAGGCTAAAGGAGGCTCTAAAGGAAGCATCAGTGTTTCCCAGGCTAAAGGAGCTTCTAATGGAAGCATCAGTGTTTCCTAGGCTAAAGGAAGCATCAGTGTTTCCTAGGCTAAAGGAGGCTCTAAAGGAAGTATCAGTGTTTTCTAGGCTAAAGGAGGCTCTAAAGGATGTATCAGTGTTTTCTAGGCTAAAGGAGGCTCTAAAGCAAGCATCAGTGTTTCCTAGGCTAAAGGAGGCTCAAAAGGAAGCATCAGTGTTTCCTATGCTAAAGGAGGCTCTAAAGGAAGCATCAATGTTTCCTAGGCTAAAGGAGGCTCAAAAGGAAGCATCAGTGTTTCATAGGCTAGAGGAGGCTCTAAAGGAAGCATCAATGTTTCCTATGCTAAAGGAGGCTCTAAAGGAAGCATCAGTGTTTCCAAGGTTAAAGGAAGCATCAGTGTTTCCTAGGCTAAAGGGGGCTCTAAAGGAAGCATCAGTGTTACCTAGGCTAAAGGAAGCATCAGTGTTTCCTAGGCTAAAGGAAGCATCAGTGTTTCCTAGGCTAAAGGAGGCTCTAAAGGAAGCATCAGTGTTTCCAAGGCTAAAGGAAGCATCAGTGTTTCCTAGGCTAAATGAAGCATCAGTGTTTCCTAGGCTAAAGGAAGCTCTAAAGGAAGCATCAATGTTTCATATGCTAAAGGAGGCTCTAAAGGAAGCATCAGTGTTTCCAAGGCTAAAGGAAGCATCAGTGTTTCCTAGGCTAAAGGAAGCATCAGTGTTTCCTAGGCTAAAGGAGGCTCTAAAGGAAGCATCAGTGTTTCCTAGGCTAAAGGAAGCATCAGTGTTTCCTAGGCTACAGGGGGCTCTAAAGTAAGTATCAGTGTTTCCTAGGCTAAAGGAGGCTCTAAAGGAAGCATCAGTGTTTCCTAGGCTAAAGGAGGCTCTAAAGGAAGCATCAGTGTTTCCTAGGCTAAAAGAGGCTCTAAAGGAAGCATCGGTGTTTCCTAGGCTAAAGGAGGCTCTATAGGAAGCATCAGTGTTTCCCAGGCTAAAGGAAGCATCAGTGTTTCCTAGGCTAAAGGGGGCTCTAAAGGAAGCATCAGTGTTTCCTCGGCTAAAGGAAGCATCAGTGTTTCCTAGGCTAAAGTAGGCTCTAAAGGAAGCATCAGTGTTTCCAAGGCTAAAGAAAGCATCAGTGTTTCCTAGGCTAAAGGAGGCTCTAAAGGAAACATCAGTGTTTCCTCGGCTAAAGGAAGCATCAGTGTTTCCTAGTCTAAAGGAAGCATCAGTGTTTCCTAGGCTAAAGGAGGCTCTAAAGGAAGCATCAGTGTTTCCTAGGCTAAAGGAGGCTCTAAAGGAAGCATCAGTGTTTCCTAGGCTAAAAGAGGCTCTAAAGGAAGCATCAGTGTTTCCTAGGCTAAAGGAGGCTCTAAAGGAAGCATCAGTGTTTCCTAGGCTAAAGGAGCTTCTAATGGAAGCATCAGTGTTTCCTAGGCTAAAGGAAGCATCAGTGTTTCCTAGGCTAAAGGAGGCTCTAAAGGAAGTATCAGTGTTTTCTAGGCTAAAGGAGGCTCTAAAGGAAGTATCAGTGTTTTCTAGGCTAAAGGAGGCTCTAAAGCAAGCATCAGTGTTTCCTAGGCTAAAGGAGGCTCAAAAGGAAGCATCAGTGTTTCCTATGCTAAAGGAGGCTCTAAAGGAAGTATCAATGTTTCCTAGGCTAAAGGAGGCTCAAAAGGAAGCATCAGTGTTTCATAGGCTAAAGGAGGCTCTAAAGGAAGCATCAATGTTTCCTATGCTAAAGGAGGCTCTAAAGGAAGCATCAGTGTTTCCAAGGTTAAAGGAAGCATCAGTGTTTCCTAGGCTAAAGGGGGCTCTAAAGGAAGCATCAGTGTTTCCTAGGCTAAAGGAAGCATCAGTGTTTCCTAGGCTAAAGGAGGCTCTAAAGGAAGCATCAGTGTTTCCAAGGCTAAAGGAAGCACCAGTGTTTCCTAGGCTAAATGAGGCTCTAAAGGAAGCATCAGTGTTTCCTAGGCTAAAGGAGGTTCTAAAGGTAGCATCAGTGTTTCCTAGGCTAAAGGAAGCATCAGTGTTTCCTAGGCTAAAGGAAGATTCAGTGTTTCCTAGGCTAAAGGAGGCTCTAAAGGAAGCATCAGTGTTTCCTAGGCTAAAGGAAGCATCAGTGTTTCCTAGGCTACAGGGGGCTCTAAAGTAAGCATCAGTGTTTCCTAGGCTAAAGGAGGCTCTAAAGGAAGCATCAGTGTTTCCTAGGCTAAAGGAGGCTCTAAAGGAAGCATCAGTGTTTCCTAGGCTAAAAGAGGCTCTAAAGGAAGCATCAGTGTTTCCTAGGCTAAAGGAGGCTCTAAAGGAAGCATCAGTGTTTCCCAGGCTAAAGGAGCTTCTAATGGAAGCATCAGTGTTTCCTAGGCTAAAGGAAGCATCAGTGTTTCCTAGGCTAAAGGAGGCTCTAAAGGAAGTATCAGTGTTTTCTAGGCTAAAGGAGGCTCTAAAGCAAGCATCAGTGTTTCCTAGGCTAAAGGAGGCTCAAAAGGAAGCATCAGTGTTTCCTATGCTAAAGGAGGCTCTAAAGGAAGCATCAATGTTTCCTAGGCTAAAGGAGGCTCAAAAGGAAGCATCAGTGTTTCATAGGCTAAAGGAGGCTCTAAAGGAAGCATCAATGTTTCCTATGCTAAAGGAGGCTCTAAAGGAAGCATCAGTGTTTCCAAGGTTAAAGGAAGCATCAGTGTTTCCTAGGCTAAAGGGGGCTCTAAAGGAAGCATCAGTGTTACCTAGGCTAAAGGAAGCATCAGTGTTTCCTAGGCTAAAGGAAGCATCAGTGTTTCCTAGGCTAAAGGAGGCTCTAAAGGAAGCATCAGTGTTTCCAAGGCTAAAGGAAGCATCAGTGTTTCCTAGGCTAAATGAAGCATCAGTGTTTCCTAGGCTAAAGGAAGCTCTAAAGGAAGCATCAATGTTTCATATGCTAAAGGAGGCTCTAAAGGAAGCATCAGTGTTTCCAAGGCTAAAGGAAGCATCAGTGTTTCCTAGGCTAAAGGAAGCATCAGTGTTTCCTAGGCTAAAGGAAGCATCAGTGTTTCCTAGGCTAAAGGAGGCTCTAAAGGAAGCATCAGTGTTTCCTAGGCTAAAGGAAGCATCAGTGTTTCCTAGGCTACAGGGGGCTCTAAAGTAAGTATCAGTGTTTCCTAGGCTAAAGGAGGCTCTAAAGGAAGCATCAGTGTTTCCTAGGCTAAAGGAGGCTCTAAAGGAAGCATCAGTGTTTCCTAGGCTAAAAGAGGCTCTAAAGGAAGCATCAGTGTTTCCTAGGCTAAAGGAGGCTCTATAGGAAGCATCAGTGTTTCCCAGGCTAAAGTAAGCATCAGTGTTTCCTAGGCTAAAGGAGGCTCTAAAGGAAGCATCAGTGTTTCCTAGGCTAAAGGAGGCTCTAAAGGAAGCATCAGTGTTTCCTAGGCTAAAAGAGGCTCTAAAGGAAGCATCAGTGTTTCCTAGGCTAAAGGAGGCTCTAAAGGAAGCATCAGTGTTTCCCAGGCTAAAGGAGCTTCTAATGGAAGCATCAGTGTTTCCTAGGCTAAAGGAAGCATCAGTGTTTCCTAGGCTAAAGGAGGCTCTAAAGGAAGTATCAGTGTTTTCTAGGCTAAAGGAGGCTCTAAAGGAAGTATCAGTGTTTTCTAGGCTAAAGGAGGCTCTAAAGCAAGCATCAGTGTTTCCTAGGCTAAAGGAGGCTCAAAAGGAAGCATCAGTGTTTCCTATGCTAAAGGAGGCTCTAAAGGAAGCATCAATGTTTCCTAGGCTAAAGGAGGCTCAAAAGGAAGCATCAGTGTTTCATAGGCTAGAGGAGGCTCTAAAGGAAGCATCAATGTTTCCTATGCTAAAGGAGGCTCTAAAGGAAGCATCAGTGTTTCCAAGGTTAAAGGAAGCATCAGTGTTTCCTAGGCTAAAGGGGGCTCTAAAGGAAGCATCAGTGTTACCTAGGCTAAAGGAAGCATCAGTGTTTCCTAGGCTAAAGGAAGCATCAGTGTTTCCTAGGCTAAAGGAGGCTCTAAAGGAAGCATCAGTGTTTCCAAGGCTAAAGGAAGCATCAGTGTTTCCTAGGCTAAATGAAGCATCAGTGTTTCCTAGGCTAAAGGAGGCTCTAAAGGAAGCATCAGTGTTTCCTAGGCTAAAGGAGCTTCTAATGGAAGCATCAGTGTTTCCTAGGCTAAAGGAAGCATCAGTGTTTCCTAGGCTAAAGGAGGCTCTAAAGGAAGTATCAGTGTTTTCTAGGCTAAAGGAGGCTCTAAAGGAAGTATCAGTGTTTTCTAGGCTAAAGGAGGCTCTAAAGCAAGCATCAGTGTTTCCTAGGCTAAAGGAGGCTCAAAAGGAAGCATCAGTGTTTCCTATGCTAAAGGAGGCTCTAAAGGAAGTATCAATGTTTCCTAGGCTAAAGGAGGCTCAAAAGGAAGCATCAGTGTTTCATAGGCTAAAGGAGGCTCTAAAGGAAGCATCAATGTTTCCTATGCTAAAGGAGGCTCTAAAGGAAGCATCAGTGTTTCCAAGGTTAAAGGAAGCATCAGTGTTTCCTAGGCTAAAGGGGGCTCTAAAGGAAGCATCAGTGTTTCCTAGGCTAAAGGAAGCATCCGTGTTTCCTAGGCTAAAGGAGGCTCTAAAGGAAGCATCAGTGTTTCCAAGGCTAAAGGAAGCATCAGTGTTTCCTAGGCTAAATGAGGCTCTAAAGGAAGCATCAGTGTTTCCTAGGCTAAAGGAGGTTCTAAAGGTAGCATCAGTGTTTCCTAGGCTAAAGGAAGCATCAGTGTTTCCTAGGCTAAAGGAAGCATCAGTGTTTCCTAGGCTAAAGGAGGCTCTAAAGGAAGCATCAGTGTTTCCTAGGCTAAAGGAAGCATCAGTGTTTCCTAGGCTACAGGGGGCTCTAAAGTAAGCATCAGTGTTTCCTAGGCTAAAGGAGGCTCTAAAGGAAGCATCAGTGTTTCCTAGGCTAAAGGAGGCTCTAAAGGAAGCATCAGTGTTTCCTAGGCTAAAAGAGGCTCTAAAGGAAGCATCAGTGTTTCCTAGGCTAAAGGAGGCTCTAAAGGAAGCATCAGTGTTTCCCAGGCTAAAGGAGCTTCTAATGGAAGCATCAGTGTTTCCTAGGCTAAAGGAAGCATCAGTGTTTCCTAGGCTAAAGGAGGCTCTAAAGGAAGTATCAGTGTTTTCTAGGCTAAAGGAGGCTCTAAAGGAAGTATCAGTGTTTTCTAGGCTAAAGGAGGCTCTAAAGCAAGCATCAGTGTTTCCTAGGCTAAAGGAGGCTCAAAAGGAAGCATCAGTGTTTCCTATGCTAAAGGAGGCTCTAAAGGAAGCATCAATGTTTCCTAGGCTAAAGGAGGCTCAAAAGGAAGCATCAGTGTTTCATAGGCTAAAGGAGGCTCTAAAGGAAGCATCAGTGTTTCCAAGGTTAAAGGAAGCATCAGTGTTTCCTAGGCTAAAGGGGGCTCTAAAGGAAGCATCAGTGTTACCTAGGCTAAAGGAAGCATCAGTGTTTCCTAGGCTAAAGGAGGTTCTAAAGGTAGCATCAGTGTTTCCTAGGCTAAAGGAGGCTCTAAGGGAATCATCAGTGTTTCCTAGGCTAAATGAGGCTCTAAAGGAAGCATCAGTCTTTCCTAGGCTAAAGGAGGCTTCAAAGGAACCATCAATGTTTCCTATGCTAAAGGAGGCTCTCAATGAAGCATCGGTGTTTCCAAGGCTAAAGGAAGCATCAGTGTTTCCTAGGCTAAAGGAGGCTCTAAAGGAAGCATCAGTGTTTCCAAGGCTAAAGAAAGCATCAGTGTTTCCTAGGCTAAAGGAGGCTCTAAAGGAAGCATCAGTGTTTCCAAGGCTAAAGAAAGCATCAGTGTTTCCTAGGCTAAAGGAGGCTCTAAAGGAAACATCAGTGTTTCCTCGGCTAAAGGAAGCATCAGTGTTTCCTAGGCTAAAGGAAGCATCAGTGTTTCCTAGGCTAAAGGAGGCTCTAAAGGAAGCATCAGTGTTTCCTAGGCTAAAGGAGGCTCTAAAGGAAGCATCAGTGTTTCCTAGGCTAAAAGAGGCTCTAAAGGAAGCATCAGTGTTTCCTAGGCTAAATGAAGCATCAGTGTTTCCTAGGCTAAAGGAAGCTCTAAAGGAAGCATCAATGTTTCATATGCTAAAGGAGGCTCTAAAGGAAGCATCAGTGTTTCCAAGGCTAAAGGAAGCATCAGTGTTTCCTAGGCTAAAGGAAGCATCAGTGTTTCCTAGGCTAAAGGAGGCTCTAAAGGAAGCATCAGTGTTTCCTAGGCTAAAGGAAGCATCAGTGTTTCCTAGGCTACAGGGGGCTCTAAAGTAAGTATCAGTGTTTCCTAGGCTAAAGGAGGCTCTAAAGGAAGCATCAGTGTTTCCTAGGCTAAAGGAGGCTCTAAAGGAAGCATCAGTGTTTCCTAGGCTAAAAGAGGCTCTAAAGGAAGCATCGGTGTTTCCTAGGCTAAAGGAGGCTCTATAGGAAGCATCAGTGTTTCCCAGGCTAAAGGAAGCATCAGTGTTTCCTAGGCTAAAGGGGGCTCTAAAGGAAGCATCAGTGTTTCCTCGGCTAAAGGAAGCATCAGTGTTTCCTAGGCTAAAGTAGGCTCTAAAGGAAGCATCAGTGTTTCCAAGGCTAAAGAAAGCATCAGTGTTTCCTAGGCTAAAGGAGGCTCTAAAGGAAACATCAGTGTTTCCTCGGCTAAAGGAAGCATCAGTGTTTCCTAGTCTAAAGGAAGCATCAGTGTTTCCTAGGCTAAAGGAGGCTCTAAAGGAAGCATCAGTGTTTCCTAGGCTAAAGGAGGCTCTAAAGGAAGCATCAGTGTTTCCTAGGCTAAAAGAGGCTCTAAAGGAAGCATCAGTGTTTCCTAGGCTAAAGGAGGCTCTAAAGGAAGCATCAGTGTTTCCTAGGCTAAAGGAGCTTCTAATGGAAGCATCAGTGTTTCCTAGGCTAAAGGAAGCATCAGTGTTTCCTAGGCTAAAGGAGGCTCTAAAGGAAGTATCAGTGTTTTCTAGGCTAAAGGAGGCTCTAAAGGAAGTATCAGTGTTTTCTAGGCTAAAGGAGGCTCTAAAGCAAGCATCAGTGTTTCCTAGGCTAAAGGAGGCTCAAAAGGAAGCATCAGTGTTTCCTATGCTAAAGGAGGCTCTAAAGGAAGTATCAATGTTTCCTAGGCTAAAGGAGGCTCAAAAGGAAGCATCAGTGTTTCATAGGCTAAAGGAGGCTCTAAAGGAAGCATCAATGTTTCCTATGCTAAAGGAGGCTCTAAAGGAAGCATCAGTGTTTCCAAGGTTAAAGGAAGCATCAGTGTTTCCTAGGCTAAAGGGGGCTCTAAAGGAAGCATCAGTGTTTCCTAGGCTAAAGGAAGCATCAGTGTTTCCTAGGCTAAAGGAGGCTCTAAAGGAAGCATCAGTGTTTCCAAGGCTAAAGGAAGCACCAGTGTTTCCTAGGCTAAATGAGGCTCTAAAGGAAGCATCAGTGTTTCCTAGGCTAAAGGAGGTTCTAAAGGTAGCATCAGTGTTTCCTAGGCTAAAGGAAGCATCAGTGTTTCCTAGGCTAAAGGAAGATTCAGTGTTTCCTAGGCTAAAGGAGGCTCTAAAGGAAGCATCAGTGTTTCCTAGGCTAAAGGAAGCATCAGTGTTTCCTAGGCTACAGGGGGCTCTAAAGTAAGCATCAGTGTTTCCTAGGCTAAAGGAGGCTCTAAAGGAAGCATCAGTGTTTCCTAGGCTAAAGGAGGCTCTAAAGGAAGCATCAGTGTTTCCTAGGCTAAAAGAGGCTCTAAAGGAAGCATCAGTGTTTCCTAGGCTAAAGGAGGC
This sequence comes from Blennius ocellaris, assembly GCF_963422515.1. NCBI lineage: Eukaryota > Metazoa > Chordata > Actinopteri > Blenniiformes > Blenniidae > Blennius > Blennius ocellaris. The sequence continues at coordinate 452,620 of NW_027662182.1, forward strand.
TCTAAAGGAAGCATCAGTGTTTCCCAGGCTAAAGGAGCTTCTAATGGAAGCATCAGTGTTTCCTAGGCTAAAGGAAGCATCAGTGTTTCCTAGGCTAAAGGAGGCTCTAAAGGAAGTATCAGTGTTTTCTAGGCTAAAGGAGGCTCTAAAGCAAGCATCAGTGTTTCCTAGGCTAAAGGAGGCTCAAAAGGAAGCATCAGTGTTTCCTATGCTAAAGGAGGCTCTAAAGGAAGCATCAATGTTTCCTAGGCTAAAGGAGGCTCAAAAGGAAGCATCAGTGTTTCATAGGCTAAAGGAGGCTCTAAAGGAAGCATCAATGTTTCCTATGCTAAAGGAGGCTCTAAAGGAAGCATCAGTGTTTCCAAGGTTAAAGGAAGCATCAGTGTTTCCTAGGCTAAAGGGGGCTCTAAAGGAAGCATCAGTGTTACCTAGGCTAAAGGAAGCATCAGTGTTTCCTAGGCTAAAGGAAGCATCAGTGTTTCCTAGGCTAAAGGAGGCTCTAAAGGAAGCATCAGTGTTTCCAAGGCTAAAGGAAGCATCAGTGTTTCCTAGGCTAAATGAAGCATCAGTGTTTCCTAGGCTAAAGGAAGCTCTAAAGGAAGCATCAATGTTTCATATGCTAAAGGAGGCTCTAAAGGAAGCATCAGTGTTTCCAAGGCTAAAGGAAGCATCAGTGTTTCCTAGGCTAAAGGAAGCATCAGTGTTTCCTAGGCTAAAGGAAGCATCAGTGTTTCCTAGGCTAAAGGAGGCTCTAAAGGAAGCATCAGTGTTTCCTAGGCTAAAGGAAGCATCAGTGTTTCCTAGGCTACAGGGGGCTCTAAAGTAAGTATCAGTGTTTCCTAGGCTAAAGGAGGCTCTAAAGGAAGCATCAGTGTTTCCTAGGCTAAAGGAGGCTCTAAAGGAAGCATCAGTGTTTCCTAGGCTAAAAGAGGCTCTAAAGGAAGCATCAGTGTTTCCTAGGCTAAAGGAGGCTCTATAGGAAGCATCAGTGTTTCCCAGGCTAAAGTAAGCATCAGTGTTTCCTAGGCTAAAGGAGGCTCTAAAGGAAGCATCAGTGTTTCCTAGGCTAAAGGAGGCTCTAAAGGAAGCATCAGTGTTTCCTAGGCTAAAAGAGGCTCTAAAGGAAGCATCAGTGTTTCCTAGGCTAAAGGAGGCTCTAAAGGAAGCATCAGTGTTTCCCAGGCTAAAGGAGCTTCTAATGGAAGCATCAGTGTTTCCTAGGCTAAAGGAAGCATCAGTGTTTCCTAGGCTAAAGGAGGCTCTAAAGGAAGTATCAGTGTTTTCTAGGCTAAAGGAGGCTCTAAAGGAAGTATCAGTGTTTTCTAGGCTAAAGGAGGCTCTAAAGCAAGCATCAGTGTTTCCTAGGCTAAAGGAGGCTCAAAAGGAAGCATCAGTGTTTCCTATGCTAAAGGAGGCTCTAAAGGAAGCATCAATGTTTCCTAGGCTAAAGGAGGCTCAAAAGGAAGCATCAGTGTTTCATAGGCTAGAGGAGGCTCTAAAGGAAGCATCAATGTTTCCTATGCTAAAGGAGGCTCTAAAGGAAGCATCAGTGTTTCCAAGGTTAAAGGAAGCATCAGTGTTTCCTAGGCTAAAGGGGGCTCTAAAGGAAGCATCAGTGTTACCTAGGCTAAAGGAAGCATCAGTGTTTCCTAGGCTAAAGGAAGCATCAGTGTTTCCTAGGCTAAAGGAGGCTCTAAAGGAAGCATCAGTGTTTCCAAGGCTAAAGGAAGCATCAGTGTTTCCTAGGCTAAATGAAGCATCAGTGTTTCCTAGGCTAAAGGAGGCTCTAAAGGAAGCATCAGTGTTTCCTAGGCTAAAGGAGCTTCTAATGGAAGCATCAGTGTTTCCTAGGCTAAAGGAAGCATCAGTGTTTCCTAGGCTAAAGGAGGCTCTAAAGGAAGTATCAGTGTTTTCTAGGCTAAAGGAGGCTCTAAAGGAAGTATCAGTGTTTTCTAGGCTAAAGGAGGCTCTAAAGCAAGCATCAGTGTTTCCTAGGCTAAAGGAGGCTCAAAAGGAAGCATCAGTGTTTCCTATGCTAAAGGAGGCTCTAAAGGAAGTATCAATGTTTCCTAGGCTAAAGGAGGCTCAAAAGGAAGCATCAGTGTTTCATAGGCTAAAGGAGGCTCTAAAGGAAGCATCAATGTTTCCTATGCTAAAGGAGGCTCTAAAGGAAGCATCAGTGTTTCCAAGGTTAAAGGAAGCATCAGTGTTTCCTAGGCTAAAGGGGGCTCTAAAGGAAGCATCAGTGTTTCCTAGGCTAAAGGAAGCATCCGTGTTTCCTAGGCTAAAGGAGGCTCTAAAGGAAGCATCAGTGTTTCCAAGGCTAAAGGAAGCATCAGTGTTTCCTAGGCTAAATGAGGCTCTAAAGGAAGCATCAGTGTTTCCTAGGCTAAAGGAGGTTCTAAAGGTAGCATCAGTGTTTCCTAGGCTAAAGGAAGCATCAGTGTTTCCTAGGCTAAAGGAAGCATCAGTGTTTCCTAGGCTAAAGGAGGCTCTAAAGGAAGCATCAGTGTTTCCTAGGCTAAAGGAAGCATCAGTGTTTCCTAGGCTACAGGGGGCTCTAAAGTAAGCATCAGTGTTTCCTAGGCTAAAGGAGGCTCTAAAGGAAGCATCAGTGTTTCCTAGGCTAAAGGAGGCTCTAAAGGAAGCATCAGTGTTTCCTAGGCTAAAAGAGGCTCTAAAGGAAGCATCAGTGTTTCCTAGGCTAAAGGAGGCTCTAAAGGAAGCATCAGTGTTTCCCAGGCTAAAGGAGCTTCTAATGGAAGCATCAGTGTTTCCTAGGCTAAAGGAAGCATCAGTGTTTCCTAGGCTAAAGGAGGCTCTAAAGGAAGTATCAGTGTTTTCTAGGCTAAAGGAGGCTCTAAAGGAAGTATCAGTGTTTTCTAGGCTAAAGGAGGCTCTAAAGCAAGCATCAGTGTTTCCTAGGCTAAAGGAGGCTCAAAAGGAAGCATCAGTGTTTCCTATGCTAAAGGAGGCTCTAAAGGAAGCATCAATGTTTCCTAGGCTAAAGGAGGCTCAAAAGGAAGCATCAGTGTTTCATAGGCTAAAGGAGGCTCTAAAGGAAGCATCAGTGTTTCCAAGGTTAAAGGAAGCATCAGTGTTTCCTAGGCTAAAGGGGGCTCTAAAGGAAGCATCAGTGTTACCTAGGCTAAAGGAAGCATCAGTGTTTCCTAGGCTAAAGGAGGTTCTAAAGGTAGCATCAGTGTTTCCTAGGCTAAAGGAGGCTCTAAGGGAATCATCAGTGTTTCCTAGGCTAAATGAGGCTCTAAAGGAAGCATCAGTCTTTCCTAGGCTAAAGGAGGCTTCAAAGGAACCATCAATGTTTCCTATGCTAAAGGAGGCTCTCAATGAAGCATCGGTGTTTCCAAGGCTAAAGGAAGCATCAGTGTTTCCTAGGCTAAAGGAGGCTCTAAAGGAAGCATCAGTGTTTCCAAGGCTAAAGAAAGCATCAGTGTTTCCTAGGCTAAAGGAGGCTCTAAAGGAAGCATCAGTGTTTCCAAGGCTAAAGAAAGCATCAGTGTTTCCTAGGCTAAAGGAGGCTCTAAAGGAAACATCAGTGTTTCCTCGGCTAAAGGAAGCATCAGTGTTTCCTAGGCTAAAGGAAGCATCAGTGTTTCCTAGGCTAAAGGAGGCTCTAAAGGAAGCATCAGTGTTTCCTAGGCTAAAGGAGGCTCTAAAGGAAGCATCAGTGTTTCCTAGGCTAAAAGAGGCTCTAAAGGAAGCATCAGTGTTTCCTAGGCTAAAGGAAGCATCAGTGTTTCCTAGGCTACAGGGGGCTCTAAAGTAAGCATCAGTGTTTCCTAGGCTAAAGGAGGCTCTAAAGGAAGCATCAGTGTTTCCTAGGCTAAAGGAGGCTCTAAAGGAAGCATCAGTGTTTCCTAGGCTAAAAGAAGCTCTAAAGGAAGCATCAGTGTTTCCTAGGCTAAAGGAGGCTCAAAAGGAAGCATCAGTGTTTCATAGGCTAAAGGAGGCTCTAAAGGAAGCATCAATGTTTCCTATGCTAAAGGAGGCTCTAAAGGAAGCATCAGTGTTTCCAAGGTTAAAGGAAGCATCAGTGTTTCCTAGGCTAAAGGGGGCTCTAAAGGAAGCATCAGTGTTTCCTAGGCTAAAGGAAGCATCAGTGTTTCCTAGGCTAAAGGAGGCTCTAAAGGAAGCATCAGTGTTTCCAAGGCTAAAGGAAGCATCAGTGTTTCCTAGGCTAAATGAGGCTCTAAAGGAAGCATCAGTGTTTCCTAGGCTAAAGGAGGTTCTAAAGGTAGCATCAGTGTTTCCTAGGCTAAAGGAAGCATCAGTGTTTCCTAGGCTAAAGGAAGATTCAGTGTTTCCTAGGCTAAAGGAGGCTCTAAAGGAAGCATCAGTGTTTCCTAGGCTAAAGGAAGCATCAGTGTTTCCTAGGCTACAGGGGGCTCTAAAGTAAGCATCAGTGTTTCCTAGGCTAAAGGAGGCTCTAAAGGAAGCATCAGTGTTTCCTAGGCTAAAGGAGGCTCTAAAGGAAGCATCAGTGTTTCCTAGGCTAAAAGAGGCTCTAAAGGAAGCATCAGTGTTTCCTAGGCTAAAGGAGGCTCTAAAGGAAGCATCAGTGTTTCCCAGGCTAAAGGAGCTTCTAATGGAAGCATCAGTGTTTCCTAGGCTAAAGGAAGCATCAGTGTTTCCTAGGCTAAAGGAGGCTCTAAAGGAAGTATCAGTGTTTTCTAGGCTAAAGGAGGCTCTAAAGGAAGTATCAGTGTTTTCTAGGCTAAAGGAGGCTCTAAAGCAAGCATCAGTGTTTCCTATGCTAAAGGAGGCTCTAAAGGAAGCATCAATGTTTCCTAGGCTAAAGGAGGCTCAAAAGGAAGCATCAGTGTTTCATAGGCTAAAGGAGGCTCTAAAGGAAGCATCAATGTTTCCTATGCTAAAGGAGGCTCTAAAGGAAGCATCAGTGTTTCCAAGGTTAAAGGAAGCATCAGTGTTTCCTAGGCTAAAGGGGGCTCTAAAGGAAGCATCAGTGTTACCTAGGCTAAAGGAAGCATCAGTGTTTCCTAGGCTAAAGGAAGCATCAGTGTTTCCTAGGCTAAAGGAGGCTCTAAAGGAAGCATCAGTGTTTCCAATGCTTCCTTTAGAGCCTCCTTTAGCCTAGGAAACACTGATGCTTCCTTTAGCCTAGGAAACACTGATGCTTCCTTTAGAGCCTCCTTTAGCATAGGAAAAATTGATGCTTCCTTTAGAGCCTCCTTTAGCCTAGGAAACACTGATGCCTCCTTTAGAGCCTCCTTTAGCCTAGGAAACACTGATGCTTGCTTTAGAGCCCCCTTTAGCCTAGAAAACACTGATACTTCCTTTAGAGCCTCCTTTAGCCTAGGAAACACTGATGCTTCCTTTAGAGCCTCGTTTAGCCTAGGAAACACTGATGCTTCCATTAGAAGCTCCTTTAGCCTTGGAAACACTGATGCTTCCTTTAGAGCCTCCTTTAGCCTAGGAAACACTGATGCTTCCTTTAGACCCTCATTTAGCCTAGGAAACACTGATGCTTCCCTTAGACCCTCCTTTAGCCTAGGAAACAATGATGCTACCTTTAGAGCCTCCTTTAGCCTAGGAAACACTGATGCTTCCTTTAGAGCCTCCTTTAGCCTAGGAAACACTGATGCTTCCTTTAGCCTAGGAAACACTGATGCTTCCTTTAGTCGAGGAAACACTGATGTTTCCTTTAGAGCCTCCTTTAGCCTAGGAAACACTGATGCTTTCTTTAGCCTTGGAAACAGTGATGCTTACTCTAGCCGAGGAAACACTGATGCTTCCTTTAGAGCCTCCTGTAGCCTAGGAAACACTGATGCTTCCTTTAGCCTTGGAAACACTGATGCTTCCTTTAGAGCCTCCTTTAGCCTAGGAAACACTGATGCTTCCTTTAGCCTAGGAAACACTGATGCTTCCTTTAGCCTAGGAAACACTGATGCTACCTTTAGAACCTCCTTTAGCCTAGGAAACACTGATGCTTCCTTTTAGAGCCTCATTTAGCCTAGGGAACACTGATGCTTCCTTTAGCCTTGGAAACACTGATGCTTCCTTTTGAGCCTCCTTTAGCATAGGAAACACTGATGCTTCCTTTAGAGCCTCCTTTAGCCTAGGAAACACTGATGCTTCCTTTAGAGCCTCCTTTAGCCTAGGAAACACTGATGCTTCCTTTAGCCTAGGAAACACTGATGCTCCCATTAGCCGAGGAAACACTGATGCTTCCTTTAGAGCCTCCTTTAGCCTAGGAAACACTGATGTTTCCTTTAGAGCCTCCTTTAGCCTAGGAAACAATGATGCTTCCTTTAGAGCCTCCTTTAGCCTAGGAAACACTGATGCTTCCTTTAGCCTAGGAAACACTGATGCTTCCTTTAGCCTACCAAACACTGATGCTTCCTTTAAAGCCTCCTTCAGCCTAGGAAACACTGATGCTTCCTTTAGAGCCTCCTTTACCTGAGGAAACACTGATGCTTCCTTTAGAGCCTCCTTTAGCGTAGAAAACACTGATACTTCCTTTCGAGCCTCCTTTTGCCTAGCAAACACGGATGCTTCCTTTAGAGCCTTGTTTAGCCTAGGAAACACTGATGCTTCCATTAGAAGCTCCTTTAGCCTAGGAAACACTGATGCTTCCTTTAGAGCCTATTTTAGCCTAGGAAACACAGATGCTTCCCTTAGAGCCTCCTTTAGCCTAGGAAACAATGATGCTTCCTTTAGAGCCTCCTTTAGCCTAGGAAACACTGATGCTTCCTTTAGCCTAGGAAACACTGATGCTCCCATTAGCCGAGGAAACACTGATGCTTCCTTTAGAGCCTCCTTTAGCCTAGGAAACACTGATGCTTCCTTTAGAGCCTCCTTTAGCCTAGGAAACACTGATGCTTCCTTTAGAGCCCCCTTTAGCCTAGGAAACACTGATGCTTCCTTTAACCTTGGAAACACTGATGCTTCCTTTAGAGCCTCCTTTAGCATACGAAACATTGATGCTTCCTTTAGAGCCTCCTTTAGCCTATGAAACACTGATGCTTCCTTTTGAGCCTCCTTTAGCCTAGGAAACACTGATACTTCCTTTAGAGCCTCCTTTAGCCTAGAAAACACTGACATTTCCTTTAGAGCCTCCTTTAGCCTAGGAAACACTGATGCTTCCTTTAGCCTAGGAAACACTGATGCTTCCATTAGAAGCTCCTTTAGCCTAGGAAACAATGATGCTTCCTTTAGAGCCTATTTTAGCCTAGGAAACACAGATGCTTCCCTTAGAGCCTCCTTTAGCCTAGGAAACAATGATGCTTACTTTAGAGCCTCCTTTAGCCTAGGAAACACTGATGCTTCCTTTAGCCTAGGAAACACTGATGCTCCCATTAGCCGAGGAAACACTGATGCTTCCTTTAGAGCCTCCTTTAGCCTAGGAAACACTGATGCTTCCTTTAGAGCCTCCTTTAGCCTAGGAAACACTGATGCTTCCTTTAGAGCCCCCTTTAGCCTAGGAAACACTGATGCTTCCTTTAACCTTGGAAACACTGATGCTTCCTTTAGAGCCTCCTTTAGCATACGAAACATTGATGCTTCCTTTAGAGCCTCCTTTAGCCTATGAAACACTGATGCTTCCTTTTGAGCCTCCTTTAGCCTAGGAAACACTGATACTTCCTTTAGAGCCTCCTTTAGCCTAGAAAACACTGACATTTCCTTTAGAGCCTCCTTTAGCCTAGGAAACACTGATGCTTCCTTTAGCCTAGGAAACACTGATGCTTCCATTAGAAGCTCCTTTAGCCTAGGAAACACTGATGCTTCCTTTAGAGCCTCCTTTAGCCGAGGAAACACTGATGCTTCCTTTAGAGCCTCCTTTAGCCTAGGAAATACTGATGCTTCCCTTAGAGCCTCCTTTAGCCTAGGAAACAATGATGCTACCTTTAGAGCCTTCTTTAGCCTAGGAAACACTGATGCTTCCTTTAGAGCCTCCTTTAGCCTAGGAAACACTGATGCTTCCTTTAGCCTAGGAAACACTGATGCTTCCTTTAGTCGAGGAAACACTGATGTTTCCTTTAGAGCCTCCTTTAGCCTAGGAAACACTGATGCTTTCTTTAGCCTTGGAAACAGTGATGCTTCCTCTAGCCGAGGAAACACTGATGCTTCCTTTAGAGCCTCCTTTAGCCTAGGAAACACTGATGCTTCCTTTAGCCTTGGAAACACTGATGCTTCCTTTAGAGCCTCCTTTAGCATAGGAAAAATTGATGCTTCCTTTAGAGCCTCCTTTAGCCTAGGAAACACTGATGCCTCCTTTAGAGCCTCCTTTAGCCTAGGAAACACTGATGCTTGCTTTAGAGCCCCCTTTAGCCTAGAAAACACTGATACTTCCTTTAGAGCCTCCTTTAGCCTAGGAAACACTGATGCTTCCTTTAGAGCCTCGTTTAGCCTAGGAAACACTGATGCTTCCATTAGAAGCTCCTTTAGCCTTGGAAACACTGATGCTTCCTTTAGAGCCTCCTTTAGCCTAGGAAACACTGATGCTTCCTTTAGACCCTCATTTAGCCTAGGAAACACTGATGCTTCCCTTAGAGCCTCCTTTAGCCTAGGAAACAATGATGCTACCTTTAGAGCCTCCTTTAGCCTAGGAAACACTGATGCTTCCTTTAGAGCCTCCTTTAGCCTAGGAAACACTGATGCTTCCTTTAGCCTAGGAAACACTGATGCTTCCTTTAGTCGAGGAAACACTGATGTTTCCTTTAGAGCCTCCTTTAGCCTAGGAAACACTGATGCTTTCTTTAGCCTTGGAAACAGTGATGCTTCCTCTAGCCGAGGAAACACTGATGCTTCCTTTAGAGCCTCCTGTAGCCTAGGAAACACTGATGCTTCCTTTAGCCTTGGAAACACTGATGCTTCCTTTAGAGCCTCCTTTAGCCTAGGAAACACTGATGCTTCCTTTAGCCTAGGAAACACTGATGCTTCCTTTAGCCTAGGAAACACTGATGCTACCTTTAGAACCTCCTTTAGCCTAGGAAACAGTGATGCTTCCTTTAGAGCCTCATTTAGCCTAGGAAACACTGATGCTTCCTTTAGCCTTGGAAACACTGATGCTTCCTTTTGAGCCTCCTTTAGCATAGGAAACACTGATGCTTCCTTTAGAGCCTCCTTTAGCCTAGGAAACATTGATGCTTCCTTTAGCCTAGGAAACACTGATGCTCCCATTAGCCGAGGAAACACTGATGCTTCCTTTAGAGCCTCCTTTAGCCTAGGAAACACTGATGTTTCCTTTAGAGCCTCCTTTAGCCTAGGAAACAATGATGCTTCCTTTAGAGCCTCCTTTAGCCTAGGAAACACTGATGCTTCCTTTAGCCTAGGAAACACTGATGCTTCCTTTAGCCTACCAAACACTGATGCTTCCTTTAAAGCCTCCTTCAGCCTAGGAAACACTGATGCTTCCTTTAGAGCCTCCTTTACCTGAGGAAACACTGATGCTTCCTTTAGAGCCTCCTTTAGCGTAGAAAACACTGATACTTCCTTTCGAGCCTCCTTTTGCCTAGCAAACACGGATGCTTCCTTTAGAGCCTTGTTTAGCCTAGGAAACACTGATGCTTCCATTAGAAGCTCCTTTAGCCTAGGAAACACTGATGCTTCCTTTAGAGCCTCATTTAGCCTAGGAAACACAGATGCTTCCCTTAGAGCCTCCTTTAGCCTAGGAAACAATGATGCTTCCTTTAGAGCCTCCTTTAGCCTAGGAAACACTGATGCTTCCTTTAGCCTAGGAAACACTGATGCTCCCATTAGCCGAGGAAACACTGATGCTTCCTTTAGAGCCTCCTTTAGCCTAGGAAACACTGATGCTTCCTTTAGAGCCTCCTTTAGCCTAGGAAACACTGATGCTTCCTTTAGCCTAGGAAACATTGATGCTTCCTTTAGAGCCTCCTTTAGCATAGGAAACACTGATGCTTCCTTTAGAGCCTCCTTTACCTGAGGAAACACTGATGCTTCCTTTAGAGCCTCCTTTAGCGTAGAAAACACTGATACTTCCTTTCGAGCCTCCTTTAGCCTAGCAAACACGGATGCTTCCTTTAGAGCCTTGTTTAGCCTAGGAAACACTGATGCTTCCATTAGAAGCTCCTTTAGCCTAGGAAACACTGATGCTTCCTTTAGAGCCTCATTTAGCCTAGGAAACACTGATGCTTCCCTTAGAGCCTCCTTTAGCCTAGGAAACAATGATGCTACCTTTAGAGCCTCCTTTAGCCTAGGAAACACTGATGCTTCTTTTAGAGCCTCCTTTAGCCGAGGAAACACTGATGCTTCCTTTAGAGCCTCCTTTAGCCTAGGAAACACTGATGCTTCCTTTAGCCTTGGAAACACTGATGCTTCCTTTAGAGCCTCCTTTAGCCTAGGAAACACTGATGCTTCCTTTAGCCTAGGAAACACTGATGCTACCTTTAGAACCTCCTTTAGCCTAGGAAACACTGATGCTTCCTTTAGAGCCTCATTTAGCCTAGGAAACACTGATGCTTCCTTTAGCCTTGGAAACACTGATGCTTCCTTTAGAGCCTCCTTTAGCCTAGGAAACACTGATGCTTACTTTAGCCTAGGAAACACTGATGCTTCCTTTAGCCTTGGAAACACTGATGCTTCCTTTAGAGCCTCCTTTAGCCTAGGAAACACTGATGCTTCCTTTAGCCTAGGAAACACTGATGCTACCTTTAGAACCTCCTTTAGCCTAGGAAACACTGATGCTTCCTTTAGAGCCTCATTTAGCCTAGGAAACACTGATGCTTCCTTTAGCCTTGGAAACACTGATGCTTCCTTTAGAACCTCCTTTAGCCTAGGAAACACTGATGCTTCCTTTAGAGCCTCATTTAGCCTAGGAAACACTGATGCTTCCTTTAGCCTTGGAAACACTGATGCTTCCTTTAGAGCCTCCTTTAGCCTAGAAAACACTGATACTTCCTTTAGAGCCTCCTTTAGCCTAGGAAACACTGATGCTTCCTTTAGCCTAGGAAACACTGATGCTTCCATTAGAAGCTCCTTTAGCCTGGGAAACACTGATGCTTCCTTTAGAGCCTCCTTTAGCCTAGGAAACACTGATGCTTCCTTTAGAGCCTCCTTTAGCCTAGGAAACACTGATGCTTCCTTTAGAACCTCCTTTAGCCTAGGAAACACTGATTCTTCTTTTAGAACCTCCTTTAGCCTAGGAAACACTGATGCTTCCTTTAGCCTACCAAACACTGATGCTTCCTTTAAAGCCTCCTTCAGCCTAGGAAACACTGATGCTTCCTTTAGAGCCTCCTTTAGCCTAGGAAACACTGATGCTTCCTTTAGAGCCTCCTTTAGCCTAGGAAACACTGATGCTTCCTTTAGAGCCTCCTTTAGCCTAGGAAACACTGATGCTTCCTTTAGAGCCTCCTTTAGCCTAGGAAACACTGATGCTTCCTTTAGCCTAGGAAACACTGATGCTCCCATTAGCCGAGGAAACACTGATGCTTCCTTTAGAGCCTCCTTTAGCCTAGGAAACACTGATGCTTCCTTTAGAGCCTCCTTTAGCCTAGGAAACACTGATGCTTCCTTTAGAGCCTCCTTTAGCCTAGGAAACACTGATGCTTCCTTTAGCCTAGGAAACACTGATGCTTCCTTTAGCCTACCAAACACTGATGCTTCCTTTAAAGCCTCCTTCAGCCTAGGAAACACTGATGCTTCCTTTAGAGCCTCCTTTACCTGAGGAAACACTGATGCTTCCTTTAGAGCCTCCTTTAGCGTAGAAAACACTGATACTTCCTTTCGAGCCTCCTTTAGCCTAGCAAACACGGATGCTTCCTTTAGAGCCTTGTTTAGCCTAGGAAACACTGATGCTTCCATTAGAAGCTCCTTTAGCCTAGGAAACACTGATGCTTCCTTTAGAGCCTCATTTAGCCTAGGAAACACTGATGCTTCTTTTGCCTCCTTTAGCCGAGGAAACACTGATGCTTCCTATAGAGCCTCCTTTAGCCTAGGGAACACTGATGCTTCCTTTAGAGCCTCCTTTAGCCTAGGAAACACAGATGCTTCCCTTAGAGCCTCCTTTAGCCTAGGAAACACTGATGCTTCCTTTAGCCTAGGAAACACTGATGCTCCCATTAGCCGAGGAAACACTGATGCTTCCTTTAGAGCCTCCTTTAGCCTAGGAAACACTGATGCTTCCTTTAGAGCCTCCTTTAGCCTAGGAAACACTGATGCTTCCTTTAGCCTAGGAAACATTGATGCTTCCTTTAGAGCCTCCTTTAGCATAGGAAACACTGATGCTTCCTTTAGAGCCTCCTTTACCTGAGGAAACACTGATGCTTCCTTTAGAGCCTCCTTTAGCGTAGAAAACACTGATACTTCCTTTCGAGCCTCCTTTAGCCTAGCAAACACGGATGCTTCCTTTAGAGCCTTGTTTAGCCTAGGAAACACTGATGCTTCCATTAGAAGCTCCTTTAGCCTAGGAAACACTGATGCTTCCTTTAGAGCCTCATTTAGCCTAGGAAACACTGATGCTTCCCTTAGAGCCTCCTTTAGCCTAGGAAACACTGATGCTTCTTTTAGAGCCTCCTTTAGCCGAGGAAACACTGATGCTTCCTTTAGAGCCTCCTTTAGCCTAGGAAACACTGATGCTTCCTTTAGCCTTGGAAACACTGATGCTTCCTTTAGAGCCTCCTTTAGCCTAGGAAACACTGATGCTTCCTTTAGCCTAGGAAACACTGATGCTACCTTTAGAACCTCCTTTAGCCTAGGAAACACTGATGCTTCCTTTAGAGCCTCATTTAGCCTAGGAAACACTGATGCTTCCTTTAGCCTTGGAAACACTGATGCTTCCTTTAGAGCCTCCTTTAGCCTAGGAAACACTGATGCTTCCTTTAGCCTAGGAAACACTGATGCTTCCTTTAGCCTAGGAAACACTGATGCTACCTTTAGAACCTCCTTTAGCCTAGGAAACACTGATGCTTCCTTTAGAGCCTCATTTAGCCTAGGAAACACTGATGCTTCCTTTAGCCTTGGAAACACTGATGCTTCCTTTAGAACCTCCTTTAGCCTAGGAAACACTGATGCTTCCTTTAGAGCCTCATTTAGCCTAGGAAACACTGATGCTTCCTTTAGCCTTGGAAACACTGATGCTTCCTTTAGAGCCTCCTTTAGCCTAGAAAACACTGATACTTCCTTTAGAGCCTCCTTTAGCCTAGGAAACACTGATGCTTCCTTTAGCCTAGGAAACACTGATGCTTCCATTAGAAGCTCCTTTAGCCTGGGAAACACTGATGCTTCCTTTAGAGCCTCCTTTAGCCTAGGAAACACTGATGCTTCCTTTAGAGCCTCCTTTAGCCTAGGAAACACTGATGCTTCCTTTAGAACCTCCTTTAGCCTAGGAAACACTGATTCTTCTTTTAGAACCTCCTTTAGCCTAGGAAACACTGATGCTTCCTTTAGCCTACCAAACACTGATGCTTCCTTTAAAGCCTCCTTCAGCCTAGGAAACACTGATGCTTCCTTTAGAGCCTCCTTTAGCCTAGGAAACACTGATGCTTCCTTTAGAGCCTCCTTTAGCCTAGGAAACACTGATGCTTCCTTTAGAGCCTCCTTTAGCCTAGGAAACACTGATGCTTCCTTTAGAGCCTCCTTTAGCCTAGGAAACACTGATGCTTCCTTTAGCCTAGGAAACACTGATGCTCCCATTAGCCGAGGAAACACTGATGCTTCCTTTAGAGCCTCCTTTAGCCTAGGAAACACTGATGCTTCCTTTAGAGCCTCCTTTAGCCTAGGAAACACTGATGCTTCCTTTAGAGCCTCCTTTAGCCTAGGAAACACTGATGCTTCCTTTAGCCTAGGAAACACTGATGCTTCCTTTAGCCTACCAAACACTGATGCTTCCTTTAAAGCCTCCTTCAGCCTAGGAAACACTGATGCTTCCTTTAGAGCCTCCTTTACCTGAGGAAACACTGATGCTTCCTTTAGAGCCTCCTTTAGCGTAGAAAACACTGATACTTCCTTTCGAGCCTCCTTTAGCCTAGCAAACACGGATGCTTCCTTTAGAGCCTTGTTTAGCCTAGGAAACACTGATGCTTCCATTAGAAGCTCCTTTAGCCTAGGAAACACTGATGCTTCCTTTAGAGCCTCATTTAGTCTAGGAAACACTGATGCTTCTTTTGCCTCCTTTAGCCGAGGAAACACTGATGCTTCCTATAGAGCCTCCTTTAGCCTAGGGAACACTGATGCTTCCTTTAGAGCCTCCTTTAGCCTAGGAAACACTGATGCTTCCTTTATACTAGGAAACACTGATGCTTACTTTAGAGCCTCCTGTAGCCTAGGAAACACTGATGCTTCCTTTAGCCTAGGAAACACTGATGCTTCCTTTAGCCTAGGAAACACTGATGCTTCCATTAGAAGCTCCTTTAGCCTAGGAAACACTGATGCTTCCTTTAGAGCCTCCTTTAGCCGAGGAAACACTGATGCTTCCTTTAGAGCCTCCTTTAGCCTAGGAAATACTGATGCTTCCCTTAGAGCCTCCTTTAGCCTAGGAAACAATGATGCTACCTTTAGAGCCTTCTTTAGCCTAGGAAACACTGATGCTTCCTTTAGAGCCTCCTTTAGCCTAGGAAACACTGATGCTTCCTTTAGCCTAGGAAACACTGATGCTTCCTTTAGTCGAGGAAACACTGATGTTTCCTTTAGAGCCTCCTTTAGCCTAGGAAACACTGATGCTTTCTTTAGCCTTGGAAACAGTGATGCTTCCTCTAGCCGAGGAAACACTGATGCTTCCTTTAGAGCCTCCTTTAGCCTAGGAAACACTGATGCTTCCTTTAGCCTTGGAAACACTGATGCTTCCTTTAGAGCCTCCTTTAGCATAGGAAAAATTGATGCTTCCTTTAGAGCCTCCTTTAGCCTAGGAAACACTGATGCCTCCTTTAGAGCCTCCTTTAGCCTAGGAAACACTGATGCTTGCTTTAGAGCCCCCTTTAGCCTAGAAAACACTGATACTTCCTTTAGAGCCTCCTTTAGCCTAGGAAACACTGATGCTTCCTTTAGAGCCTCGTTTAGCCTAGGAAACACTGATGCTTCCATTAGAAGCTCCTTTAGCCTTGGAAACACTGATGCTTCCTTTAGAGCCTCCTTTAGCCTAGGAAACACTGATGCTTCCTTTAGACCCTCATTTAGCCTAGGAAACACTGATGCTTCCCTTAGAGCCTCCTTTAGCCTAGGAAACAATGATGCTACCTTTAGAGCCTCCTTTAGCCTAGGAAACACTGATGCTTCCTTTAGAGCCTCCTTTAGCCTAGGAAACACTGATGCTTCCTTTAGCCTAGGAAACACTGATGCTTCCTTTAGTCGAGGAAACACTGATGTTTCCTTTAGAGCCTCCTTTAGCCTAGGAAACACTGATGCTTTCTTTAGCCTTGGAAACAGTGATGCTTCCTCTAGCCGAGGAAACACTGATGCTTCCTTTAGAGCCTCCTGTAGCCTAGGAAACACTGATGCTTCCTTTAGCCTTGGAAACACTGATGCTTCCTTTAGAGCCTCCTTTAGCCTAGGAAACACTGATGCTTCCTTTAGCCTAGGAAACACTGATGCTTCCTTTAGCCTAGGAAACATTGATGCTACCTTTAGAACCTCCTTTAGCCTAGGAAACACTGATGCTTCCTTTAGAGCCTCATTTAGCCTAGGAAACACTGATGCTTCCTTTAGCCTTGGAAACACTGATGCTTCCTTTTGAGCCTCCTTTAGCATAGGAAACACTGATGCTTCCTTTAGAGCCTCCTTTAGCCTAGGAAACACTGATGCTTCCTTTAGAGCCTCCTTTAGCCTAGGAAACATTGATGCTTCCTTTAGCCTAGGAAACACTGATGCTCCCATTAGCCGAGGAAACACTGATGCTTCCTTTAGAGCCTCCTTTAGCCTAGGAAACACTGATGTTTCCTTTAGAGCCTCCTTTAGCCTAGGAAACAATGATGCTTCCTTTAGAGCCTCCTTTAGCCTAGGAAACACTGATGCTTCCTTTAGCCTAGGAAACACTGATGCTTTCTTTAGCCTTGGAAACACTGATGCTTCCTTTAGAGCCTCCTTTAGCCTAGGAAACACTGATGCTTCCTTTAGCCTAGGAAACACTGATGCTACCTTTAGAACCTCCTTTAGCCTAGGAAACACTGATGCTTCCTTTAGAGCCTCATTTAGCCTAGGAAACACTGATGCTTCCTTTAGCCTTGGAAACACTGATGCTTCCTTTAGAACCTCCTTTAGCCTAGGAAACACTGATGCTTCCTTTAGAGCCTCATTTAGCCTAGGAAACACTGATGCTTCCTTTAGCCTTGGAAACACTGATGCTTCCTTTAGAGCCTCCTTTAGCCTAGAAAACACTGATACTTCCTTTAGAGCCTCCTTTAGCCTAGGAAACACTGATGCTTCCTTTAGCCTAGGAAACACTGATGCTTCCATTAGAAGCTCCTTTAGCCTGGGAAACACTGATGCTTCCTTTAGAGCCTCCTTTAGCCTAGGAAACACTGATGCTTCCTTTAGAGCCTCCTTTAGCCTAGGAAACACTGATGCTTCCTTTAGAACCTCCTTTAGCCTAGGAAACACTGATTCTTCTTTTAGAACCTCCTTTAGCCTAGGAAACACTGATGCTTCCTTTAGCCTACCAAACACTGATGCTTCCTTTAAAGCCTCCTTCAGCCTAGGAAACACTGATGCTTCCTTTAGAGCCTCCTTTAGCCTAGGAAACACTGATGCTTCCTTTAGAGCCTCCTTTAGCCTAGGAAACACTGATGCTTCCTTTAGAGCCTCCTTTAGCCTAGGAAACACTGATGCTTCCTTTAGAGCCTCCTTTAGCCTAGGAAACACTGATGCTTCCTTTAGCCTAGGAAACACTGATGCTCCCATTAGCCGAGGAAACACTGATGCTTCCTTTAGAGCCTCCTTTAGCCTAGGAAACACTGATGCTTCCTTTAGAGCCTCCTTTAGCCTAGGAAACACTGATGCTTCCTTTAGAGCCTCCTTTAGCCTAGGAAACACTGATGCTTCCTTTAGCCTAGGAAACACTGATGCTTCCTTTAGCCTACCAAACACTGATGCTTCCTTTAAAGCCTCTTTCAGCCTAGGAAACACTGATGCTTCCTTTAGAGCCTCCTTTACCTGAGGAAACACTGATGCTTCCTTTAGAGCCTCCTTTAGCGTAGAAAACACTGATACTTCCTTTCGAGCCTCCTTTAGCCTAGCAAACACGGATGCTTCCTTTAGAGCCTTGTTTAGCCTAGGAAACACTGATGCTTCCATTAGAAGCTCCTTTAGCCTAGGAAACACTGATGCTTCCTTTAGAGCCTCATTTAGCCTAGGAAACACTGATGCTTCTTTTGCCTCCTTTAGCCGAGGAAACACTGATGCTTCCTATAGAGCCTCCTTTAGCCTAGGGAACACTGATGCTTCCTTTAGAGCCTCCTTTAGCCTAGGAAACACAGATGCTTCCCTTAGAGCCTCCTTTAGCCTAGGAAACAATGATGCTTCCTTTAGAGCCTCCTTTAGCCTAGGAAACACTGATGCTTCCTTTAGCCTAGGAAACACTGATGCTCCCATTAGCCGAGGAAACACTGATGCTTCCTTTAGAGCCTCCTTTAGCCTAGGAAACACTGATGCTTCCTTTAGAGCCTCCTTTAGCCTAGGAAACACTGATGCTTCCTTTAGCCTAGGAAACATTGATGCTTCCTTTAGAGCCTCCTTTAGCATAGGAAACACTGATGCTTCCTTTAGAGCCTCCTTTACCTGAGGAAACACTGATGCTTCCTTTAGAGCCTCCTTTAGCGTAGAAAACACTGATACTTCCTTTCGAGCCTCCTTTAGCCTAGCAAACACGGATGCTTCCTTTAGAGCCTTGTTTAGCCTAGGAAACACTGATGCTTCCATTAGAAGCTCCTTTAGCCTAGGAAACACTGATGCTTCCTTTAGAGCCTCATTTAGCCTAGGAAACACTGATGCTTCCCTTAGAGCCTCCTTTAGCCTAGGAAACAATGATGCTACCTTTAGAGCCTCCTTTAGCCTAGGAAACACTGATGCTTCTTTTAGAGCCTCCTTTAGCCGAGGAAACACTGATGCTTCCTTTAGAGCCTCCTTTAGCCTAGGAAACACTGATGCTTCCTTTAGCCTTGGAAACACTGATGCTTCCTTTAGAGCCTCCTTTAGCCTAGGAAACACTGATGCTTCCTTTAGCCTAGGAAACACTGATGCTACCTTTAGAACCTCCTTTAGCCTAGGAAACACTGATGCTTCCTTTAGAGCCTCATTTAGCCTAGGAAACACTGATGCTTCCTTTAGCCTTGGAAACACTGATGCTTCCTTTAGAGCCTCCTTTAGCCTAGGAAACACTGATGCTTCCTTTAGCCTAGGAAACACTGATGCTTCCTTTAGCCTTGGAAACACTGATGCTTCCTTTAGAGCCTCCTTTAGCCTAGGAAACACTGATGCTTCCTTTAGCCTAGGAAACACTGATGCTACCTTTAGAACCTCCTTTAGCCTAGGAAACACTGATGCTTCCTTTAGAGCCTCATTTAGCCTAGGAAACACTGATGCTTCCTTTAGCCTTGGAAACACTGATGCTTCCTTTAGAACCTCCTTTAGCCTAGGAAACACTGATGCTTCCTTTAGAGCCTCATTTAGCCTAGGAAACACTGATGCTTCCTTTAGCCTTGGAAACACTGATGCTTCCTTTAGAGCCTCCTTTAGCCTAGAAAACACTGATACTTCCTTTAGAGCCTCCTTTAGCCTAGGAAACACTGATGCTTCCTTTAGCCTAGGAAACACTGATGCTTCCATTAGAAGCTCCTTTAGCCTGGGAAACACTGATGCTTCCTTTAGAGCCTCCTTTAGCCTAGGAAACACTGATGCTTCCTTTAGAGCCTCCTTTAGCCTAGGAAACACTGATGCTTCCTTTAGAACCTCCTTTAGCCTAGGAAACACTGATTCTTCTTTTAGAACCTCCTTTAGCCTAGGAAACACTGATGCTTCCTTTAGCCTACCAAACACTGATGCTTCCTTTAAAGCCTCCTTCAGCCTAGGAAACACTGATGCTTCCTTTAGAGCCTCCTTTAGCCTAGGAAACACTGATGCTTCCTTTAGAGCCTCCTTTAGCCTAGGAAACACTGATGCTTCCTTTAGAGCCTCCTTTAGCCTAGGAAACACTGATGCTTCCTTTAGAGCCTCCTTTAGCCTAGGAAACACTGATGCTTCCTTTAGCCTAGGAAACACTGATGCTCCCATTAGCCGAGGAAACACTGATGCTTCCTTTAGAGCCTCCTTTAGCCTAGGAAACACTGATGCTTCCTTTAGAGCCTCCTTTAGCCTAGGAAACACTGATGCTTCCTTTAGAGCCTCCTTTAGCCTAGGAAACACTGATGCTTCCTTTAGCCTAGGAAACACTGATGCTTCCTTTAGCCTACCAAACACTGATGCTTCCTTTAAAGCCTCCTTCAGCCTAGGAAACACTGATGCTTCCTTTAGAGCCTCCTTTACCTGAGGAAACACTGATGCTTCCTTTAGAGCCTCCTTTAGCGTAGAAAACACTGATACTTCCTTTCGAGCCTCCTTTAGCCTAGCAAACACGGATGCTTCCTTTAGAGCCTTGTTTAGCCTAGGAAACACTGATGCTTCCATTAGAAGCTCCTTTAGCCTAGGAAACACTGATGCTTCCTTTAGAGCCTCATTTAGTCTAGGAAACACTGATGCTTCTTTTGCCTCCTTTAGCCGAGGAAACACTGATGCTTCCTATAGAGCCTCCTTTAGCCTAGGGAACACTGATGCTTCCTTTAGAGCCTCCTTTAGCCTAGGAAGCACTGATGCTTCCTTTATACTAGGAAACACTGATGCTTACTTTAGAGCCTCCTGTAGCCTAGGAAACACTGATGCTTCCTTTAGCCTAGGAAACACTGATGCTTCCTTTAGCCTAGGAAACACTGATGCTTCCATTAGAAGCTCCTTTAGCCTAGGAAACACTGATGCTTCCTTTAGAGCCTCCTTTAGCCGAGGAAACACTGATGCTTCCTTTAGAGCCTCCTTTAGCCTAGGAAATACTGATGCTTCCCTTAGAGCCTCCTTTAGCCTAGGAAACAATGATGCTACCTTTAGAGCCTTCTTTAGCCTAGGAAACACTGATGCTTCCTTTAGAGCCTCCTTTAGCCTAGGAAACACTGATGCTTCCTTTAGCCTAGGAAACACTGATGCTTCCTTTAGTCGAGGAAACACTGATGTTTCCTTTAGAGCCTCCTTTAGCCTAGGAAACACTGATGCTTTCTTTAGCCTTGGAAACAGTGATGCTTCCTCTAGCCGAGGAAACACTGATGCTTCCTTTAGAGCCTCCTTTAGCCTAGGAAACACTGATGCTTCCTTTAGCCTTGGAAACACTGATGCTTCCTTTAGAGCCTCCTTTAGCATAGGAAAAATTGATGCTTCCTTTAGAGCCTCCTTTAGCCTAGGAAACACTGATGCCTCCTTTAGAGCCTCCTTTAGCCTAGGAAACACTGATGCTTGCTTTAGAGCCCCCTTTAGCCTAGAAAACACTGATACTTCCTTTAGAGCCTCCTTTAGCCTAGGAAACACTGATGCTTCCTTTAGAGCCTCGTTTAGCCTAGGAAACACTGATGCTTCCATTAGAAGCTCCTTTAGCCTTGGAAACACTGATGCTTCCTTTAGAGCCTCCTTTAGCCTAGGAAACACTGATGCTTCCTTTAGACCCTCATTTAGCCTAGGAAACACTGATGCTTCCCTTAGAGCCTCCTTTAGCCTAGGAAACAATGATGCTTCCTTTAGCCTAGGAAACACTGATGCTTCCTTTAGTCGAGGAAACACTGATGTTTCCTTTAGAGCCTCCTTTAGCCTAGGAAACACTGATGCTTTCTTTAGCCTTGGAAACAGTGATGCTTCCTCTAGCCGAGGAAACACTGATGCTTCCTTTAGAGCCTCCTGTAGCCTAGGAAACACTGATGCTTCCTTTAGCCTTGGAAACACTGATGCTTCCTTTAGAGCCTCCTTTAGCCTAGGAAACACTGATGCTTCCTTTAGCCTAGGAAACACTGATGCTTCCTTTAGCCTAGGAAACACTGATGCTACCTTTAGAACCTCCTTTAGCCTAGGAAACACTGATGCTTCCTTTAGAGCCTCATTTAGCCTAGGAAACACTGATGCTTCCTTTAGCCTTGGAAACACTGATGCTTCCTTTTGAGCCTCCTTTAGCATAGGAAACACTGATGCTTCCTTTAGAGCCTCCTTTAGCCTAGGAAACACTGATGCTTCCTTTAGAGCCTCCTTTAGCCTAGGAAACATTGATGCTTCCTTTAGCCTAGGAAACACTGATGCTCCCATTAGCCGAGGAAACACTGATGCTTCCTTTAGAGCCTCCTTTAGCCTAGGAAACACTGATGTTTCCTTTAGAGCCTCCTTTAGCCTAGGAAACAATGATGCTTCCTTTAGAGCCTCCTTTAGCCTAGGAAACACTGATGCTTCCTTTAGCCTAGGAAACACTGATGCTTCCTTTAGCCTACCAAACACTGATGCTTCCTTTAAAGCCTCCTTCAGCCTAGGAAACACTGATGCTTCCTTTAGAGCCTCCTTTACCTGAGGAAACACTGATGCTTCCTTTAGAGCCTCCTTTAGCGTAGAAAACACTGATACTTCCTTTCGAGCCTCCTTTTGCCTAGCAAACACGGATGCTTCCTTTAGAGCCTTGTTTAGCCTAGGAAACACTGATGCTTCCATTAGAAGCTCCTTTAGCCTAGGAAACACTGATGCTTCCTTTAGAGCCTCATTTAGCCTAGGAAACACAGATGCTTCCCTTAGAGCCTCCTTTAGCCTAGGAAACAATGATGCTTCCTTTAGAGCCTCCTTTAGCCTAGGAAACACTGATGCTTCCTTTAGCCTAGGAAACACTGATGCTCCCATTAGCCGAGGAAACACTGATGCTTCCTTTAGAGCCTCCTTTAGCCTAGGAAACACTGATGCTTCCTTTAGAGCCTCCTTTAGCCTAGGAAACACTGATGCTTCCTTTAGCCTAGGAAACATTGATGCTTCCTTTAGAGCCTCCTTTAGCATAGGAAACACTGATGCTTCCTTTAGAGCCTCCTTTACCTGAGGAAACACTGATGCTTCCTTTAGAGCCTCCTTTAGCGTAGAAAACACTGATACTTCCTTTCGAGCCTCCTTTAGCCTAGCAAACACGGATGCTTCCTTTAGAGCCTTGTTTAGCCTAGGAAACACTGATGCTTCCATTAGAAGCTCCTTTAGCCTAGGAAACACTGATGCTTCCTTTAGAGCCTCATTTAGCCTAGGAAACACTGATGCTTCCCTTAGAGCCTCCTTTAGCCTAGGAAACAATGATGCTACCTTTAGAGCCTCCTTTAGCCTAGGAAACACTGATGCTTCTTTTAGAGCCTCCTTTAGCCGAGGAAACACTGATGCTTCCTTTAGAGCCTCCTTTAGCCTAGGAAACACTGATGCTTCCTTTAGCCTTGGAAACACTGATGCTTCCTTTAGAGCCTCCTTTAGCCTAGGAAACACTGATGCTTCCTTTAGCCTAGGAAACACTGATGCTACCTTTAGAACCTCCTCTAGCCTAGGAAACACTGATGCTTCCTTTAGAGCCTCATTTAGCCTAGGAAACACTGATGCTTCCTTTAGCCTTGGAAACACTGATGCTTCCTTTAGAGCCTCCTTTAGCCTAGGAAACACTGATGCTTCCTTTAGCCTAGGAAACACTGATGCTTCCTTTAGCCTTGGAAACACTGATGCTTCCTTTAGAGCCTCCTTTAGCCTAGGAAACACTGATGCTTCCTTTAGCCTAGGAAACACTGATGCTACCTTTAGAACCTCCTTTAGCCTAGGAAACACTGATGCTTCCTTTAGAGCCTCATTTAGCCTAGGAAACACTGATGCTTCCTTTAGCCTTGGAAACACTGATGCTTCCTTTAGAACCTCCTTTAGCCTAGGAAACACTGATGCTTCCTTTAGAGCCTCATTTAGCCTAGGAAACACTGATGCTTCCTTTAGCCTTGGAAACACTGATGCTTCCTTTAGAGCCTCCTTTAGCCTAGAAAACACTGATACTTCCTTTAGAGCCTCCTTTAGCCTAGGAAACACTGATGCTTCCTTTAGCCTAGGAAACACTGATGCTTCCATTAGAAGCTCCTTTAGCCTGGGAAACACTGATGCTTCCTTTAGAGCCTCCTTTAGCCTAGGAAACACTGATGCTTCCTTTAGAGCCTCCTTTAGCCTAGGAAACACTGATGCTTCCTTTAGAACCTCCTTTAGCCTAGGAAACACTGATTCTTCTTTTAGAACCTCCTTTAGCCTAGGAAACACTGATGCTTCCTTTAGCCTACCAAACACTGATGCTTCCTTTAAAGCCTCCTTCAGCCTAGGAAACACTGATGCTTCCTTTAGAGCCTCCTTTAGCCTAGGAAACACTGATGCTTCCTTTAGAGCCTCCTTTAGCCTAGGAAACACTGATGCTTCCTTTATAGCCTCCTTTAGCCTAGGAAACACTGATGCTTCCTTTAGAGCCTCCTTTAGCCTAGGAAACACTGATGCTTCCTTTAGCCTAGGAAACACTGATGCTCCCATTAGCCGAGGAAGCACTGATGCTTCCTTTAGAGCCTCCTTTAGCCTAGGAAACACTGATGCTTCCTTTAGAGCCTCCTTTAGCCTAGGAAACACTGATGCTTCCTTTAGAGCCTCCTTTAGCCTAGGAAACACTGATGCTTCCTTTAGCCTAGGAAACACTGATGCTTCCTTTAGCCTACCAAACACTGATGCTTCCTTTAAAGCCTCCTTCAGCCTAGGAAACACTGATGCTTCCTTTAGAGCCTCCTTTACCTGAGGAAACACTGATGCTTCCTTTAGAGCCTCCTTTAGCGTAGAAAACACTGATACTTCCTTTCGAGCCTCCTTTAGCCTAGCAAACACGGATGCTTCCTTTAGAGCCTTGTTTAGCCTAGGAAACACTGATGCTTCCATTAGAAGCTCCTTTAGCCTAGGAAACACTGATGCTTCCTTTAGAGCCTCATTTAGCCTAGGAAACACTGATGCTTCTTTTGCCTCCTTTAGCCGAGGAAACACTGATGCTTCCTATAGAGCCTCCTTTAGCCTAGGGAACACTGATGCTTCCTTTAGAGCCTCCTTTAGCCTAGGAAACACAGA
Organism: Blennius ocellaris; assembly: GCF_963422515.1. NCBI lineage: Eukaryota > Metazoa > Chordata > Actinopteri > Blenniiformes > Blenniidae > Blennius > Blennius ocellaris. The sequence goes on from NW_027662182.1 coordinate 476,749, forward strand.
TGCTTCCCTTAGAGCCTCCTTTAGCCTAGGAAACAATGATGCTTCCTTTAGAGCCTCCTTTAGCCTAGGAAACACTGATGCTTCCTTTAGCCTAGGAAACACTGATGCTCCCATTAGCCGAGGAAACACTGATGCTTCCTTTAGAGCCTCCTTTAGCCTAGGAAACACTGATGCTTCCTTTAGAGCCTCCTTTAGCCTAGGACACACTGATGCTTCCTTTAGCCTAGGAAAAATTGATGCTTCCTTTAGAGCCTCCTTTAGCATAGGAAACACTGATGCTTCCTTTAGAGCCTCCTTTACCTGAGGAAACACTGATGCTTCCTTTAGAGCCTCCTTTAGCGTAGAAAACACTGATACTTCCTTTCGAACCTCCTTTAGCCTAGCAAACACGGATGCTTCCTTTAGAGCCTTGTTTAGCCTAGGAAACACTGATGCTTCCATTAGAAGCTCCTTTAGCCTAGGAAACACTGATGCTTCCTTTAGAGCCTCATTTAGCCTAGGAAACACTGATGCTTCCCTTAGAGCCTCCTTTAGCCTAGGAAACAATGATGCTACCTTTAGAGCCTCCTTTAGCCTAGGAAACACTGATGCTTCTTTTAGAGCCTCCTTTAGCCGAGGAAACACTGATGCTTCCTTTAGAGCCTCCTTTAGCCTAGGAAACACTGATGCTTCCTTTAGCCTAGGAAACACTGATGCTACCTTTAGAACCTCCTTTAGCCTAGGAAACACTGATGCTTCCTTTAGAGCCTCATTTAGCCTAGGAAACACTGATGCTTCCTTTAGCCTTGGAAACACTGATGCTTCCTTTAGAGCCTCCTTTAGCCTAGGAAACACTGATGCTTCCTTTAGCCTAGGAAACACTGATGCTTCCTTTAGCCTTGGAAACACTGATGCTTCCTTTAGAGCCTCCTTTAGCCTAGGAAACACTGATGCTTCCTTTAGCCTAGGAAACACTGATGCTACCTTTAGAACCTCCTTTAGCCTAGGAAACACTGATGCTTCCTTTAGAGCCTCATTTAGCCTAGGAAACACTGATGCTTCCTTTAGCCTTGGAAACACTGATGCTTCCTTTAGAACCTCCTTTAGCCTAGGAAACACTGATGCTTCCTTTAGAGCCTCATTTAGCCTAGGAAACACTGATGCTTCCTTTAGCCTTGGAAACACTGATGCTTCCTTTAGAGCCTCCTTTAGCCTAGAAAACACTGATACTTCCTTTAGAGCCTCCTTTAGCCTAGGAAACACTGATGCTTCCTTTAGCCTAGGAAACACTGATGCTTCCATTAGAAGCTCCTTTAGCCTGGGAAACACTGATGCTTCCTTTAGAGCCTCCTTTAGCCTAGGAAACACTGATGCTTCCTTTAGAGCCTCCTTTAGCCTAGGAAACACTGATGCTTCCTTTAGAACCTCCTTTAGCCTAGGAAACACTGATTCTTCTTTTAGAACCTCCTTTAGCCTAGGAAACACTGATGCTTCCTTTAGCCTACCAAACACTGATGCTTCCTTTAAAGCCTCCTTCAGCCTAGGAAACACTGATGCTTCCTTTAGAGCCTCCTTTAGCCTAGGAAACACTGATGCTTCCTTTAGAGCCTCCTTTAGCCTAGGAAACACTGATGCTTCCTTTAGAGCCTCCTTTAGCCTAGGAAACACTGATGCTTCCTTTAGAGCCTCCTTTAGCCTAGGAAACACTGATGCTTCCTTTAGCCTAGGAAACACTGATGCTCCCATTAGCCGAGGAAACACTGATGCTTCCTTTAGGGCCTCCTTTAGCCTAGGAAACACTGATGCTTCCTTTAGAGCCTCCTTTAGCCTAGGAAACACTGATGCTTCCTTTAGAGCCTCCTTTAGCCTAGGAAACACTGATGCTTCCTTTAGCCTAGGAAACACTGATGCTTCCTTTAGCCTACCAAACACTGATGCTTCCTTTAAAGCCTCCTTCAGCCTAGGAAACACTGATGCTTCCTTTAGAGCCTCCTTTACCTGAGGAAACACTGATGCTTCCTTTAGAGCCTCCTTTAGCGTAGAAAACACTGATACTTCCTTTCGAGCCTCCTTTAGCCTAGCAAACACGGATGCTTCCTTTAGAGCCTTGTTTAGCCTAGGAAACACTGATGCTTCCATTAGAAGCTCCTTTAGCCTAGGAAACACTGATGCTTCCTTTAGAGCCTCATTTAGTCTAGGAAACACTGATGCTTCTTTTGCCTCCTTTAGCCGAGGAAACACTGATGCTTCCTATAGAGCCTCCATTAGCCTAGGGAACACTGATGCTTCCTTTAGAGCCTCCTTTAGCCTAGGAAACACTGATGCTTCCTTTATACTAGGAAACACTGATGCTTACTTTAGAGCCTCCTGTAGCCTAGGAAACACTGATGCTTCCTTTAGCCTAGGAAACACTGATGCTTCCTTTAGCCTAGGAAACGCTGATGCTTCCTTTAGCCTAGGAAACACTGATGCTTCCTTTAGAGCCTCCTTTAGCCTAGGAAACACTGATGCTTCCTTTAGAGCCTCCTTTAGCCTAGGAAACACTGATGCTTCCTTTAGAGCCTCCTTTAGCCTAGGAAACACTGATGCTTCCTTTAGCCTAGGAAACACTGATGCTTCCTTTAGCCTTGGAAACACTGATGCTTCCTTTAGAGCCTCCTTTAGCCTAGGAAACACTGATGCTTCCTTTAGCCTAGGAAACACTGATGCTTCCTTTAGCCTAGGAAACACTGATGCTTCCTTTAGAGCCCCCTTTAGCCTAGGAAACACTGATGCTTCCTTTAACCTTGGAAACACTGATGCTTCCTTTAGAGCCTCCTTTAGCATACGAAACATTGATGCTTCCTTTAGAGCCTCCTTTAGCCTATGAAACACTGATGCTTCCTTTTGAGCCTCCTTTAGCCTAGGAAACATTGATACTTCCTTTAGAGCCTCCTGTAGCCTAGAAAACAATGATACTTCCTTTAGAGCCTCCTTTAGCCTAGAAAACACTGACACTTCCTTTAGAGCCTCCTTTAGCCTAGGAAACACTGATGCTTCCTTTAGCCTAGGAAACACTGATGCTTCCATTAGAAGCTCCTTTAGCCTAGGAAACACTGATGCTTCCTTTAGAGCCTCCTTTAGCCGAGGAAACACTGATGCTTCCTTTAGAGCCTCCTTTAGCCTAGGAAACACTGATGCTTCCTTTATACTAGGAAACACTGATGCTTACTTTAGAGCCTCCTGTAGCCTAGGAAACACTGATGCTTCCTTTAGCCTAGGAAACACTGATGCTTCCTTTAGAGCCTCCTTTAGCCTAGGAAACACTGATGCTTCCTTTAGCCGAGGAAACACTGATGCTTCCTTTAGAGCCCCCTTTAGCCTAGGAAACACTGATGCTTCCTTTAGCCTTGGAAACACTGATGCTTCCTTTAGCCTACCAAACACTGATGCTTCCTTTAAAGCCTCCTTCAGCCTAGGAAACACTGATGCTTCCTTTAGAGCCTCCTTTACCTGAGGAAACACTGATGCTTCCTTTAGAGCCTCCTTTAGCCTAGGAAATACTGATGCTTCCCTTAGAGCCTCCTTTAGCCTAGGAAACAATGATGCTACCTTTAGAGCCTTCTTTAGCCTAGGAAACACTGATGCTTCCTTTAGAGCCTCCTTTAGCCTAGGAAACACTGATGCTTCCTTTAGCCTAGGAAACACTGATGCTTCCTTTAGTCGAGGAAACACTGATGTTTCCTTTAGAGCCTCCTTTAGCCTAGGAAACACTGATGCTTTCTTTAGCCTTGGAAACAGTGATGCTTCCTCTAGCCGAGGAAACACTGATGCTTCCTTTAGAGCCTCCTTTAGCCTAGGAAACACTGATGCTTCCTTTAGCCTTGGAAACACTGATGCTTCCTTTAGAGCCTCCTTTAGCCTAGGAAACACTGATGCTTCCTTTAGCCTAGGAAACACTGATGCTTCCTTTAGCCTAGGAAACACTGATGCTTCCTTTAGCCTTGGAAACACTGATGCTTCCTTTAGAGCCTCCTTTAGCCTAGGAAACACTGATGCTTCCTTTAGCCTAGGAAACACTGATGCTACCTTTAGAACCTCCTTTAGCCTAGGAAACACTGATGCTTCCTTTAGCCTAGGAAACACTGATGCTACCTTTAGAACCTCCTTTAGCCTAGGAAACACTGATGCTTCCTTTAGAGCCTCATTTAGTCTAGGAAACACTGATGCTTCCTTTAGCCTTGGAAACACTGATGCTTCCTTTAGAGCCTCCTTTAGCCTAGGAAACACTGATGCTTCCTTTAGCCTAGGAAACACTGATGCTTCCTTTAGCCTTGGAAACACTGATGCTTCCTTTAGAGCCTCCTTTAGCCTAGGAAACACTGATGCTTCCTTTAGCCTAGGAAACACTGATGCTACCTTTAGTCGAGGAATCACTGATGTTTCCTTTAGAGCCTCCTTTAGCCTAGGAAACACTGATGCTTTCTTTAGCCTTGGAAACAGTGATGCTTCCTCTAGCCGAGGAAACACTGATGCTTCCTTTAGAGCCTCCTTTAGCCTAGGAAACACTGATGCTTCCTTTAGCCTAGGAAACACTGATGCTACCTTTAGAACCTCCTTTAGCCTAGGAAACACTGATGCTTCCTTTAGAGCCTCATTTAGTCTAGGAAACACTGATGCTTCCTTTAGCCTTGGAAACACTGATGCTTCCTTTAGAGCCTCCTTTAGCCTAGGAAACACTGATGCTTCCTTTAGCCTAGGAAACACTGATGCTTCCTTTAGCCTTGGAAACACTGATGCTTCCTTTAGAGCCTCCTTTAGCCTAGGAAACACTGATGCTTCCTTTAGCCTAGGAAACACTGATGCTTCCTTTAGTCGAGGAATCACTGATGTTTCCTTTAGAGCCTCCTTTAGCCTAGGAAACACTGATGCTTTCTTTAGCCTTGGAAACAGTGATGCTTCCTCTAGCCGAGGAAACACTGATGCTTCCTTTAGAGCCTCCTTTAGCCTAGGAAACACTGATGCTTCCTTTAGCCTTGGCAACACTGATGCTTCCTTTAGAGCCTCCTTTAGCCTAGGAAACACTGATGCTTCCTTTAGCCTAGGAAACACTGATGCTACCTTTAGAACCTCCTTTAGCCTAGGAAACACTGATGCTTCCTTTAGAGCCTCATTTAGTCTAGGAAACACTGATGCTTCCTTTAGCCTTGGAAACACTGATGCTTCCTTTAGAGCCTCCTTTAGCCTAGGAAACACTGATGCTTCCTTTAGCCTAGGAAACACTGATGCTTCCTTTAGCCTTGGAAACACTGATGCTTCCTTTAGAGCCTCCTTTAGCCTAGGAAACACTGATGCTTCCTTTAGCCTAGGAAACACTGATGCTACCTTTAGAACCTCCTTTAGCCTAGGAAACACTGATGCTTCCTTTAGAGCCTCCTTTAGCCTAGGAAACACTGATGCTTCCTTTAGCCTAGGAAACACTGATGCTACCTTTAGAACCTCCTTTAGCCTAGGAAACACTGATGCTTCCTTTAGAGCCTCAATTAGTCTAGGAAACACTGATGCTTCCTTTAGCCTTGGAAACACTGATGCTTCCTTTAGAGCCTCCTTTAGCCTAGGAAACACTGATGCTTCCTTTAGCCTAGGAAACACTGATGCTTCCTTTAGCCTTGGAAACACTGATGCTTCCTTTAGAGCCTCCTTTAGCCTAGGAAACACTGATGCTTCCTTTAGCCTAGGAAACACTGATGCTACCTTTAGAACCTCCTTTAGCCTAGGAAACACTGATGCTTCCTTTAGAGCCTCCTTTAGCCTAGGAAACACTGATGCTTCCTTTAGAGCCTCTTTTAGCCTTGGAAAGACTGATGCTTCCTTTAGAGCCTCCTTTAGCCTAGGAAACACTGATGCTTCCTTTAGAGCCTCCTTTAGCCTAGGAAACACTGATGCTTACTTTAGAGCCCCCTGTAGCCTAGGAAACACTGATGCTTCCTTAGCCTAGGAAACACTGATGCTACCTTTAGAGCCTCCTTTAGCCTAGGAAACACTGATGCTTCCTTTAGAGCCCCCTTTAGCCTAGGAAACACTGATGCTTCCTTTAACCTTGGAAACACTGATGCTTCCTTTAGAGCCTCCTTTAGCATAGGAAACATTGATGCTTCCTTTAGAGCCTCCTTTAGCCTATGAAACACTGATGCTTCCTTTTGAGCCTCCTTTAGCCTAGGAAACACTGATGCTTGCTTTAGAGCCTCCTTTAGCCTAGAAAACACTGATACTTCCTTTAGAGCCTCCTTTAGCCTAGAAAGCACTGATACTTCCTTTAGAGCCTCCTTTAGCCTAGGAAACACTGATGCTTCCTTTAGCCTAGGAAACACTGATGCTTCCTTTAGCCGAGGAAACACTGATGCTTCCTTTAGAGCCCCCTTTAGCCTAGGAAACACTGATGCTTCCTTTAGCCTGGGAAACCCTGATGCTTCCTATAGAGCCTCCTTTAGCCTAGGAAACACTGATGCTTCCTTTAGCCTAGGAAACACTGATGCTTCCTTTAGAGCGTCCTTTAGCCTAGAAAACACTGACACTTCCTTTAGAGCCTCCTTTAGCCTAGGAAACACTGACACTTCCTTTAGAGCCTCCTTTAGCCTAGGAAACACTGATGCTTCCTTTAGCCTAGGAAACACTGATGCTTCCTTTAGAGCGTCCTTTAGCCTAGAAAACACTGATACTTCCTTTAGAGCCTCCTTTAGCCTAGAAAACACTGACACTTCCTTTAGAGCCTCCTTTAGCCTAGGAAACACTGATGCTTCCTTTAGCCTAGGAAACACTGATGCTTCCATTAGAAGCTCCTTTAGCCTAGGAAACACTGATGCTTCCTTTAGAGCCTCCTTTAGCCGAGGAAACACTGATGCTTCCTTTATAGCCTCCTTTAGCCTAGGAAACACTGATGCTTCCTTTATACTAGGAAACACTGATGCTTACTTTAGAGCCTCCTGTAGCCTAGGAAACACTGATGCTTCCTTTAGCCTAGGAAACACTGATGCTTCCTTTAGAGCCTCCTTTAGCCTAGGAAACACTGATGCTTCCTTTAGCCTAGGAAACACTGATGCTACCTTTAGAACCTCCTTTAGCCTAGGAAACACTGATGCTTCCTTTAGAGCCTCCTTTAGCCTAGGAAACACTGATGCTTCCTTTAGAGCCTCTTTTAGCTTTGGAAAGACTGATGCTTCCTTTAGAGCCTCCTTTAGCCTAGGAAACACTGATGCTTCCTTTAGAGCCTCCTTTAGCCTAGGAAACACTGATGCTTACTTTAGAGCCCCCTGTAGCCTAGGAAACACTGATGCTTCCTTAGCCTAGGAAACACTGATGCTACCTTTAGAGACTCCTTTAGCCTAGGAAACACTGATGCTTCCTTTAGAGCCCCCTTTAGCCTAGGAAACACTGATGCTTCCTTTAACCTTGGAAACACTGATGCTTCCTTTAGAGCCTCCTTTAGCATAGGAAACATTGATGCTTCCTTTAGAGCCTCCTTTAGCCTATGAAACACTGATGCTTCCTTTTGAGCCTCCTTTAGCCTAGGAAACACTGATGCTTGCTTTAGAGCCTCCTTTAGCCTAGAAAACACTGATACTTCCTTTAGAGCCTCCTTTAGCCTAGAAAACACTGATACTTCCTTTAGAGCCTCCTTTAGCCTAGGAAACACTGATGCTTCCTTTAGCCTAGGAAACACTGATGCTTCCTTTAGCCGAGGAAACACTGATGCTTCCTTTAGAGCCCCCTTTAGCCTAGGAAACACTGATGCTTCCTTTAGCCTGGGAAACCCTGATGCTTCCTATAGAGCCTCCTTTAGCCTAGGAAACACTGATGCTTCCTTTAGCCTAGGAAACACTGATGCTTCCTTTAGAGCGTCCTTTAGCCTAGAAAACACTGACACTTCCTTTAGAGCCTCCTTTAGCCTAGGAAACACTGACACTTCCTTTAGAGCCTCCTTTAGCCTAGGAAACACTGATGCTTCCTTTAGCCTAGGAAACATTGATGCTTCCTTTAGAGCGTCCTTTAGCCTAGAAAACACTGATACTTCCTTTAGAGCCTCCTTTAGCCTAGAAAACACTGACACTTCCTTTAGAGCCTCCTTTAGCCTAGGAAACACTGATGCTTCCTTTAGCCTAGGAAACACTGATGCTTCCATTAGAAGCTCCTTTAGCCTAGGAAACACTGATGCTTCCTTTAGAGCCTCCTTTAGCCGAGGAAACACTGATGCTTCCTTTATAGCCTCCTTTAGCCTAGGAAACACTGATGCTTCCTTTATACTAGGAAACACTGATGCTTACTTTAGAGCCTCCTGTAGCCTAGGAAACACTGATGCTTCCTTTAGCCTAGGAAACACTGATGCTTCCTTTAGAGCCTCCTTTAGCCTAGGAAACACTGATGCTTCCTTTAGCCTAGGAAACACTGATGCTTCCTTTAGCCGAGGAAACACTGATGCTTCCTTTAGAGCCCCCTTTAGCCTAGGAAACACTGATGCTTCCTTTAGCCTTGGAAACACTGATGCTTCCTTTAGAGCCTCCTTTAGCATAGGAAAAATTGATGCTTCCTTTAGAGCCTCCTTTAGCCTAGGAAACAATGATGCCTCCTTTAGAGCCTCCTTTAGCCTAGGAAACACTGATGCTTGCTTTAGAGCCCCCTTTAGCCTAGAAAACACTGATACTTCCTTTAGAGCCTCCTTTAGCCTAGGAAACACTGATGCTTCCTTTAGAGCCTCGTTTAGCCTAGGAAACACTGATGCTTCCATTAGAAGCTCCTTTAGCCTAGGAAACACTGATGCTTCCTTTAGCCTTGGAAACAGTGATGCTTCCTCTAGCCGAGGAAACACTGATGCTTCCTTTAGAGCCTCCTTTAGCCTAGGAAACACTGATGCTTCCTTTAGCCTTGGCAACACTGATGCTTCCTTTAGAGCCTCCTTTAGCCTAGGAAACACTGATGCTTCCTTTAGCCTAGGAAACACTGATGCTACCTTTAGAACCTCCTTTAGCCTAGGAAACACTGATGCTTCCTTTAGAGCCTCATTTAGTCTAGGAAACACTGATGCTTCCTTTAGCCTTGGAAACACTGATGCTTCCTTTAGAGCCTCCTTTAGCCTAGGAAACACTGATGCTTCCTTTAGCCTAGGAAACACTGATGCTTCCTTTAGCCTTGGAAACACTGATGCTTCCTTTAGAGCCTCCTTTAGCCTAGGAAACACTGATGCTTCCTTTAGCCTAGGAAACACTGATGCTACCTTTAGAACCTCCTTTAGCCTAGGAAACACTGATGCTTCCTTTAGAGCCTCCTTTAGCCTAGGAAACACTGATGCTTCCTTTAGCCTAGGAAACACTGATGCTACCTTTAGAACCTCCTTTAGCCTAGGAAACACTGATGCTTCCTTTTGAGCCTCATTTAGTCTAGGAAACACTGATGCTTCCTTTAGCCTTGGAAACACTGATGCTTCCTTTAGAGCCTCCTTTAGCCTAGGAAACACTGATGCTTCCTTTAGCCTAGGAAACACTGATGCTTCCTTTAGCCTTGGAAACACTGATGCTTCCTTTAGAGCCTCCTTTAGCCTAGGAAACACTGATGCTTCCTTTAGCCTAGGAAACACTGATGCTACCTTTAGAACCTCCTTTAGCCTAGGAAACACTGATGCTTCCTTTAGAGCCTCCTTTAGCCTAGGAAACACTGATGCTTCCTTTAGAGCCTCTTTTAGCCTTGGAAAGACTGATGCTTCCTTTAGAGCCTCCTTTAGCCTAGGAAACACTGATGCTTCCTTTAGAGCCTCCTTTAGCCTAGGAAACACTGATGCTTACTTTAGAGCCCCCTGTAGCCTAGGAAACACTGATGCGTCCTTTAGCCTAGGAAACACTGATGCTTACTTTAGAGCCTCCTTTAGCCTAGGAAACACTGATGCTTCCTTTAGCCTAGGAAACACTGATGCTACCTTTAGAACCTCCTTTAGCCTAGGAAACACTGATGCTTCCTTTAGAGCCCCCTTTAGCATAGGAAACACTGATGCTTCCTTTAACCTTGGAAACACTGATGCTTCCTTTAGAGCCTCCTTTAGCATAGGAAACATTGATGCTTCCTTTAGAGCCTCCTTTAGCCTATGAAACACTGATGCTTCCTTTTGAGCCTCCTTTAGCCTAGGAAACACTGATGCTTGCTTTAGAGCCTCCTTTAGCCTAGAAAACACTGATACTTCCTTTAGAGCCTCCTTTAGCCTAGAAAACACTGATACTTCCTTTAGAGCCTCCTTTAGCCTAGGAAACACTGATGCTTCCTTTAGCCTAGGAAACACTGATGCTTCCTTTAGCCGAGGAAACACTGATGCTTCCTTTAGAGCCCCCTTTAGCCTAGGAAACACTGATGCTTCCTTTAGCCTGGGAAACCCTGATGCTTCCTATAGAGCCTCCTTTAGCCTAGGAAACACTGATGCTTCCTTTAGCCTAGGAAACACTGATGCTTCCTTTAGAGCGTCCTTTAGCCTAGAAAACACTGACACTTCCTTTAGAGCCTCCTTTAGCCTAGGAAACACTGACACTTCCTTTAGAGCCTCCTTTAGCCTAGGAAACACTGATGCTTCCTTTAGCCTAGGAAACACTGATGCTTCCTTTAGAGCGTCCTTTAGCCTAGAAAACACTGATACTTCCTTTAGAGCCTCCTTTAGCCTAGAAAACACTGACACTTCCTTTAGAGCCTCCTTTAGCCTAGGAAACACTGATGCTTCCTTTAGCCTAGGAAACACTGATGCTTCCATTAGAAGCTCCTTTAGCCTAGGAAACACTGATGCTTCCTTTAGAGCCTCCTTTAGCCGAGGAAACACTGATGCTTCCTTTATAGCCTCCTTTAGCCTAGGAAACACTGATGCTTCCTTTATACTAGGAAACACTGATGCTTACTTTAGAGCCTCCTGTAGCCTAGGAAACACTGATGCTTCCTTTAGCCTAGGAAACACTGATGCTTCCTTTAGAGCCTCCTTTAGCCTAGGAAACACTGATGCTTCCTTTAGCCTAGGAAACACTGATGCTTCCTTTAGCCGAGGAAACACTGATGCTTCCTTTAGAGCCCCCTTTAGCCTAGGAAACACTGATGCTTCCTTTAGCCTTGGAAACACTGATGCTTCCTTTAGAGCCTCCTTTAGCATAGGAAAAATTGATGCTTCCTTTAGAGCCTCCTTTAGCCTAGGAAACAATGATGCCTCCTTTAGAGCCTCCTTTAGCCTAGGAAACACTGATGCTTGCTTTAGAGCCCCCTTTAGCCTAGAAAACACTGATACTTCCTTTAGAGCCTCCTTTAGCCTAGGAAACACTGATGCTTCCTTTAGAGCCTCGTTTAGCCTAGGAAACACTGATGCTTCCATTAGAAGCTCCTTTAGCCTAGGAAACACTGATGCTTCCTTTAGAGCCTCCTTTAGCCTAGGAAACACTGATGCTTCCTTTAGACCCTCATTTAGCCTAGGAAACACTGATGCTTCCCTTAGAGCCTCCTTTACCCTAGGAAACAATGATGCTACCTTTAGAGCCTCCTTTAGCCTAGGAAACACTGATGCTTCCTTTAGCCTAGGAAACACTGATGCTTCCTTTAGTCGAGGAAACACTGATGTTTCCTTTAGAGCCTCCTTTAGCCTAGGAAACACTGATGCTTTCTTTAGCCTTGGAAACAGTGATGCTTCCTCTAGCCGAGGAAACACTGATGCTTCCTTTAGAGCCTCCTTTAGCCTAGGAAACACTGATGCTTCCTTTAGCCTTGGAAACACTAATGCTTCCTTTAGAGCCTCCTTTAGCCTAGGAAACACTGATGCTTCCTTTAGCCTAGGAAACACTGATGCTTCCTTTAGCCTAGGAAACACTGATGCTACCTTTAGAACCTCCTTTAGCCTAGGAAACACTGATGCTTCCTTTAGAGCCTCATTTAGCCTAGGAAACACTGATGCTTCCTTTAGCCTTGGAAACACTGATGCTTCCTTTAGAGCCTCCTTTAGCCTAGGAAACACTGATGCTTCCTTTAGCCTAGGAAACACTGATGCTTCCTTTAGCCTAGGTAACACTGATGCTTCCTTTAGAGCCCCCTTTAGGCTAGGAAACACTGATGCTTCCTTTAGCCTATGAAACACTGATGCTTCCTTTAGAGCCTCCTTTAGCCGAGGAAACACTGATGCTTCCTTTAGAGCCTCCTTTAGCCTAGGAAACACTGATGCTTCCTTTATACTAGGAAACACTGATGCTTACTTTAGAGCCTCCTGTAGCCTAGGAAACACTGATGCTTCCTTTAGCCTAGGAAACACTGATGCTTCCTTTAGAGCCTCCTTTAGCCTAGGAAACACTGATGCTTCCTTTAGCCTAGGAAACGCTGATGCTTCCTTTAGCCTAGGAAACACTGATGCTTCCTTTAGAGCCTCCTTTAGCCTAGGAAACACCGATGCTTCCTTTAGAGCCTCCTTTAGCCTAGGAAACACTGATGCTTCCTTTAGCCTTGGAAACACTAATGCTTCCTTTAGAGCCTCCTTTAGCCTAGGAAACACTGATGCTTACTTTAGCCTAGGAAACACTGATGCTTCCTTTAGCCTAGGAAACACTGATGCTACCTTTAGAGCCTCCTTTAGCCTAGGAAACACTGATGCTTCCTTTAGCCTAGGAAACACTGATGCTTCCTTTAGTCGAGGAAACACTGATGTTTCCTTTAGAGCCTCCTTTAGCCTAGGAAACACTGATGCTTTCTTTAGCCTTGGAAACAGTGATGCTTCCTCTAGCCGAGGAAACACTGATGCTTCCTTTAGAGCCTCCTTTAGCCTAGGAAACACTGATGCTTCCTTTAGCCTTGGAAACACTGATGCTTCCTTTAGAGCCTCCTTTAGCCTAGGAAACACTGATGCTTCCTTTAGCCTAGGAAACACTGATGCTACCTTTTGAACCTCCTTTAGCCTAGGAAACACTGATGCTTCCTTTAGAGCCTCCTTTAGCCGAGGAAACACTGATGCTTCCTTTAGAGCCTCCTTTAGCCTAGGGAACACTGATGCTTCCTTTAGAGCCTCCTTTAGCCTAGGAAACACTGATGCTTCCTTTATACTAGGAAACACTGATGCTTACTTTAGAGCCTCCTGTAGCCTAGGAAACACTGATGCTTCCTTTAGCCTAGGAAACGCTGATGCTTCCTTTAGCCTAGGAAACACTGATGCTTCCTTTAGAGCCTCCTTTAGCCTAGGAAACACTGATGCTTCCTTTAGAGCCTCCTTTAGCCTAGGAAACACTGATGCTTCCTTTAGCCTAGGAAACACTGATGCTTCCATTAGAAGCTACTTTAGCCTAGGAAACACTGATGCTTCCTTTAGAGCCTCCTTTAGCCGAGGAAACACTGATGCTTCCTTTATAGCCTCCTTTAGCCTAGGAAACACTGATGCTTCCTTTATACTAGGAAACACTGATGCTTACTTTAGAGCCTCCTGTAGCCTAGGAAACACTGATGCTTCCTTTAGCCTAGGAAACACTGATGCTTCCTTTAGAGCCTCCTTTAGCCTAGGAAACACTGATGCTTCCTTTAGCCTAGGAAACACTGATGCTTCCTTTAGCCGAGGAAACACTGATGCTTCCTTTAGAGCCCCCTTTAGCCTAGGAAACACTGATGCTTCCTTTAGCCTTGGAAACACTGATGCTTCCTTTAGAGCCTCCTTTAGCATAGGAAAAATTGATGCTTCCTTTAGAGCCTCCTTTAGCCTAGGAAACAATGATGCCTCCTTTAGAGCCTCCTTTAGCCTAGGAAACACTGATGCTTGCTTTAGAGCCCCCTTTAGCCTAGAAAACACTGATACTTCCTTTAGAGCCTCCTTTAGCCTAGGAAACACTGATGCTTCCTTTAGAGCCTCGTTTAGCCTAGGAAACACTGATGCTTCCATTAGAAGCTCCTTTAGCCTAGGAAACACTGATGCTTCCTTTAGAGCCTCCTTTAGCCTAGGAAACACTGATGCTTCCTTTAGACCCTCATTTAGCCTAGGAAACACTGATGCTTCCCTTAGAGCCTCCTTTACCCTAGGAAACAATGATGCTACCTTTAGAGCCTCCTTTAGCCTAGGAAACACTGATGCTTCCTTTAGCCTAGGAAACACTGATGCTTCCTTTAGTCGAGGAAACACTGATGTTTCCTTTAGAGCCTCCTTTAGCCTAGGAAACACTGATGCTTTCTTTAGCCTTGGAAACAGTGATGCTTCCTCTAGCCGAGGAAACACTGATGCTTCCTTTAGAGCCTCCTTTAGCCTAGGAAACACTGATGCTTCCTTTAGCCTTGGAAACACTAATGCTTCCTTTAGAGCCTCCTTTAGCCTAGGAAACACTGATGCTTCCTTTAGCCTAGGAAACACTGATGCTTCCTTTAGCCTAGGAAACACTGATGCTACCTTTAGAACCTCCTTTAGCCTAGGAAACACTGATGCTTCCTTTAGAGCCTCATTTAGCCTAGGAAACACTGATGCTTCCTTTAGCCTTGGAAACACTGATGCTTCCTTTAGAGCCTCCTTTAGCCTAGGAAACACTGATGCTTCCTTTAGCCTAGGAAACACTGATGCTTCCTTTAGCCTAGGTAACACTGATGCTTCCTTTAGAGCCCCCTTTAGGCTAGGAAACACTGATGCTTCCTTTAACCTTGGAAACACTGATGCTTCCTTTAGAGCCTCCTTTAGCATAGGAAACACTGATGCTTCCTTTTGAGCCTCATTTAGCCTAGGAAACACTGATGCTTCCCTTAGAGCCTCCTTTAGCCTAGGAAACAATGATGCTACCTTTAGAGCCTCATTTAGCCTATGAAACACTGATGCTTCCTTTAGAGCCTCCTTTAGCCGAGGAAACACTGATGCTTCCTTTAGAGCCTCCTTTAGCCTAGGAAACACTGATGCTTCCTTTATACTAGGAAACACTGATGCTTACTTTAGAGCCTCCTGTAGCCTAGGAAACACTGATGCTTCCTTTAGCCTAGGAAACACTGATGCTTCCTTTAGAGCCTCCTTTAGCCTAGGAAACACTGATGCTTCCTTTAGCCTAGGAAACGCTGATGCTTACTTTAGCCTAGGAAACACTGATGCTTCCTTTAGCCTAGGAAACACTGATGCTACCTTTAGAGCCTCCTTTAGCCTAGGAAACACTGATGCTTCCTTTAGCCTAGGAAACACTGATGCTTCCTTTAGTCGAGGAAACACTGATGTTTCCTTTAGAGCCTCCTTTAGCCTAGGAAACACTGATGCTTTCTTTAGCCTTGGAAACAGTGATGCTTCCTCTAGCCGAGGAAACACTGATGCTTCCTTTAGAGCCTCCTTTAGCCTAGGAAACACTGATGCTTCCTTTTGCCTTGGAAACACTGATGCTTCCTTTAGAGCCTCCTTTAGCCTAGGAAACACTGATGCTTCCTTTAGCCTAGGAAACACTGATGCTACCTTTTGAACCTCCTTTAGCCTAGGAAACACTGATGCTTCCTTTAGAGCCTCCTTTAGCCGAGGAAACACTGATGCTTCCTTTAGAGCCTCCTTTAGCCTAGGGAACACTGATGCTTCCTTTAGAGCCTCCTTTAGCCTAGGAAACACTGATGCTTCCTTTATACTAGGAAACACTGATGCTTACTTTAGAGCCTCCTGTAGCCTAGGAAACACTGATGCTTCCTTTAGCCTAGGAAACACTGATGCTTCCTTTAGAGCCTCCTTTAGCCTAGGAAACACTGATGCTTCCTTTAGCCTAGGAAACGCTGATGCTTCCTTTAGCCTAGGAAACACTGATGCTTCCTTTAGAGCCTCCTTTAGCCTAGGAAACACTGATGCTTCCTTTAGAGCCTCCTTTAGCCTAGGAAACACTGATGCTTCCTTTAGCCTAGGAAACACTGATGCTTCCTTAAGCCTTGGAAACACTGATGCTTCCTTTAGAGCCTCCTTTAGCCTAGGAAACACTGATGCTTCCTTTAGCCTAGGAAACACTGATGCTTCCTTTAGAGCCCCCTTTAGCCTTGGAAACACTGATGCTTCCTTTAGAGCCTCCTTTAGCCTAGGAAACACTGATGCTTCCTTTAGCCTAGGAAACACTGATGCTTCCTTTAGAGCCCCCTTTAGCCTTGGAAACACTGATGCTTCCTTTAGAGCCTCCTTTAGCATACGAAACATTGATGCTTCCTTTAGAGCCTCCTTTAGCCTATCAAACACTGATGCTTCCTTTTGAGCCTCCTTTAGCCTAGGAAACATTGATACTTCCTTTAGAGCCTCCTTTACCCTAGAAAACACTGATACTTCCTTTAGAGCCTCCTTTAGCCTAGAAAACACTGACACTTCCTTTAGAGCCTCCTTTAGCCTAGGAAACACTGATGCTTCCTTTAGCCTAGGAAACACTGATGCTTCCATTAGAAGTTCCTTTAGCCTAGGAAACACTGATGCTTCCTTTATAGCCTCCTTTAGCCTAGGAAACACTGATGCTTCCTTTATACTAGGAAACACTGATGCTTACTTTAGAGCCTCCTGTAGCCTAGGAAACACTGATGCTTCCTTTAGCCTAGGAAACACTGATGCTTCCTTTAGAGCCTCCTTTAGCCTAGGAAACACTGATGCTTCCTTTAGCCTAGGAAACACTGATGCTTCCTTTAGCCGAGGAAACACTGATGCTTCCTTTAGAGCCCCCTTTAGCCTAGGAAACACTGATGCTTCCTTTAGCCTTGGAAACACTGATGCTTCCTTTAGAGCCTCCTTTAGCATAGGGAAAATTGATGCTTCCTTTAGAGCCTCCTCTAGCCTAGGAAACAATGATGCCTCCTTTAGAGCCTCCTTTAGCCTAGAAAACACTGATGCTTGCTTTAGAGCCCCCTTTAGCCTAGAAAACACTGATACTTCCTTTAGAGCCTCCTTTAGCCTAGGAAACACTGATGCTTCCTTTAGAGCCTCGTTTAGCCTAGGAAACACTGATGCTTCCATTAGAAGCTCCTTTAGCCTAGGAAACACTGATGCTTCCTTTAGAGCCTCCTTTAGCCTAGGAAACACTGATGCTTCCTTTAGACCCTCATTTAGCCTAGGAAACACTGATGCTTCCCTTAGAGCCTCCTTTAGCCTAGGAAACAATGATGCTACCTTTAGAGCCTCCTTTAGCCTAGGAAACACTGATGCTTCCTTTAGAGCCTCCTTTAGCCTAGGAAACACTGATGCTTCCTTTAGTCGAGGAAACACTGATGTTTCCTTTAGAGCCTCCTTTAGCCTAGGAAACACTGATGCTTTCTTTAGCCTTGGAAACAGTGATGCTTCCTCTAGCCGAGGAAACACTGATGCTTCCTTTAGAGCCTCCTTTAGCCTAGGAAACACTGATGCTTCCTTTAGCCTTGGAAACACTAATGCTTCCTTTAGAGCCTCCTTTAGCCTAGGAAACACTGATGCTCCCTTTAGCCTAGGAAACACTGATGCTTCCTTTAGCCTAGGTAACACTGATGCTTCCTTTAGAGCCCCCTTTAGCCTAGGAAACACTGATGCTTCCTTTAACCTTGGAAACACTATTGCTTTCTTTAGAGCCTCCTTTAGCATAGGAAACACTGATGCTTCATTTTGAGCCTCCTTTAGCCTAGGAAACATTGATACTTCCTTTAGAGCCTCCTTTAGCATAGGAAACACTGATGCTTCCTTTTGAGCCTCCTTTAGCCTAGGAAACACTGATGCTTGCTTTAGAGCCTCCTTTAGCCTAGAAAACACTGATACTTCCTTTAGAGCCTCCTTTAGCCTAGAAAACACTGATACTTCCTTTAGAGCCTCCTTTAGCCTAGGAAACAGTGATGCTTCCTTTAGCCTAGGAAACACTGATGCTACCTTTAGAACCTCCTTTAGCCTAGGAAACACTGATGCTTCCTTTAGAGCCTCATTTAGCCTAGGAAACACTGATGCTTCCTTTAGCCTTGGAAACACTGATGCTTCCTTTAGAGCCTCCTTTAGCCTAGGAAACACTGATGCTTCCTTTAGCCTAGGAAACACTGATGCTTCCTTTAGCCTAGGTAACACTGATGCTTCCTTTAGAGCCCCCTTTAGCCTAGGAAACACTGACGCTTCCTTTAACCTTGGAAACACTGATGCTTCCTTTAGAGCCTCCTTTAGCATAGGAAACATTGATGCTTCCTTTAGAGCCTCCTTTAGCATAGGAAACACTGATGCTTCCTTTTGAGCCTCCTTTAGCCTAGGAAACACTGATGCTTGCTTTAGAGCCTCCTTTAGCCTAGAAAACACTGATACTTCCTTTAGAGCCTCCTTTAGCCTAGAAAACACTGATACTTCCTTTAGAGCCTCCTTTAGCCTAGGAAACACTGATGCTTCCTTTAGCCTAGGAAACACTGATGCTTCCATTAGAAGCTCCTTTAGCCTGGGAAACACTGATGCTTCCTTTAGAGCCTCCTTTAGCCTAGGAAACACTGATGCTTCTTTTAGAGCCTCTTTTAGCCTAGGAAACAGTGATGCTTCCTTTAGAGCCTCCTTTAGCCTAGGAAACACTGATGCTTCCTTTAGAGCCTCCTTTAGCCTAGGAAACACTGATGCTTACTTTAGAGCCCCCTGTAGCCTAGGAAACACTGATGCTTCCTTTAGCCTAGGAAACATTGATACTTCCTTTAGAGCCTCCTTTAGCATAGGAAACACTGATGCTTCCTTTTGAGCCTCCTTTAGCCTAGGAAACACTGATGCTTGCTTTAGTGACTCCTTTAGCCTAGAAAACACTGATACTTCCTTTAGAGCCTCCTTTAGCCTAGAAAACACTGATACTTCCTTTAGAGCCTCCTTTAGCCTAGGAAACACTGATGCTTCCTTTAGCCTAGGAAACACTGATGCTTCCATTAGAAGCTCCTTTAGCCTGGGAAACACTGATGCTTCCTTTAGAGCCTCCTTTAGCCTAGGAAACACTGATGCTTCCTTTAGAGCCTCTTTTAGCCTAGGAAACACTGATGCTTCCTTTAGAGCCTCCTTTAGCCTAGGAAACACTGATGCTTCCTTTAGAGCCTCCTTTAGCCTAGGAAACACTGATGCTTCCTTTAACCTTGGAAACACTGATGCTTCCTTTAGAGCCTCCTTTAGCATAGGAAACATTGATGCTTCCTTTAGAGCCTCCTTTAGCCTATGAAACACTGATGCTTCCTTTTGAGCCTCCTTTAGCCTAGGAAACATGGATACTTCCTTTAGAGCCTCCTTTAGCATAGGAAACACTGATGCTTCCTTTAGCCTAGGAAACACTGATGCTTCCTTTAGCCTTGGAAACACTGATGCTTCCTTTAGAGCCTCCTTTAGCCTAGGAAACACTGATGCTTCCTTTAGCCTAGGAAACACTGATGCTTCCTTTAGAGCCTCTTTTAGCCTAGGAAACACTGATGCTTCCTTTAGAGCCTCCTTTAGCCTAGGAAACACTGATGCTTCCTTTAGAGCCTCCTTTAGCCTAGGAAACACTGATGCTTCCTTTAACCTTGGAAACACTGATGCTTCCTTTAGAGCCTCCTTTAGCATAGGAAACATTGATGCTTCCTTTAGAGCCTCCTTTAGCCTATGAAACACTGATGCTTCCTTTTGAGCCTCCTTTAGCCTAGGAAACATGGATACTTCCTTTAGAGCCTCCTTTAGCATAGGAAACACTGATGCTTCCTTTAGCCTAGGAAACACTGATGCTTCCTTTAGCCTTGGAAACACTGATGCTTCCTTTAGAGCCTCCTTTAGCCTAGGAAACACTGATGCTTCCTTTAGCCTAGGAAACACTGATGCTTCCTTTAGAGCCCCCTTTAGCCTTGGAAACACTGATGCTTCCTTTAGAGCCTCCTTTAGCATACGAAACATTGATGCTTCCTTTAGAGCCTCCTTTAGCCTATCAAACACTGATGCTTCCTTTTGAGCCTCCTTTAGCCTAGGAAACATTGATACTTCCTTTAGAGCCTCCTTTACCCTAGAAAACACTGATACTTCCTTTAGAGCCTCCTTTAGCCTAGAAAACACTGACACTTCCTTTAGAGCCTCCTTTAGCCTAGGAAACACTGATGCTTCCTTTAGCCTAGGAAACACTGATGCTTCCATTAGAAGCTCCTTTAGCCTAGGAAACACTGATGCTTCCTTTATAGCCTCCTTTAGCCTAGGAAACACTGATGCTTCCTTTATACTAGGAAACACTGATGCTTACTTTAGAGCCTCCTGTAGCCTAGGAAACACTGATGCTTCCTTTAGCCTAGGAAACACTGATGCTTCCTTTAGAGCCTCCTTTAGCCTAGGAAACACTGATGCTTCCTTTAGCCTAGGAAACACTGATGCTTCCTTTAGCCGAGGAAACACTGATGCTTCCTTTAGAGCCCCCTTTAGCCTAGGAAACACTGATGCTTCCTTTAGCCTTGGAAACACTGATGCTTCCTTTAGAGCCTCCTTTAGCATAGGGAAAATTGATGCTTCCTTTAGAGCCTCCTCTAGCCTAGGAAACAATGATGCCTCCTTTAGAGCCTCCTTTAGCCTAGAAAACACTGATGCTTGCTTTAGAGCCCCCTTTAGCCTAGAAAACACTGATACTTCCTTTAGAGCCTCCTTTAGCCTAGGAAACACTGATGCTTCCTTTAGAGCCTCGTTTAGCCTAGGAAACACTGATGCTTCCATTAGAAGCTCCTTTAGCCTAGGAAACACTGATGCTTCCTTTAGAGCCTCCTTTAGCCTAGGAAACACTGATGCTTCCTTTAGACCCTCATTTAGCCTAGGAAACACTGATGCTTCCCTTAGAGCCTCCTTTAGCCTAGGAAACAATGATGCTACCTTTAGAGCCTCCTTTAGCCTAGGAAACACTGATGCTTCCTTTAGAGCCTCCTTTAGCCTAGGAAACACTGATGCTTCCTTTAGCCTAGGAAACACTGATGCTTCCTTTAGCCTAGGTAACACTGATGCTTCCTTTAGAGCCCCCTTTAGCCTAGGAAACACTGACGCTTCCTTTAACCTTGGAAACACTGATGCTTCCTTTAGAGCCTCCTTTAGCATAGGAAACATTGATGCTTCCTTTAGAGCCTCCTTTAGCATAGGAAACACTGATGCTTCCTTTTGAGCCTCCTTTAGCCTAGGAAACACTGATGCTTGCTTTAGAGCCTCCTTTAGCCTAGAAAACACTGATACTTCCTTTAGAGCCTCCTTTAGCCTAGAAAACACTGATACTTCCTTTAGAGCCTCCTTTAGCCTAGGAAACACTGATGCTTCCTTTAGCCTAGGAAACACTGATGCTTCCATTAGAAGCTCCTTTAGCCTGGGAAACACTGATGCTTCCTTTAGAGCCTCCTTTAGCCTAGGAAACACTGATGCTTCTTTTAGAGCCTCTTTTAGCCTAGGAAACAGTGATGCTTCCTTTAGAGCCTCCTTTAGCCTAGGAAACACTGATGCTTCCTTTAGAGCCTCCTTTAGCCTAGGAAACACTGATGCTTACTTTAGAGCCCCCTGTAGCCTAGGAAACACTGATGCTTCCTTTAGCCTAGGAAACATTGATACTTCCTTTAGAGCCTCCTTTAGCATAGGAAACACTGATGCTTCCTTTTGAGCCTCCTTTAGCCTAGGAAACACTGATGCTTGCTTTAGTGACTCCTTTAGCCTAGAAAACACTGATACTTCCTTTAGAGCCTCATTTAGCCTAGAAAACACTGATACTTCCTTTAGAGCCTCCTTTAGCCTAGGAAACACTGATGCTTCCTTTAGCCTAGGAAACACTGATGCTTCCATTAGAAGCTCCTTTAGCCTGGGAAACACTGATGCTTCCTTTAGAGCCTCCTTTAGCCTAGGAAACACTGATGCTTCCTTTAGAGCCTCTTTTAGCCTAGGAAACACTGATGCTTCCTTTAGAGCCTCCTTTAGCCTAGGAAACACTGATGCTTCCTTTAGAGCCTCCTTTAGCCTAGGAAACACTGATGCTTCCTTTAACCTTGGAAACACTGATGCTTCCTTTAGAGCCTCCTTTAGCATAGGAAACATTGATGCTTCCTTTAGAGCCTCCTTTAGCCTATGAAACACTGATGCTTCCTTTTGAGCCTCCTTTAGCCTAGGAAACATGGATACTTCCTTTAGAGCCTCCTTTAGCATAGGAAACACTGATGCTTCCTTTAGCCTAGGAAACACTGATGCTTCCTTTAGCCTTGGAAACACTGATGCTTCCTTTAGAGCCTCCTTTAGCCTAGGAAACACTGATGCTTCCTTTAGCCTAGGAAACACTGATGCTTCCTTTAGAGCCTCTTTTAGCCTAGGAAACACTGATGCTTCCTTTAGAGCCTCCTTTAGCCTAGGAAACACTGATGCTTCCTTTAGAGCCTCCTTTAGCCTAGGAAACACTGATGCTTCCTTTAACCTTGGAAACACTGATGCTTCCTTTAGAGCCTCCTTTAGCATAGGAAACATTGATGCTTCCTTTAGAGCCTCCTTTAGCCTATGAAACACTGATGCTTCCTTTTGAGCCTCCTTTAGCCTAGGAAACATGGATACTTCCTTTAGAGCCTCCTTTAGCATAGGAAACACTGATGCTTCCTTTAGCCTAGGAAACACTGATGCTTCCTTTAGCCTTGGAAACACTGATGCTTCCTTTAGAGCCTCCTTTAGCCTAGGAAACACTGATGCTTCCTTTAGCCTAGGAAACACTGATGCTTCCTTTAGAGCCCCCTTTAGCCTTGGAAACACTGATGCTTCCTTTAGAGCCTCCTTTAGCATACGAAACATTGATGCTTCCTTTAGAGCCTCCTTTAGCCTATCAAACACTGATGCTTCCTTTTGAGCCTCCTTTAGCCTAGGAAACATTGATACTTCCTTTAGAGCCTCCTTTACCCTAGAAAACACTGATACTTCCTTTAGAGCCTCCTTTAGCCTAGAAAACACTGACACTTCCTTTAGAGCCTCCTTTAGCCTAGGAAACACTGATGCTTCCTTTAGCCTAGGAAACACTGATGCTTCCATTAGAAGCTCCTTTAGCCTAGGAAACACTGATGCTTCCTTTATAGCCTCCTTTAGCCTAGGAAACACTGATGCTTCCTTTATACTAGGAAACACTGATGCTTACTTTAGAGCCTCCTGTAGCCTAGGAAACACTGATGCTTCCTTTAGCCTAGGAAACACTGATGCTTCCTTTAGAGCCTCCTTTAGCCTAGGAAACACTGATGCTTCCTTTAGCCTAGGAAACACTGATGCTTCCTTTAGCCGAGGAAACACTGATGCTTCCTTTAGAGCCCCCTTTAGCCTAGGAAACACTGATGCTTCCTTTAGCCTTGGAAACACTGATGCTTCCTTTAGAGCCTCCTTTAGCATAGGGAAAATTGATGCTTCCTTTAGAGCCTCCTCTAGCCTAGGAAACAATGATGCCTCCTTTAGAGCCTCCTTTAGCCTAGAAAACACTGATGCTTGCTTTAGAGCCCCCTTTAGCCTAGAAAACACTGATACTTCCTTTAGAGCCTCCTTTAGCCTAGGAAACACTGATGCTTCCTTTAGAGCCTCGTTTAGCCTAGGAAACACTGATGCTTCCATTAGAAGCTCCTTTAGCCTAGGAAACACTGATGCTTCCTTTAGAGCCTCCTTTAGCCTAGGAAACACTGATGCTTCCTTTAGACCCTCATTTAGCCTAGGAAACACTGATGCTTCCCTTAGAGCCTCCTTTAGCCTAGGAAACAATGATGCTACCTTTAGAGCCTCCTTTAGCCTAGGAAACACTGATGCTTCCTTTAGAGCCTCCTTTAGCCTAGGAAACACTGATGCTTCCTTTAGCCTAGGAAACACTGATGCTTCCTTTAGTCGAGGAAACACTGATGTTTCCTTTAGAGCCTCCTTTAGCCTAGGAAACACTGATGCTTTCTTTAGCCTTGGAAACAGTGATGCTTCCTCTAGAGCCTCTTTTAGCCTAGGAAACACTGATGCTTCCTTTAGAGCCTCCTTTAGCCTAGGAAACACTGATGCTTCCTTTAGCCTTGGAAACACTAATGCTTCCTTTAGAGCCTCCTTTAGCCTAGGAAACACTGATGCTTCCTTTAGCCTAGGAAACACTGATGCTTCCTTTAGCCTAGGTAACACTGATGCTTCCTTTAGAGCCCCCTTTAGCCTAGGAAACACTGATGCTTCCTTTAACCTTGGAAACACTAATGCTTCCTTTAGAGCCTCCTTTAGCCTAGGAAACACTGATGCTTCCTTTAGCCTAGGAAACACTGATGCTTCCTTTAGCCTAGGTAACACTGATGCTTTCTTTAGAGCCTCCTTTAGCATAGGAAACACTGATGCTTCATTTTGAGC
The DNA here is from genome assembly GCF_963422515.1 of Blennius ocellaris. Classification (NCBI taxonomy): domain Eukaryota; kingdom Metazoa; phylum Chordata; class Actinopteri; order Blenniiformes; family Blenniidae; genus Blennius; species Blennius ocellaris. The sequence goes on from NW_027662182.1 coordinate 500,963, forward strand.
CTCCTTTAGCCTAGGAAACATTGATACTTCCTTTAGAGCCTCCTTTAGCATAGGAAACACTGATGCTTCCTTTTGAGCCTCCTTTAGCCTAGGAAACACTGATGCTTGCTTTAGAGCCTCCTTTAGCCTAGAAAACACTGATACTTCCTTTAGAGCCTCCTTTAGCCTAGAAAACACTGATACTTCCTTTAGAGCCTCCTTTAGCCTAGGAAACAGTGATGCTTCCTTTAGCCTAGGAAACACTGATGCTACCTTTAGAACCTCCTTTAGCCTAGGAAACACTGATGCTTCCTTTAGAGCCTCATTTAGCCTAGGAAACACTGATGCTTCCTTTAGCCTTGGAAACACTGATGCTTCCTTTAGAGCCTCCTTTAGCCTAGGAAACACTGATGCTTCCTTTAGCCTAGGAAACACTGATGCTTCCTTTAGCCTAGGTAACACTGATGCTTCCTTTAGAGCCCCCTTTAGCCTAGGAAACACTGACGCTTCCTTTAACCTTGGAAACACTGATGCTTCCTTTAGAGCCTCCTTTAGCATAGGAAACATTGATGCTTCCTTTAGAGCCTCCTTTAGCATAGGAAACACTGATGCTTCCTTTTGAGCCTCCTTTAGCCTAGGAAACACTGATGCTTGCTTTAGAGCCTCCTTTAGCCTAGAAAACACTGATACTTCCTTTAGAGCCTCCTTTAGCCTAGAAAACACTGATACTTCCTTTAGAGCCTCCTTTAGCCTAGGAAACACTGATGCTTCCTTTAGCCTAGGAAACACTGATGCTTCCATTAGAAGCTCCTTTAGCCTGGGAAACACTGATGCTTCCTTTAGAGCCTCCTTTAGCCTAGGAAACACTGATGCTTCTTTTAGAGCCTCTTTTAGCCTAGGAAACAGTGATGCTTCCTTTAGAGCCTCCTTTAGCCTAGGAAACACTGATGCTTCCTTTAGAGCCTCCTTTAGCCTAGGAAACACTGATGCTTACTTTAGAGCCCCCTGTAGCCTAGGAAACACTGATGCTTCCTTTAGCCTAGGAAACATTGATACTTCCTTTAGAGCCTCCTTTAGCATAGGAAACACTGATGCTTCCTTTTGAGCCTCCTTTAGCCTAGGAAACACTGATGCTTGCTTTAGTGACTCCTTTAGCCTAGAAAACACTGATACTTCCTTTAGAGCCTCCTTTAGCCTAGAAAACACTGATACTTCCTTTAGAGCCTCCTTTAGCCTAGGAAACACTGATGCTTCCTTTAGCCTAGGAAACACTGATGCTTCCATTAGAAGCTCCTTTAGCCTGGGAAACACTGATGCTTCCTTTAGAGCCTCCTTTAGCCTAGGAAACACTGATGCTTCCTTTAGAGCCTCTTTTAGCCTAGGAAACACTGATGCTTCCTTTAGAGCCTCCTTTAGCCTAGGAAACACTGATGCTTCCTTTAGAGCCTCCTTTAGCCTAGGAAACACTGATGCTTCCTTTAACCTTGGAAACACTGATGCTTCCTTTAGAGCCTCCTTTAGCATAGGAAACATTGATGCTTCCTTTAGAGCCTCCTTTAGCCTATGAAACACTGATGCTTCCTTTTGAGCCTCCTTTAGCCTAGGAAACATGGATACTTCCTTTAGAGCCTCCTTTAGCATAGGAAACACTGATGCTTCCTTTTGAGCCTCCTTTAGCCTAGGAAACACTGATGCTTGCTTTACAGCCTCCTTTAGCCTAGAAAACACTGATACTTCCTTTAGAGCCTCCTTTAGCCTAGGAAACACTGATGCTTCCTTTAGCCTAGGAAACACTGATGCTTCCATTAGAAGCTCCTTTAGCCTGGGAAACACTGATGCTTCCTTTAGACCCTCATTTAGCCTAGGAAACACTGATGCTTCCCTTAGAGCCTCCTTTAGCCTAGGAAACAATGATGCTACCTTTAGAGCCTCCTTTAGCCTAGGAAACACTGATGCTTCCTTTAGAGCCTCCTTTAGCCTAGGAAACACTGATGCTTCCTTTAGCCTAGGAAACACTGATGCTTCCTTTAGCCTAGGTAACACTGATGCTTCCTTTAGAGCCCCCTTTAGCCTAGGAAACACTGACGCTTCCTTTAACCTTGGAAACACTGATGCTTCCTTTAGAGCCTCCTTTAGCATAGGAAACATTGATGCTTCCTTTAGAGCCTCCTTTAGCATAGGAAACACTGATGCTTCCTTTTGAGCCTCCTTTAGCCTAGGAAACACTGATGCTTGCTTTAGAGCCTCCTTTAGCCTAGAAAACACTGATACTTCCTTTAGAGCCTCCTTTAGCCTAGAAAACACTGATACTTCCTTTAGAGCCTCCTTTAGCCTAGGAAACACTGATGCTTCCTTTAGCCTAGGAAACACTGATGCTTCCATTAGAAGCTCCTTTAGCCTGGGAAACACTGATGCTTCCTTTAGAGCCTCCTTTAGCCTAGGAAACACTGATGCTTCTTTTAGAGCCTCTTTTAGCCTAGGAAACAGTGATGCTTCCTTTAGAGCCTCCTTTAGCCTAGGAAACACTGATGCTTCCTTTAGAGCCTCCTTTAGCCTAGGAAACACTGATGCTTACTTTAGAGCCCCCTGTAGCCTAGGAAACACTGATGCTTCCTTTAGCCTAGGAAACATTGATACTTCCTTTAGAGCCTCCTTTAGCATAGGAAACACTGATGCTTCCTTTTGAGCCTCCTTTAGCCTAGGAAACACTGATGCTTGCTTTAGTGACTCCTTTAGCCTAGAAAACACTGATACTTCCTTTAGAGCCTCATTTAGCCTAGAAAACACTGATACTTCCTTTAGAGCCTCCTTTAGCCTAGGAAACACTGATGCTTCCTTTAGCCTAGGAAACACTGATGCTTCCATTAGAAGCTCCTTTAGCCTGGGAAACACTGATGCTTCCTTTAGAGCCTCCTTTAGCCTAGGAAACACTGATGCTTCCTTTAGAGCCTCTTTTAGCCTAGGAAACACTGATGCTTCCTTTAGAGCCTCCTTTAGCCTAGGAAACACTGATGCTTCCTTTAGAGCCTCCTTTAGCCTAGGAAACACTGATGCTTCCTTTAACCTTGGAAACACTGATGCTTCCTTTAGAGCCTCCTTTAGCATAGGAAACATTGATGCTTCCTTTAGAGCCTCCTTTAGCCTATGAAACACTGATGCTTCCTTTTGAGCCTCCTTTAGCCTAGGAAACATGGATACTTCCTTTAGAGCCTCCTTTAGCATAGGAAACACTGATGCTTCCTTTAGCCTAGGAAACACTGATGCTTCCTTTAGCCTTGGAAACACTGATGCTTCCTTTAGAGCCTCCTTTAGCCTAGGAAACACTGATGCTTCCTTTAGCCTAGGAAACACTGATGCTTCCTTTAGAGCCTCTTTTAGCCTAGGAAACACTGATGCTTCCTTTAGAGCCTCCTTTAGCCTAGGAAACACTGATGCTTCCTTTAGAGCCTCCTTTAGCCTAGGAAACACTGATGCTTCCTTTAACCTTGGAAACACTGATGCTTCCTTTAGAGCCTCCTTTAGCATAGGAAACATTGATGCTTCCTTTAGAGCCTCCTTTAGCCTATGAAACACTGATGCTTCCTTTTGAGCCTCCTTTAGCCTAGGAAACATGGATACTTCCTTTAGAGCCTCCTTTAGCATAGGAAACACTGATGCTTCCTTTAGCCTAGGAAACACTGATGCTTCCTTTAGCCTTGGAAACACTGATGCTTCCTTTAGAGCCTCCTTTAGCCTAGGAAACACTGATGCTTCCTTTAGCCTAGGAAACACTGATGCTTCCTTTAGAGCCCCCTTTAGCCTTGGAAACACTGATGCTTCCTTTAGAGCCTCCTTTAGCATACGAAACATTGATGCTTCCTTTAGAGCCTCCTTTAGCCTATCAAACACTGATGCTTCCTTTTGAGCCTCCTTTAGCCTAGGAAACATTGATACTTCCTTTAGAGCCTCCTTTACCCTAGAAAACACTGATACTTCCTTTAGAGCCTCCTTTAGCCTAGAAAACACTGACACTTCCTTTAGAGCCTCCTTTAGCCTAGGAAACACTGATGCTTCCTTTAGCCTAGGAAACACTGATGCTTCCATTAGAAGCTCCTTTAGCCTAGGAAACACTGATGCTTCCTTTATAGCCTCCTTTAGCCTAGGAAACACTGATGCTTCCTTTATACTAGGAAACACTGATGCTTACTTTAGAGCCTCCTGTAGCCTAGGAAACACTGATGCTTCCTTTAGCCTAGGAAACACTGATGCTTCCTTTAGAGCCTCCTTTAGCCTAGGAAACACTGATGCTTCCTTTAGCCTAGGAAACACTGATGCTTCCTTTAGCCGAGGAAACACTGATGCTTCCTTTAGAGCCCCCTTTAGCCTAGGAAACACTGATGCTTCCTTTAGCCTTGGAAACACTGATGCTTCCTTTAGAGCCTCCTTTAGCATAGGGAAAATTGATGCTTCCTTTAGAGCCTCCTCTAGCCTAGGAAACAATGATGCCTCCTTTAGAGCCTCCTTTAGCCTAGAAAACACTGATGCTTGCTTTAGAGCCCCCTTTAGCCTAGAAAACACTGATACTTCCTTTAGAGCCTCCTTTAGCCTAGGAAACACTGATGCTTCCTTTAGAGCCTCGTTTAGCCTAGGAAACACTGATGCTTCCATTAGAAGCTCCTTTAGCCTAGGAAACACTGATGCTTCCTTTAGAGCCTCCTTTAGCCTAGGAAACACTGATGCTTCCTTTAGACCCTCATTTAGCCTAGGAAACACTGATGCTTCCCTTAGAGCCTCCTTTAGCCTAGGAAACAATGATGCTACCTTTAGAGCCTCCTTTAGCCTAGGAAACACTGATGCTTCCTTTAGAGCCTCCTTTAGCCTAGGAAACACTGATGCTTCCTTTAGCCTAGGAAACACTGATGCTTCCTTTAGTCGAGGAAACACTGATGTTTCCTTTAGAGCCTCCTTTAGCCTAGGAAACACTGATGCTTTCTTTAGCCTTGGAAACAGTGATGCTTCCTCTAGAGCCTCTTTTAGCCTAGGAAACACTGATGCTTCCTTTAGAGCCTCCTTTAGCCTAGGAAACACTGATGCTTCCTTTAGCCTTGGAAACACTAATGCTTCCTTTAGAGCCTCCTTTAGCCTAGGAAACACTGATGCTTCCTTTAGCCTAGGAAACACTGATGCTTCCTTTAGCCTAGGTAACACTGATGCTTCCTTTAGAGCCCCCTTTAGCCTAGGAAACACTGATGCTTCCTTTAACCTTGGAAACACTAATGCTTCCTTTAGAGCCTCCTTTAGCCTAGGAAACACTGATGCTTCCTTTAGCCTAGGAAACACTGATGCTTCCTTTAGCCTAGGTAACACTGATGCTTTCTTTAGAGCCTCCTTTAGCATAGGAAACACTGATGCTTCATTTTGAGCCTCCTTTAGCCTAGGAAACATTGATACTTCCTTTAGAGCCTCCTTTAGCATAGGAAACACTGATGCTTCCTTTTGAGCCTCCTTTAGCCTAGGAAACACTGATGCTTGCTTTAGAGCCTCCTTTAGCCTAGAAAACACTGATACTTCCTTTAGAGCCTCCTTTAGCCTAGAAAACACTGATACTTCCTTTAGAGCCTCCTTTAGCCTAGGAAACAGTGATGCTTCCTTTAGCCTAGGAAACACTGATGCTACCTTTAGAACCTCCTTTAGCCTAGGAAACACTGATGCTTCCTTTAGAGCCTCATTTAGCCTAGGAAACACTGATGCTTCCTTTAGCCTTGGAAACACTGATGCTTCCTTTAGAGCCTCCTTTAGCCTAGGAAACACTGATGCTTCCTTTAGCCTAGGAAACACTGATGCTTCCTTTAGCCTAGGTAACACTGATGCTTCCTTTAGAGCCCCCTTTAGCCTAGGAAACACTGACGCTTCCTTTAACCTTGGAAACACTGATGCTTCCTTTAGAGCCTCCTTTAGCATAGGAAACATTGATGCTTCCTTTAGAGCCTCCTTTAGCATAGGAAACACTGATGCTTCCTTTTGAGCCTCCTTTAGCCTAGGAAACACTGATGCTTGCTTTAGAGCCTCCTTTAGCCTAGAAAACACTGATACTTCCTTTAGAGCCTCCTTTAGCCTAGAAAACACTGATACTTCCTTTAGAGCCTCCTTTAGCCTAGGAAACACTGATGCTTCCTTTAGCCTAGGAAACACTGATGCTTCCATTAGAAGCTCCTTTAGCCTGGGAAACACTGATGCTTCCTTTAGAGCCTCCTTTAGCCTAGGAAACACTGATGCTTCTTTTAGAGCCTCTTTTAGCCTAGGAAACAGTGATGCTTCCTTTAGAGCCTCCTTTAGCCTAGGAAACACTGATGCTTCCTTTAGAGCCTCCTTTAGCCTAGGAAACACTGATGCTTACTTTAGAGCCCCCTGTAGCCTAGGAAACACTGATGCTTCCTTTAGCCTAGGAAACATTGATACTTCCTTTAGAGCCTCCTTTAGCATAGGAAACACTGATGCTTCCTTTTGAGCCTCCTTTAGCCTAGGAAACACTGATGCTTGCTTTAGTGACTCCTTTAGCCTAGAAAACACTGATACTTCCTTTAGAGCCTCCTTTAGCCTAGAAAACACTGATACTTCCTTTAGAGCCTCCTTTAGCCTAGGAAACACTGATGCTTCCTTTAGCCTAGGAAACACTGATGCTTCCATTAGAAGCTCCTTTAGCCTGGGAAACACTGATGCTTCCTTTAGAGCCTCCTTTAGCCTAGGAAACACTGATGCTTCCTTTAGAGCCTCTTTTAGCCTAGGAAACACTGATGCTTCCTTTAGAGCCTCCTTTAGCCTAGGAAACACTGATGCTTCCTTTAGAGCCTCCTTTAGCCTAGGAAACACTGATGCTTCCTTTAACCTTGGAAACACTGATGCTTCCTTTAGAGCCTCCTTTAGCATAGGAAACATTGATGCTTCCTTTAGAGCCTCCTTTAGCCTATGAAACACTGATGCTTCCTTTTGAGCCTCCTTTAGCCTAGGAAACATGGATACTTCCTTTAGAGCCTCCTTTAGCATAGGAAACACTGATGCTTCCTTTTGAGCCTCCTTTAGCCTAGGAAACACTGATGCTTGCTTTACAGCCTCCTTTAGCCTAGAAAACACTGATACTTCCTTTAGAGCCTCCTTTAGCCTAGGAAACACTGATGCTTCCTTTAGCCTAGGAAACACTGATGCTTCCATTAGAAGCTCCTTTAGCCTGGGAAACACTGATGCTTCCTTTAGAGCCTCCTTTAGCCTAGGAAACACTGATGCTTCCTTTAGAGCCTCTTTTAGCCTAGGAAACACTGATGCTTCCTTTAGAGCCTCCTTTAGCCTAGGAAACACTGATGCTTCCTTTAGAGCCTCCTTTAGCCTAGGAAACACTGATGCTTACTTTATAGCCCCCTGTAGCCTAGGAAACACTGATGCTTCCTTTAGCGTAGGAAACACTGATGCTTCCTTTAGAGCCTCCTTTAGCCTAGGAAACACTGATGCTTCCTTTAGCCTTGGAAACACTGATGCTTCCTTTAGAGCCTCCTTTAGCCTAGGAAACACTGATGCTTCCTTTAGCCTAGGAAACACTGATGCTTCCTTTAGCCTAGGAAACACTGATGCTTCCTTTAGAGCCCCCTTTAGCCTAGGAAACACTGATGCTTCCTTTAACCTTGGAAACACTGATGCTTGCTTTAGAGCCTCCTTTAGCCTAGAAAACACTGATACTTCCTTTAGAGCCTCCTTTAGCCTAGAAAACACTGATACGTCCTTTAGAGCCTCCTTTAGCCTAGGAAACACTGATGCTTCCTTTAGCCTAGGAAACACTGATGCTTCCATTAGAAGCTCCTTTAGCCTGGGAAACACTGATGCTTCCTTTAGAGCCTCCTTTAGCCTAGGAAACACTGATGCTTCCTTTAGAGCCTCTTTTAGCCTAGGAAACACTGATGCTTCCTTTAGAGCCTCCTTTAGCCTAGGAAACACTGATGCTTCCTTTAGAGCCTCCTTTAGCCTAGGAAACACTGATGCTTACTTTAGAGCCCCCTGTAGCCTCGGAAACACTGATGCTTCCTTTAGCCTAGGAAACACTGATGCTTCCTTTAGAGCCTCCTTTAGCCTAGGAAACACTGATTCTTACTTTAGCCTAGGAAACACTGATGCTTCCTTTAGCCTAGGAAACACTGATGCTACCGTTAGAACCTCCTTTAGCCTAGGAAACACTGATGCTTCCTTTAGAGCCTCCTTTAGCCTAGGAAACACTGATGCTTCCTTTAGCCTAGGAAACACTGATGCTTCCTTTAGCCTAGGTAACACTGAGGCTTCCTTTAGAGCCTCCTTTAGCCTAGGAAACACTGATGCTTCCTTTAGAGCCTCTTTTAGCCTAGGAAACACTGATGCTTCCTTTAGAGCCTCCTTTAGCCTAGGAAACACTGATGCTTCCTTTAGAGCCTCCTTTAGCCTAGGAAACACTGATGCTTACTTTATAGCCCCCTGTAGCCTAGGAAACACTGATGCTTCCTTTAGCGTAGGAAACACTGATTCTTCCTTTAGAGCCTCCTTTAGCCTAGGAAACACTGATGCTTCCTTTAGCCTTGGAAACACTGATGCTTCCTTTAGAGCCTCCTTTAGCCTAGGAAACACTGATGCTTCCTTTAGCCTAGGAAACACTGATGCTTCCTTTAGCCTAGGAAACACTGATGCTTCCTTTAGAGCCCCCTTTAGCCTAGGAAACACTGATGCTTCCTTTAACCTTGGAAACACTGATACTTGCTTTAGAGCCTCCTTTAGCCTAGAAAACACTGATACTTCCTTTAGAGCCTCCTTTAGCCTAGAAAACACTGATACTTCCTTTAGAGCCTCCTTTAGCCTAGGAAACACTGATGCTTCCTTTAGCCTAGGAAACACTGATGCTTCCATTAGAAGCTCCTTTAGCCTGGGAAACACTGATGCTTCCTTTAGAGCCTCCTTTAGCCTAGGAAACACTGATGCTTCCTTTAGAGCCTCTTTTAGCCTAGGAAACACTGATGCTTCCTTTAGAGCCTCCTTTAGCCTAGGAAACACTGATGCTTCCTTTAGAGCCTCCTTTAGCCTAGGAAACACTGATGCTTACTTTATAGCCCCCTGTAGCCTAGGAAACACTGATGCTTCCTTTAGCGTAGGAAACACTGATGCTTCCTTTAGAGCCTCCTTTAGCCTAGGAAACACTGATGCTTCCTTTAGCCTTGGAAACACTGATGCTTCCTTTAGAGCCTCCTTTAGCCTAGGAAACACTGATACTTCCTTTAGAGCCTCCTTTAGCCTAGAAAACACTGATACTTCCTTTAGAGCCTCCTTTAGCCTAGGAAACACTGATGCTTCCTTTAGCCTAGGAAACACTGATGCTTCCATTAGAAGCTCCTTTAGCCTGGGAAACACTGATGCTTCCTTTAGAGCCTCCTTTAGCCTAGGAAACACTGATGCTTCCTTTAGAGCCTCTTTTAGCCTAGGAAACACTGATGCTTCCTTTAGAGCCTCCTTTAGCCTAGGAAACACTGATGCTTCCTTTAGAGCCTCCTTTAGCCTAGGAAACACTGATGCTTACTTTAGAGCCCCCTGTAGCCTAGGAAACACTGATGCTTCCTTTAGCCTAGGAAACACTGATGCTTCCTTTAGAGCCTCCTTTAGCCTAGGAAACACTGATGCTTCCTTTAGCCTAGGAAACACTGATGCTTCCTTTAGCCTAGGAAACACTGATGCTACCTTTAGAACCTCCTTTAGCCTAGGAAACACTGATGCTTCCTTTAGAGCCTCCTTTAGCCTAGGAAACACTGATGCTTCCTTTAGCCGAGGAAACACTGATGCTTCCTTTAGCCTAGGTAACACTGATGCTTCCTTTAGAGCCCCCTTTAGCCTAGGAAACACTGATGCTTCCTTTAACCTTGGAAACACTGATGCTTTCTTTAGAGCCTCCTTTAGCATAGGAAACACTGATGCTTCATTTTGAGCCTCCTTTAGCCTAGGAAACATTGATACTTCCTTTAGAGCCTCCTTTAGCATAGGAAACACTGATGCTTCCTTTTGAGCCTCCTTTAGCCTAGGAAACACTGATGCTTGCTTTAGAGCCTCCTTTAGCCTAGGAAACAGTGATGCTTCCTTTAGCCTAGGAAACACTGATGCTACCTTTAGAACCTCCTTTAGCCTAGGAAACACTGATGCTTCCTTTAGAGCCTCCTTTAGCCTAGGAAACACTGATGCTTCCTTTAGCCTTGGAAACACTGATGCTTCCTTTAGAGCCTCCTTTAGCCTAGGAAACACTGATGCTTCCTTTAGCCTAGGAAACACTGATGCTTCCTTTAGCCTAGGAAACACTGATGCTTCCTTTAGAGCCCCCTTTAGCCTAGGAAACACTGATGCTTCCTTTAACCTTGGAAACACTGATGCTTGCTTTAGAGCCTCCTTTAGCCTAGAAAACACTGATACTTCCTTTAGAGCCTCCTTTAGCCTAGAAAACACTGATACTTCCTTTAGAGCCTCCTTTAGCCTAGGAAACACTGATGCTTCCTTTAGCCTAGGAAACACTGATGCTTCCATTAGAAGCTCCTTTAGCCTGGGAAACACTGATGCTTCCTTTAGAGCCTCCTTTAGCCTAGGAAACACTGATGCTTCCTTTAGAGCCTCTTTTAGCCTAGGAAACACTGATGCTTCCTTTAGAGCCTCCTTTAGCCTAGGAAACACTGATGCTTCCTTTAGAGCCTCCTTTAGCCTAGGAAACACTGATGCTTACTTTATAGCCCCCTGTAGCCTAGGAAACACTGATGCTTCCTTTAGCGTAGGAAACACTGATGCTTCCTTTAGAGCCTCCTTTAGCCTAGGAAACACTGATGCTTCCTTTAGCCTTGGAAACACTGATGCTTCCTTTAGAGCCTCCTTTAGCCTAGGAAACACTGATGCTTCCTTTAGCCTAGGAAACACTGATGCTTCCTTTAGAGCCCCCTTTAGCCTAGGAAACACTGATGCTTCCTTTAACCTTGGAAACACTGATGCTTGCTTTAGAGCCTCCTTTAGCCTAGAAAACACTGATACTTCCTTTAGAGCCTCCTTTAGCCTAGAAAACACTGATACTTCCTTTAGAGCCTCCTTTAGCCTAGGAAACACTGATGCTTCCTTTAGCCTAGGAAACACTGATGCTTCCATTAGAAGCTCCTTTAGCCTGGGAAACACTGATGCTTCCTTTAGAGCCTCCTTTAGCCTAGGAAACACTGATGCTTCCTTTAGAGCCTCTTTTAGCCTAGGAAACACTGATGCTTCCTTTAGAGCCTCCTTTAGCCTAGGAAACACTGATGCTTCCTTTAGAGCCTCCTTTAGCCTAGGAAACACTGATGCTTACTTTAGAGCCCCCTGTAGACTAGGAAACACTGATGCTTCCTTTAGCCTAGGAAACACTGATGCTTCCTTTAGAGCCTCCTTTAGCCTAGGAAACACTGATGCTTCCTTTAGCCTAGGAAACACTGATGCTTCCTTTAGCCTAGGAAACACTGATGCTACCTTTAGAACCTCCTTTAGCCTAGGAAACACTGATGCTTCCTTTAGAGCCTCCTTTAGCCTAGGAAACACTGATGCTTCCTTTAGCCTAGGAAACACTGATGCTTCCTTTAGCCTAGGTAACACTGATGCTTCCTTTAGAGCCCCCTTTAGCCTAGGAAACACTGATGCTTCCTTAAACCTTGGAAACACTGATGCTTTCTTTAGAGCCTCCTTTAGCATAGGAAACACTGATGCTTCATTTTGAGCCTCCTTTAGCCTAGGAAACATTGATACTTCCTTTAGAGCCTCCTTTAGCATAGGAAACACTGATGCTTCCTTTTGAGCCTCCTTTAGCCTAGGAAACACTGATGCTTGCTTTAGAGCCTCCTTTAGCCTAGGAAACAGTGATGCTTCCTTTAGCCTAGGAAACACTGATGCTACCTTTAGAACCTCCTTTAGCCTAGGAAACACTGATGCTTCCTTTAGAGCCTCATTTAGCCTAGGAAACACTGATGCTTCCTTTAGCCTTGGAAACACTGATGCTTCCTTTAGAGCCTCCTTTAGCCTAGGAAACACTGATGCTTCCTTTAGCCTAGGAAACACTGATGCTTCCTTTAGCCTAGGTAACACTGATGCTTCCTTTAGAGCCCCCTTTAGCCTAGGAAACACTGACGCTTCCTTTAACCTTGGAAACACTGATGCTTCCTTTAGAGCCTCCTTTAGCATAGGAAACATTGATGCTTCCTTTAGAGCCTCCTTTAGCATAGGAAACACTGATGCTTCCTTTTGAGCCTCCTTTAGCCTAGGAAACACTGATGCTTGCTTTAGAGCCTCCTTTAGCCTAGAAAACACTGATACTTCCTTTAGAGCCTCCTTTAGCCTAGAAAACACTGATACTTCCTTTAGAGCCTCCTTTAGCCTAGGAAACACTGATGCTTCCTTTAGCCTAGGAAACACTGATGCTTCCATTAGAAGCTCCTTTAGCCTGGGAAACACTGATGCTTCCTTTAGAGCCTCCTTTAGCCTAGGAAACACTGATGCTTCCTTTAGAGCCTCCTTTAGCCTAGGAAACACTGATGCTTACTTTAGAGCCCCCTGTAGCCTTGGAAACACTGATGCTTCCTTTAGCCTAGGAAACATTGATACTTCCTTTAGAGCCTCCTTTAGCATAGGAAACACTGATGCTTCCTTTTGAGCCTCCTTTAGCCTAGGAAACACTGATGCTTGCTTTAGTGACTCCTTTAGCCTAGAAAACACTGATACTTCCTTTAGAGCCTCCTTTAGCCTAGAAAACACTGATACTTCCTTTAGAGCCTCCTTTAGCCTAGGAAACACTGATGCTTCCTTTAGCCTAGGAAACACTGATGCTTCCATTAGAAGCTCCTTTAGCCTGGGAAACACTGATGCTTCCTTTAGAGCCTCCTTTAGCCTAGGAAACACTGATGCTTCCTTTAGAGCCTCTTTTAGCCTAGGAAACACTGATGCTTCCTTTAGAGCCTCCTTTAGCCTAGGAAACACTGATGCTTCCTTTAACCTTGGAAACACTGATGCTTCCTTTAGAGCCTCCTTTAGCATAGGAAACATTGATGCTTCCTTTAGAGCCTCCTTTAGCCTATGAAACACTGATGCTTCCTTTTGAGCCTCCTTTAGCCTAGGAAACATGGATACTTCCTTTAGAGCCTCCTTTAGCATAGGAAACACTGATGCTTCCTTTTGAGCCTCCTTTAGCCTAGGAAACACTGATACTTCCTTTAGAGCCTCCTTTAGCCTAGAAAACACTGATACTTCCTTTAGAGCCTCCTTTAGCCTAGGAAACACTGATGCTTCCTTTAGCCTAGGAAACACTGATGCTTCCATTAGAAGCTCCTTTAGCCTGGGAAACACTGATGCTTCCTTTAGAGCCTCCTTTAGCCTAGGAAACACTGATGCTTCCTTTAGAGCCTCTTTTAGCCTAGGAAACACTGATGCTTCCTTTAAAGCCTCCTTTAGCCTAGGAAACACTGATGCTTCCTTTAGAGCCTCCTTTAGCCTAGGAAACACTGATGCTTACTTTATAGCCCCCTGTAGCCTAGGAAACACTGATGCTTCCTTTAGCGTAGGAAACACTGATGCTTCCTTTAGAGCCTCCTTTAGCCTAGGAAACACTGATGCTTCCTTTAGCCTTGGAAACACTGATGCTTCCTTTAGAGCCTCTTTTAGCCTAGGAAACACTGATGCTTCCTTTAGCCTAGGAAACACTGATGCTTCCTTTAGCCTAGGAAACACTGATGCTTCCTTTAGAGCCCCCTTTAGCCTAGGAAACACTGATGCTTCCTTTAACCTTGGAAACACTGATGCTTGCTTTAGAGCCTCCTTTAGCCTAGAAAACACTGATACTTCCTTTAGAGCCTCCTTTAGCCTAGAAAACACTGATACTTCCTTTAGAGCCTCCTTTAGCCTAGGAAACACTGATGCTTCCTTTAGCCTAGGAAACACTGATGCTTCCATTAGAAGCTCCTTTAGCCTGGGAAACACTGATGCTTCCTTTAGAGCATCCTTTAGCCTAGGAAACACTGATGCTTCCTTTAGAGCCTCTTTTAGCCTAGGAAACACTGATGCTTCCTTTAGAGCCTCCTTTAGCCTAGGAAACACTGATGCTTCCTTTAGAGCCTCCTTTAGCCTAGGAAACACTGATGCTTACTTTAGAGCCCCCTGTAGCCTAGGAAACACTGATGCTTCCTTTAGCCTAGGAAACACTGATGCTTCCTTTAGAGCCTCCTTTAGCCTAGGAAACACTGATGCTTCCTTTAGCCTAGGAAACACTGATGCTTCCTTTAGCCTAGGAAACACTGATGCTACCTTTAGAACCTCCTTTAGCCTAGGAAACACTGATGCTTCCTTTAGAGCCTCCTTTAGCCTAGGAAACACTGATGCTTACTTTATAGCCCCCTGTAGCCTAGGAAACACTGATGCTTCCTTTAGCGTAGGAAACACTGATGCTTCCTTTAGAGCCTCCTTTAGCCTAGGAAACACTGATGCTTCCTTTAGCCTTGGAAACACTGATGCTTCCTTTAGAGCCTCCTTTACCCTAGGAAACACTGATGCTTCCTTTAGCCTAGGAAACACTGATGCTTCCTTTAGCCTAGGAAACACTGATGCTTCCTTTAGAGCCCCCTTTAGCCTAGGAAACACTGATGCTTCCTTTAACCTTGGAAACACTGATGCTTGCTTTAGAGCCTCCTTTAGCATAGGAAACATTGATGCTTCCTTTAGAGCCTCCTTTAGCCTATGAAACACTGATGCTTCCTTTTGAGCCTCCTTTAGCCTAGGAAACATGGATACTTCCTTTAGAGCCTCCTTTAGCATAGGAAACACTGATGCTTCCTTTTGAGCCTCCTTTAGCCTAGGAAACACTGATACTTCCTTTAGAGCCTCCTTTAGCCTAGAAAACACTGATACTTCCTTTAGAGCCTCCTTTAGCCTAGGAAACACTGATGCTTCCTTTAGCCTAGGAAACACTGATGCTTCCATTAGAAGCTCCTTTAGCCTGGGAAACACTGATGCTTCCTTTAGAGCCTCCTTTAGCCTAGGAAACACTGATGCTTCCTTTAGAGCCTCTTTTAGCCTAGGAAACACTGATGCTTCCTTTAAAGCCTCCTTTAGCCTAGGAAACACTGATGCTTAATTTATAGCCCCCTGTAGCCTAGGAAACACTGATGCTTCCTTTAGCGTAGGAAACACTGATGCTTCCTTTAGAGCCTCCTTTAGCCTAGGAAACACTGATGCTTCCTTTAGCCTTGGAAACACTGATGCTTCCTTTAGAGCCTCCTTTAGCCTAGGAAACACTGATGCTTCCTTTAGCCTAGGAAACACTGATGCTTCCTTTAGCCTAGGAAACACTGATGCTTCCTTTAGAGCCCCCTTTAGCCTAGGAAACACTGATGCTTCCTTTAACCTTGGAAACACTGATGCTTCCTTTAGAGCCTCCTTTAGCCTAGGAAACACTGATGCTTCCTTTAGCCTTGGAAACACTGATGCTTCCTTTAGAGCCTCCTTTAGCCTAGGAAACACTGATGCTTCCTTTAGCCTAGGAAACACTGATGCTTCCTTTAGAGCCCCCTTTAGCCTAGGAAACACTGATGCTTCCTTTAACCTTGGAAACACTGATGCTTGCTTAAGAGCCTCCTTTAGCATAGGAAACATTGATGCTTCCTTTAGAGCCTCCTTTAGCCTATGAAACACTGATGCTTCCTTTTGAGCCTCCTTTAGCCTAGGAAACATGGATACTTCCTTTAGAGCCTCCTTTAGCATAGGAAACACTGATGCTTCCTTTTGAGCCTCCTTTAGCCTAGGAAACACTGATACTTCCTTTAGAGCCTCCTTTAGCCTAGAAAACACTGATACTTCCTTTAGAGCCTCCTTTAGCCTAGGAAACACTGATGCTTCCTTTAGCCTAGGAAACACTGATGCTTCCATTAGAAGCTCCTTTAGCCTGGGAAACACTGATGCTTCCTTTAGAGCCTCCTTTAGCCTAGGAAACACTGATGCTTCCTTTAGAGCCTCTTTTAGCCTAGGAAACACTGATGCTTCCTTTAAAGCCTCCTTTAGCCTAGGAAACACTGATGCTTAATTTATAGCCCCCTGTAGCCTAGGAAACACTGATGCTTCCTTTAGCGTAGGAAACACTGATGCTTCCTTTAGAGCCTCCTTTAGCCTAGGAAACACTGATGCTTCCTTTAGCCTTGGAAACACTGATGCTTCCTTTAGAGCCTCCTTTAGCCTAGGAAACACTGATGCTTCCTTTAGCCTAGGAAACACTGATGCTTCCTTTAGCCTAGGAAACACTGATGCTTCCTTTAGAGCCCCCTTTAGCCTAGGAAACACTGATGCTTCCTTTAACCTTGGAAACACTGATGCTTGCTTTAGAGCCTCCTTTAGCCTAGAAAACACTGATACTTCCTTTAGAGCCTCCTTTAGCCTAGAAAACACTGATACTTCCTTTAGAGCCTCCTTTAGCCTAGGAAACACTGATGCTTCCTTTAGCCTAGGAAACACTGATGCTTCCATTAGAAGCTCCTTTAGCCTGGGAAACACTGATGCTTCCTTTAGAGCCTCCTTTAGCCTAGGAAACACTGATGCTTCCTTTAGAGCCTCTTTTAGCCTAGGAAACACTGATGCTTCCTTTAGAGCCTCCTTTAGCCTAGGAAACACTGATGCTTCCTTTAGAGCCTCCTTTAGCCTAGGAAACACTGATGCTTACTTTAGAGCCCCCTGTAGCCTAGGAAACACTGATGCTTCCTTTAGCCTAGGAAACACTGATGCTTCCTTTAGAGCCTCCTTTAGCCTAGGAAACACTGATGCTTCCTTTAGCCTAGGAAACACTGATGCTTCCTTTAGCCTAGGAAACACTGATGCTACCTTTAGAACCTCCTTTAGCCTAGGAAACACTGATGCTTCCTTTAGAGCCTCATTTAGCCTAGGAAACACTGATGCTTCCTTTAGCCTTGGAAACACTGATGCTTCCTTTAGAGCCTCCTTTAGCCTAGGAAACACTGATGCTTCCTTTAGCCTAGGAAACACTGATGCTTCCTTTAGAGCCCCCTTTAGCCTAGGAAACACTGATGCTTCCTTTAACCTTGGAAACACTGATGCTTCCTTTAGAGCCTCCTTTACCATAGGAAACATTGATGCTTCCTTTAGAGCCTCCTTTAGCCTATGAAACACTGATGCTTCCTTTTGAGCCTCATTTAGCCTAGGAAACATTGATACTTCCTTTTGAGCCTCCTTAGCATAGGAAACACTGATGCTTCCTTTTGAGCCTCCTTTAGCCTAGGAAACACTGATGCTTGCTTTAGAGCCTCCTTTAGCCTAGAAAACACTGATACTTCCTTTAGAGCCTCCTTTAGCCTAGAAAACACTGATACTTCCTTTAGAGCCTCCTTTAGCCTAGGAAACACTGATGCTTCCTTTAGCCTAGGAAACACTGATGCTTCCATTAGAAGCTCCTTTAGCCTAGGAAACACTGATGCTTCCTTTAGAGCCTCCTTTAGCCTAGGAAACACTGATGCTTCCTTTAGAGCCTCTTTTAGCCTAGGAAACACTGATGCTTCCTTTAGAGCCTCCTTTAGCCTAGGAAACACTGATGCTTCCTTTAGCCTAGGAAACACTGATGCTTCCTTTAGCCGAGGAAACACTGATGTTTCCTTTAGAGCCTCCTTTAGCCTAGGAAACACTGATGCTTTCTTTAGCCTTGGAAACACTGATGCTTCCTTTAGAGCCTCCTTTAGCCTAGGAAACACTGATGCTTCCTTTAGCCTTGGAAACACCGATGCTTCATTGAGAGCCTCCTTTAGCATAGGAAACATTGATGGTTCCTTTAAAGCCTCCTTTAGCCTAGGAAAGACTGATGCTTCCTTTAGAGCCTCATTTAGCCTAGGAAACACTGATGATTCCCTTAGAGCCTCCTTTAGCCTAGGAAACACTGATGCTACCTTTAGAACCTCCTTTAGCCTAGGAAACACTGATGCTTCCTTTAGAGCCTCATTTAGCCTAGGAAACACTGATGCTTCCCTTAGAGCCTCCTTTAGCCTAGGAAACAATGATGCTACCTTTAGAGCCTCTGTTAGCCTAGGAAACACTGATGCTTCCTTTAGAGCCTCCTTTATACTAGGAAACACTGATGCTTACTTTAGAGCCCCCTGTAGCCTAGGAAACACTGATGCTTCCTTTAGCCTAGGAAACACTGAAGCTTCCTTTAGAGCCTCCTTTAGCCTAGGAAACACTGATGCTTCCTTTAGCCGAGGAAACACTGATGCTTCCTTTAGAGCCCCCTTTAGCCTAGGAAACACTGATGCTTCCTTTAGCCTGGGAAACACTGATGCTTCCTATAGAGCCTCCTTTAACCTAGGAAACACTGATGCTTCCTTTAGAGCCTCTTTTAGCCTAGGAAACACTGATGCTTCCTTTAGAGCCTCCTTTAGCCTAGGAAACACTGATGCTTCCTTTAGAGCCTCCTTTAGCCTAGGAAACACTGATACTTACTTTAGAGCCCCCTGTAGCCTAGGAAACACTGATGCTTCCTTTAGCCTAGGAAACACTGATGCTTCCTTTAGAGCCTCCTTTAGCCTAGGAAACACTGATGCTTCCTTTAGCCTAGGAAACACTGATGCTTCCTTTAGCCTAGGAAACACTGATGCTTCCTGTAGCCTTGGAAACACTGATGCTTCCTTTAGAGCCTCCTTTAGCATATGAAACATTGATGCTTCCTTTAGAGCTTCCTTTAGCCTAGGAAACACTGATGCTTCATTTAGCCTAGGAAACACTGATGCTTCCTTTAGCTTTGGAAACACTGATGCTTCCTTTAGAGCCTCCTTTAGCCTAGGAAACACTGATGCTTCCTTTAGCCTAGGAAACACTGATGCTTCCTTTAGCCTAGGTAACACTGATGCTTCCTTTAGAGCCCCCTTTAGCCTAGGAAACACTGATGCTTCCTTTAACCTTGGAAACACTGATGCTTCCTTTAGAGCCTCCTTTAGCATAGGAAACATTGATGCTTCCTTTAGAGCCTCCTTTAGCCTATGAAACACTGATGCTTCCTTTTGAGCCTCCTTTAGCCTAGGAAACATTGATGCTTCCTTTAGAGCCTCCTTTAGCATAGGAAACACTGATGCTTCCTTTTGAGCCTACTTTAGCCTAGGAAACACTGATGCTTGCTTTAGAGCCTCCTTTAGCCTAGAAAACACTGATACTTCCTTTAGAGCCTCCTTTAGCCTAGAAAACACTGATACTTCCTTTAGAGCCTCCTTTAGCCTAGGAAACACTGATGCTTCCTTTAGCCTAGGAAACACTGATGCTTCCATTAGAAGCTCCTTTAGCCTGGGAAACACTGATGCTTCCTTTAGAGCCTCCTTTAGCCTAGGAAACACTGATGCTTCCTTTAGAGCCTCTTTTAGCCTAGGAAACACTGATGCTTCCTTTAGAGCCTCCTTTAGCCTAGGAAACACTGATGCTTCCTTTAGAGCCCCCTGTAGCCTAGGAAACACTGATGCTTCCTTTAGCCTAGGAAACACTGATGCTTCCTTTAGAGCCTCCTTTAGCCTAGGAAACACTGATGCTTCCTTTAGCCTAGGAAACACTGATGCTTCCTTTAGCCTAGGAAACACTGATGCTACCTTTAGAACCTCCTTTAGCCTAGGAAACACTGATGCTTCCTTTAGAGCCTCCTTTAGCCTAGGAAACACTGATGCTTCCTTTAGAGCCTCCTTTAGCATAGGAAACATTGATGCTTCCTTTAGAGCCTCCTTTAGCCTATGAAACACTGATGCTTCCTTTTGAGCCTCCTTTAGCCTAGGAAATATTGATACTTCCTTTTGAGCCTCCTTTAGCCTAGGAAACACTGATGCTTGCTTTAGAGCCTCCTTTAGCCTAGAAAACACTGATACTTCCTTTAGAGCCTCCTTTAGCCTAGAAAACACTGATACTTCCTTTAGAGCCTCCTTTAGCCTAGGAAACACTGATGCTTCCTTTAGCCTAGGAAACACTGATGCTTCCATTAGAAGCTCCTTTAGCCTAGGAAACACTGATGCTTCCTTTAGAGCCTCCTTTAGCCTAGGAAACACTGATGCTTCCTTTAGAGCCTCTTTTAGCCTAGGAAACACTGATGCTTCCTTTAGAGCCTCCTTTAGCCTAGGAAACACTGATGCTTCCTTTAGAGCCTCCTTTAGCCTAGGAAACACTGATGCTTCCTTTAGCCTAGGAAACACTGATGCTTCCTTTAGCCGAGGAAACACTGATGTTTCCTTTAGAGCCTCCTTTAGCCTAGGAAACACTGATGCTTTCTTTAGCCTTGGAAACACTGATGCTTCCTTTAGAGCCTCCTTTAGCCTAGGAAACACTGATGCTTCCTTTTGCCGAGGAAACACCGATGCTTCCTTTAGAGCCCCCTTTAGCCTAGGAAACACTGATGCTTCCTTTAGCCTGGGAAACACTGATGCTTCCTATAGAGCCTCCTTTAGCCTAGGAAACACTGATGCTTCCTTTAGAGCCTCTTTTAGCCTAGGAAACACTGATGCTTCCTTTAGAGCCTCCTTTAGCCTAGGAAACACTGATGCTTCCTTTAGAGCCTCCTTTAGCCTAGGAAACACTGATACTTACTTTAGAGCCCCCTGTAGCCTAGGAAACACTGATGCTTCCTTTAGCCTAGGAAACACTGATGCTTCCTTTAGAGCCTCCTTTAGCCTAGGAAACACTGATGCTTCCTTTAGCCTAGGAAACACTGATGCTTCCTTTAGCCTTGGAAACACTGATGCTTCCTTTAGAGCCTCCTTTAGCATATGAAACATTGATGCTTCCTTTAGAGCTTCCTTTAGCCTAGGAAACACTGATGCTTCATTTAGCCTAGGAAACACTGATGCTTCCTTTAGCCTTGGAAACACTGATGCTTCCTTTAGAGCCTCCTTTAGCCTAGGAAACACTGATGCTTCCTTTAGCCTAGGAAACACTGATGCTTCCTTTAGCCTAGGTAACACTGATGCTTCCTTTAGAGCCCCCTTTAGCCTAGGAAACACTGATGCTTCCTTTAACCTTGGAAACACTGATGCTTCCTTTAGAGCCTCCTTTAGCATAGGAAACATTGATGCTTCCTTTAGAGCCTCCTCTAGCCTATGAAACACTGATGCTTCCTTTTGAGCCTCCTTTAGCCTTGGAAACATTGATGCTTCCTTTAGAGCCTCCTTTAGCATAGGAAACACTGATGCTTCCTTTTGAGCCTCCTTTAGCCTAGGAAACACTGATGCTTGCTTTAGAGCCTCCTTTAGCCTAGAAAACACTGATACTTCCTTTAGAGCCTCCTTTAGCCTAGAAAACACTGATACTTCCTTTAGAGCCTCCTTTAGCCTAGGAAACACTGATGCTTCCTTTAGCCTAGGAAACACTGATGCTTCCATTAGAAGCTCCTTTAGCCTGGGAAACACTGATTCTTCCTTTAGAGCCTCCTTTAGCCTAGGAAACACTGATGCTTCCTTTAGAGCCTCTTTTAGCCTAGGAAACACTGATGCTTCCTTTAGAGCCTCCTTTAGCCTAGGAAACACTGATGCTTCCTTTAGAGCCTCCTTTAGCCTAGGAAACACTGATGCTTACTTTAGCCTGGGAAACACTGATGCTTCCTATAGAGCCTCCTTTAGCCTAGGAAACACTGATGCTTCCTTTAGAGCCTCTTTTAGCCTAGGAAACACTGATGCTTCCTTTAGAGCCTCCTTTAGCCTAGGAAACACTGATGCTTCCTTTAGAGCCTCCTTTAGCCTAGGAAACACTGATACTTACTTTAGAGCCCCCTGTAGCCTAGGAAACACTGATGCTTCCTTTAGCCTAGGAAACACTGATGCTTCCTTTAGAGCCTCCTTTAGCCTAGGAAACACTGATGCTTCCTTTAGCCTAGGAAACACTGATGCTTCCTTTAGCCTAGGAAACACTGATGCTTCCTTTAGCCTTGGAAACACTGATGCTTCCTTTAGAGCCTCCTTTAGCATATGAAACATTGATGCTTCCTTTAGAGCTTCCTTTAGCCTAGGAAACACTGATGCTTCATTTAGCCTAGGAAACACTGATGCTTCCTTCCTAGGCTAAAGGAAGCATCAGTGTTTCCTCGGCTACAGGAGGCTCTAAAGTAAGCATCAGTGTTTCCTAGTATAAAGGAAGCATCAGTGTTTCCTAGGCTAAAGGAGGCTCTAAAGGAAGCATCAGTGTTTCCTCGGCTAAAGGAGGCTCTAAAGGAAGCATCAGTGTTTCCTAGGCTAAAGGAGCTTCTAATGGAAGCATCAGTGTTTCCTAGGCTAAAGGAAGCATCAGTGTTTCCTAGGCTAAAGGAGGCTCTAAAGGAAATGTCAGTGTTTTCTAGGCTAAAGGAGGCTCTAAAGGAAGTATCAGTGTTTTCTAGGCTAAAGGAGGCTCTAAAGGAAGTATCAATGTTTCCTAGGCTAAAGGAGGCTCAAAAGGAAGCATCAGTGTTTCATAGGCTAAAGGAGGCTCTAAAGGAAGCATCAATGTTTCGTATGCTAAAGGAGGCTCTAAAGGAAGCATCAGTGTTTCCAAGGTTAAAGGAAGCATCAGTGTTTCCTAGGCTAAAGGGGGCTCTAAAGGAAGCATCAGTGTTTCCTAGGCTAAAGGAAGCATCAGTGTTTCCTAGGCTAAAGGAGGCTCTAAAGGAAGCATCAGTGTTTCCAAGGCTAAAGGAAGCATCAGTGTTTCCTAGGCTAAAGGAGGCTCTAAAGGAAGCATCAGTGTTTCCTAGGCTAAAGGAGGCTCTAAAGGAAGCATCAGTGTTTCCTAGGCTAAAGGAGGCTCTAAAGGTAGCATCATTGTTTCCTAGGCTAAAGGAGGCTCTAAGGGAAGCATCAGTGTTTCCTAGGCTAAATGAGGGTCTAAAGGAAGCATCAGTGTTTCCTAGGCTAAAGGAGCTTCTAATGGAAGCATCAGTGTTTCCTAGGCTAAACGAGGCTCTAAAGGAAGCATCAGTGTTTCCTAGGCTAAAGGAGGCTCTAAAGGAAGTATCAGTGTTTTCTAGGCTAAAGGAGGCTCTAAAGGAGGCATCAGTGTTTCCTAGGCTAAAGGAGGCTCTAAAGGAAGCATCAATTTTTCCTATGCTAAAGGAGGCTCTAAAGGAAGCATCAGTGTTTCCAAGGCTAAAGGAAGCATCAGTGTTTCCTAGGCTAAAGGGGGCTCTAAAGGAAGCATCAGTGTTTCCTCGGCTAAAGGAAGCATCAGTGTTTCCTAGGCTAAAGGAAGCATCAGTGTTTCCTAGGCTAAAGGAGGCTCTAAAGGAAGCATCAGTGTTTCCTAGGCTAAAGGAAGCATCAGTGTTTCCTAGGCTACAGGAGGCTCTAAAGTAAGCATCAGTGTTTCCTAGTATAAAGGAAGCATCAGTGTTTCCTCGGCTAAAGGAGGCTCTAAAGGAAGCATCAGTGTTTCCTAGGCTAAAGGAGCTTCTAATGGAAGCATCAGTGTTTCCTAGGCTAAAGGAAGCATCAGTGTTTCCTAGGCTAAAGGAGGCTCTAAAGGAAGTGTCAGTGTTTTCTAGGCTAAAGGAGGCTCTAAAGGAAGTATCAGTGTTTTCTAGGCTAAAGGAGGCTCTAAAGGAAGTATCAATGTTTCCTAGGCTAAAGGAGGCTCAAAAGGAAGCATCAGTGTTTCATAGGCTAAAGGAGGCTCTAAAGGAAGCATCAATGTTTCGTATGCTAAAGGAGGCTCTAAAGGAAGCATCAGTGTTTCCAAGGTTAAAGGAAGCATCAGTGTTTCCTAGGCTAAAGGGGGCTCTAAAGGAAGCATCAGTGTTTCCTAGGCTAAAGGAAGCATCAGTGTTTCCTAGGCTAAAGGAAGCATCAGTGTTTCCTAGGCTAAAGGAGGCTCTAAAGGAAGCATCAGTGTTTCCAAGGCTAAAGGAAGCATCAGTGTTTCCTAGGCTAAAGGAAGCATCAGTGTTTCCTAGGCTAAAGGAGGCTCTAAAGGAAGCATCAGTGTTTCCTAGGCTAAAGGAGGCTCTAAAGGAAGCATCAGTGTTTCCTAGGCTAAAGGAGGCTCTAAAGGAAGCATCAGTGTTTCCTAGGCTAAAGGAAGCATCAGCGTTTCCTAGGCTAAAGGAAGCATCAGTGTTTCCTAGGCTACAGGAGGCTCTAAAGTAAGCATCAGTGTTTCCTAGTATAAAGGAAGCATCAGTGTTTCCTAGGCTAAAGGAGGCTCTAAAGGAAGCATCAGTGTTCCCTAGGCTAAAGGAGGCTCTATAGGAAGCATCAGTGTTTCCTCGGCTAAAGGAGGCAAAAGAAGCATCAGTGTTTCCTAGGCTAAAGGAGGCTCTAAAGGTAGCATCATTGTTTCCTAGGCTAAAGGAGGCTCTAAGGGAAGCATCAGTGTTTCCTAGGCTAAATGAGGCTCTAAAGGAAGCATCAGTGTTTCCTAGGCTAAAGGAGCTTCTAATGGAAGCATGAGTGTTTCCTAGGCTAAATGAGGCTCTAAAGGAAGCATCAGTGTTTCCTAGGCTAAAGGAGCTTCTAATGGAAGCATCAGTGTTTCCTAGGCTAAACAAGGCTCTAAAGGAAGCATCCGTGTTTGCTAGGCTAAAGGAGGCTCGAAAGGAAGTATCAGTGTTTTCTACGCTAAAGGAGGCTCTAAAGGAAGCATCAGTGTTTCCTCAGGTAAAGGAGGCTCTAAAGGAAGCATCAGTGTTTCCTATGCTAAAGGAGGCTCTAAATGAAGCATCAGTGTTTCCTAGGCTAAAGGAGGCTCTAAAGGAAGCATCAGTGTTTCCTAGGCTAAAGGAGGCTCTAAAGGAAGCATCAGTGTTTCCTAGGCTAAAGGAGGCTCTAAAGGAAGCATCAGTGTTTCCTCGGCTAATGGGAGCATCAGTGTTTCCTAGGCTAAACAAGGCTCTAAAGGAAGCATCCGTGTTTGCTAGGCTAAAGGAGGCTCGAAAGGAAGTATCAGTGTTTTCTACGCTAAAGGAGGCTCTAAAGGAAGCATCAGTGTTTCCTCAGGTAAAGGAGGCTCTAAAGGAAGCATCAGTGTTTCCTATGCTAAAGGAGGCTCTAAATGAAGCATCAGTGTTTCCTAGGCTAAAGGAGGCTCTAAAGGAAGCATCAGTGTTTCCTAGGCTAAAGGAGGCTCTAAAGGAAGCATCAGTGTTTCCTAGGCTAAAGGAGGCTCTAAAGGAAGCATCAGTGTTTCCTCGGCTAATGGGAGCATCAGTGTTTCCTAGGCTAAACAAGGCTCTAAAGGAAGCATCCGTGTTTGCTAGGCTAAAGGAGGCTCGAAAGGAAGTATCAGTGTTTTCTACGCTAAAGGAGGCTCTAAAGGAAGCATCAGTGTTTCCTCAGGTAAAGTAGGCTCTAAAGGAAGCATCAGTGTTTCCTAGGCTAAAGGAGGCTCTAAAGGAAGCATCAGTGTTTCCTAGGCTAAAGGAGGCTCTAAAGGAAGCATCAGTGTTTCCTAGGCTAAAGGAAGCATCAGCGTTTCCTAGGCTAAAGGAAGCATCAGTGTTTCCTAGGCTACAGGAGGCTCTAAAGTAAGCATCAGTGTTTCCTAGTATAAAGGAAGCATCAGTGTTTCCTAGGCTAAAGGAGGCTCTAAAGGAAGCATCAGTGTTCCCTAGGCTAAAGGAGGCTCTATAGGAAGCATCAGTGTTTCCTCGGCTAAAGGAGGCAAAAGAAGCATCAGTGTTTCCTAGGCTAAAGGAGGCTCTAAAGGTAGCATCATTGTTTCCTAGGCTAAAGGAGGCTCTAAGGGAAGCATCAGTGTTTCCTAGGCTAAATGAGGCTCTAAAGGAAGCATCAGTGTTTCCTAGGCTAAAGGAGCTTCTAATGGAAGCATGAGTGTTTCCTAGGCTAAATGAGGCTCTAAAGGAAGCATCAGTGTTTCCTAGGCTAAAGGAGCTTCTAATGGAAGCATCAGTGTTTCCTAGGCTAAACAAGGCTCTAAAGGAAGCATCCGTGTTTGCTAGGCTAAAGGAGGCTCGAAAGGAAGTATCAGTGTTTTCTACGCTAAAGGAGGCTCTAAAGGAAGCATCAGTGTTTCCTCAGGTAAAGGAGGCTCTAAAGGAAGCATCAGTGTTTCCTATGCTAAAGGAGGCTCTAAATGAAGCATCAGTGTTTCCTAGGCTAAAGGAGGCTCTAAAGGAAGCATCAGTGTTTCCTAGGCTAAAGGAGGCTCTAAAGGAAGCATCAGTGTTTCCTAGGCTAAAGGAGGCTCTAAAGGAAGCATCAGTGTTTCCTCGGCTAATGGGAGCATCAGTGTTTCCTAGGCTAAACAAGGCTCTAAAGGAAGCATCCGTGTTTGCTAGGCTAAAGGAGGCTCGAAAGGAAGTATCAGTGTTTTCTACGCTAAAGGAGGCTCTAAAGGAAGCATCAGTGTTTCCTCAGGTAAAGTAGGCTCTAAAGGAAGCATCAGTGTTTCCTATGCTAAAGGAGGCTCTAAATGAAGCATCAGTGTTTCCTAGGCTAAAGGAGGCTCTAAAGGAAGCATCAGTGTTTCCTAGGCTAAAGGAGGCTCTAAAGGAAGCATCAGTGTTTCCTAGGCTAAAGGAGGCTCTAAAGGAAGCATCAGTGTTTCCTAGGCTAAAGGAGGCTCTAAAGGAAGCATCAGTGTTTCCCAAGCTGAAGGAGGCTTTAAAGGAAGCATCAGTGTTTGGTAGGCTAAAGGAAACATCAGTGTTTCCTAGGCTAAAGGAGGTTCTAAAAGAAGAATCAGTGTTTCCTAGGCTAAAGGAGGTTCTAAAGGAAGCATCAGTGTTTCCTAGGCTAAAGGAGGCTCTAAAGGAAGCATCAGTGTTTCCTAGGCTAAAGGAAGCATCAGTCTTTCCTCGGATAAAGGACGCTCTAAAGGAAGCATCAGTGTTTCCTCTGCTAAAGGAAGCATCAGTGTTTCCTAGGCTAAAGGAAGCATCAGTCTTTCCTCAGATAAAGGAGGCTCTACAG
Source organism: Blennius ocellaris (assembly GCF_963422515.1). Lineage (NCBI taxonomy): Eukaryota > Metazoa > Chordata > Actinopteri > Blenniiformes > Blenniidae > Blennius > Blennius ocellaris. The sequence goes on from NW_027662182.1 coordinate 527,860, forward strand.
GAAGCATCAGTGTTTCGTAGGCTAAAGGAGGCTCGAAAGGAAGTATCAGTGTTTTCTACGCTAAAGGAGGCTCTAAAGGAAGCATCAGTGTTTCCTATGCTAAAGGAGGCTCTAAATGAAGCATCAGTGTTTCCTAGGCTAAAGGAGGCTCTAAAGGAAGCATCAGTGTTTCCTCAGGTAAAGGAGGCTCTAAAGGAAGCATCAGTGTTTCCTATGCTAAAGGAGGCTCTAAAGGAAGCATCAGTGTTTTCTACGCTAAAGGAGGCTCTAAAGGAAGCATCAGTGTTTCCTATGCTAAAGGAGGCTCTAAATGAAGCATCAGTGTTTCCTAGGCTAAAGGAGGCTCTAAAGGAAGCATCAGTGTTTCCTAGGCTAAAGGAGGCTCTAAAGGAAGCATCAGTGTTTCCTCGGCTAATGGGAGCATCAGTGTTTCCTAGGCTAAAGGAAGCATCAGTGTTTCCTAGGCTAAAGGAGGCTCTAAAGGAAGCATCAGTGTTTCCTAGGCTAAAGGAGGCTCTAAAGGAAGCATCAGTGTTTCCTAGGCTAAAGAAGGCTCTAAAGGAAGCATCAGTGTTTCCTAGGCTAAAGGAGGCTCTAAAGGAAGCATCAGTGTTTCCTAGGCTGAAGGAGGCTTTAAAGGAAGCATCAGTGTTTGGTAGGCTAAAGGAAACATCAGTGTTTCCTAGGCTAAAGGAGGTTCTAAAAGAAGAATCAGTGTTTCCTAGGCTAAATGAGGTTCTAAAGGAAGCATCAGTGTTTCCTAGGCTAAAGGAGGCTCTAAAGGAAGCATCAGTGTTTCCTAGGCTAAAGGAAGCATCAGTCTTTCCTCGGATAAAGGACGCTCTAAAGGAAGCATCAGTGTTTCCTCTGCTAAAGGAAGCATCAGTGTTTCCTAGGCTAAAGGAGGCTCTAAAGGAAGCATCAGTGTTTCCTAGGCTAAAGGAGGCTCTAAAGGAAGCATCAGTGTTTTCTAGGCTAAAGGAGGCTCTAAAGGAAGCATCAGTGTTTCCTAGGCTAAAGGAGGTTCTAAAGGAAGCATCAGTGTTTCCTAGGCTAAAGGAAGCATCAGTCTTTCCTCAGATAAAGGAGGCTCTACAGGAAGCATCAGTGTTTCGTAGGCTAAAGGAGGCTCGAAAGGAAGTATCAGTGTTTTCTACGCTAAAGGAGGCTCTAAAGGAAGCATCAGTGTTTCCTATGCTAAAGGAGGCTCTAAATGAAGCATCAGTGTTTCCTAGGCTAAAGGAGGCTCTAAAGGAAGCATCAGTGTTTCCTCAGGTAAAGGAGGCTCTAAAGGAAGCATCAGTGTTTCCTATGCTAAAGGAGGCTCTAAAGGAAGCATCAGTGTTTCCTAGGCTAAAGGAAGCATCAGTGTTTCCTAGGCTAAAGGAGGCTCTAAAGGAAGCATCAGTGTTTCCTAGGCTAAAGGAGGCTCTAAAGGAAGCATCAGTGTTTCCTAGGCAAAAGGAGGCTCTAAAGGAAGCATCAGTGTTTCCTCGGCTAATGGGAGCATCAGTGTTTCCTAGGCTAAAGGAAGCATCAGTGTTTCCTAGGCTAAAGGAGGCTCTAAAGGAAGCATCATTGTTTCCTAGGCTAAAGGAGGCTCTAAGGGAAGCATCGGTGTTTCCTAGGCTAAATGAGCTTCTAATGGAAGCATCAGTGTTTCCTAGGCTAAACAAGGCTCTAAAGGAAGCATCCGTGTTTGCTAGGCTAAAGGAGGCTCGAAAGGAAGTATCAGTGTTTTCTACGCTAAAGGAGGCTCTAAAGGAAGCATCAGTGTTTCCTCAGGTAAAGGAGGCTCTAAAGGAAGCATCAGTGCTTCCTAGGCTGAAGGAGGCTTTAAAGGAAGCATCAGTGTTTGGTAGGCTAAAGGAAGCATCAGTGTTTCCTAGGCTAAAGGAAGCATCAGTGTTTCCTAGGCTAAAGGAGGCTCTAAAGGAAGCATCATTGTTTCCTAGGCTAAAGGAGGCTCTAAAGGAAACATCAGTGTTTCCTAGGCTAAAGGAGGCTCTAAAGGAAGCATCAGTGTTTCCTCGGCTAATGGGAGCATCAGTGTTTCCTAGGCTAAAGGAAGCATCAGTGTTTCCTAGGCTAAAGGAGGCTCTAAAGGAAGCATCAGTGTTTCCTAGGCTAAAGGAGGCTCTAAAGGAAGCATCAGTGTTTCCTATGCTAAAGGAGGCTCAAAAGGAAGCATCAGTGTTTCCAAGGTTAAAGGAAGCATCAGTGTTTCCTAGGCTAAAGGAGGCTCTAAAGGAAGCATCAGTGTTTCCAAGGCTAAAGGAAGCATCAGTGTTTCCTAGGCTAAATGAGGCTCTAAAGGAAGCATCAGTGTTTCCTAGGCTAAGGGAGGTTCTAAAGGTAGCATCAGTGTTTCCTAGGCTAAAGGAAGCATCAATGTTTCCTAGGCTAAAGGAAGCATCAGTGTTTCCTAGGCTAAAGGAGGCTCTAAAGGAAGCATCAGTGTTTCCAAGGCTAAAGGAAGCATCAGTGTTGCCTAGGCTAAAGGAGGCTCTAAAGGAAGCATAAGTGTTTTCTCGGCTAGAGGAAGCATCACTGTTTCCAAGGCTAAAGAAAGCATCAGTGTTTCCTAGGCTAAAGGAGGCTCTAAAGGAAACATCAGTGTTTCCTCGACTAAAGGAAGCATCAGTGTTTCCTAGGCTAAAGGAAGCATCAGTGTTTCCTAGGCTAAAGGAGGCTCTAAAGGAAGCATCAGTGTTTCCTAGGCTAAAGGAGGCTCTAAAGGTAGCATCATTGTTTCCTAGGCTAAAGGAGGCTCTAAGGGAAGCATCAGTGTTTCCTAGGCTAAAGGAGGCTCTAAAGGAAGCATCAGTGTTTCCTAGGCTAAAGGAGGTTCTAATGGAAGCATCAGTGTTTCCTAGGCTAAACGAGGCTCTAAAGGAAGCATCAGTGTTTCCTAGGCTAAAGGAGGCTCTAAAGGAAGTATCAGAGTTTTCTAGGCTAAAGGGGGCTCTAAAGCAAGCATCAGTGTTTCCTAGGCTAAAGGAGGCTCTAAAGGAGGCATAAGTGTTTCCTAGGCTAAAGGAGGCTCTAAAGGAAGCATCAATTTTTCCTATGCTAAAGGAGGCTCTAAAGGAAGCATCAGTGTTTCCAAGGCTAAAGGAAGCATCAGTGTTTCCTAGGCTAAAGGGGGCTCTAAAGGAAGCATCAGTGTTTCCTCGGCTAAAGGAAGCATCAGTGTTTCCTAGGCTAAAGGAAGCATCAGTGTTTCCTAGGCTAAAGGAGGCTCTAAAGGAAGCATCAGTGTTTCCTAGGCTAAAGGAAGCATCAGTGTTTCCTAGGCTACAGGAGGCTCTAAAGTAAGCATCAGTGTTTCCTAGTATAAAGGAAGCATCAGTGTTTCCTAGGCTAAAGGAGGCTCTAAAGGAAGCATCAGTGTTTCCTCGGCTAAAGGAGGCTCTAAAGGAAGCATCAGTGTTTCCTAGGCTAAAGGAAGCATCAGTGTTTCCTAGGCTAAAGGAGGCTCTAAAGGAAGCATCAGTGTTTCCAAGGCTAAAGGAAGCATCAGTGTTTCCTAGGCTAAAGGAAGCATCAGTGTTTCCTATTCTAAAGGAGGCTCTAAAGGAAGCATCAGTGTTTCCTAGGCTAAAGGAGGCTCTAAAGGAAGCATCATTGTTTCCTAGGCTAAAGGAGGCTCTAAGGGAAGCATCGGTGTTTCCTAGGCTAAATGAGCTTCTAATGGAAGCATCAGTGTTTCCTAGGCTAAACAAGGCTCTAAAGGAAGCATCCGTGTTTGCTAGGCTAAAGGAGGCTCGAAAGGAAGTATCAGTGTTTTCTACGCTAAAGGAGGCTCTAAAGGAAGCATCAGTGTTTCCTCAGGTAAAGGAGGCTCTAAAGGAAGCATCAGTGCTTCCTAGGCTGAAGGAGGCTTTAAAGGAAGCATCAGTGTTTGGTAGGCTAAAGGAAGCATCAGTGTTTCCTAGGCTAAAGGAAGCATCAGTGTTTCCTAGGCTAAAGGAGGCTCTAAAGGAAGCATCATTGTTTCCTAGGCTAAAGGAGGCTCTAAAGGAAACATCAGTGTTTCCTAGGCTAAAGGAGGCTCTAAAGGAAGCATCAGTGTTTCCTCGGCTAATGGGAGCATCAGTGTTTCCTAGGCTAAAGGAAGCATCAGTGTTTCCTAGGCTAAAGGAGGCTCTAAAGGAAGCATCAGTGTTTCCTAGGCTAAAGGAGGCTCTAAAGGAAGCATCAGTATTTCCTATGCTAAAGGAGGCTCAAAAGGAAGCATCAGTGTTTCCAAGGTTAAAGGAAGCATCAGTGTTTCCTAGGCTAAAGGAGGCTCTAAAGGAAGCATCAGTGTTTCCAAGGCTAAAGGAAGCATCAGTGTTTCCTAGGCTAAATGAGGCTCTAAAGGAAGCATCAGTGTTTCCTAGGCTAAGGGAGGTTCTAAAGGTAGCATCAGTGTTTCCTAGGCTAAAGGAAGCATCAATGTTTCCTAGGCTAAAGGAAGCATCAGTGTTTCCTAGGCTAAAGGAGGCTCTAAAGGAAGCATCAGTGTTTCCAAGGCTAAAGGAAGCATCAGTGTTGCCTAGGCTAAAGGAGGCTCTAAAGGAAGCATAAGTGTTTTCTCGGCTAGAGGAAGCATCACTGTTTCCAAGGCTAAAGAAAGCATCAGTGTTTCCTAGGCTAAAGTAGGCTCTAAAGGAAACATCAGTGTTTCCTCGACTAAAGGAAGCATCAGTGTTTCCTAGGCTAAAGGAAGCATCAGTGTTTCCTAGGCTAAAGGAGGCTCTAAAGGAAGCATCAGTGTTTCCTAGGCTAAAGGAGGCTCTAAAGGTAGCATCATTGTTTCCTAGGCTAAAGGAGGCTCTAAGGGAAGCATCAGTGTTTCCTAGGCTAAATGAGGGTCTAAAGGAAGCATCAGTGTTTCCTAGGCTAAAGGAGGCTCTAAAGGAAGCATCAGTGTTTCCTAGGCTAAAGGAGGTTCTAATGGAAGCATCAGTGTTTCCTAGGCTAAACGAGGCTCTAAAGGAAGCATCAGTGTTTCCTAGGCTAAAGGAGGCTCTAAAGGAAGTATCAGAGTTTTCTAGGCTAAAGGGGGCTCTAAAGCAAGCATCAGTGTTTCCTAGGCTAAAGGAGGCTCTAAAGGAGGCATAAGTGTTTCCTAGGCTAAAGGAGGCTCTAAAGGAAGCATCAATTTTTCCTATGCTAAAGGAGGCTCTAAAGGAAGCATCAGTGTTTCCAAGGCTAAAGGAAGCATCAGTGTTTCCTAGGCTAAAGGGGGCTCTAAAGGAAGCATCAGTGTTTCCTCGGCTAAAGGAAGCATCAGTGTTTCCTAGGCTAAAGGAAGCATCAGTGTTTCCTAGGCTAAAGGAGGCTCTAAAGGAAGCATCAGTGTTTCCTAGGCTAAAGGAAGCATCAGTGTTTCCTAGGCTACAGGAGGCTCTAAAGTAAGCATCAGTGTTTCCTAGTATAAAGGAAGCATCAGTGTTTCCTAGGCTAAAGGAGGCTCTAAAGGAAGCATCAGTGTTTCCTCGGCTAAAGGAGGCTCTAAAGGAAGCATCAGTGTTTCCTAGGCTAAAGGAAGCATCAGTGTTTCCTAGGCTAAAGGAGGCTCTAAAGGAAGCATCAGTGTTTCCAAGGCTAAAGGAAGCATCAGTGTTTCCTAGGCTAAAGGAAGCATCAGTGTTTCCTATTCTAAAGGAGGCTCTAAAGGAAGCATCAGTGTTTCCTAGGCTAAAGGAGGCTCTAAAGTTAGCATCATTGTTTCCTAGGCTAAAGGAGGCTCTAAGGGAAGCATCAGTGTTTCCTAGGCTAAATGAGGGTCTAAAGGAAGCATCAGTGTTTCCTAGGCTAAAGGAGGCTCTAAAGGAAGCATAAGTGTTTCCTAGGCTAAAGGAGCTTCTAATGGAAGCATCAGTGTTTCCTAGGCTAAACGAGGCTCTAAAGGAAGCATCAGTGTTTCCTAGGCTAAAGGAGGCTCTAAAGGAAGTATCAGTGTTTTCTAGGCTAAAGGAGGCTCTAAAGGAGGCATCAGTGTTTCCTAGGCTAAAGGAGGCTCTAAAGGAAGCATCAATTTTTCCTATGCTAAAGGAGGCTCTAAAGGAAGCATCAGTGTTTCCAAGGCTAAAGGAAGCATCAGTGTTTCCTAGGCTAAAGGGGGCTCTAAAGGAAGCATCAGTGTTTCCTCGGCTAAAGGAAGCATCAGTGTTTCCTAGGCTAAAGGAAGCATCAGTGTTTCCTAGGCTAAAGGAGGCTCTAAAGGAAGCATCAGTGTTTCCTAGGCTAAAGGAAGCATCAGTGTTTCCTAGGCTACAGGAGGCTCTAAAGTAAGCATCAGTGTTTCCTAGTATAAAGGAAGCATCAGTGTTTCCTCGGATAAAGGAGGCTCTAAAGGAAGCATCAGTGTTTCCTAGGCTAAAGGAGCTTCTAATGGAAGCATCAGTCTTTCCTAGGCTAAAGGAAGCATCAGTGTTACCTAGGCTAAAGGAGGCTCTAAAGGAAGCATCAGTGTTACCTAGGCTATAGGAAGCATCAGTGTTTCCTAGGCTAAAGGAGGCTCTAAAGGAAGCATCAGTGTTTCCTCAGCTAAAGAAGGCTCTAAAGGAAGCATCAGTGTTTCCTATGCTAAAGGAGGCTCTAAATGAAGCATCAGTGTTTCCAAGGCTAAAGGAAGCATCAGTGTTTCCTACGCTAAAGGAGGCTCTAAAGGAAGCATCAGAGTTTCCTCGGCTAAAGGAAGCATCAGTGTTTCCTAGGCTAAAGGAAGCATCAGTGTTTCCTAGACTAAAGGAGGCTCTAAAGGAAGCATCAGTGTTTCCTAGGCTAAAGGAGGCTCTAAAGGAAGCATCAGTGTTTCCTCGGCTAAAGGAGGCTCTAAAGGAAGCATCAGTGTTTCCTCGGCTAATGGAAGCATCAGTGTTTCCTAGGCTAAAGGAAGCATCAGTGTTTCCTAGGCTAAAGGAGGCTCTAAAGGAAGCATCAGTGTTTCCTAGGCTAAAGGAGGCTCTAAAGGGAGCATCAGTGTTTCCTAGGCTAAAGGAGGCTTTAAAGGAAGCATCAGTGTTTGGTAGGCTAAAGGAAGCATCAGTGTTTCCTAGGCTAAAGGAAGCATCAGTGTTTCCTAGGCTAAAGGAGGCTCTAAAGGAAGCATCAGTATTTCCAAGGCTAAAGGAGGCTCTAAAGGAAGCATCAGTGTTTCCTCGGCTAATGGGAGCATCAGTGTTTCCTAGGCTAAAGGAAGCATCAGTGTTTCCTAGGCTAAAGGAGGCTCTAAAGGAAGCATCAGTGTTTCCTAGGCTAAAGGAGGCTCAAAAGGAAGCATCAGTGTTTCCTAGGCTAAAGGAGGCTCTAAAGGAAGCATCAGTGTTTCCTAGGCTAAAGGAGGCTCTAAAGGAAGCATCAGTGTTTCCTAGGCTGAAGGAGGCTTTAAAGGAAGCATCAGTGTTTGGTAGGCTAAAGGAAGCATCAGTGTTTCCTAGGCTAAAGGAGGTTCTAAAAGAAGAATCAGTGTTTCCTAGGCTAAAGGAGGTTCTAAAGGAAGCATCAGTGTTTCCTAGGCTAAAGGAGGCTCTAAAGGAAGCATCAGTGTTTCCTAGGCTAAAGGAGGCTCTAAAGGAAGCATCAGTGTTTCCTAGGCTAAAGGAGGCTCTAAAGGAAGCATCAGTGTTTCCTAGGCTAAAGGAGGTTCTAAAGGAAGCATCAGTGTTTCCTCGGCTAATGGGAGCATCAGTGTTTCCTAGGCTAAAGGAAGCATCAGTGTTTCCTAGGCTAAAGGAGGCTCTAAAGGAAGCATCAGTGTTTCCTAGGCTAAAGGAGGCTCAAAAGGAAGCATCAGTGTTTCCTAGGCTAAAGGAGGCTCTAAAGGAAGCATCAGTGTTTCCTAGGCTAAAGGAGGCTCTAAAGGAAGCATCAGTGTTTCCTAGGCTGAAGGAGGCTTTAAAGGAAGCATCAGTGTTTGGTAGGCTAAAGGAAGCATCAGTGTTTCCTAGGCTAAAGGAGGTTCTAAAAGAAGAATCAGTGTTTCCTAGGCTAAAGGAGGTTCTAAAGGAAGCATCAGTGTTTCCTAGGCTAAAGGAGGCTCTAAAGGAAGCATCAGTGTTTCCTAGCCTAAAGGAAGCATCAGTCTTTCCTCGGATAAAGGACGCTCTAAAGGAAGCATCAGTGTTTCCTCTGCTAAAGGAAGCATCAGTGTTTCCTAGGCTAAAGGAGGCTCTAAAGGAAGAATCAGCGTTTCCTAGGCTAAAGGAGGCTCTAAAGGAAGCATCAGTGTTTTCTAGGCTAAAGGAGGCTCTAAAGGAAGCATCAGTGTTTCCTAGGCTAAAGGAGGTTCTAAAGGAATTATCAGTGTTTCCTAGGCTAAAGGAGGTTCTAAAGGAAGCATCAGTGTTTCCTAGGCTAAAGGAAGCATCAGTCTTTCCTCAGATAAAGGAGGCTCTACAGGAAGCATCAGTGTTTCGTAGACTAAAGGAGGCTCTAAAGGTAGTATCAGTGTTTCGTAGGCTAAAGGAGGTTATAAAGGAAGCATCATTGTTTCCTAGGGTAAAGGAGGCTCTAAAGGAAGCACCAGTGTTTCCTAGGCTAAAGGAGGCTCGATAGGAAGCATCAGTGTTTCCTAGGCTAAATGAGGCTCTAAAGGAAGCATCAGTGTTTCCTATGCTAAAGGAGGTTATAAATGAAGCATCAGTGTTTCCGAGGCTAAAGGAGGCTCTAAAGGAAGCATTAGTGTTTCCTAGGCTAAAGGAAGCATCAGTGTTTCGTAGACTAAAGGAGGCTCTAAAGGTAGTATCAGTGTTTCGTAGGCTAAAGGAGGTTATAAAGGAAGCATCATTGTTTCCTAGGGTAAAGGAGGCTCTAAAGGAAGCACCAGTGTTTCCTAGGCTAAAGGAGGCTCGATAGGAAGCATCAGTGTTTCCTAGGCTAAATGAGGCTCTAAAGGAAGCATCAGTGTTTCCTATGCTAAAGGAGGTTATAAATGAAGCATCAGTGTTTCCGAGGCTAAAGGAGGCTCTAAAGGAAGCATTAGTGTTTCCTAGGCTAAAGGAAGCATCAGTGTTTCCAAAACTAAAGGAAGCATCAGTGTTTCCTATGCTATAAGAAGCATCAGTGTTTCCGAGGCTAAAGGAGGCTCTAAAGGAAGCATCAGTGTTTCCTAGGCTATAGGAAGCATCAGTGTTTCTTAGGCTAAAGGAGGCTCTAAAGGAAGCATCAGTGTTTCCTAGGCTAAAGGAGGCTCTAAAGGAAGCATATGTGTTTCCTATGCTAAATGAAGCATCAGTGTTTCCTAGGATAAAAGAGGCTCTAAAGGAAGCATCAGTGTTTCCTACGCTATAGGAAGCATCAGTGTTTCCTAGGCTAAAGGAGGCTCTAAAGGAAGCATCAGTGTTACCTAGGCTATAGGAAGCATCAGTGTTTCCTAGGCTAAAGGAGGCTCTAAAGGAAGCATCAGTGTTTCCTCAGCTAAAGAAGGCTCTAAAGGAAGCATCAGTGTTTCCTATGCTAAAGGAGGCTCTAAATGAAGCATCAGTGTTTCCAAGGCTAAAGGAAGCATCAGTGTTTCCTACGCTAAAGGAGGCTCTAAAGGAAGCATCAGTGTTTCCTCGGCTAAAGGAAGCATCAGTGTTTCCTAGGCTAAAGGAAGCATCAGTGTTTCCTAGGCTAAAGGAGGCTCTAAAGGAAGCATCAGTGTTTCCTAGGCTAAAGGAGGCTCTAAAGGAAGCATCAGTGTTTCCTAGGCTAAAGGAGGCTCTAAAGGAAGCATCAGTGTTTCCTCGGCTAATGGAAGCATCAGTGTTTCCTAGGCTAAAGGAAGCATCAGTGTTTCCTAGGCTAAAGGAGGCTCTAAAGGAAGCATCAGTGTTTCCTAGGCTAAAGGAGGCTCTAAAGGGAGCATCAGTGTTTCCTAGGCTAAAGGAGGCTCTAAAGGAAGCATCAGTGTTTCCTAGGCTGAAGGAGGCTTTAAAGGAAGCATCAGTGTTTGGTAGGCTAAAGGAAGCATCAGTGTTTCCTAGGCTAAATGAGGCTCTAAAGGAAGCATCAGTGTTTCCTATGCTAAAGGAGGTTATAAATGAAGCATCAGTGTTTCCGAGGCTAAAGGAGGCTCTAAAGGAAGCATTAGTGTTTCCTAGGCTAAAGGAAGCATCAGTGTTTCCAAAACTAAAGGAAGCATCAGTGTTTCCTATGCTATAAGAAGCATCAGTGTTTCCGAGGCTAAAGGAGGCTCTAAAGGAAGCATCAGTGTTTCCTAGGCTATAGGAAGCATCAGTGTTTCTTAGGCTAAAGGAGGCTCTAAAGGAAGCATCAGTGTTTCCTAGGCTAAAGGAGGCTCTAAAGGAAGCATATGTGTTTCCTATGCTAAATGAAGCATCAGTGTTTCCTAGGATAAAAGAGGCTCTAAAGGAAGCATCAGTGTTTCCTACGCTATAGGAAGCATCAGTGTTTCCTAGGCTAAAGGAGGCTCTAAAGGAAGCATCAGTGTTACCTAGGCTATAGGAAGCATCAGTGTTTCCTAGGCTAAAGGAGGCTCTAAAGGAAGCATCAGTGTTTCCTCAGCTAAAGAAGGCTCTAAAGGAAGCATCAGTGTTTCCTATGCTAAAGGAGGCTCTAAATGAAGCATCAGTGTTTCCAAGGCTAAAGGAAGCATCAGTGTTTCCTACGCTAAAGGAGGCTCTAAAGGAAGCATCAGTGTTTCCTCGGCTAAAGGAAGCATCAGTGTTTCCTAGGCTAAAGGAAGCATCAGTGTTTCCTAGGCTAAAGGAGGCTCTAAAGGAAGCATCAGTGTTTCCTAGGCTAAAGGAGGCTCTAAAGGAAGCATCAGTGTTTCCTAGGCTAAAGGAGGCTCTAAAGGAAGCATCAGTGTTTCCTCGGCTAATGGAAGCATCAGTGTTTCCTAGGCTAAAGGAAGCATCAGTGTTTCCTAGGCTAAAGGAGGCTCTAAAGGAAGCATCAGTGTTTCCTAGGCTAAAGGAGGCTCTAAAGGGAGCATCAGTGTTTCCTAGGCTAAAGGAGGCTCTAAAGGAAGCATCAGTGTTTCCTAGGCTGAAGGAGGCTTTAAAGGAAGCATCAGTGTTTGGTAGGCTAAAGGAAGCATCAGTGTTTCCTAGGCTAAAGGAAGCATCAGTGTTTCCTAGGCTAAAGGAGGCTCTAAAGGAAGCATCAGTGTTTCCTAGGCTAAAGGATGCTCTAAAGGAAGCATCAGTGTTTCCTAGGCTAAAGGAGGCTCTAAAGGAAGCATCAGTGTTTCCAAGGCTAAAGGAAGCATCACTGTTTCCTAGGCTAAAGGAAGCATCAGTGTTTCCTAGGCTAAAGGAGGCTCTAAAGGAAGCATCAGTGTTTCCTAGGCTAAAGGAGGCTCTAAAGGAAGCATCAGTGTTTCCTAGGCTAAAGGAGGCTCTAAAGGAAGCATCAGTGTTTCCTAGGCTAAAGGAATCATCAGTGTTTCCTAGGCTAAAGGAGGCTCTAAAGGAAGCATCAGTGTTTCCTAGGCTAAAGGAAGCATCATTGTTTCCTAGGCTACAGGAGGCTCTAAAGTAAGCATCAGTGTTTCCTAGTATAAAGGAAGCATCAGTGTTTCCTAGTATAAAGGAAGCATCAGTGTTTCCTAGGCTAAAGGAGGCTCTACAGGAAGCATCAGTGTTTCCTAGGCTAAAGGAGGCTCTAAAGGAAGCATCAGTGTTTCCTAGGCTAAAGGAGGCTCTAAAGGAAGCATCAGTGTTTCCTCGGCTAATGGGAGCATCAGTGTTTCCTAGGCTAAAGGAAGCATCAGTGTTTCCTAGGCTAAAGGAGGCTCAAAAGGAAGCATCAGTGTTTCCTAGGCTAAAGGAGGCTTTAAAGGAAGCATCAGTGTTTGGTCGGCTAAAGGAAGCATCAGTGTTTCCTAGGCTAAAGGAGGTTCTAAAAGAAGAATCAGTGTTTCCTAGGCTAAAGGAGGTTCTAAAGGAAGCATCAGTGTTTCCTAGGCTAAAGGAGGCTCTAAAGGAAGCATCAGTGTTTCCTAGCCTAAAGGAAGCATCAGTCTTTCCTCGGATAAAGGACGCTCTAAAGGAAGCATCAGTGTTTCATCTGCTAAAGGAAGCATCAGTGTTTCCTAGGCTAAAGGAGGCTCTAAAGGAAGAATCAGCGTTTCCTAGGCTAAAGGAGGCTCTAAAGGAAGCATCAGTGTTTTCTAGGCTAAAGGAGGCTCTAAAGGAAGCATCAGTGTTTCCTAGGCTAAAGGAGGTTCTAAAGGAATTATCAGTGTTTCCTAGGCTAAAGGAGGTTCTAAAGGAAGCATCAGTGTTTCCTAGGCTAAAGGAAGCATCAGTCTTTCCTCAGATAAAGGAGGCTCTACAGGAAGCATCAGTGTTTCGTAGACTAAAGGAGGCTCTAAAGGTAGTATCAGTGTTTCGTAGGCTAAAGGAGGTTATAAAGGAAGCATCATTGTTTCCTAGGGTAAAGGAGGCTCTAAAGGAAGCACCAGTGTTTCCTAGGCTAAAGGAGGCTCGATAGGAAGCATCAGTGTTTCCTAGGCTAAATGAGGCTCTAAAGGAAGCATCAGTGTTTCCTATGCTAAAGGAGGCTATAAATGAAGCATCAGTGTTTCCGAGGCTAAAGGAGGCTCTAAAGGAAGCATTAGTGTTTCCTAGGCTAAAGGAAGCATCAGTGTTTCCAAGACTAAAGGAAGCATCAGTGTTTCCTACGCTAAAGGAAGCATCAGTGTTTCCTAGGCTAAAGAAGGCTCTAAAGGAAGCATCAGTGTTTCCTATGCTATAAGAAGCATCAGTGTTTCCGAGGCTAAAGGAGGCTCTAAAGGAAGCATCAGTGTTTCCTAGGCTATAGGAAGCATCAGTGTTTCTTAGGCTAAAGGAGGCTCTAAAGGAAGCATCAGTGTTTCCTAGGCTAAAGGAGGCTCTAAAGGAAGCATCAGTGTTTCCTATGCTAAATGAAGCATCAGTGTTTCCTAGGATAAAAGAGGCTCTAAAGGAAGCATCAGTGTTTCCTACGCTATAGGAAGCATCAGTGTTTCCTAGGCTAAAGGAGGCTCTAAAGGAAGCATCAGTGTTTCCTCGGCTAAAGGAGGCTCTAAAGGAAGCATCAGTGTTTCCTAGGCTAAAGGAAGCATCAGTGTTTCCTAGGCTAAAGGAAGCATCAGTGTTTCCTAGGCTAAAGGAGGCTCTAAAGGAAGCATCAGTGTTTCCAAGGCTAAAGGAAGCATCAGTGTTTCCTAGGCTAAAGGAAGCATCAGTGTTTCCTATTCTAAAGGAGGCTCTAAAGGAAGCATCAGTGTTTCCTAGGCTAAAGGAGGCTCTAAAGTTAGCATCATTGTTTCCTAGGCTAAAGGAGGCTCTAAGGGAAGCATCAGTGTTTCCTAGGCTAAATGAGGGTCTAAAGGAAGCATCAGTGTTTCCTAGGCTAAAGGAGGCTCTAAAGGAAGCATAAGTGTTTCCTAGGCTAAAGGAGCTTCTAATGGAAGCATCAGTGTTTCCTAGGCTAAACGAGGCTCTAAAGGAAGCATCAGTGTTTCCTAGGCTAAAGGAGGCTCTAAAGGAAGTATCAGTGTTTTCTAGGCTAAAGGAGGCTCTAAAGGAGGCATCAGTGTTTCCTAGGCTAAAGGAGGCTCTAAAGGAAGCATCAATTTTTCCTATGCTAAAGGAGGCTCTAAAGGAAGCATCAGTGTTTCCTCGGCTAAAGGAAGCATCAGTGTTTCCTAGGCTAAAGGAAGCATCAGTGTTTCCTAGGCTAAAGGAGGCTCTAAAGGAAGCATCAGTGTTTCCTAGGCTAAAGGAAGCATCAGTGTTTCCTAGGCTACAGGAGGCTCTAAAGTAAGCATCAGTGTTTCCTAGTATAAAGGAAGCATCAGTGTTTCCTCGGATAAAGGAGGCTCTAAAGGAAGCATCAGTGTTTCCTAGGCTAAAGGAGCTTCTAATGGAAGCATCAGTGTTTCCTAGGCTAAAGGAAGCATCAGTGTTTCCTAGGCTAAAGGAGGCTCTAAAGGAAGCATCAGTGTTACCTAGGCTATAGGAAGCATCAGTGTTTCCTAGGCTAAAGGAGGCTCTAAAGGAAGCATCAGTGTTTCCTCAGCTAAAGAAGGCTCTAAAGGAAGCATCAGTGTTTCCTATGCTAAAGGAGGCTCTAAATGAAGCATCAGTGTTTCCAAGGCTAAAGGAAGCATCAGTGTTTCCTACGCTAAAGGAGGCTCTAAAGGAAGCATCAGAGTTTCCTCGGCTAAAGGAAGCATCAGTCTTTCCTCGGATAAAGGACGCTCTAAAGGAAGCATCAGTGTTTCATCTGCTAAAGGAAGCATCAGTGTTTCCTAGGCTAAAGGAGGCTCTAAAGGAAGAATCAGCGTTTCCTAGGCTAAAGGAGGCTCTAAAGGAAGCATCAGTGTTTTCTAGGCTAAAGGAGGCTCTAAAGGAAGCATCAGTGTTTCCTAGGCTAAAGGAGGTTCTAAAGGAATTATCAGTGTTTCCTAGGCTAAAGGAGGTTCTAAAGGAAGCATCAGTGTTTCCTAGGCTAAAGGAAGCATCAGTCTTTCCTCAGATAAAGGAGGCTCTACAGGAAGCATCAGTGTTTCGTAGACTAAAGGAGGCTCTAAAGGTAGTATCAGTGTTTCGTAGGCTAAAGGAGGTTATAAAGGAAGCATCATTGTTTCCTAGGGTAAAGGAGGCTCTAAAGGAAGCACCAGTGTTTCCTAGGCTAAAGGAGGCTCGATAGGAAGCATCAGTGTTTCCTAGGCTAAATGAGGCTCTAAAGGAAGCATCAGTGTTTCCTATGCTAAAGGAGGCTATAAATGAAGCATCAGTGTTTCCGAGGCTAAAGGAGGCTCTAAAGGAAGCATTAGTGTTTCCTAGGCTAAAGGAAGCATCAGTGTTTCCAAGACTAAAGGAAGCATCAGTGTTTCCTACGCTAAAGGAAGCATCAGTGTTTCCTAGGCTAAAGAAGGCTCTAAAGGAAGCATCAGTGTTTCCTATGCTATAAGAAGCATCAGTGTTTCCGAGGCTAAAGGAGGCTCTAAAGGAAGCATCAGTGTTTCCTAGGCTATAGGAAGCATCAGTGTTTCTTAGGCTAAAGGAGGCTCTAAAGGAAGCATCAGTGTTTCCTAGGCTAAAGGAGGCTCTAAAGGAAGCATCAGTGTTTCCTATGCTAAATGAAGCATCAGTGTTTCCTAGGATAAAAGAGGCTCTAAAGGAAGCATCAGTGTTTCCTACGCTATAGGAAGCATCAGTGTTTCCTAGGCTAAAGGAGGCTCTAAAGGAAGCATCAGTGTTTCCTCGGCTAAAGGAGGCTCTAAAGGAAGCATCAGTGTTTCCTAGGCTAAAGGAAGCATCAGTGTTTCCTAGGCTAAAGGAAGCATCAGTGTTTCCTAGGCTAAAGGAGGCTCTAAAGGAAGCATCAGTGTTTCCAAGGCTAAAGGAAGCATCAGTGTTTCCTAGGCTAAAGGAAGCATCAGTGTTTCCTATTCTAAAGGAGGCTCTAAAGGAAGCATCAGTGTTTCCTAGGCTAAAGGAGGCTCTAAAGTTAGCATCATTGTTTCCTAGGCTAAAGGAGGCTCTAAGGGAAGCATCAGTGTTTCCTAGGCTAAATGAGGGTCTAAAGGAAGCATCAGTGTTTCCTAGGCTAAAGGAGGCTCTAAAGGAAGCATAAGTGTTTCCTAGGCTAAAGGAGCTTCTAATGGAAGCATCAGTGTTTCCTAGGCTAAACGAGGCTCTAAAGGAAGCATCAGTGTTTCCTAGGCTAAAGGAGGCTCTAAAGGAAGTATCAGTGTTTTCTAGGCTAAAGGAGGCTCTAAAGGAGGCATCAGTGTTTCCTAGGCTAAAGGAGGCTCTAAAGGAAGCATCAATTTTTCCTATGCTAAAGGAGGCTCTAAAGGAAGCATCAGTGTTTCCTCGGCTAAAGGAAGCATCAGTGTTTCCTAGGCTAAAGGAAGCATCAGTGTTTCCTAGGCTAAAGGAGGCTCTAAAGGAAGCATCAGTGTTTCCTAGGCTAAAGGAAGCATCAGTGTTTCCTAGGCTACAGGAGGCTCTAAAGTAAGCATCAGTGTTTCCTAGTATAAAGGAAGCATCAGTGTTTCCTCGGATAAAGGAGGCTCTAAAGGAAGCATCAGTGTTTCCTAGGCTAAAGGAGCTTCTAATGGAAGCATCAGTGTTTCCTAGGCTAAAGGAAGCATCAGTGTTTCCTAGGCTAAAGGAGGCTCTAAAGGAAGCATCAGTGTTACCTAGGCTATAGGAAGCATCAGTGTTTCCTAGGCTAAAGGAGGCTCTAAAGGAAGCATCAGTGTTTCCTCAGCTAAAGAAGGCTCTAAAGGAAGCATCAGTGTTTCCTATGCTAAAGGAGGCTCTAAATGAAGCATCAGTGTTTCCAAGGCTAAAGGAAGCATCAGTGTTTCCTACGCTAAAGGAGGCTCTAAAGGAAGCATCAGAGTTTCCTCGGCTAAAGGAAGCATCAGTGTTTCCTAGGCTAAAGGAAGCATCAGTGTTTCCTAGGCTAAAGGAGGCTCTAAAGGAAGCATCAGTGTTTCCTCGGCTAAAGGAGGCTCTAAAGGAAGCATCAGTGTTTCCTCGGCTAATGGAAGCATCAGTGTTTCCTAGGCTAAAGGAAGCATCAGTGTTTCCTAGGCTAAAGGAGGCTCTAAAGGAAGCATCAGTGTTTCCTAGGCTAAAGGATGCTCTAAAGGGAGCATCAGTGTTTCCTAGGCTAAAGGAGGCTTTAAAGGAAGCATCAGTGTTTGGTAGGCTAAAGGAAGCATCAGTGTTTCCTAGGCTAAAGGAAGCATCAGTGTTTCCTAGGCTAAAGGAGGCTCTAAAGGAAGCATCAGTGTTTCCTAGGCTAAAGGAGGCTCTAAAGGAAGCATCAGTATTTCCAAGGCTAAAGGAGGCTCTAAAGGAAGCATCAGTGTTTCCTCGGCTAATGGGAGCATCAGTGTTTCCTAGGCTAAAGGAAGCATCAGTGTTTCCTAGGCTAAAGGAGGCTCTAAAGGAAGCATCAGTGTTTCCTAGGCTGAAGGAGGCTTTAAAGGAAGCATCAGTGTTTGGTAGGCTAAAGGAAGCATCAGTGTTTCCTAGGCTAAAGGAGGTTCTAAAAGAAGAATCAGTGTTTCCTAGGCTAAAGGAGGTTCTAAAGGAAGCATCAGTGTTTCCTAGGCTAAAGGAGGCTCTAAAGGAAGCATCAGTGTTTCCTAGGCTAAAGGAGGCTCTAAAGGAAGCATCAGTGTTTCCTAGGCTAAAGGAGGCTCTAAAGGAAGCATCAGTGTTTCCTAGGCTAAAGGAGGTTCTAAAGGAAGCATCAGTGTTTCCTCGGCTAATGGGAGCATCAGTGTTTCCTAGGCTAAAGGAAGCATCAGTGTTTCCTAGGCTAAAGGAGGCTCTAAAGGAAGCATCAGTGTTTCCTAGGCTAAAGGAGGCTCAAAAGGAAGCATCAGTGTTTCCTAGGCTAAAGGAGGCTCTAAAGGAAGCATCAGTGTTTCCTAGGCTAAAGGAGGCTCTAAAGGAAGCATCAGTGTTTCCTAGGCTGAAGGAGGCTTTAAAGGAAGCATCAGTGTTTGGTAGGCTAAAGGAAGCATCAGTGTTTCCTAGGCTAAAGGAGGTTCTAAAAGAAGAATCAGTGTTTCCTAGGCTAAAGGAGGTTCTAAAGGAAGCATCAGTGTTTCCTAGCCTAAAGGAAGCATCAGTCTTTCCTCGGATAAAGGACGCTCTAAAGGAAGCATCAGTGTTTCCTCTGCTAAAGGAAGCATCAGTGTTTCCTAGGCTAAAGGAGGCTCTAAAGGAAGAATCAGCGTTTCCTAGGCTAAAGGAGGCTCTAAAGGAAGCATCAGTGTTTTCTAGGCTAAAGGAGGCTCTAAAGGAAGCATCAGTGTTTCCTAGGCTAAAGGAGGTTCTAAAGGAATTATCAGTGTTTCCTAGGCTAAAGGAGGTTCTAAAGGAAGCATCAGTGTTTCCTAGGCTAAAGGAAGCATCAGTCTTTCCTCAGATAAAGGAGGCTCTACAGGAAGCATCAGTGTTTCGTAGACTAAAGGAGGCTCTAAAGGTAGTATCAGTGTTTCGTAGGCTAAAGGAGGTTATAAAGGAAGCATCATTGTTTCCTAGGGTAAAGGAGGCTCTAAAGGAAGCACCAGTGTTTCCTAGGCTAAAGGAGGCTCGATAGGAAGCATCAGTGTTTCCTAGGCTAAATGAGGCTCTAAAGGAAGCATCAGTGTTTCCTATGCTAAAGGAGGTTATAAATGAAGCATCAGTGTTTCCGAGGCTAAAGGAGGCTCTAAAGGAAGCATTAGTGTTTCCTAGGCTAAAGGAAGCATCAGTGTTTCGTAGACTAAAGGAGGCTCTAAAGGTAGTATCAGTGTTTCGTAGGCTAAAGGAGGTTATAAAGGAAGCATCATTGTTTCCTAGGGTAAAGGAGGCTCTAAAGGAAGCACCAGTGTTTCCTAGGCTAAAGGAGGCTCGATAGGAAGCATCAGTGTTTCCTAGGCTAAATGAGGCTCTAAAGGAAGCATCAGTGTTTCCTATGCTAAAGGAGGTTATAAATGAAGCATCAGTGTTTCCGAGGCTAAAGGAGGCTCTAAAGGAAGCATTAGTGTTTCCTAGGCTAAAGGAAGCATCAGTGTTTCCAAGACTAAAGGAAGCATCAGTGTTTCCTATGCTATAAGAAGCATCAGTGTTTCCGAGGCTAAAGGAGGCTCTAAAGGAAGCATCAGTGTTTCCTAGGCTATAGGAAGCATCAGTGTTTCTTAGGCTAAAGGAGGCTCTAAAGGAAACATCAGTGTTTCCTAGGCTAAAGGAGGCTCTAAAGGAAGCATATGTGTTTCCTATGCTAAATGAAGCATCAGTGTTTCCTAGGATAAAAGAGGCTCTAAAGGAAGCATCAGTGTTTCCTACGCTATAGGAAGCATCAGTGTTTCCTAGGCTAAAGGAGGCTCTAAAGGAAGCATCAGTGTTACCTAGGCTATAGGAAGCATCAGTGTTTCCTAGGCTAAAGGAGGCTCTAAAGGAAGCATCAGTGTTTCCTCAGCTAAAGAAGGCTCTAAAGGAAGCATCAGTGTTTCCTATGCTAAAGGAGGCTCTAAATGAAGCATCAGTGTTTCCAAGGCTAAAGGAAGCATCAGTGTTTCCTACGCTAAAGGAGGCTCTAAAGGAAGCATCAGTGTTTCCTCGGCTAAAGGAAGCATCAGTGTTTCCTAGGCTAAAGGAAGCATCAGTGTTTCCTAGGCTAAAGGAGGCTCTAAAGGAAGCATCAGTGTTTCCTAGGCTAAAGGAGGCTCTAAAGGAAGCATCAGTGTTTCCTAGGCTAAAGGAGGCTCTAAAGGAAGCATCAGTGTTTCCTCGGCTAAAGGAAGCATCAGTGTTTCCTAGGCTAAAGGAAGCATCAGTGTTTCCTAGGCTAAAGGAGGCTCTAAAGGAAGCATCAGTGTTTCCTAGGCTAAAGGAGGCTCTAAAGGAAGCATCAGTGTTTCCTAGGCTAAAGGAGGCTCTAAAGGAAGCATCAGTGTTTCCTCGGCTGAAGGAGGCTTTAAAGGAAGCATCAGTGTTTGGTAGGCTAAAGGAAGCATCAGTGTTTCCTAGGCTAAAGGAAGCATCAGTGTTTCCTAGGCTAAAGGAGGCTCTAAAGGAATCATCAGTGTTTCCTAGGCTAAAGGATGCTCTAAAGGAAGCATCAGTGTTTCCTAGGCTAAAGGAGGCTCTAAAGGAAGCATCAGTGTTTCCAAGGCTAAAGGAAGCATCACTGTTTCCTAGGCAAAAGGAAGCATCAGTGTTTCCTAGGCTAAAGGAGGCTCTAAAGGAAGCATCAGTGTTTCCTAGGCTAAAGGAGGCTCTAAAGGAAGCATCAGTGTTTCCTAGGCTAAAGGAGGCTCTAAAGGAAGCATCAGTGTTTCCTAGGCTAAAGGAAGCATCAGTGTTTCCTAGGCTAAAGGAGGCTCTAAAGGAAGCATCAGTGTTTCCTAGGCTAAAGGAAGCATCATTGTTTCCTAGGCTACAGGAGGCTCTAAAGTAAGCATCAGTGTTTCCTAGTATAAAGGAAGCATCAGTGTTTCCTAGTATAAAGGAAGCATCAGTGTTTCCTAGGCTAAAGGAGGCTCTACAGGAAGCATCAGTGTTTCCTAGGCTAAAGGAGGCTCTAAAGGAAGCATCAGTGTTTCCTAGGCTAAAGGAGGCTCTAAAGGAAGCATCAGTGTTTCCTCGGCTAATGGGAGCATCAGTGTTTCCTAGGCTAAAGGAAGCATCAGTGTTTCCTAGGCTAAAGGAGGCTCAAAAGGAAGCATCAGTGTTTCCTAGGCTAAAGGAGGCTTTAAAGGAAGCATCAGTGTTTGGTCGGCTAAAGGAAGCATCAGTGTTTCCTAGGCTAAAGGAGGTTCTAAAAGAAGAATCAGTGTTTCCTAGGCTAAAGGAGGCTCTAAAGGAAGCATCAGTGTTTCCTAGCCTAAAGGAAGCATCAGTCTTTCCTCGGATAAAGGACGCTCTAAAGGAAGCATCAGTGTTTCATCTGCTAAAGGAAGCATCAGTGTTTCCTAGGCTAAAGGAGGCTCTAAAGGAAGAATCAGCGTTTCCTAGGCTAAAGGAGGCTCTAAAGGAAGCATCAGTGTTTTCTAGGCTAAAGGAGGCTCTAAAGGAAGCATCAGTGTTTCCTAGGCTAAAGGAGGTTCTAAAGGAATTATCAGTGTTTCCTAGGCTAAAGGAGGTTCTAAAGGAAGCATCAGTGTTTCCTAGGCTAAAGGAAGCATCAGTCTTTCCTCAGATAAAGGAGGCTCTACAGGAAGCATCAGTGTTTCGTAGACTAAAGGAGGCTCTAAAGGTAGTATCAGTGTTTCGTAGGCTAAAGGAGGTTATAAAGGAAGCATCATTGTTTCCTAGGGTAAAGGAGGCTCTAAAGGAAGCACCAGTGTTTCCTAGGCTAAAGGAGGCTCGATAGGAAGCATCAGTGTTTCCTAGGCTAAATGAGGCTCTAAAGGAAGCATCAGTGTTTCCTATGCTAAAGGAGGCTATAAATGAAGCATCAGTGTTTCCGAGGCTAAAGGAGGCTCTAAAGGAAGCATTAGTGTTTCCTAGGCTAAAGGAAGCATCAGTGTTTCCAAGACTAAAGGAAGCATCAGTGTTTCCTACGCTAAAGGAAGCATCAGTGTTTCCTAGGCTAAAGAAGGCTCTAAAGGAAGCATCAGTGTTTCCTATGCTATAAGAAGCATCAGTGTTTCCGAGGCTAAAGGAGGCTCTAAAGGAAGCATCAGTGTTTCCTAGGCTATAGGAAGCATCAGTGTTTCTTAGGCTAAAGGAGGCTCTAAAGGAAGCATCAGTGTTTCCTAGGCTAAAGGAGGCTCTAAAGGAAGCATCAGTGTTTCCTATGCTAAATGAAGCATCAGTGTTTCCTAGGATAAAAGAGGCTCTAAAGGAAGCATCAGTGTTTCCTACGCTATAGGAAGCATCAGTGTTTCCTAGGCTAAAGGAGGCTCTAAAGGAAGCATCAGTGTTTCCTCGGCTAAAGGAGGCTCTAAAGGAAGCATCAGTGTTTCCTAGGCTAAAGGAAGCATCAGTGTTTCCTAGGCTAAAGGAAGCATCAGTGTTTCCTAGGCTAAAGGAGGCTCTAAAGGAAGCATCAGTGTTTCCAAGGCTAAAGGAAGCATCAGTGTTTCCTAGGCTAAAGGAAGCATCAGTGTTTCCTATTCTAAAGGAGGCTCTAAAGGAAGCATCAGTGTTTCCTAGGCTAAAGGAGGCTCTAAAGTTAGCATCATTGTTTCCTAGGCTAAAGGAGGCTCTAAGGGAAGCATCAGTGTTTCCTAGGCTAAATGAGGGTCTAAAGGAAGCATCAGTGTTTCCTAGGCTAAAGGAGGCTCTAAAGGAAGCATAAGTGTTTCCTAGGCTAAAGGAGCTTCTAATGGAAGCATCAGTGTTTCCTAGGCTAAACGAGGCTCTAAAGGAAGCATCAGTGTTTCCTAGGCTAAAGGAGGCTCTAAAGGAAGTATCAGTGTTTTCTAGGCTAAAGGAGGCTCTAAAGGAGGCATCAGTGTTTCCTAGGCTAAAGGAGGCTCTAAAGGAAGCATCAATTTTTCCTATGCTAAAGGAGGCTCTAAAGGAAGCATCAGTGTTTCCAAGGCTAAAGGAAGCATCAGTGTTTCCTAGGCTAAAGGGGGCTCTAAAGGAAGCATCAGTGTTTCCTCGGCTAAAGGAAGCATCAGTGTTTCCTAGGCTAAAGGAAGCATCAGTGTTTCCTAGGCTAAAGGAGGCTCTAAAGGAAGCATCAGTGTTTCCTAGGCTAAAGGAAGCATCAGTGTTTCCTAGGCTAAAGGAAGCATCAGTGTTTCCTAGACTAAAGGAGGCTCTAAAGGAAGCATCAGTGTTTCCTAGGCTAAAGGAGGCTCTAAAGGAAGCATCAGTGTTTCCTCGGCTAAAGGAGGCTCTAAAGGAAGCATCAGTGTTTCCTCGGCTAATGGAAGCATCAGTGTTTCCTAGGCTAAAGGAAGCATCAGTGTTTCCTAGGCTAAAGGAGGCTTTAAAGGAAGCATCAGTGTTTGGTAGGCTAAAGGAAGCATCAGTGTTTCCTAGGCTAAAGGAAGCATCAGTGTTTCCTAGGCTAAAGGAGGCTCTAAAGGAAGCATCAGTGTTTCCTAGGCTAAAGGAGGCTCTAAAGGAAGCATCAGTATTTCCTAGGCTAAAGGAGGCTCTAAAGGAAGCATCAGTGTTTCCTCGGCTAATGGGAGCATCAGTGTTTCCTAGGCTAAAGGAAGCATCAGTGTTTCCTAGGCTAAAGGAGGCTCTAAAGGAAGCATCAGTGTTTCCTAGGCTAAAGGAGGCTCAAAAGGAAGCATCAGTGTTTCCTAGGCTAAAGGAGGCTCTAAAGGAAGCATCAGTGTTTCCTAGGCTAAAGGAGGCTCTAAAGGAAGCATCAGTGTTTCCTAGGCTGAAGGAGGCTTTAAAGGAAGCATCAGTGTTTGGTAGGCTAAAGGAAGCATCAGTGTTTCCTAGGCTAAAGGAGGTTCTAAAAGAAGAATCAGTGTTTCCTAGGCTAAAGGAGGTTCTAAAGGAAGCATCAGTGTTTCCTAGGCTAAAGGAGGCTCTAAAGGAAGCATCAGTGTTTCCTAGGCTAAAGGAGGCTCTAAAGGAAGCATCAGTGTTTCCTAGGCTAAAGGAGGCTCTAAAGGAAGCATCAGTGTTTCCTAGGCTAAAGGAGGTTCTAAAGGAAGCATCAGTGTTTCCTCGGCTAATGGGAGCATCAGTGTTTCCTAGGCTAAAGGAAGCATCAGTGTTTCCTAGGCTAAAGGAGGCTCTAAAGGAAGCATCAGTGTTTCCTAGGCTAAAGGAGGCTCAAAAGGAAGCATCAGTGTTTCCTAGGCTAAAGGAGGCTCTAAAGGAAGCATCAGTGTTTCCTAGGCTAAAGGAGGCTCTAAAGGAAGCATCAGTGTTTCCTAGGCTGAAGGAGGCTTTAAAGGAAGCATCAGTGTTTGGTAGGCTAAAGGAAGCATCAGTGTTTCCTAGGCTAAAGGAGGTTCTAAAAGAAGAATCAGTGTTTCCTAGGCTAAAGGAGGTTCTAAAGGAAGCATCAGTGTTTCCTAGGCTAAAGGAGGCTCTAAAGGAAGCATCAGTGTTTCCTAGCCTAAAGGAAGCATCAGTCTTTCCTCGGATAAAGGACGCTCTAAAGGAAGCATCAGTGTTTCCTCTGCTAAAGGAATAATCAGTGTTTCCTAGGCTAAAGGAGGCTCTAAAGGAAGAATCAGCGTTTCCTAGGCTAAAGGAGGCTCTAAAGGAAGCATCAGTGTTTCCTAGGCTAAAGGAGGTTCTAAAGGAATTATCAGTGTTTCCTAGGCTAAAGGAGGTTCTAAAGGAAGCATCAGTGTTTCCTAGGCTAAAGGAAGCATCAGTCTTTCCTCAGATAAAGGAGGCTCTACAGGAAGCATCAGTGTTTCGTAGACTAAAGGAGGCTCTAAAGGTAGTATCAGTGTTTCGTAGGCTAAAGGAGGTTATAAAGGAAGCATCATTGTTTCCTAGGGTAAAGGAGGCTCTAAAGGAAGCACCAGTGTTTCCTAGGCTAAAGGAGGCTCGATAGGAAGCATCAGTGTTTCCTAGGCTAAATGAGGCTCTAAAGGAAGCATCAGTGTTTCCTATGCTAAAGGAGGTTATAAATGAAGCATCAGTGTTTCCGAGGCTAAAGGAGGCTCTAAAGGAAGCATTAGTGTTTCCTAGGCTAAAGGAAGCATCAGTGTTTCCAAGACTAAAGGAAGCATCAGTGTTTCCTATGCTATAAGAAGCATCAGTGTTTCCGAGGCTAAAGGAGGCTCTAAAGGAAGCATCAGTGTTTCCTAGGCTATAGGAAGCATCAGTGTTTCTTAGGCTAAAGGAGGCTCTAAAGGAAGCATCAGTGTTTCCTAGGCTAAAGGAGGCTCTAAAGGAAGCATATGTGTTTCCTATGCTAAATGAAGCATCAGTGTTTCCTAGGCTAAAGGAGGCTCTAAATGAAGCATCAGTGTTTCCAAGGCTAAAGGAAGCATCAGTGTTTCCTACGCTAAAGGAGGCTCTAAAGGAAGCATCAGTGTTTCCTCGGCTAAAGGAAGCATCAGTGTTTCCTAGGCTAAAGGAAGCATCAGTGTTTCCTAGGCTAAAGGAGGCTCTAAAGGAAGCATCAGTGTTTCCTAGGCTAAAGGAGGCTCTAAAGGAAGCATCAGTGTTTCCTAGGCTAAAGGAGGCTCTAAAGGAAGCATCAGTGTTTCCTAGGCTAAAGGAGGCTCTAAAGGGAGCATCAGTGTTTCCTAGGCTAAAGGAAGCATCAGTGTTTCCTAGGCTAAAGGAGGCTCTAAAGGAAGCATCAGTGTTTCCTAGGCTAAAGGAGGCTCTAAAGGGAGCATCAGTGTTTCCTAGGCTAAAGGAGGCTCTAAAGGAAGCATCAGTGTTTCCTAGGCTGAAGGAGGCTTTAAAGGAAGCATCAGTGTTTGGTAGGCTAAAGGAAGCATCAGTGTTTCCTAGGCTAAAGGAAGCATCAGTGTTTCCTAGGCTAAAGGAGGCTCTAAAGGAAGCATCAGTGTTTCCTAGGCTAAAGGATGCTCTAAAGGAAGCATCAGTGTTTCCTAGGCTAAAGGAGGCTCTAAAGGAAGCATCAGTGTTTCCAAGGCTAAAGGAAGCATCACTGTTTCCTAGGCTAAAGGAAGCATCAGTGTTTCCTAGGCTAAAGGAGGCTCTAAAGGAAGCATCAGTGTTTCCTAGGCTAAAGGAGGCTCTAAAGGAAGCATCAGTGTTTCCTAGGCTAAAGGAGGCTCTAAAGGAAGCATCAGTGTTTCCTAGGCTAAAGGAAGCATCAGTGTTTCCTAGGCTAAAGGAGGCTCTAAAGGAAGCATCAGTGTTTCCTAGGCTAAAGGAAGCATCATTGTTTCCTAGGCTACAGGAGGCTCTAAAGTAAGCATCAGTGTTTCCTAGTATAAAGGAAGCATCAGTGTTTCCTAGTATAAAGGAAGCATCAGTGTTTCCTAGGCTAAAGGCGGCTCTACAGGAAGCATCAGTGTTTCCTAGGCTAAAGGAGGCTCTAAAGGAAGCATCAGTGTTTCCTAGGCTAAAGGAGGCTCTAAAGGAAGCATCAGTGTTTCCTCGGCTAATGGGAGCATCAGTGTTTCCTAGGCTAAAGGAAGCATCAGTGTTTCCTAGGCTAAAGGAGGCTCAAAAGGAAGCATCAGTGTTTCCTAGGCTAAAGGAGGCTTTAAAGGAAGCATCAGTGTTTGGTCGGCTAAAGGAAGCATCAGTGTTTCCTAGGCTAAAGGAGGTTCTAAAAGAAGAATCAGTGTTTCCTAGGCTAAAGGAGGTTCTAAAGGAAGCATCAGTGTTTCCTAGGCTAAAGGAGGCTCTAAAGGAAGCATCAGTGTTTCCTAGCCTAAAGGAAGCATCAGTCTTTCCTCGGATAAAGGACGCTCTAAAGGAAGCATCAGTGTTTCATCTGCTAAAGGAAGCATCAGTGTTTCCTAGGCTAAAGGAGGCTCTAAAGGAAGAATCAGCGTTTCCTAGGCTAAAGGAGGCTCTAAAGGAAGCATCAGTGTTTTCTAGGCTAAAGGAGGCTCTAAAGGAAGCATCAGTGTTTCCTAGGCTAAAGGAGGTTCTAAAGGAATTATCAGTGTTTCCTAGGCTAAAGGAGGTTCTAAAGGAAGCATCAGTGTTTCCTAGGCTAAAGGAAGCATCAGTCTTTCCTCAGATAAAGGAGGCTCTACAGGAAGCATCAGTGTTTCGTAGACTAAAGGAGGCTCTAAAGGTAGTATCAGTGTTTCGTAGGCTAAAGGAGGTTATAAAGGAAGCATCATTGTTTCCTAGGGTAAAGGAGGCTCTAAAGGAAGCACCAGTGTTTCCTAGGCTAAAGGAGGCTCGATAGGAAGCATCAGTGTTTCCTAGGCTAAATGAGGCTCTAAAGGAAGCATCAGTGTTTCCTATGCTAAAGGAGGCTATAAATGAAGCATCAGTGTTTCCGAGGCTAAAGGAGGCTCTAAAGGAAGCATTAGTGTTTCCTAGGCTAAAGGAAGCATCAGTGTTTCCAAGATTAAAGGAAGCATCAGTGTTTCCTACGCTAAAGGAAGCATCAGTGTTTCCTAGGCTAAAGAAGGCTCTAAAGGAAGCATCAGTGTTTCCTATGCTATAAGAAGCATCAGTGTTTCCGAGGCTAAAGGAGGCTCTAAAGGAAGCATCAGTGTTTCCTAGGCTATAGGAAGCATCAGTGTTTCTTAGGCTAAAGGAGGCTCTAAAGGAAGCATCAGTGTTTCCTAGGCTAAAGGAGGCTCTAAAGGAAGCATCAGTGTTTCCTATGCTAAATGAAGCATCAGTGTTTCCTAGGATAAAAGAGGCTCTAAAGGAAGCATCAGTGTTTCCTACGCTATAGGAAGCATCAGTGTTTCCTAGGCTAAAGGAGGCTCTAAAGGAAGCATCAGTGTTTCCTCAGCTAAAGAAGGCTCTAAAGGAAGCATCAGTGTTTCCTATGCTAAAGGAGGCTCTAAATGAAGCATCAGTGTTTCCAAGGCTAAAGGAAGCATCAGTGTTTCCTACGCTAAAGGAGGCTCTAAAGGAAGCATCAGTGTTTCCTCGGCTAAAGGAAGCATCAGTGTTTCCTAGGCTAAAGGAAGCATCAGTGTTTCCTAGACTAAAGGAGGCTCTAAAGGAAGCATCAGTGTTTCCTAGGCTAAAGGAGGCTCTAAAGGAAGCATCAGTGTTTCCTAGGCTAAAGGAGGCTCTAAAGGAAGCATCAGTGTTTCCTCGGCTAATGGAAGCATCAGTGTTTCCTAGGCTAAAGGAAGCATCAGTGTTTCCTAGGCTAAAGGAGGCTCTAAAGGAAGCATCAGTGTTTCCTAGGCTAAAGGAGGCTCTAAAGGGAGCATCAGTGTTTCCTAGGCTAAAGGAGGCTCTAAAGGAAGCATCAGTGTTTCCTAGGCTGAAGGAGGCTTTAAAGGAAGCATCAGTGTTTGGTAGGCTAAAGGAAGCATCAGTGTTTCCTAGGCTAAAGGAAGCATCAGTGTTTCCTAGGCTAAAGGAGGCTCTAAAGGAAGCATCAGTGTTTCCTAGGCTAAAGGAGGCTCTAAAGGAAGCATCAGTGTTTCCTAGGCTAAAGGAGGCTCTAAAGGAAGCATCAGTGTTTCCTCGGCTAATGGGAGCATCAGTGTTTCCTAGGCTAAAGGAAGCATCAGTGTTTCCTAGGCTAAAGGAGGCTCTAAAGGAAGCATCAGTGTTTCCTAGGCTAAAGGAGGTTCTAAAGGAAGCATCAGTGTTTCCTAGGCTAAAGGAGGCTCTAAAGGAAGCATCAGTGTTTCCTAGCCTAAAGGAAGCATCAGTCTTTCCTCGGATAAAGGACGCTCTAAAGGAAGCATCAGTGTTTCCTCTGCTAAAGGAAGCATCAGTGTTTCCTAGGCTAAAGGAGGCTCTAAAGGAAGAATCAGTGTTTCCTAGCCTAAAGGAAGCATCAGTCTTTCCTCGGATAAAGGACGCTCTAAAGGAAGCATCAGTGTTTCCTCTGCTAAAGGAAGCATCAGTGTTTCCTAGGCTAAAGGAGGCTCTAAAGGAAGAATCAGCGTTTCCTAGGCTAAAGGAGGCTCTAAAGGAAGCATCAGTGTTTTCTAGGCTAAAGGAGGCTCTAAAGGAAGCATCAGTGTTTCCTAGGCTAAAGGAGGTTCTAAAGGAATTATCAGTGTTTCCTAGGCTAAAGGAGGTTCTAAAGGAAGCATCAGTGTTTCCTAGGCTAAAGGAAGCATCAGTCTTTCCTCAGATAAAGGAGGCTCTACAGGAAGCATCAGTGTTTCGTAGACTAAAGGAGGCTCTAAAGGTAGTATCAGTGTTTCGTAGGCTAAAGGAGGTTATAAAGGAAGCATCATTGTTTCCTAGGGTAAAGGAGGCTCTAAAGGAAGCATCAGTGTTTCCTAGGCTAAATGAGGCTCTAAAGGAAGCATCAGTGTTTCCTATGCTAAAGGAGGCTATAAATGAAGCATCAGTGTTTCCGAGGCTAAAGGAGGCTCTAAAGGAAGCATTAGTGTTTCCTAGGCTAAAGGAAGCATCAGTGTTTCCAAGACTAAAGGAAGCATCAGTGTTTCCTACGCTAAAGGAAGCATCAGTGTTTCCTAGGCTAAAGAAGGCTCTAAAGGAAGCATCAGTGTTTCCTATGCTATAAGAAGCATCAGTGTTTCCGAGGCTAAAGGAGGCTCTAAAGGAAGCATCAGTGTTTCCTAGGCTATAGGAAGCATCCGTGTTTCTTAGGCTAAAGGAGGCTCTAAAGGAAGCATCAGTGTTTCCTAGGCTGAAGGAGGCTCTAAAGGAAGCATCAGTGTTTCCTATGCTAAATGAAGCATCAGTGTTTCCTAGGATAAAAGAGGCTCTAAAGGAAGCATCAGTGTTTCCTACGCTATAGGAAGCATCAGTGTTTCCTAGGCTAAAGGAGGCTCTAAAGGAAGCATCAGTGTTTCCTCAGCTAAAGAAGGCTCTAAAGGAAGCATCAGTGTTTCCTATGCTAAAGGAGGCTCTAAATGAAGCATCAGTGTTTCCAAGGCTAAAGGAAGCATCAGTGTTTCCTACGCTAAAGGAGGCTCTAAAGGAAGCATCAGTGTTTCCTCGGCTAAAGGAAGCATCAGTGTTTCCTAGGCTAAAGGAAGCATCAGTGTTTCCTAGACTAAAGGAGGCTCTAAAGGAAGCATCAGTGTTTCCTAGGCTAAAGGAGGCTCTAAAGGAAGCATCAGTGTTTCCTAGGCTAAAGGAGGCTCTAAAGGAAGCATCAGTGTTTCCTCGGCTAATGGAAGCATCAGTGTTTCCTAGGCTAAAGGAAGCATCAGTGTTTCCTAGGCTAAAGGAGGCTCTAAAGGAAGCATCAGTGTTTCCTAGGCTAAAGGAGGCTCTAAAGGGAGCATCAGTGTTTCCTAGGCTAAAGGAGGCTCTAAAGGAAGCATCAGTGTTTCCTAGGCTGAAGGAGGCTTTAAAGGAAGCATCAGTGTTTGGTAGGCTAAAGGAAGCATCAGTGTTTCCTAGGCTAAAGGAAGCATCAGTGTTTCCTAGGCTAAAGGAGGCTCTAAAGGAAGCATCAGTGTTTCCTAGGCTAAAGGAGGCTCTAAAGGAAGCATCAGTGTTTCCTAGGCTAAAGGAGGCTCTAAAGGAAGCATCAGTGTTTCCTCGGCTAATGGGAGCATCAGTGTTTCCTAGGCTAAAGGAAGCATCAGTGTTTCCTAGGCTAAAGGAGGCTCTAAAGGAAGCATCAGTGTTTCCTAGGCTAAAGGAGGTTCTAAAGGAAGCATCAGTGTTTCCTAGGCTAAAGGAGGCTCTAAAGGAAGCATCAGTGTTTCCTAGCCTAAAGGAAGCATCAGTCTTTCCTCGGATAAAGGACGCTCTAAAGGAAGCATCAGTGTTTCCTCTGCTAAAGGAAGCATCAGTGTTTCCTAGGCTAAAGGAGGCTCTAAAGGAAGAATCAGCGTTTCCTAGGCTAAAGGAGGCTCTAAAGGAAGCATCAGTGTTTTCTAGGCTAAAGGAGGCTCTAAAGGAAGCATCAGTGTTTCCTAGGCTAAAGGAGGTTCTAAAGGAATTATCAGTGTTTCCTAGGCTAAAGGAGGTTCTAAAGGAAGCATCAGTGTTTCCTAGGCTAAAGGAAGCATCAGTCTTTATTCAGATAAAGGAGGCTCTACAGGAAGCATCAGTGTTTCGTAGACTAAAGGAGGCTCTAAAGGTAGTATCAGTGTTTCGTAGGCTAAAGGAGGTTATAAAGGAAGCATCATTGTTTCCTAGGGTAAAGGAGGCTCTAAAGGAAGCACCAGTGTTTCCTAGGCTAAAGGAGGCTCAATAGGAAGCATCAGTGTTTCCTAGGCTAAATGAGGCTCTAAAGGAAGCATCAGTGTTTCCTAGGCTAAAGGAAGCATCAGTGTTTCCTAGGCTAAAGGAGGCTCTAAAGGAAGCATCAGTGTTTCCTCTGCTAAAGGAGGCTCTAAAGGAAGCATCAGTGTTTCCTAGGCTAAAGGAGGCTCTAAAGGTAGCATCATTGTTTCCTAGGCTAAAGGAGGCTCTAAGGGAAGCATCAGTGTTTCCTAGGCTAAATGAGGGTCTAAAGGAAGCATCAGTGTTTCCTAGGCTAAAGGAGGCTCTAAAGGAAGCATCAGTGTTTCCTAGGCTAAAGGAGCTTCTAATGGAAGCATCAGTGTTTCCTAGGCTAAACGAGGCTCTAAAGGAAGCATCAGTGTTTCCTAGGCTAAAGGAGGCTCTAAAGGAAGCATCAATTTTTCCTATGCTAAAGGAGGCTCTAAAGGAAGCATCAGTGTTTCCAAGGCTAAAGGAAGCATCAGTGTTTCCTAGGCTAAAGGGGGCTCTAAAGGAAGCATCAGTGTTTCCTCGGCTAAAGGAAGCATCAGTGTTTCCTAGGCTAAAGGAAGCATCAGTGTTTCCTAGGCTAAAGGAGGCTCTAAAGGAAGCATCAGTGTTTCCTAGGCTAAAGGAAGCATCAGTGTTTCCTAGGCTAAAGGAGGCTCTAAAGGAAGCATCAGGGTTCCCTAGGCTAAAGGAGGCTCTAAAGGAAGCATCAGTGTTTCCTCGGCTAAAGGAGCTTCTAATGGAAGCATCAGTGTTTCCTAGGCTAAAGGAAGCATCGGTGTTTCCTAGGCTAAAGGAGGCTCTAAAGGAAGTGTCAGTGTTTTCTAGGCTAAAGGAGGCTCTAAAGGAAGTATCAGTGTTTTCTAGGCTAAAGGAGGCTCTAAAGGAAGTATCAATGTTTCCTAGGCTAAAGGAGGCTCAAAAGGAAGCATCAGTGTTTCATAGGCTAAAGGAGGCTCTAAAGGAAGCATCAGTGTTTCCTAGGCTAAAGGAGGTTCTGAAGGAATTATCAGTGTTTCCTAGGCTAAAGGAGGTTCTAAAGGAAGCATCAGTGTTTCCTAGGCTAAAGGAAGCATCAGTCTTTCCTCAGATAAAGGAGGCTCTACAGGAAGCATCAGTGTTTCGTAGACTAAAGGAGGCTCTAAAGGTAGTATCAGTGTTTCGTAGGCTAAAGGAGGTTATAAAGGAAGCATCATTGTTTCCTAGGGTAAAGGAGGCTCTAAAGGAAGCACCAGTGTTTCCTAGGCTAAAGGAGGCTCAATAGGAAGCATCAGTGTTTCCTAGGCTAAATGAGGCTCTAAAGGAAGCATCAGTGTTTCCTAGGCTAAAGGAAGCATCAGTGTTTCCTAGGCTAAAGGAGGCTCTAAAGGAAGCATCAGTGTTTCCTCTGCTAAAGGAGGCTCTAAAGGAAGCATCAGTGTTTCCTAGGCTAAAGGAGGCTCTAAAGGTAGCATCATTGTTTCCTAGGCTAAAGGAGGCTCTAAGGGAAGCATCAGTGTTTCCTAGGCTAAATGAGGGTCTAAAGGAAGCATCAGTGTTTCCTAGGCTAAAGGAGGCTCTAAAGGAAGCATCAGTGTTTCCTAGGCTAAAGGAGCTTCTAATGGAAGCATCAGTGTTTCCTTGGCTAAACGAGGCTCTAAAGGAAGCATCAGTGTTTCCTAGGCTAAAGGAGGATCTAAAGGAGGCATCAGTGTTTCCTAGGCTAAAGGAGGCTCTAAAGGAAGCATCAATTTTTCCTATGCTAAAGGAGGCTCTAAAGGAAGCATCAGTGTTTCCAAGGCTAAAGGAAGCATCAGTGTTTCCTAGGCTAAAGGGGGCTCTAAAGGAAGCATCAGTGTTTCCTCGGCTAAAGGAAGCATCAGTGTTTCCTAGGCTAAAGGAAGCATCAGTGTTTCCTAGGCTAAAGGAGGCTCTAAAGGAAGCATCAGTGTTTCCTAGGCTAAAGGAAGCATCAGTGTTTCCTAGGCTAAAGGAGGCTCTAAAGGAAGCATCAGGGTTCCCTAGGCTAAAGGAGGCTCTAAAGGAAGCATCAGTGTTTCCTCGGCTAAAGGAGGCTCTAAAGGAAGCATCAGTGTTTCCTAGGCTAAAGGAGCTTCTAATGGAAGCATCAGTGTTTCCTAGGCTAAAGGAAGCATCGGTGTTTCCTAGGCTAAAGGAGGCTCTAAAGGAAGTGTCAGTGTTTTCTAGGCTAAAGGAGGCTCTAAAGGAAGTATCAGTGTTTTCTAGGCTAAAGGAGGCTCTAAAGGTAGCATCATTGTTTCCTAGGCTAAAGGAGGCTCTAAGGGAAGCATCAGTGTTTCCTAGGCTAAATGAGGGTCTAAAGGAAGCATCAGTGTTTCCTAGGCTAAAGGAGGCTCTAAAGGAAGCATCAGTGTTTCCTAGGCTAAAGGAGCTTCTAATGGAAGCATCAGTGTTTCCTTGGCTAAACGAGGCTCTAAAGGAAGCATCAGTGTTTCCTAGGCTAAAGGAGGATCTAAAGGAGGCATCAGTGTTTCCTAGGCTAAAGGAGGCTCTAAAGGAAGCATCAATTTTTCCTATGCTAAAGGAGGCTCTAAAGGAAGCATCAGTGTTTCCAAGGCTAAAGGAAGCATCAGTGTTTCCTAGGCTAAAGGGGGCTCTAAAGGAAGCATCAGTGTTTCCTCGGCTAAAGGAAGCATCAGTGTTTCCTAGGCTAAAGGAAGCATCAGTGTTTCCTAGGCTAAAGGAGGCTCTAAAGGAAGCATCAGTGTTTCCTAGGCTAAAGGAAGCATCAGTGTTTCCTAGGCTAAAGGAGGCTCTAAAGGAAGCATCAGTGTTTCCTCGGCTAAAGGAGGCTCTAAAGGAAGCATCAGTGTTTCCTAGGCTAAAGGAGCTTCTAATGGAAGCATCAGTGTTTCCTAGGCTAAAGGAAGCATCGGTGTTTCCTAGGCTAAAGGAGGCTCTAAAGGAAGTGTCAGTGTTTTCTAGGCTAAAGGAGGCTCTAAAGGAAGTATCAGTGTTTTCTAGGCTAAAGGAGGCTCTAAAGGAAGTATCAATGTTTCCTAGGCTAAAGGAGGCTCAAAAGGAAGCATCAGTGTTTCCAAGGTTAAAGGAAGCATCAGTGTTTCCTAGGCTAAATGAGGGTCTAAAGGAAGCATCAGTGTTTCCTAGGCTAAAGGAGGCTCTAAAGGAAGCATCAGTGTTTCCTAGGCTAAAGGAGCTTCTAATGGAAGCATCAGTGTTTCCTCGGCTAATGGGAGCATCAGTGTTTCCTAGGCTAAAGGAAGCATCAGTGTTTCCTAGGCTAAAGGAGGCTCTAAAGGAAGCATCATTGTTTCCTAGGCTAAAGGAGGCTCAAAAGGAAGCATCAGTGTTTCCTAGGCTAAAGGAGGCTCTAAAGGAAGCATCAGTGTTTCCTAGGCTAAAGGAGGCTCTAAAGGAAGCATCAGTGTTTCCTAGGCTAAAGGAGGTTCTAAAAGAAGAATCAGTGTTTCCTAGGCTAAAGGAGGTTCTAAAGGAAGCATCAGTGTTTCCTAGGCTAAAGGAGGCTCTAAAGGAAGCATCAGTGTTTCCTAGCCTAAAGGAAGCATCAGTCTTTCCTCGGATAAAGGACGCTCTAAAGGAAGCATCAGTGTTTCCTCTGCTAAAGGAAGCATCAGTGTTTCCTAGGCTAAAGGAGGCTCTAAAGGAAGAATCAGCGTTTCCTAGGCTAAAGGAGGCTCTAAAGGAAGCATCAGTGTTTTCTAGGCTAAAGGAGGATCTAAAGGAAGCATCAGTGTTTCCTAGGCTAAAGGAGGTTCTAAAGGAATTATCAGTGTTTCCTAGGCTAAAGGAGGTTCTAAAGGAAGCATCAGTGTTTCCTAGGCTAAAGGAAGCATCAGTCTTTCCTCAGATAAAGGAGGCTCTACAGGAAGCATCAGTGTTTCGTAGACTAAAGGAGGCTCTAAAGGTAGTATCAGTGTTTCGTAGGCTAAAGGAGGTTATAAAGGAAGCATCATTGTTTCCTAGGGTAAAGGAGGCTCTAAAGGAAGCACCAGTGTTTCCTAGGCTAAAGGAGGCTCGATAGGAAGCATCAGTGTTTCCTAGGCTAAATGAGGCTCTAAAGGAAGCATCAGTGTTTCCTAGGCTAAAGGAGGCTCTAAAGTAAGCATCATTGTTTCCTAGGCTAAAGTAGGCTCTAAAGGAAGCATCAGTGTTTCCTAGGCTAAAGGAGGCTCTAAAGGAAGCATCAGTGTTTCCTCGGCTAATGGAAGCATCAGTGTTTCCTAGGCTAAAGGAAGCATCAGTGTTTCCTAGGCTAAAGGAGGCTCTAAAGGAAGCATCAGTGTTTCCTAGGCTAAAGGAGGCTCTAAAGGGAGCATCAGTGTTTCCTAGGCTAAAGGAGGCTCTAAAGGAAGCATCAGTGTTTCCTAGGCTGAAGGAGGCTTTAAAGGAAGCATCAGTGTTTGGTAGGCTAAAGGAAGCATCAGTGTTTCCTAGGCTAAAGGAAGCATCAGTGTTTCCTAGGCTAAAGGAGGCTCTAAAGGAAGCATCAGTGTTTCCTAGGCTAAAGGAGGCTCTAAAGGAAGCATCAGTGTTTCCTAGGCTAAAGGAGGCTCTAAAGGAAGCATCAGTGTTTCCTCGGCTAATGGGAGCATCAGTGTTTCCTAGGCTAAAGGAAGCATCAGTGTTTCCTAGGCTAAAGGAGGCTCTAAAGGAAGCATCAGTGTTTCCTAGGCTAAAGGAGGTTCTAAAGGAAGCATCAGTGTTTCCTAGGCTAAAGGAGGCTCTAAAGGAAGCATCAGTGTTTCCTAGCCTAAAGGAAGCATCAGTCTTTCCTCGGATAAAGGACGCTCTAAAGGAAGCATCAGTGTTTCCTCTGCTAAAGGAAGCATCAGTGTTTCCTAGGCTAAAGGAGGCTCTAAAGGAAGAATCAGCGTTTCCTAGGCTAAAGGAGGCTCTAAAGGAAGCATCAGTGTTTTCTAGGCTAAAGGAGGCTCTAAAGGAAGCATCAGTGTTTCCTAGGCTAAAGGAGGTTCTAAAGGAATTATCAGTGTTTCCTAGGCTAAAGGAGGTTCTAAAGGAAGCATCAGTGTTTCCTAGGCTAAAGGAAGCATCAGTCTTTATTCAGATAAAGGAGGCTCTACAGGAAGCATCAGTGTTTCGTAGACTAAAGGAGGCTCTAAAGGTAGTATCAGTGTTTCGTAGGCTAAAGGAGGTTATAAAGGAAGCATCATTGTTTCCTAGGGTAAAGGAGGCTCTAAAGGAAGCACCAGTGTTTCCTAGGCTAAAGGAGGCTCAATAGGAAGCATCAGTGTTTCCTAGGCTAAATGAGGCTCTAAAGGAAGCATCAGTGTTTCCTAGGCTAAAGGAGGCTCTAAAGTAAGCATCATTGTTTCCTAGGCTAAAGTAGGCTCTAAAGGAAGCATCAGTGTTTCCTAGGCTAAAGGAGGCTCTAAAGGAAGCATCAGTGTTTCCTCGGCTAATGGAAGCATCAGTGTTTCCTAGGCTAAAGGAAGCATCAGTGTTTCCTAGGCTAAAGGAGGCTCTAAAGGAAGCATCAGTGTTTCCTAGGCTAAAGGAGGCTCTAAAGGGAGCATCAGTGTTTCCTAGGCTAAAGGAGGCTCTAAAGGAAGCATCAGTGTTTCCTAGGCTGAAGGAGGCTTTAAAGGAAGCATCAGTGTTTGGTAGGCTAAAGGAAGCATCAGTGTTTCCTAGGCTAAAGGAAGCATCAGTGTTTCCTAGGCTAAAGGAGGCTCTAAAGGAAGCATCAGTGTTTCCTAGGCTAAAGGAGGCTCTAAAGGAAGCATCAGTGTTTCCTAGGCTAAAGGAGGCTCTAAAGGAAGCATCAGTGTTTCCTCGGCTAATGGGAGCATCAGTGTTTCCTAGGCTAAAGGAAGCATCAGTGTTTCCTAGGCTAAAGGAGGCTCTAAAGGAAGCATCAGTGTTTCCTAGGCTAAAGGAGGTTCTAAAGGAAGCATCAGTGTTTCCTAGGCTAAAGGAGGCTCTAAAGGAAGCATCAGTGTTTCCTAGCCTAAAGGAAGCATCAGTCTTTCCTCGGATAAAGGACGCTCTAAAGGAAGCATCAGTGTTTCCTCTGCTAAAGGAAGCATCAGTGTTTCCTAGGCTAAAGGAGGCTCTAAAGGAAGAATCAGCGTTTCCTAGGCTAAAGGAGGCTCTAAAGGAAGCATCAGTGTTTTCTAGGCTAAAGGAGGCTCTAAAGGAAGCATCAGTGTTTCCTAGGCTAAAGGAGGTTCTAAAGGAATTATCAGTGTTTCCTAGGCTAAAGGAGGTTCTAAAGGAAGCATCAGTGTTTCCTAGGCTAAAGGAAGCATCAGTCTTTATTCAGATAAAGGAGGCTCTACAGGAAGCATCAGTGTTTCGTAGACTAAAGGAGGCTCTAAAGGTAGTATCAGTGTTTCGTAGGCTAAAGGAGGTTATAAAGGAAGCATCATTGTTTCCTAGGGTAAAGGAGGCTCTAAAGGAAGCACCAGTGTTTCCTAGGCTAAAGGAGGCTCAATAGGAAGCATCAGTGTTTCCTAGGCTAAATGAGGCTCTAAAGGAAGCATCAGTGTTTCCTAGGCTATAGGAAGCATCAGTGTTTCCTAGGCTAAAGGAGGCTCTAAAGGAAGCATCAGTGTTTCCTCTGCTAAAGGAGGCTCTAAAGGAAGCATCAGTGTTTCCTAGGCTAAAGGAGGCTCTAAAGGTAGCATCATTGTTTCCTAGGCTAAAGGAGGCTCTAAGGGAAGCATCAGTGTTTCCTAGGCTAAATGAGGGTCTAAAGGAAGCATCAGTGTTTCCTAGGCTAAAGGAGGCTCTAAAGGAAGCATCAGTGTTTCCTAGGCTAAAGGAGCTTCTAATGGAAGCATCAGTGTTTCCTAGGCTAAACGAGGCTCTAAAGGAAGCATCAGTGTTTCCTAGGCTAAAGGAGGCTCTAAAGGAAGCATCAATTTTTCCTATGCTAAAGGAGGCTCTAAAGGAAGCATCAGTGTTTCCAAGGCTAAAGGAAGCATCAGTGTTTCCTAGGCTAAAGGGGGCTCTAAAGGAAGCATCAGTGTTTCCTCGGCTAAAGGAAGCATCAGTGTTTCCTAGGCTAAAGGAAGCATCAGTGTTTCCTAGGCTAAAGGAGGCTCTAAAGGAAGCATCAGTGTTTCCTAGGCTAAAGGAAGCATCAGTGTTTCCTAGGCTAAAGGAGGCTCTAAAGGAAGCATCAGGGTTCCCTAGGCTAAAGGAGGCTCTAAAGGAAGCATCAGTGTTTCCTCGGCTAAAGGAGCTTCTAATGGAAGCATCAGTGTTTCCTAGGCTAAAGGAAGCATCGGTGTTTCCTAGGCTAAAGGAGGCTCTAAAGGAAGTGTCAGTGTTTTCTAGGCTAAAGGAGGCTCTAAAGGAAGTATCAGTGTTTTCTAGGCTAAAGGAGGCTCTAAAGGAAGTATCAATGTTTCCTAGGCTAAAGGAGGCTCAAAAGGAAGCATCAGTGTTTCATAGGCTAAAGGAGGCTCTAAAGGAAGCATCAGTGTTTCCTAGGCTAAAGGAGGTTCTAAAGGAATTATCAGTGTTTCCTAGGCTAAAGGAGGTTCTAAAGGAAGCATCAGTGTTTCCTAGGCTAAAGGAAGCATCAGTCTTTCCTCAGATAAAGGAGGCTCTACAGGAAGCATCAGTGTTTCGTAGACTAAAGGAGGCTCTAAAGGTAGTATCAGTGTTTCGTAGGCTAAAGGAGGTTATAAAGGAAGCATCATTGTTTCCTAGGGTAAAGGAGGCTCTAAAGGAAGCACCAGTGTTTCCTAGGCTAAAGGAGGCTCAATAGGAAGCATCAGTGTTTCCTAGGCTAAATGAGGCTCTAAAGGAAGCATCAGTGTTTCCTAGGCTAAAGGAAGCATCAGTGTTTCCTAGGCTAAAGGAGGCTCTAAAGGAAGCATCAGTGTTTCCTCTGCTAAAGGAGGCTCTAAAGGAAGCATCAGTGTTTCCTAGGCTAAAGGAGGCTCTAAAGGTAGCATCATTGTTTCCTAGGCTAAAGGAGGCTCTAAGGGAAGCATCAGTGTTTCCTAGGCTAAATGAGGGTCTAAAGGAAGCATCAGTGTTTCCTAGGCTAAAGGAGGCTCTAAAGGAAGCATCAGTGTTTCCTAGGCTAAAGGAGCTTCTAATGGAAGCATCAGTGTTTCCTTGGCTAAACGAGGCTCTAAAGGAAGCATCAGTGTTTCCTAGGCTAAAGGAGGATCTAAAGGAGGCATCAGTGTTTCCTAGGCTAAAGGAGGCTCTAAAGGAAGCATCAATTTTTCCTATGCTAAAGGAGGCTCTAAAGGAAGCATCAGTGTTTCCAAGGCTAAAGGAAGCATCAGTGTTTCCTAGGCTAAAGGGGGCTCTAAAGGAAGCATCAGTGTTTCCTCGGCTAAAGGAAGCATCAGTGTTTCCTAGGCTAAAGGAAGCATCAGTGTTTCCTAGGCTAAAGGAGGCTCTAAAGGAAGCATCAGTGTTTCCTAGGCTAAAGGAAGCATCAGTGTTTCCTAGGCTAAAGGAGGCTCTAAAGGAAGCATCAGGGTTCCCTAGGCTAAAGGAGGCTCTAAAGGAAGCATCAGTGTTTCCTCGGCTAAAGGAGGCTCTAAAGGAAGCATCAGTGTTTCCTAGGCTAAAGGAGCTTCTAATGGAAGCATCAGTGTTTCCTAGGCTAAAGGAAGCATCGGTGTTTCCTAGGCTAAAGGAGGCTCTAAAGGAAGTGTCAGTGTTTTCTAGGCTAAAGGAGGCTCTAAAGGAAGTATCAGTGTTTTCTAGGCTAAAGGAGGCTCTAAAGGTAGCATCATTGTTTCCTAGGCTAAAGGAGGCTCTAAGGGAAGCATCAGTGTTTCCTAGGCTAAATGAGGGTCTAAAGGAAGCATCAGTGTTTCCTAGGCTAAAGGAGGCTCTAAAGGAAGCATCAGTGTTTCCTAGGCTAAAGGAGCTTCTAATGGAAGCATCAGTGTTTCCTTGGCTAAACGAGGCTCTAAAGGAAGCATCAGTGTTTCCTAGGCTAAAGGAGGATCTAAAGGAGGCATCAGTGTTTCCTAGGCTAAAGGAGGCTCTAAAGGAAGCATCAATTTTTCCTATGCTAAAGGAGGCTCTAAAGGAAGCATCAGTGTTTCCAAGGCTAAAGGAAGCATCAGTGTTTCCTAGGCTAAAGGGGGCTCTAAAGGAAGCATCAGTGTTTCCTCGGCTAAAGGAAGCATCAGTGTTTCCTAGGCTAAAGGAAGCATCAGTGTTTCCTAGGCTAAAGGAGGCTCTAAAGGAAGCATCAGTGTTTCCTAGGCTAAAGGAAGCATCAGTGTTTCCTAGGCTAAAGGAGGCTCTAAAGGAAGCATCAGTGTTTCCTCGGCTAAAGGAGGCTCTAAAGGAAGCATCAGTGTTTCCTAGGCTAAAGGAGCTTCTAATGGAAGCATCAGTGTTTCCTAGGCTAAAGGAAGCATCGGTGTTTCCTAGGCTAAAGGAGGCTCTAAAGGAAGTGTCAGTGTTTTCTAGGCTAAAGGAGGCTCTAAAGGAAGTATCAGTGTTTTCTAGGCTAAAGGAGGCTCTAAAGGAAGTATCAATGTTTCCTAGGCTAAAGGAGGCTCAAAAGGAAGCATCAGTGTTTCCAAGGTTAAAGGAAGCATCAGTGTTTCCTAGGCTAAATGAGGGTCTAAAGGAAGCATCAGTGTTTCCTAGGCTAAAGGAGGCTCTAAAGGAAGCATCAGTGTTTCCTAGGCTAAAGGAGCTTCTAATGGAAGCATCAGTGTTTCCTCGGCTAATGGGAGCATCAGTGTTTCCTAGGCTAAAGGAAGCATCAGTGTTTCCTAGGCTAAAGGAGGCTCTAAAGGAAGCATCATTGTTTCCTAGGCTAAAGGAGGCTCAAAAGGAAGCATCAGTGTTTCCTAGGCTAAAGGAGGCTCTAAAGGAAGCATCAGTGTTTCCTAGGCTAAAGGAGGCTCTAAAGGAAGCATCAGTGTTTCCTAGGCTAAAGGAGGTTCTAAAAGAAGAATCAGTGTTTCCTAGGCTAAAGGAGGTTCTAAAGGAAGCATCAGTG
This sequence comes from Blennius ocellaris, assembly GCF_963422515.1. Taxonomy (NCBI): domain Eukaryota; kingdom Metazoa; phylum Chordata; class Actinopteri; order Blenniiformes; family Blenniidae; genus Blennius; species Blennius ocellaris. The sequence goes on from NW_027662182.1 coordinate 568,015, forward strand.
TTTCCTAGGCTAAAGGAGGCTCTAAAGGAAGCATCAGTGTTTCCTAGCCTAAAGGAAGCATCAGTCTTTCCTCGGATAAAGGACGCTCTAAAGGAAGCATCAGTGTTTCCTCTGCTAAAGGAAGCATCAGTGTTTCCTAGGCTAAAGGAGGCTCTAAAGGAAGAATCAGCGTTTCCTAGGCTAAAGGAGGCTCTAAAGGAAGCATCAGTGTTTTCTAGGCTAAAGGAGGATCTAAAGGAAGCATCAGTGTTTCCTAGGCTAAAGGAGGTTCTAAAGGAATTATCAGTGTTTCCTAGGCTAAAGGAGGTTCTAAAGGAAGCATCAGTGTTTCCTAGGCTAAAGGAAGCATCAGTCTTTCCTCAGATAAAGGAGGCTCTACAGGAAGCATCAGTGTTTCGTAGACTAAAGGAGGCTCTAAAGGTAGTATCAGTGTTTCGTAGGCTAAAGGAGGTTATAAAGGAAGCATCATTGTTTCCTAGGGTAAAGGAGGCTCTAAAGGAAGCACCAGTGTTTCCTAGGCTAAAGGAGGCTCGATAGGAAGCATCAGTGTTTCCTAGGCTAAATGAGGCTCTAAAGGAAGCATCAGTGTTTCCTAGGCTAAAGGAGGCTCTAAAGTAAGCATCATTGTTTCCTAGGCTAAAGTAGGCTCTAAAGGAAGCATCAGTGTTTCCTAGGCTAAAGGAAGCATCAGTGTTTCCTAGGCTAAAGGAGGCTCTAAAGGAAGCATCAGTGTTTCCTCTGCTAAAGGAGGCTCTAAAGGAAGCATCAGTGTTTCCTAGGCTAAAGGAGGCTCTAAAGGTAGCATCATTGTTTCCTAGGCTAAAGGAGGCTCTAAGGGAAGCATCAGTGTTTCCTAGACTAAATGAGGGTCTAAAGGAAGCATCAGTGTTTCCTAGGCTAAAGGAGGCTCTAAAGGAAGCATCAGTGTTTCCTAGGCTAAAGGAACTTCTAATGGAAGCATCAGTGTTTCCTAGGCTAAACGAGGCTCTAAAGGAAGCATCAGTGTTTCCTAGGCTAAAGGAGGCTCTAAAGTAAGTATCAGTGTTTTCTAGGCTAAAGGAGGCTCTAAAGGAAGCATCAATTTTTCCTATGCTAAAGTTGGCTCTAAAGGAAGCATCAGTGTTTCCAAGGCTAAAGGAAGCATCAGTGTTTCCTAGGCTAAAGGGGGCTCTAAAGGAAGCATCAGTGTTTCCTCGGCTAAAGGAAGCATCAGTGTTTCCTAGGCTAAAGGAAGCATCAGTCTTTCCTCGGATAAAGGACGCTCTAAAGGAAGCATCAGTGTTTCCTCTGCTAAAGGAAGCATCAGTGTTTCCTAGGCTAAAGGAGGCTCTAAAGGAAGCATCAGTGTTTCCTAGGCTAAAGGAGGCTCTAAAGGAAGCATCAATTTTTCCTATGCTAAAGGAGGCTCTAAAGGAAGCATCAGTGTTTCCAAGGCTATAGGAAGCATCAGTGTTTCCTAGGCTAAAGGGGGCTCTAAAGGAAGCATCAGTGTTTCCTCGGCTAAAGGAAGCATCAGTGTTTCCTAGGCTAAAGGAAGCATCAGTGTTTCCTAGGCTAAAGGAGGCTCTAAAGGAAGCATCAGTGTTTCCTAGGCTAAAGGAGGCTCTAAAGGAAGCATCAGTGTTTCCTAGGCTAAAAGAGGCTCTAAAGGAAGCATCAGTGTTTCCTAGGCTAAAGGAGGCTCTAAAGGAAGCATCAGTGTTTCCTAGGCTAAAGGAGCTTCTAATGGAAGCATCAGTGTTTCCTAGGCTAAAGGAAGCATCAGTGTTTCCTAGGCTAAAGGAGGCTCTAAAGGAAGTATCACTGTTTTCTAGGCTAAAGGAGGCTCTAAAGCAAGCATCAGTGTTTCCTAGGCTAAAGGAGGCTCTAAAGGAATAATCAGTGTTTTCTAGGCTAAAGGAGGCTCTAAAGGAAGCATCAGTGTTTCCTAGGCTAAAGGAGGCTCTAAAGGAAGCATCAGTGTTTCCTAGGCTAAAGGAAGCATCAGTGTTTCCAAGGCTAAAGGACAGTCTAAAGGAAGCATCAGTGTTTCCTAGGCTAAAGGAAGCATCAGTGTTTCCTAGGCTAAAGCAGGCTCTAAAGGAAGCATCAGTGTTTCCTAGGCTTAAGGAAGCATCAGTGTTTCCCAGGCTAAAGGAGGATCTAAAGGAAGCATCAGTGTTTCCTTTGCTTAAAGGAAGCATCAGTGTTTCCTAGGCTAAAGGAGGCTCTAAAGGAAGCATCAGTGTTTCCTATGCTATAGGAAGCATCAGTGTTTCCTAGGCTAAAGGAGGCTCTAAAGGAAGCATCAGTGTTTCCTAGGCTATAGGAAGCATCAGTGTTTCCTAGGCTAAAGGAGGCTCTAAAGGAAGCATCAGTGTTTCCTAGGCTATAGGAAGCATCAGTGTTTCCTAGGCTAAAGGCGGCTCTAAAGGAAGCATCAGTGTTTTCTAGGCTAAAGGGGGCTCTAAAGCAAGCATCAGTGTTTTCTAGGCTAAACGAGGCTCTAAAGGAAGCATCAGTGTTTCCTAGGCTAAAGGAGGCTCTAAAGTAAGTATCAGTGTTTTCTAGGCTAAAGGAGGCTCTAAAGGAAGCATCAATTTTTCCTATGCTAAAGTTGGCTCTAAAGGAAGCATCAGTGTTTCCAAGGCTAAAGGAAGCATCAGTGTTTCCTAGGCTAAAGGGGGCTCTAAAGGAAGCATCAGTGTTTCCTCGGCTAAAGGAAGCATCAGTGTTTCCTAGGCTAAAGGAAGCATCAGTCTTTCCTCGGATAAAGGACGCTCTAAAGGAAGCATCAGTGTTTCCTCTGCTAAAGGAAGCATCAGTGTTTCCTAGGCTAAAGGAGGCTCTAAAGGAAGCATCAGTGTTTCCTAGGCTAAAGGAGGCTCTAAAGGAAGCATCAGTGTTTTCTAGGCTAAAGGAGGCTCTAAAGGAAGCATCAGTGTTTCCTAGGCTAAAGGAGGTTCTAAAGGAAGCATCAGTGTTTCCTAGGCTAAAGGAGGTTCTAAAGGAAGCATCAGTGTTTCCTAGGCTAAAGGAAGCATCAGTCTTTCCTCGGATAAAGGAGGCTCTGCAGGAAGCATCAGTGTTTCGTAGACTAAAGAAGGCTCTAAAGGTAGTATCAGTGTTTCGTAGGCTAAAGGAGGTTCTAAAGGAAGCATCAGTGTTTCCTAGGGTAAAGGAGGCTCTAAATGAAGCATCAGTGTTTCCTAGGCTAAAGGAGGCTCTATAGGAAGCATCAGTGTTTCCTAGGCTAAATGAGGCTCTAAAGGAAGCATCAGTGTTTCCTAGACTAAAGGAGGCTCTAAAGTAAGCATCAGTGTTTCCTAGGCTAAAGTAGGCTCTAAAGGAAGCATCAGTGTTTCCTAGGCTAAAGGAAGCATCAGTGTTTCCTAGGCTAAAGGAGGCTCTAAAGGAAGCATCAGTGTTTCCTCTGCTAAAGGAAGCATCAGTGTTTCCTAGGCTAAAGGAAGCATCAGTGTTTCCTAGGCTAAAGGAGGCTCTAAAGGAAGCATCAGTGTTTCCTAGGCTAAAGGAGGCTCTAAAGGAAGCATCAGTGTTTCCTAGGCTAGAGGAGCTTCTAATAGAAGCAACAGTGTTTCCTAGGCTAAACGAGGCTCTAAAGGTAGCATAATTGTTTCCTAGGCTAAAGGAGTCTCCAAGGGAAGCATCAGTGTTTCCTAGGCTAAAGGAAGCATCAGTCTTTCCTCGGATAAAGGAGGCTCTACAGGAAGCATCAGTGTTTCGTAGACTAAAGGAGGTTCTAAAGGAAGCATCAGTGTTTCCTCGGCTAAAGGAAGCATCAGTGTTTCCTAGGTTAAAGGAAGCATCAGTGTTTCCTAGGCTAAAGGAGGCTCTAAAGGAAGCATCAGTGTTTCCTAGGCTAAAGGAAGCATCAGTGTTTCCTAGGCTACAGGGGGCTCTAAAGTAAGCATCAGTGTTTCCTAGTATAAAGGAGGCTCTAAAGGAAGCATCAGTGTTTCCTAGGCTAACGGAGGCTCTAAAGGTAGCATCATTGTTTCCTAGGCTAAAGGAGGCTCTAAGGGAAGCATCAGTGTTTCCTAGGCTAAATGAGGCTCTAAAGGAAGCATCAGTGTTTCCTAGGCTAAAGGAGGTTCTAAAGGTAGCATCAGTGTTTCCTAGGCTAAAGGAGGCTCTAAAGGAATCATCAGTGTTTCCTAGGCTAAATGAGGCTCTAAAGGAAGCATCAGTCTTTCCTAGGCTAAAGGAGGCTTTAAAGGAAGCATCAATGTTTCCTATGCTAAAGGAGGCTCTCAATGAAGCATCGGTGTTTCCAAGGCTAAAGGAAGCATCAGTGTTTCCTAGGCTAAAGGAGGCTCTAAAGGAAGCATCAGTGTTTCCAAGGCTAAAGAAAGCATCAGTGTTTCCTAGGCTAAAGGAGGCTCTAAAGGAAACATCAGTGTTTCCTCGGCTAAAGGAAGCATCAGTGTTTCCTAGGCTAAAGGAAGCATCAGTGTTTCCCAGGCTAAAGGAGGCTCTAAAGGAAGCATCAGTGTTTCCTAGGCTAAAGGAGGCTCTAAAGGAAGCATCAGTGTTTCCTAGGCTAAAAGAGGCTCTAAAGGAAGCATCAGTGTTTCCTAGGCTAAATGAGGCTCTAAAGGAAGCATCAGTGTTTCCTAGGCTAAAGGAGCTTCTAATGGAAGCATCAGTGTTTCCTAGGCTAAAGGAAGCATCAGTGTTTCCTAGGCTAAAGGAGGCTCTAAAGGAAGTATCAGTGTTTTCTAGGCTAAAGGAGGCTCTAAAGCAAGCATCAGTGTTTCCTCTGCTAAAGGAAGCATCAGTGTTTCCTAGGCTAAAGGAGGCTCTAAAGGAAGCATCAGTGTTTCCTAGGCTAAAGGAAGCATCAGTGTTTCCTAGGCTAAAGGAGGCTCTAAAGGAAGCATCAGTGTTTGGTAGGCTAAAGGAGGCTCTAAAGGAAGCATAAGTGTTTCCTAGGCTAAAGGAGGCTCTAAAGGAATAATCAGTGTTTTCTAGGCTAAAGGAGGCTCTAAAGGAAGCATCAGTGTTTCCTAGGCTAAAGGAGGCTCTAAAGGAAGCATCAGTGTTTCCTAGGCTAAAGGAGGCTCTAAAGGAAGCATCAGTGTTTCCTAGGCTAAAGGAAGCATCAGTGTTTCCAAGGCTAAAGGACAGTCTAAAGGAAGCATCAGTGTTTCCTAGGCTAAAGGAAGCATCAGTGTTTCCTAGGCTAAAGCAGGCTCTAAAGGAAGCATCAGTGTTTTCTAGGCTTAAGGAAGCATCAGTGTTTCCCAGGCTAAAGGAGGCTCTAAAGGAAGCATCAGTGTTTCCTATGCTATAAGAAGCATCAGTGTTTCCTAGGCTAAAGGAGGCTCTAAAGGAAGCATCAGTGTTTCCTAGGCTATAGGAAGCATCAGTGTTTCCTAGGCTAAAGGAGGCTCTAAAGGAAGCATCAGTGTTTCCTAGGCTATAGGAAGCATCAGTGTTTCCTAGGCTAAAGGCGGCTCTAAAGGAAGCATCAGTGTTTCCTAGGCTAAACGAGGCTCTAAAGGAAGCATCAGTGTTTCCTAGGCTAAAGGAGGCTCTAAAGTAAGTATCAGTGTTTTCTAGGCTAAAGGGGGCTCTAAAGCAAGCATCAGTGTTTTCTAGGCTAAACGAGGCTCTAAAGGAAGCATCAGTGTTTCCTAGGCTAAAGGAGGCTCTAAAGTAAGTATCAGTGTTTTCTAGGCTAAAGGAGGCTCTAAAGGAAGCATCAATTTTTCCTATGCTAAAGTTGGCTCTAAAGGAAGCATCAGTGTTTCCAAGGCTAAAGGAAGCATCAGTGTTTCCTAGGCTAAAGGGGGCTCTAAAGGAAGCATCAGTGTTTCCTCGGCTAAAGGAAGCATCAGTGTTTCCTAGGCTAAAGGAAGCATCAGTCTTTCCTCGGATAAAGGACGCTCTAAAGGAAGCATCAGTGTTTCCTCTGCTAAAGGAAGCATCAGTGTTTCCTAGGCTAAAGGAGGCTCTAAAGGAAGCATCAGTGTTTCCTAGGCTAAAGGAGGCTCTAAAGGAAGCATCAGTGTTTTCTAGGCTAAAGGAGGCTCTAAAGGAAGCATCAGTGTTTCCTAGGCTAAAGGAGGTTCTAAAGGAAGCATCAGTGTTTCCTAGGCTAAAGGAGGTTCTAAAGGAAGCATCAGTGTTTCCTAGGCTAAAGGAAGCATCAGTCTTTCCTCGGATAAAGGAGGCTCTACAGGAAGCATCAGTGTTTCGTAGACTAAAGAAGGCTCTAAAGGTAGTATCAGTGTTTCGTAGGCTAAAGGAGGTTCTAAAGGAAGCATCAGTGTTTCCTAGGGTAAAGGAGGCTCTAAATGAAGCATCAGTGTTTCCTAGGCTAAAGGAGGCTCTATAGGAAGCATCAGTGTTTCCTAGGCTAAATGAGGCTCTAAAGGAAGCATCAGTGTTTCCTAGACTAAAGGAGGCTCTAAAGTAAGCATCAGTGTTTCCTAGGCTAAAGTAGGCTATAAAGGAAGCATCAGTGTTTCCTAGGCTAAAGGAAGCATCAGTGTTTCCTAGGCTAAAGGAGGCTCTAAAGGAAGCATCAGTGTTTCCTCTGCTAAAGGAAGCATCAGTGTTTCCTAGGCTAAAGGAAGCATCAGTGTTTCCTAGGCTAAAGGAGGCTCTAAAGGAAGCATCAGTGTTTCCTAGGCTAAAGGAGGCTCTAAAGGAAGCATCAGTGTTTCCTAGGCTAGAGGAGCTTCTAATAGAAGCAACAATGTTTCCTAGGCTAAAGGAGGCTCAAAAGGAAGCATCAGTGTTTCCAAGGTTAAAGGAAGCATCAGTGTTTCCTAGGCTAAATGAGGGTCTAAAGGAAGCATCAGTGTTTCCTAGGCTAAAGGAGGCTCTAAAGGAAGCATCAGTGTTTCCTAGGCTAAAGGAGCTTCTAATGGAAGCATCAGTGTTTCCTCGGCTAATGGGAGCATCAGTGTTTCCTAGGCTAAAGGAAGCATCAGTGTTTCCTAGGCTAAAGGAGGCTCTAAAGGAAGCATCATTGTTTCCTAGGCTAAAGGAGGCTCAAAAGGAAGCATCAGTGTTTCCTAGGCTAAAGGAGGCTCTAAAGGAAGCATCAGTGTTTCCTAGGCTAAAGGAGGCTCTAAAGGAAGCATCAGTGTTTCCTAGGCTAAAGGAGGTTCTAAAAGAAGAATCAGTGTTTCCTAGGCTAAAGGAGGTTCTAAAGGAAGCATCAGTGTTTCCTAGGCTAAAGGAGGCTCTAAAGGAAGCATCAGTGTTTCCTAGGCTAAAGGAGGCTCTAAAGGAAGCATCAGTGTTTCCTAGGCTAAAGGAGGCTCTAAAGGAAGCATCAGTGTTTCCTAGGCTAAAGGAGTCTCCAAGGGAAGCATCAGTGTTTCCTAGGCTAAAGGAAGCATCAGTCTTTCCTCGGATAAAGGAGGCTCTACAGGAAGCATCAGTGTTTCGTAGACTAAAGGAGGCTCTAAAGGTAGCATCAGTGTTTCCTAGGCTAAAGGAGGCTCTAAAGGTAGCATCAGTGTTTCGTAGGCTAAAGGAGGTTCTAAAGGAAGCATCAGTGTTTCCTAGGGTAAAGGAGGCTCTAAAGGAAGCATCAGTGTTTCCTAGGCTAAAGGAGGCTCTAAAGGAAGCATCAGTGTTTCCTAGGCTAAATGAGGCTCTAAAGGAAGTATCAGTGTTTCCTAGGCTAAAGGAGGCTCTAAAGTAAGTATCAGTGTTTCCTAGGCTAAAGGAGGCTCTAAAGGAAGCATCAGTGTTTCCTAGGCTAATGGAAGCATCAGTGTTTCCTAGGCTAAAGGAGGCTCTAAAGGAAGCATCAGTGTTTCCTCTGCTAAAGGAAGCATCAGTGTTTCCTAGGCTAAAGGAAGCATCAGTGTTTCCTAGGCTAAAGTAGGCTCTAAAGGAAGCATCAGTGTTTCCTAGGCTAAAGGGGGCTCTAAAGGAAGCATCAGTGTTTCCTCGGCTAAAGGAAGCATCAGTGTTTCCTAGGCTAAAGGAAGCATCAGTCTTTCCTCGGATAAAGGACGCTCTAAAGGAAGCATCAGTGTTTACTAGGCTAAAGGAGGCTCTAAAGGAAGCATCAGTGTTTTCTAGGCTAAAGGAGGCTCTAAAGGAAGCATCAGTGTTTCCTAGGCTAAAGGAGGTTCTAAAGGAAGCATCAGTGTTTCCTAGGCTAAAGGAGGTTCTAAAGGAAGCATCAGTGTTTCCTAGGCTAAAGGAAGCATCAGTCTTTCCTCGGATAAAGGAGGCTCTACAGGAAGCATCAGTGTTTCGTAGACTAAAGGAGGCTCTAAAGGTAGTATCAGTGTTTCGTAGGCTAAAGGAGGTTCTAAAGGAAGCATCAGTGTTTCCTAGGGTAAAGGAGGCTCTAAAGGAAGCATCAGTGTTTCCTAGGCTAAAGGAGGCTCTATAGGAAGCATCAGTGTTTCCTAGGCTAAATGAGGCTCTAAAGGAAGCATCAGTGTTTCCTAGACTAAAGGAGGCTCTAAAGCAAGCATCAGTGTTTCCTAGGCTAAAGTAGGCTCTAAAGGAAGCATCAGTGTTTCCTAGGCTAAAGGAAGCATCAGTGTTTCCTAGGCTAAAGGAGGCTCTAAAGGAAGCATCAGTGTTTCCTCTGCTAAAGGAAGCATCAGTGTTTCCTAGGCTAAAGGAAGCATCAGTGTTTCCTAGGCTAAAGGAGGCTCTAAAGGAAGCATCAGTGTTTCCTAGGCTAAAGGAGGCTCTAAAGGAAGCATCAGTGTTTCCTAGGCTAGAGGAGCTTCTAATAGAAGCAACAGTGTTACCTAGGCTAAACGAGGCTCTAAAGGTAGCATCATTGTTTCCTAGGCTAAAGGAGTCTCCAAGGGAAGCATCAGTGTTTCCTAGGCTAAAGGAAGCATAAGTCTTTCCTCGGATAAAGGAGGCTCTACAGGAAGCATCAGTGTTTCGTAGACTAAAGGAGGCTCTAAAGGTAGCATCAGTGTTTCGTAGGCTAAAGGAGGTTCTAAAGGAAGCATCAGTGTTTCCTAGGGTAAAGGAGGCTCTAAAGGAAGCATCAGTGTTTCCTAGGCTAAAGGAGGCTCTAAAGGAAGCATCAGTGTTTCCTAGGCTAAATGAGGCTCTAAAGGAAGTATCAGTGTTTCCTAGGCTAAAGGAGGCTCTAAAGTAAGCATCAGTGTTTCCTAGGCTAAAGGAGGCTCTAAAGGAAGCATCAGTGTTTCCTAGGCTAATGGAAGCATCAGTGTTTCCTAGGCTAAAGGAGGCTCTAAAGGAAGCATCAGTGTTTCCTCTGCTAAAGGAAGCATCAGTGTTTCCTAGGCTAAAGGAAGCATCAGTGTTTCCTAGGCTAAAGTAGGCTCTAAACGAAGCATCAGTGTTTCCTAGGCTAAAGGAGCTTCTAATGGAAGCATCAGTGTTTCCTAGGCTAAACGAGGCTCTAAAGGAAGCATCAGTGTTTCCTAGGCTAAAGGAGGCTCTAAAGGAAGCATCAGTGTTTTCTAGGCTAAAGGAGGCTCTAAAGCAAGCATCAGTGTTTCCTAGGCTAAAGGAGGCTCTAAAGGAAGCATCAGTGTTTCCTAGGCTAAAGGAGGCTCTAAAGGAAGCATCAATGTTTCATATGCTAAAGGAGGCTCTAAAGGAAGCATCAATGTTTCATATGCTAAAGGAGGCTCTAAAGGAAGCATCAGTGTTTCCAAGGCTAAAGGAAGCATCAGTGTTTCCTAGGCTAAAGGGGGCTCTAAAGGAAGCATCAGTGTTTCCTCGGCTAAAGGAAGCATCAGTGTTTCCTAGGTTAAAGGAAGCATCAGTGTTTCCTAGGCTAAAGGAGGCTCTAAAGGAAGCATCAGTGTTTCCTAGGCTAAAGGAAGCATCAGTGTTTCCTAGGCTACAGGGGGCTCTAAAGTAAGCATCAGTGTTTCCTAGTATAAAGGAGGCTCTAAAGGAAGCATCAGTGTTTCCTAGGCTAACGGAGGCTTTAAAGGTAGCATCAGTGTTTTGTAGGCTAAAGGAGGTTCTAAAGGAAGCATCAGTGTTTCCTAGGCTAAAGGAGGTTCTAAAGGAAGCATCAGTGTTTCCTAGGCTAAAGGAAGCATCAGTCTTTCCTCGGATAAAGGAGGCTCTACAGGAAGCATCAGTGTTTCGTAGACTAAAGAAGGCTCTAAAGGTAGTATCAGTGTTTCGTAGGCTAAAGGAGGTTCTAAAGGAAGCATCAGTGTTTCCTAGGGTAAAGGAGGCTCTAAATGAAGCATCAGTGTTTCCTAGGCTAAAGGAGGCTCTAAAGTAAGCATCAGTGTTTCCTAGGCTAATGGAAGCATCAGTGTTTCCTAGGCTAAAGGAGGCTCTAAAGGAAGCATCAGTGTTTCCTCTGCTAAAGGAAGCATCAGTGTTTCCTAGGCTAAAGGAAGCATCAGTGTTTCCTAGGCTAAAGTAGGCTCTAAAGGAAGCATCAGTGTTTCCTAGGCTAAAGGAGCTTCTAATGGAAGCATCAGTGTTTCCTAGGCTAAACGAGGCTCTAAAGGAAGCATCAGTGTTTCCTAGGCTAATGGAAGCATCAGTGTTTCCTAGGCTAAAGTAGGCTCTAAAGGAAGCATCAGTGTTTCCTAGGCTAAAGGAGCTTCTAATGGAAGCATCAGTGTTTCCTAGGCTAAACGAGGCTCTAAAGGAAGCATCAGTGTTTCCTAGGCTAAAGGAGGCTCTAAAGGAAGCATCAGTGTTTTCTAGGCTAAAGGAGGCTCTAAAGCAAGCATCAGTGTTTCCTAGGCTAAAGGAGGCTCTAAAGGAAGCATCAGTGTTTCCTAGGCTAAAGGAGGCTCTAAAGGAAGCATCAATGTTTCATATGCTAAAGGAGGCTCTAAAGGAAGCATCAATGTTTCATATGCTAAAGGAGGCTCTAAAGGAAGCATCAGTGTTTCCAAGGCTAAAGGAAGCATCAGTGTTTCCACGGCTAAAGGAAGCATCAGTGTTTCCTAGGTTAAAGGAAGCATCAGTGTTTCCTAGGCTAAAGGAGGCTCTAAAGGAAGCATCAGTGTTTCCTAGGCTAAAGGAAGCATCAGTGTTTCCTAGGCTACAGGGGGCTCTAAAGTAAGCATCAGTGTTTCCTAGTATAAAGGAGGCTCTAAAGGAAGCATCAGTGTTTCCTAGGCTAACGGAGGCTCTAAAGGTAGCATCAGTGTTTTGTAGGCTAAAGGAGGTTCTAAAGGAAGCATCAGTGTTTCCTAGGCTAAAGGAGGTTCTAAAGGAAGCATCAGTGTTTCCTAGGCTAAAGGAAGCATCAGTCTTTCCTCGGATAAAGGAGGCTCTACAGGAAGCATCAGTGTTTCGTAGACTAAAGAAGGCTCTAAAGGTAGTATCAGTGTTTCGTAGGCTAAAGGAGGTTCTAAAGGAAGCATCAGTGTTTCCTAGGGTAAAGGAGGCTCTAAATGAAGCATCAGTGTTTCCTAGGCTAAAGGAGGCTCTATAGGAAGCATCAGTGTTTCCTAGGCTAAATGAGGCTCTAAAGGAAGCATCAGTGTTTCCTAGACTAAAGGAGGCTCTAAAGTAAGCATCAGTGTTTCCTAGGCTAAAGTAGGCTCTAAAGGAAGCATCAGTGTTTCCTAGGCTAAAGGAAGCATCAGTGTTTCCTAGGCTAAAGGAGGCTCTAAAGGAAGCATCAGTGTTTCCTCTGCTAAAGGAAGCATCAGTGTTTCCTAGGCTAAAGGAAGCATCAGTGTTTCCTAGGCTAAAGGAGGCTCTAAAGGAAGCATCAGTGTTTCCTAGGCTAAAGGAGGCTCTAAAGGAAGCATCAGTGTTTCCTAGGCTAGAGGAGCTTCTAATAGAAGCAACAGTGTTTCCTAGGCTAAACGAGGCTCTAAAGGTAGCATAATTGTTTCCTAGGCTAAAGGAGTCTCCAAGGGAAGCATCAGTGTTTCCTAGGCTAAAGGAAGCATCAGTCTTTCCTCGGATAAAGGAGGCTCTACAGGAAGCATCAGTGTTTCGTAGACTAAAGGAGGCTCTAAAGGAAGCATCAGTGTTTCCTCGGCTAAAGGAAGCATCAGTGTTTCCTAGGTTAAAGGAAGCATCAGTGTTTCCTAGGATAAAGGAGGCTCTAAAGGAAGCATCAGTGTTTCCTAGGCTAAAGGAAGCATCAGTGTTTCCTAGGCTACAGGGGGCTCTAAAGTAAGCATCAGTGTTTCCTAGTATAAAGGAGGCTCTAAAGGAAGCATCAGTGTTTCCTAGGCTAACGGAGGCTCTAAAGGTAGCATCATTGTTTCCTAGGCTAAAGGAGGCTCTAAGGGAAGCATCAGTGTTTCCTAGGCTAAATGAGGCTCTAAAGGAAGCATCAGTGTTTCCTAGGCTAAAGGAGGTTCTAAAGGTAGCATCAGTGTTTCCTAGGCTAAAGGAGGCTCTAAGGGAATCATCAGTGTTTCCTAGGCTAAATGAGGCTCTAAAGGAAGCATCAGTCTTTCCTAGGCTAAAGGAGGCTTTAAAGGAAGCATCAATTTTTCCTATGCTAAAGGAGGCTCTCAATGAAGCATCGGTGTTTCCAAGGCTAAAGGAAGCATCAGTGTTTCCTAGGCTAAAGGAGGCTCTAAAGGAAGCATCAGTGTTTCCAAGGCTAAAGAAAGCATCAGTGTTTCCTCGGCTAAAGGAAGCATCAGTGTTTCCTAGGCTAAAGGAAGCATCAGTGTTTCCCAGGCTAAAGGAGGCTCTAAAGTAAGCATCAGTGTTTCCTAGGCTAAAGGAGGCTCTAAAGGAAGCATCAGTGTTTTCTAGGCTAAAGGAGGCTCTAAAGCAAGCATCAGTGTTTCCTCTGCTAAAGGAAGCATCAGTGTTTCCTAGGCTAAAGGAGGCTCTAAAGGAAGCATCAGTGTTTCCTAGGCTAAAGGAAGCATCAGTGTTTCCTAGGCTAAAGGAGGCTCTAAAGGAAGCATCAGTGTTTGGTAGGCTAAAGGAGGCTCTAAAGGAAGCATAAGTGTTTCCTAGGCTAAAGGAGGCTCTAAAGGAATAATCAGTGTTTCCTAGGCTAAAGGAGCTTCTAATGGAAGCATCAGTGTTTCCTAGGCTAAAGGAAGCATCAGTGTTTCCTAGGCTAAAGGAGGCTCTAAAGGAAGTATCAGTGTTTTCTAGGCTAAAGGAGGCTCTAAAGCAAGCATCAGTGTTTCCTCTGCTAAAGGAAGCATCAGTGTTTCCTAGGCTAAATGAGGCTCTAAAGGAAGCATCAGTGTTTCCTAGGCTAAAGGAAGCATCAGTGTTTCCTAGGCTAAAGGAGGCTCTAAAGGAAGCATCAGTGTTTCCTAGGCTAAAGGAAGCATCAGTGTTTGGTAGGCTAAAGGAGGCTCTAAAGGAAGCATAAGTGTTTCCTAGGCTAAAGGAGGCTCTAAAGGAATAATCAGTGTTTTCTAGGCTAAAGGAGGCTCTAAAGGAAGCATCAGTGTTTCCTAGGCTAAAGGAGGCTCTAAAGGAAGCATCAGTGTTTCCTAGGCTAAAGGAGGCTCTAAAGGAAGCATCAGTGTTTCCTAGGCTAAAGGAAGCATCAGTGTTTCCAAGGCTAAAGGACAGTCTAAAGGAAGCATCAGTGTTTCCTAGGCTAAAGGAAGCATCAGTGTTTCCTAGGCTAAAGCAGGCTCTAAAGGAAGCATCAGTGTTTCCTAGGCTTAAGGAAGCATCAGTGTTTCCCAGGCTAAAGGAGGATCTAAAGGAAGCATCAGTGTTTCCTTTGCTTAAAGGAAGCATCAGTGTTTCCTAGGCTAAAGGAGGCTCTAAAGGAAGCATCAGTGTTTCCTATGCTATAGGAAGCATCAGTGTTTCCTAGGCTAAAGGAGGCTCTAAAGGAAGCATCAGTGTTTCCTAGGCTATAGGAAGCATCAGTGTTTCCTAGGCTAAAGGAGGCTCTAAAGGAAGCATCAGTGTTTCCTAGGCTATAGGAAGCATCAGTGTTTCCTAGGCTAAAGGCGGCTCTAAAGGAAGCATCAGTGTTTCCTAGGCTAAACGAGGCTCTAAAGGAAGCATCAGTGTTTCCTAGGCTAAAGGAGGCTCTAAAGTAAGTATCAGTGTTTTCTAGGCTAAAGGGGGCTCTAAAGCAAGCATCAGTGTTTTCTAGGCTAAACGAGGCTCTAAAGGAAGCATCACTGTTTCCTAGGCTAAAGGAGGCTCTAAAGTAAGTATCAGTGTTTTCTAGGCTAAAGGAGGCTCTAAAGGAAGCATCAATTTTTCCTATGCTAAAGTTGGCTCTAAAGGAAGCATCAGTGTTTCCAAGGCTAAAGGAAGCATCAGTGTTTCCTAGGCTAAAGGGGGCTCTAAAGGAAGCATCAGTGTTTCCTCGGCTAAAGGAAGCATCAGTGTTTCCTAGGCTAAAGGAAGCATCAGTCTTTCCTCGGATAAAGGACGCTCTAAAGGAAGCATCAGTGTTTCCTCTGCTAAAGGAAGCATCAGTGTTTCCTAGGGTAAAGGAGGCTCTAAATGAAGCATCAGTGTTTCCTAGGCTAAAGGAGGCTCTATAGGAAGCATCAGTGTTTCCTAGGCTAAATGAGGCTCTAAAGGAAGCATCAGTGTTTCCTAGACTAAAGGAGGCTCTAAAGTAAGCATCAGTGTTTCCTAGGCTAAAGTAGGCTCTAAACGAAGCATCAGTGTTTCCTAGGCTAAAGGAGCTTCTAATGGAAGCATCAGTGTTTCCTAGGCTAAACGAGGCTCTAAAGGAAGCATCAGTGTTTCCTAGGCTAAAGGAGGCTCTAAAGGAAGCATCAGTGTTTTCTAGGCTAAAGGAGGCTCTAAAGCAAGCATCAGTGTTTCCTAGGCTAAAGGAGGCTCTAAAGGAAGCATCAGTGTTTCCTAGGCTAAAGGAGGCTCTAAAGGAAGCATCAATGTTTCATATGCTAAAGGAGGCTCTAAAGGAAGCATCAATGTTTCATATGCTAAAGGAGGCTCTAAAGGAAGCATCAGTGTTTCCAAGGCTAAAGGAAGCATCAGTGTTTCCTAGGCTAAAGGGGGCTCTAAAGGAAGCATCAGTGTTTCCTCGGCTAAAGGAAGCATCAGTGTTTCCTAGGTTAAAGGAAGCATCAGTGTTTCCTAGGCTAAAGGAGGCTCTAAAGGAAGCATCAGTGTTTCCTAGGCTAAAGGAAGCATCAGTGTTTCCTAGGCTACAGGGGGCTCTAAAGTAAGCATCAGTGTTTCCTAGTATAAAGGAGGCTCTAAAGGAAGCATCAGTGTTTCCTAGGCTAACGGAGGCTTTAAAGGTAGCATCAGTGTTTTGTAGGCTAAAGGAGGTTCTAAAGGAAGCATCAGTGTTTCCTAGGCTAAAGGAGGTTCTAAAGGAAGCATCAGTGTTTCCTAGGCTAAAGGAAGCATCAGTCTTTCCTCGGATAAAGGAGGCTCTACAGGAAGCATCAGTGTTTCGTAGACTAAAGAAGGCTCTAAAGGTAGTATCAGTGTTTCGTAGGCTAAAGGAGGTTCTAAAGGAAGCATCAGTGTTTCCTAGGGTAAAGGAGGCTCTAAATGAAGCATCAGTGTTTCCTAGGCTAAAGGAGGCTCTAAAGTAAGCATCAGTGTTTCCTAGGCTAATGGAAGCATCAGTGTTTCCTAGGCTAAAGGAGGCTCTAAAGGAAGCATCAGTGTTTCCTCTGCTAAAGGAAGCATCAGTGTTTCCTAGGCTAAAGGAAGCATCAGTGTTTCCTAGGCTAAAGTAGGCTCTAAAGGAAGCATCAGTGTTTCCTAGGCTAAAGGAGCTTCTAATGGAAGCATCAGTGTTTCCTAGGCTAAACGAGGCTCTAAAGGAAGCATCAGTGTTTCCTAGGCTAATGGAAGCATCAGTGTTTCCTAGGCTAAAGTAGGCTCTAAAGGAAGCATCAGTGTTTCCTAGGCTAAAGGAGCTTCTAATGGAAGCATCAGTGTTTCCTAGGCTAAACGAGGCTCTAAAGGAAGCATCAGTGTTTCCTAGGCTAAAGGAGGCTCTAAAGGAAGCATCAGTGTTTTCTAGGCTAAAGGAGGCTCTAAAGCAAGCATCAGTGTTTCCTAGGCTAAAGGAGGCTCTAAAGGAAGCATCAGTGTTTCCTAGGCTAAAGGAGGCTCTAAAGGAAGCATCAATGTTTCATATGCTAAAGGAGGCTCTAAAGGAAGCATCAATGTTTCATATGCTAAAGGAGGCTCTAAAGGAAGCATCAGTGTTTCCAAGGCTAAAGGAAGCATCAGTGTTTCCACGGCTAAAGGAAGCATCAGTGTTTCCTAGGTTAAAGGAAGCATCAGTGTTTCCTAGGCTAAAGGAGGCTCTAAAGGAAGCATCAGTGTTTCCTAGGCTAAAGGAAGCATCAGTGTTTCCTAGGCTACAGGGGGCTCTAAAGTAAGCATCAGTGTTTCCTAGTATAAAGGAGGCTCTAAAGGAAGCATCAGTGTTTCCTAGGCTAACGGAGGCTCTAAAGGTAGCATCAGTGTTTTGTAGGCTAAAGGAGGTTCTAAAGGAAGCATCAGTGTTTCCTAGGCTAAAGGAGGTTCTAAAGGAAGCATCAGTGTTTCCTAGGCTAAAGGAAGCATCAGTCTTTCCTCGGATAAAGGAGGCTCTACAGGAAGCATCAGTGTTTCGTAGACTAAAGAAGGCTCTAAAGGTAGTATCAGTGTTTCGTAGGCTAAAGGAGGTTCTAAAGGAAGCATCAGTGTTTCCTAGGGTAAAGGAGGCTCTAAATGAAGCATCAGTGTTTCCTAGGCTAAAGGAGGCTCTATAGGAAGCATCAGTGTTTCCTAGGCTAAATGAGGCTCTAAAGGAAGCATCAGTGTTTCCTAGACTAAAGGAGGCTCTAAAGTAAGCATCAGTGTTTCCTAGGCTAAAGTAGGCTCTAAAGGAAGCATCAGTGTTTCCTAGGCTAAAGGAAGCATCAGTGTTTCCTAGGCTAAAGGAGGCTCTAAAGGAAGCATCAGTGTTTCCTCTGCTAAAGGAAGCATCAGTGTTTCCTAGGCTAAAGGAAGCATCAGTGTTTCCTAGGCTAAAGGAGGCTCTAAAGGAAGCATCAGTGTTTCCTAGGCTAAAGGAGGCTCTAAAGGAAGCATCAGTGTTTCCTAGGCTAGAGGAGCTTCTAATAGAAGCAACAGTGTTTCCTAGGCTAAACGAGGCTCTAAAGGTAGCATAATTGTTTCCTAGGCTAAAGGAGTCTCCAAGGGAAGCATCAGTGTTTCCTAGGCTAAAGGAAGCATCAGTCTTTCCTCGGATAAAGGAGGCTCTACAGGAAGCATCAGTGTTTCGTAGACTAAAGGAGGCTCTAAAGGAAGCATCAGTGTTTCCTCGGCTAAAGGAAGCATCAGTGTTTCCTAGGTTAAAGGAAGCATCAGTGTTTCCTAGGATAAAGGAGGCTCTAAAGGAAGCATCAGTGTTTCCTAGGCTAAAGGAAGCATCAGTGTTTCCTAGGCTACAGGGGGCTCTAAAGTAAGCATCAGTGTTTCCTAGTATAAAGGAGGCTCTAAAGGAAGCATCAGTGTTTCCTAGGCTAACGGAGGCTCTAAAGGTAGCATCATTGTTTCCTAGGCTAAAGGAGGCTCTAAGGGAAGCATCAGTGTTTCCTAGGCTAAATGAGGCTCTAAAGGAAGCATCAGTGTTTCCTAGGCTAAAGGAGGTTCTAAAGGTAGCATCAGTGTTTCCTAGGCTAAAGGAGGCTCTAAGGGAATCATCAGTGTTTCCTAGGCTAAATGAGGCTCTAAAGGAAGCATCAGTCTTTCCTAGGCTAAAGGAGGCTTTAAAGGAAGCATCAATTTTTCCTATGCTAAAGGAGGCTCTCAATGAAGCATCGGTGTTTCCAAGGCTAAAGGAAGCATCAGTGTTTCCTAGGCTAAAGGAGGCTCTAAAGGAAGCATCAGTGTTTCCAAGGCTAAAGAAAGCATCAGTGTTTCCTCGGCTAAAGGAAGCATCAGTGTTTCCTAGGCTAAAGGAAGCATCAGTGTTTCCCAGGCTAAAGGAGGCTCTAAAGTAAGCATCAGTGTTTCCTAGGCTAAAGGAGGCTCTAAAGGAAGCATCAGTGTTTTCTAGGCTAAAGGAGGCTCTAAAGCAAGCATCAGTGTTTCCTCTGCTAAAGGAAGCATCAGTGTTTCCTAGGCTAAAGGAGGCTCTAAAGGAAGCATCAGTGTTTCCTAGGCTAAAGGAAGCATCAGTGTTTCCTAGGCTAAAGGAGGCTCTAAAGGAAGCATCAGTGTTTGGTAGGCTAAAGGAGGCTCTAAAGGAAGCATAAGTGTTTCCTAGGCTAAAGGAGGCTCTAAAGGAATAATCAGTGTTTCCTAGGCTAAAGGAGCTTCTAATGGAAGCATCAGTGTTTCCTAGGCTAAAGGAAGCATCAGTGTTTCCTAGGCTAAAGGAGGCTCTAAAGGAAGTATCAGTGTTTTCTAGGCTAAAGGAGGCTCTAAAGCAAGCATCAGTGTTTCCTCTGCTAAAGGAAGCATCAGTGTTTCCTAGGCTAAATGAGGCTCTAAAGGAAGCATCAGTGTTTCCTAGGCTAAAGGAAGCATCAGTGTTTCCTAGGCTAAAGGAGGCTCTAAAGGAAGCATCAGTGTTTCCTAGGCTAAAGGAAGCATCAGTGTTTGGTAGGCTAAAGGAGGCTCTAAAGGAAGCATAAGTGTTTCCTAGGCTAAAGGAGGCTCTAAAGGAATAATCAGTGTTTTCTAGGCTAAAGGAGGCTCTAAAGGAAGCATCAGTGTTTCCTAGGCTAAAGGAGGCTCTAAAGGAAGCATCAGTGTTTCCTAGGCTAAAGGAGGCTCTAAAGGAAGCATCAGTGTTTCCTAGGCTAAAGGAAGCATCAGTGTTTCCAAGGCTAAAGGACAGTCTAAAGGAAGCATCAGTGTTTCCTAGGCTAAAGGAAGCATCAGTGTTTCCTAGGCTAAAGCAGGCTCTAAAGGAAGCATCAGTGTTTCCTAGGCTTAAGGAAGCATCAGTGTTTCCCAGGCTAAAGGAGGATCTAAAGGAAGCATCAGTGTTTCCTTTGCTTAAAGGAAGCATCAGTGTTTCCTAGGCTAAAGGAGGCTCTAAAGGAAGCATCAGTGTTTCCTATGCTATAGGAAGCATCAGTGTTTCCTAGGCTAAAGGAGGCTCTAAAGGAAGCATCAGTGTTTCCTAGGCTATAGGAAGCATCAGTGTTTCCTAGGCTAAAGGAGGCTCTAAAGGAAGCATCAGTGTTTCCTAGGCTATAGGAAGCATCAGTGTTTCCTAGGCTAAAGGCGGCTCTAAAGGAAGCATCAGTGTTTCCTAGGCTAAACGAGGCTCTAAAGGAAGCATCAGTGTTTCCTAGGCTAAAGGAGGCTCTAAAGTAAGTATCAGTGTTTTCTAGGCTAAAGGGGGCTCTAAAGCAAGCATCAGTGTTTTCTAGGCTAAACGAGGCTCTAAAGGAAGCATCACTGTTTCCTAGGCTAAAGGAGGCTCTAAAGTAAGTATCAGTGTTTTCTAGGCTAAAGGAGGCTCTAAAGGAAGCATCAATTTTTCCTATGCTAAAGTTGGCTCTAAAGGAAGCATCAGTGTTTCCAAGGCTAAAGGAAGCATCAGTGTTTCCTAGGCTAAAGGGGGCTCTAAAGGAAGCATCAGTGTTTCCTCGGCTAAAGGAAGCATCAGTGTTTCCTAGGCTAAAGGAAGCATCAGTCTTTCCTCGGATAAAGGACGCTCTAAAGGAAGCATCAGTGTTTCCTCTGCTAAAGGAAGCATCAGTGTTTCCTAGGGTAAAGGAGGCTCTAAATGAAGCATCAGTGTTTCCTAGGCTAAAGGAGGCTCTAAAGGAAGTATCAGTGTTTTCTAGGCTAAAGGAGGCTCTAAAGGAAGCATCAATTTTTCCTATGCTAAAGTTGGCTCTAAAGGAAGCATCAGTGTTTCCAAGGCTAAAGGAAGCATCAGTGTTTCCTAGGCTAAAGGGGGCTCTAAAGGAAGCATCAGTGTTTCCTAGGCTAAAGGAAGCATCAGTGTTTCCAAGGCTAAAGGACAGTCTAAAGGAAGCATCAGTGTTTCCTAGGCTAAAGGAAGCATCAGTGTTTCCTAGGCTAAAGCAGGCTCTAAAGGAAGCATCAGTGTTTCCTAGGCTTAAGGAAGCATCAGTGTTTCCCAGGCTAAAGGAGGCTCTAAAGGAAGCATCAGTGTTTCCTATGCTATAGGAAGCATCAGTGTTTCCTAGGCTAAAGGAGGCTCTAAAGGAAGCATCAGTGTTTCCTAGGCTATAGGAAGCATCAGTGTTTCCTAGGCTAAAGGAGGCTCTAAAGGAAGCATCAGTGTTTCCTAGGCTATAGGAAGCATCAGTGTTTCCTAGGCTAAAGGCGGCTCTAAAGGAAGCATCAGTGTTTCCTAGGCTAAACGAGGCTCTAAAGGAAGCATCAGTGTTTCCTAGGCTAAAGGAGGCTCTAAAGTAAGTATCAGTGTTTTCTAGGCTAAAGGGGGCTCTAAAGCAAGCATCAGTGTTTTCTAGGCTAAACGAGGCTCTAAAGGAAGCATCAGTGTTTCCTAGGCTAAAGGAGGCTCTAAAGTAAGTATCAGTGTTTTCTAGGCTAAAGGAGGCTCTAAAGGAAGCATCAATTTTTCCTATGCTAAAGTTGGCTCTAAAGGAAGCATCAGTGTTTCCAAGGCTAAAGGAAGCATCAGTGTTTCCTAGGCTAAAGGGGGCTCTAAAGGAAGCATCAGTGTTTCCTCGGCTAAAGGAAGCATCAGTGTTTCCTAGGCTAAAGGAAGCATCAGTCTTTCCTCGGATAAAGGACGCTCTAAAGGAGGCATCAGTGTTTCCTCTGCTAAAGGAAGCATCAGTGTTTCCTAGGCTAAAGGAGGCTCTAAAGGAAGCATCAGTGTTTCCTAGGCTAAAGGAGGCTCTAAAGGAAGTATCAGTGTTTTCTAGGCTAAAGGAGGCTCTAAAGGAAGCATCAGTGTTTCCTAGGCTAAAGGAGGTTCTAAAGGAAGCATCAGTGTTTCCTAGGCTAAAGGAAGCATCAGTGTTTCCTAGGCTAAAGGAGGCTCTAAAGGAAGCATCAGTGTTTCCTCTGCTAAAGGAAGCATCAGTGTTTCCTAGGCTAAAGGAAGCATCAGTGTTTCCTAGGCTAAAGGAGGCTCTAAAGTAAGTATCAGTGTTTTCTAGGCTAAAGGAGGCTCTAAAGGAAGCATCAATTTTTCCTATGCTAAAGTTGGCTCTAAAGGAAGCATCAGTGTTTCCAAGGCTAAAGGAAGCATCAGTGTTTCCTAGGCTAAAGGGGGCTCTAAAGGAAGCATCAGTGTTTCCTAGGCTAAAGGAAGCATCAGTGTTTCCAAGGCTAAAGGACAGTCTAAAGGAAGCATCAGTGTTTCCTAGGCTAAAGGAAGCATCAGTGTTTCCTAGGCTAAAGCAGGCTCTAAAGGAAGCATCAGTGTTTCCTAGGCTTAAGGAAGCATCAGTGTTTCCCAGGCTAAAGGAGGCTCTAAAGGAAGCATCAGTGTTTCCTATGCTATAGGAAGCATCAGTGTTTCCTAGGCTAAAGGAGGCTCTAAAGGAAGCATCAGTGTTTCCTAGGCTATAGGAAGCATCAGTGTTTCCTAGGCTAAAGGAGGCTCTAAAGGAAGCATCAGTGTTTCCTAGGCTATAGGAAGCATCAGTTTCCTAGGCTAAAGGCGGCTCTAAAGGAAGCATCAGTGTTTCCTAGGCTAAACGAGGCTCTAAAGGAAGCATCAGTGTTTCCTAGGCTAAAGGAGGCTCTAAAGTAAGTATCAGTGTTTTCTAGGCTAAAGGGGGCTCTAAAGCAAGCATCAGTGTTTTCTAGGCTAAACGAGGCTCTAAAGGAAGCATCAGTGTTTCCTAGGCTAAAGGAGGCTCTAAAGTAAGTATCAGTGTTTTCTAGGCTAAAGGAGGCTCTAAAGGAAGCATCAATTTTTCCTATGCTAAAGTTGGCTCTAAAGGAAGCATCAGTGTTTCCAAGGCTAAAGGAAGCATCAGTGTTTCCTAGGCTAAAGGGGGCTCTAAAGGAAGCATCAGTGTTTCCTCGGCTAAAGGAAGCATCAGTGTTTCCTAGGCTAAAGGAAGCATCAGTCTTTCCTCGGATAAAGGACGCTCTAAAGGAAGCATCAGTGTTTCCTCTGCTAAAGGAAGCATCAGTGTTTCCTAGGCTAAAGGAGGCTCTAAAGGAAGCATCAGTGTTTCCTAGGATAAAGGAGGTTCTAATGGAAGCATCAGTGTTTCCTAGGCTAAAGGAAGCATCAGTCTTTCCTCGGATAAAGGAGGCTCTACAGGAAGCATCAGTGTTTCGTAGACTAAAGAAGGCTCTAAAGGTAGTATCAGTGTTTCGTAGGCTAAAGGAGGTTCTAAAGGAAGCATCAGTGTTTCCTAGGGTAAAGGAGGCTCTAAATGAAGCATCAGTGTTTCCTAGGCTAAAGGAGGCTCTTGGAAGCATCAGTGTTTCCTAGGCTAAATGAGGCTCTAAAGGAAGCATCAGTGTTTCCTAGACTAAAGGAGGCTCTAAAGTAAGCATCAGTGTTTCCTAGGCTAAAGTAGGCTCTAAAGGAAGCATCAGTGTTTCCTAGGCTAAAGGAAGCATCAGTGTTTCCTAGGCTAAAGGAGGCTCTAAAGGAAGCATCAGTGTTTCCTCTGCTAAAGGAAGCATCAGTGTTTCCTAGGCTAAAGGAAGCATCAGTGTTTCCTAGGCTAAAGGAGGCTCTAAAGTAAGTATCAGTGTTTTCTAGGCTAAAGGAGGCTCTAAAGGAAGCATCAATTTTTCCTATGCTAAAGTTGGCTCTAAAGGAAGCATCAGTGTTTCCAAGGCTAAAGGAAGCATCAGTGTTTCCTAGGCTAAAGGGGGCTCTAAAGGAAGCATCAGTGTTTCCTAGGCTAAAGGAAGCATCAGTGTTTCCAAGGCTAAAGGACAGTCTAAAGGAAGCATCAGTGTTTCCTAGGCTAAAGGAAGCATCAGTGTTTCCTAGGCTAAAGCAGGCTCTAAAGGAAGCATCAGTGTTTCCTAGGCTTAAGGAAGCATCAGTGTTTCCCAGGCTAAAGGAGGCTCTAAAGGAAGCATCAGTGTTTCCTATGCTATAGGAAGCATCAGTGTTTCCTAGGCTAAAGGAGGCTCTAAAGGAAGCATCAGTGTTTCCTAGGCTATAGGAAGCATCAGTGTTTCCTAGGCTAAAGGAGGCTCTAAAGGAAGCATCAGTGTTTCCTACGCTATAGGAAGCATCAGTGTTTCCTAGGCTAAAGGCGGCTCTAAAGGAAGCATCAGTGTTTCCTAGGCTAAACGAGGCTCTAAAGGAAGCATCAGTGTTTCCTAGGCTAAAGGAGGCTCTAAAGTAAGTATCAGTGTTTTCTAGGCTAAAGGGGGCTCTAAAGCAAGCATCAGTGTTTTCTAGGCTAAACGAGGCTCTAAAGGAAGCATCAGTGTTTCCTAGGCTAAAGGAGGCTCTAAAGTAAGTATCAGTGTTTTCTAGGCTAAAGGAGGCTCTAAAGGAAGCATCAATTTTTCCTATGCTAAAGTTGGCTCTAAAGGAAGCATCAGTGTTTCCAAGGCTAAAGGAAGCATCAGTGTTTCCTAGGCTAAAGGGGGCTCTAAAGGAAGCATCAGTGTTTCCTCGGCTAAAGGAAGCATCAGTGTTTCCTAGGCTAAAGGAAGCATCAGTCTTTCCTCGGATAAAGGACGCTCTAAAGGAGGCATCAGTGTTTCCTCTGCTAAAGGAAGCATCAGTGTTTCCTAGGCTAAAGGAGGCTCTAAAGGAAGCATCAGTGTTTCCTAGGCTAAAGGAGGCTCTAAAGGAAGTATCAGTGTTTTCTAGGCTAAAGGAGGCTCTAAAGGAAGCATCAGTGTTTCCTAGGCTAAAGGAGGTTCTAAAGGAAGCATCAGTGTTTCCTAGGCTAAAGGAGGTTCTAAAGGAAGCATCAGTGTTTCCTAGGCTAAAGGAAGCATCAGTCTTTCCTCGGATAAAGGAGGCTCTACAGGAAGCATCAGTGTTTCGTAGACTAAAGAAGGCTCTAAAGGTAGTATCAGTGTTTCGTAGGCTAAAGGAGGTTCTAAAGGAAGCATCAGTGTTTCCTAGGGTAAAGGAGGCTCTAAATGAAGCATCAGTGTTTCCTAGGCTAAAGGAGGCTCTATAGGAAGCATCAGTGTTTCCTAGGCTAAATGAGGCTCTAAAGGAAGCATCAGTGTTTCCTAGACTAAAGGAGGCTCTAAAGTAAGCATCAGTGTTTCCTAGGCTAAAGTAGGCTCTAAAGGAAGCATCAGTGTTTCCTAGGCTAAAGGAAGCATCAGTGTTTCCTAGGCTAAAGGAGGCTCTAAAGGAAGCATCAGTGTTTCCTCTGCTAAAGGAAGCATCAGTGTTTCCTAGGCTAAAGGAAGCATCAGTGTTTCCTAGGCTAAAGGAGGCTCTAAAGGAAGCATCAGTGTTTCCTAGGCTAAAGGAGGCTCTAAAGGAAGCATCAGTGTTTCCTAGGCTAGAGGAGCTTCTAATAGAAGCAACAGTGTTTCCTAGGCTAAATGAGGCTCTAAAGGTACCATAATTGTTTCCTAGGCTAAAGGAGTCTCCAAGGGAAGCATCAGTGTTTCCTAGGCTAAAGGAAGCATCAGTCTTTCCTCGGATAAAGGAGGCTCTACAGGAAGCATCAGTGTTTCGTAGACTAAAGGAGGCTCTAAAGGTAGCATCAGTGTTTCCTAGGCTAAAGGAGGCTCTAAAGGTAGCATCAGTGTTTCGTAGGCTAAAGGAGGTTCTAAAGGAAGCATCAGTGTTTCCTAGGGTAAAGGAGGCTCTAAAGGAAGCATCAGTGTTTCCTAGGCTAAAGGAGGCTCTAAAGGAAGCATCAGTGTTTCCTAGGCTAAATGAGGCTCTAAAGGAAGTATCAGTGTTTCCTAGGCTAAAGGAGGCTCTAAAGTAAGCATCAGTGTTTCCTAGGCTAAAGGAGGCTCTAAAGGAAGCATCAGTGTTTCCTAGGCTAATGGAAGCATCAGTGTTTCCTAGGCTAAAGGAGGCTCTAAAGGAAGCATCAGTGTTTCCTCTGCTAAAGGAAGCATCAGTGTTTCCTAGGCTAAAGGAAGCATCAGTGTTTCCAAGGCTAAAGTAGGCTCTAAAGGAAGCATTAGTGTTTCCTAGGCTAAAGGGGGCTCTAAAGGAAGCATCAGTGTTTCCTCGGCTAAAGGAAGCATCAGTGTTTCCTAGGCTAAAGGAAGCATCAGTCTTTCCTCGGATAAAGGACGCTCTAAAGGAAGCATCAGTGTTTACTAGGCTAAAGGAGGCTCTAAAGGAAGCATCAGTGTTTTCTAGGCTAAAGGAGGCTCTAAAGGAAGCATCAGTGTTTCCTAGGCTAAAGGAGGTTCTAAAGGAAGCATCAGTGTTTCCTAGGCTAAAGGAGGTTCTAAAGGAAGCATCAGTGTTTCCTAGGCTAAAGGAAGCATCAGTCTTTCCTCGGATAAAGGAGGCTCTACAGGAAGCATCAGTGTTTCGTAGACTAAAGGAGGCTCTAAAGGTAGTATCAGTGTTTCGTAGGCTAAAGGAGGTTCTAAAGGAAGCATCAGTGTTTCCTAGGGTAAAGGAGGCTCTAAAGGAAGCATCAGTGTTTCCTAGGCTAAAGGAGGCTCTATAGGAAGCATCAGTGTTTCCTAGGCTAAATGAGGCTCTAAAGGAAGCATCAGTGTTTCCTAGACTAAAGGAGGCTCTAAAGCAAGCATCAGTGTTTCCTAGGCTAAAGTAGGCTCTAAAGGAAGCATCAGTGTTTCCTAGGCTAAAGGAAGCATCAGTGTTTCCTAGGCTAAAGGAGGCTCTAAAGGAAGCATCAGTGTTTCCTCTGCTAAAGGAAGCATCAGTGTTTCCTAGGCTAAAGGAAGCATCAGTGTTTCCTAGGCTAAAGGAAGCATCAGTGTTTCCTAGGCTAAAGGAGGCTCTAAAGGAAGAATCAGTGTTTCCTAGGCTAAAGGAGGCTCTAAAGGAAGCATCAGTGTTTCCTAGGCTAGAGGAGCTTCTAATAGAAGCAACAGTGTTACCTAGGCTAAACGAGGCTCTAAAGGTAGCATCATTGTTTCCTAGGCTAAAGGAGTCTCCAAGGGAAGCATCAGTGTTTCCTAGGCTAAAGGAAGCATCAGTCTTTCCTCGGATAAAGGAGGCTCTACAGGAAGCATCAGTGTTTCGTAGACTAAAGGAGGCTCTAAAGGTAGCATCAGTGTTTCGTAGGCTAAAGGAGGTTCTAAAGGAAGCATCAGTGTTTCCTAGGGTAAAGGAGGCTCTAAAGGAAGCATCAGTGTTTCCTAGGCTAAAGGAGGCTCTAAAGGAAGCATCAGTGTTTCCTAGGCTAAATGAGGCTCTAAAGGAAGTATCAGTGTTTCCTAGGCTAAAGGAGGCTCTAAAGTAAGCATCAGTGTTTCCTAGGCTAAAGGAGGCTCTAAAGGAAGCATCAGTGTTTCCTAGGCTAATGGAAGCATCAGTGTTTCCTAGGCTAAAGGAGGCTCTAAAGGAAGCATCAGTGTTTCCTCTGCTAAAGGAAGCATCAGTGTTTCCTAGGCTAAAGGAAGCATCAGTGTTTCCTAGGCTAAAGTAGGCTCTAAAGGAAGCATCAGTGTTTCCTAGGCTAAAGGAGCTTCTAATGGAAGCATCAGTGTTTCCTAGGCTAAACGAGGCTCTAAAGGAAGCATCAGTGTTTCCTAGGCTAAAGGAGGCTCTAAAGGAAGCATCAGTGTTTTCTAGGCTAAAGGAGGCTCTAAAGCAAGCATCAGTGTTTCCTAGGCTAAAGGAGGCTCTAAAGGAAGCATCAATGTTTCATATGCTAAAGGAGGCTCTAAAGGAAGCATCAATGTTTCATATGCTAAAGGAGGCTCTAAAGGAAGCATCAGTGTTTCCAAGGCTAAAGGAAGCATCAGTGTTTCCTAGGCTAAAGGGGGCTCTAAAGGAAGCATCAGTGTTTCCTCGGCTAAAGGAAGCATCAGTGTTTCCTAGGTTAAAGGAAGCATCAGTGTTTCCTAGGCTAAAGGAGGCTCTAAAGGAAGCATCAGTGTTTCCTAGGCTAAAGGAAGCATCAGTGTTTCCTAGGCTACAGGGGGCTCTAAAGTAAGCATCAGTGTTTCCTAGTATAAAGGAGGCTCTAAAGGAAGCATCAGTGTTTCCTAGGCTAACGGAGGCTCTAAAGGTAGCATCAGTGTTTTGTAGGCTAAAGGAGGTTCTAAAGGAAGCATCAGTGTTTCCTAGGCTAAAGGAGGTTCTAAAGGAAGCATCAGTGTTTCCTAGGCTAAAGGAAGCATCAGTCTTTCCTCGGATAAAGGAGGCTCTACAGGAAGCATCAGTGTTTCGTAGACTAAAGAAGGCTCTAAAGGTAGTATCAGTGTTTCGTAGGCTAAAGGAGGTTCTAAAGGAAGAATCAGTGTTTCCTAGGGTAAAGGAGGCTCTAAATGAAGCATCAGTGTTTCCTAGGCTAAAGGAGGCTCTATAGGAAGCATCAGTGTTTCCTAGGCTAAATGAGGCTCTAAAGGAAGCATCAGTGTTTCCTAGACTAAAGGAGGCTCTAAAGTAAGCATCATTGTTTCCTAGGCTAAAGTAGGCTCTAAAGGAAGCATCAGTGTTTCCTAGGCTAAAGGAAGCATCAGTGTTTCCTAGGCTAAAGGAGGCTCTAAAGGAAGCATCAGTGTTTCCTCTGCTAAAGGAAGCATCAGTGTTTCCTAGGCTAAAGGAAGCATCAGTGTTTCCTAGGCTAAAGGAGGCTCTAAAGGAAGCATCAGTGTTTCCTAGGCTAAAGGAGGCTCTAAAGGAAGCATCAGTGTTTCCTAGGCTAGAGGAGCTTCTAATAGAAGCAACAGTGTTTCCTAGGCTAAACGAGGCTCTAAAGGTAGCATAATTGTTTCCTAGGCTAAAGGAGTCTCCAAGGGAAGCATCAGTGTTTCCTAGGCTAAAGGAAGCATCAGTCTTTCCTCGGATAAAGGAGGCTCTACAGGAAGCATCAGTGTTTCGTAGACTAAAGGAGGCTCTAAAGGAAGCATCAGTGTTTCCTCGGCTAAAGGAAGCATCAGTGTTTCCTAGGTTACAGGAAGCATCAGTGTTTCCTAGGATAAAGGAGGCTCTAAAGGAAGCATCAGTGTTTCCTAGGCTAAAGGAAGCATCAGTGTTTCCTAGGCTACAGGGGGCTCTAAAGTAAGCATCAGTGTTTCCTAGTATAAAGGAGGCTCTAAAGGAAGCATCAGTGTTTCCTAGGCTAACGGAGGCTCTAAAGGTAGCATCATTGTTTCCTAGGCTAAAGGAGGCTCTAAGGGAAGCATCAGTGTTTCCTAGGCTAAATGAGGCTCTAAAGGAAGCATCAGTGTTTCCTAGGCTAAAGGAGGTTCTAAAGGTAGCATCAGTGTTTCCTAGGCTAAAGGAGGCTCTAAGGAATCATCAGTGTTTCCTAGGCTAAATGAGGCTCTAAAGGAAGCATCAGTCTTTCCTAGGCTAAAGGAGGCTTTAAAGGAAGCATCAATGTTTCCTATGCTAAAGGAGGCTCTCAATGAAGCATCGGTGTTTCCAAGGCTAAAGGAAGCATCAGTGTTTCCTAGGCTAAAGGAGGCTCTAAAGGAAGCATCAGTGTTTCCAAGGCTAAAGAAAGCATCAGTGTTTCCTCGGCTAAAGGAAGCATCAGTGTTTCCTAGGCTAAAGGAAGCATCAGTGTTTCCCAGGCTAAAGGAGGCTCTAAAGGAAGCATCAGTGTTTCCTAGGCTAAAGGAGGCTCTAAAGGAAGCATCAGTGTTTTCTAGGCTAAAGGAGGCTCTAAAGCAAGCATCAGTGTTTCCTCTGCTAAAGGAAGCATCAGTGTTTCCTAGGCTAAAGGAGGCTCTAAAGGAAGCATCAGTGTTTCCTAGGCTAAAGGAAGCATCAGTGTTTCCTAGGCTAAAGGAGGCTCTAAAGGAAGCATCAGTGTTTGGTAGGCTAAAGGAGGCTCTAAAGGAAGCATAAGTGTTTCCTAGGCTAAAGGAGGCTCTAAAGGAATAATCAGTGTTTCCTAGGCTAAAGGAGCTTCTATTGGAAGCATCAGTGTTTCCTAGGCTAAAGGAAGCATCAGTGTTTCCTAGGCTAAAGGAGGCTCTAAAGGAAGTATCAGTGTTTTCTAGGCTAAAGGAGGCTCTAAAGGAAGCATCAGTGTTTCCTAGGCTAAAGGAAGCATCAGTGTTTCCTAGGCTAAAGGAGGCTCTAAAGGAAGCATCAGTGTTTGGTAGGCTAAAGGAGGCTCTAAAGGAAGCATAAGTGTTTCCTAGGCTAAAGGAGACTCTAAAGGAATAATCAGTGTTTTCTAGGCTAAAGGAGGCTCTAAAGGAAGCATCAGTGTTTCCTAGGCTAAAGGAGGCTCTAAAGGAAGCATCAGTGTTTCCTAGGCTAAAGGAGGCTCTAAAGGAAGCATCAGTGTTTCCTAGGCTAAAGGAAGCATCAGTGTTTCCAAGGCTAAAGGACAGTCTAAAGGAAGCATCAGTGTTTCCTAGGCTAAAGGAAGCATCAGTGTTTCCTAGGCTAAAGCAGGCTCTAAAGGAAGCATCAGTGTTTCCTAGGCTTAAGGAAGCATCAGTGTTTCCCAGGCTAAAGGAGGATCTAAAGGAAGCATCAGTGTTTCCTTTGCTTAAAGGAAGCATCAGTGTTTCCTAGGCTAAAGGAGGCTCTAAAGGAAGCATCAGTGTTTCCTAGGCTAAACGAGGCTCTAAAGGAAGCATCAGTGTTTCCTAGGCTAAAGGAGGCTCTAAAGTAAGTATCAGTGTTTTCTAGGCTAAAGGGGGCTCTAAAGCAAGCATCAGTGTTTTCTAGGCTAAACGAGGCTCTAAAGGAAGCATCAGTGTTTCCTAGGCTAAAGGAGGCTCTAAAGTAAGTATCAGTGTTTTCTAGGCTAAAGGAGACTCTAAAGGAAGCATCAATTTTTCCTATGCTAAAGTTGGCTCTAAAGGAAGCATCAGTGTTTCCAAGGCTAAAGGAAGCATCAGTGTTTCCTAGGCTAAAGGGGGCTCTAAAGGAAGCATCAGTGTTTCCTCGGCTAAAGGAAGCATCAGTGTTTCCTAGGCTAAAGGAAGCATCAGTCTTTCCTCGGATAAAGGACGCTCTAAAGGAAGCATCAGTGTTTCCTCTGCTAAAGGAAGCATCAGTGTTTCCTAGGCTAAATGAGGCTCTAAAGGAAGCATCAGTGTTTCCTAGGCTAAAGGAGGCTCTAAAGGAAGCATCAGTGTTTTCTAGGCTAAAGGAGGCTCTAAAGGAAGCATCAGTGTTTCCTAGGCTAAAGGAGGTTCTAAAGGAAGCATCAGTGTTTCCTAGGCTAAAGGAGGTTCTAAAGGAAGCATCAGTGTTTCCTAGGCTAAAGGAAGCATCAGTGTTTCCTAGGCTAAAGGAGGCTCTAAAGGAAGCATCAGTGTTTCCTAGGCTAAAGGAGGCTCTAAAGGTAGCATCATTGTTTCGTAGACTAAAGAAGGCTCTAAAGGTAGTATCAGTGTTTCGTAGGCTAAAGGAGGTTCTAAAGGAAGCATCAGTGTTTCCTAGGGTAAAGGAGGCTCTAAATGAAGCATCAGTGTTTACTAGGCTAAAGGAGGCTCTATAGGAAGCATCAGTGTTTCCTAGGCTAAATGAGGCTCTAAAGGAAGCATCAGTGTTTCCTAGACTAAAGGAGGCTCTAAAGTAAGCATCAGTGTTTCCTAGGCTAAAGTAGGCTCTAAAGGAAGCATCAGTGTTTCCTAGGCTAAAGGAGGCTCTAAAGGAAGCATCAGTGTTTCCTCTGCTAAAGGAAGCATCAGTGTTTCCTAGGCTAAAGGAAGCATCAGTGTTTCCTAGGCTAAAGGAGGCTCTAAAGTAAGTATCAGTGTTTTCTAGGCTAAAGGAGGCTCTAAAGGAAGCATCAATTTTTCCTATGCTAAAGTTGGCTCTAAAGGAAGCATCAGTGTTTCCAAGGCTAAAGGAAGCATCAGTGTTTCCTAGGCTAAAGGGGGCTCTAAAGGAAGCATCAGTGTTTCCTCGGCTAAAGGAAGCATCAGTGTTTCCTAGGCTAAAGGAAGCATCAGTCTTTCCTCGGATAAAGGACGCTCTAAAGGAAGCATCAGTGTTTCCTCTGCTAAAGGAAGCATCAGTGTTTCCTAGGCTAAAGGAGGCTCTAAAGGAAGTATCAGTGTTTCCTAGGCTAAAGGAGGCTCTAAAGGAAGCATTAGTGTTTTCTAGGCTAAAGGAGGCTCTAAAGGAAGCATCAGTGTTTCCTAGGCTAAAGGAGGTTCTAAAGGAAGCATATGTGTTTCCTAGGCTAAAGGAGGTTCTAAAGGAAGCATCAGTGTTTCCTAGGCTAAAGGAAGCATCAGTCTTTCCTCGGATAAAGGAGGCTCTACAGGAAGCATCAGTGTTTCGTAGACTAAAGAAGGCTCTAAAGGTAGTATCAGTGTTTCGTAGGCTAAAGGAGGTTCTAAAGGAAGCATCAGTGTTTCCTAGGGTAAAGGAGGCTCTAAATGAAGCATCAGTGTTTCCTAGGCTAAAGGAGGCTCTATAGGAAGCATCAGTGTTTCCTAGGCTAAATGAGGCTCTAAAGGAAGCATCAGTGTTTCCTAGACTAAAGGAGGCTCTAAAGTAAGCATCAGTGTTTCCTCTGCTAAAGGAAGCATCAGTGTTTCCTAGGCTAAAGGAGGCTCTAAAGGAAGTATCAGTGTTTCCTAGGCTAAAGGAGGCTCTAAAGGAAGCATCAGTGTTTTCTAGGCTAAAGGAGGCTCTAAAGGAAGCATCAGTGTTTCCTAGGCTAAAGGAGGTTCTAAAGGAAGCATCAGTGTTTCCTAGGCTAAAGGAGGTTCTAAAGGAAGCATCAGTGTTTCCTAGGCTAAAGGAAGCATCAGTCTTTCCTCGGATAAAGGAGGCTCTACAGGAAGCATCAGTGTTTCGTAGACTAAAGAAGGCTCTAAAGGTAGTATCAGTGTTTCGTAGGCTAAAGGAGGTTCTAAAGGAAGCATCAGTGTTTCCTAGGGTAAAGGAGGCTCTAAATGAAGCATCAGTGTTTCCTAGGCTAAAGGAGGCTCTATAGGAAGCATCAGTGTTTCCTAGGCTAAATGAGGCTCTAAAGGAAGCATCAGTGTTTCCTAGACTAAAGGAGGCTCTAAAGTAAGCATCAGTGTTTCCTAGGCTAAAGTAGGCTCTAAAGGAAGCATCAGTGTTTCCTAGGCTAAAGGAAGCATCAGTGTTTCCTAGGCTAAAGG